>NC_132941.1:1200000-1800000 GCF_034638445.1 Ciconia boyciana | reverse complement strand
CGTGCGCTAACGAAGCACGGATGTTGCTGCATTTCCCTCTGCCTTCTGTCTCTCACCTTGGGGTTTTTTCCTTCCCGCACCTTGGCTGCTTGTCCCAGGGGCTGCATCCCTGCAGCTCACACTTTGCTCCGTACGATGCTCGTGTGCAGGATGAGACCCAAAGCACTTCATCCTCTCTCCAGGGCGGTGGGGTACAGGGCTGAGCTCTCATGCCAGCTCCTCCCCACCTGTGAAAGGAGGGCAGAGTTGGGGTGTTTTTTCCCATGAGAAAACTTAAGGAATGTAAAAAATCAGATTTTTCTTCATAACTCTTCATGGCATGATTTTTGCGGTGGAGGCTGGGGGAAGGCAGCAGCTGACCCGGGGGCTCTGCGGTCTCCCCGGCCATGGGCAGCTCTCGCCCCGTTTCCCGAGCGTCCGTCAGGGCATCCAGCCCCTCCTGGGTGCCCAGCCCAGCAAGGGCACCCGATGTACCGGGGCCCCAAGGAAACGGCTGCTGAATGTGAATGCTGGTTTTAGGTATCAGGAGGTTTTTTTAGTAAAAAGAAACATTTTCCTAAACCTTCCCTTCCACCCCTTTGGAAAATTCAATTTAGTGGAAAACTAACTTTTTGATCAAAGCTGTTTTCTAGGCTCTGCGTCAGAAAAACTTTAGTTTTTATTTGAACAAAGGGCTTGCCCTCACTAACGATTTCCCTTGTGTTATGGCCCACGTACTCTCGGCGCTTGGTCAGTCGATGCTCCTCCTTGGGCTTCGCTTTTCCTGGGGACCGTTGGCTCCCGGCGTGGAGATCTTAGGGTGCAAGAGGGATCCCCGAGATGCTGGGGGTCATTGCCCCCCACTGTGCAGGTTTGGTGTGACAGGGACTTCCCAAGGGGCTGTATTTGCCACTGAGTAAAAGGAAAATCTAAAATCCGTGGGTGATGCGTACTTCAATGTATTGCCCTTCCTATGGGATGCTCCATAGGTGTTTGCAGTGGTGCTCGATGTAATCTAGGGAAAGAAAAGTATCCTGGGGGGCAGGAGGGGGGATAAGGGGCTGGGGGGATTTGGGGGACCAGGATGGGGGGTTCAGGGGACCGTCCCTCTGGCTGTGGCATCATCCAGAGCCACCGGCTGCCGGAGGTTTGGGTCACCCTGGCAAAACTGTCAGAAAGTCACTTTGCTTGTTTTTTATCCCTAAAAACCTGAGCTGATTTATAATAGCACTAATAAAACCCGAGTCTGGGGCATTAACCGGGAAAACGCCCTTTCGGCTGTTTGATAATGTCAGAAATGTTGTGTACGTTGATCGCTGCTGCTTATCTGGGGCAAAGCTGCCGGGTAAATGCAGGGAAGAGAATGCCTTAGTGGATGGCAGGAGGCAGTTAACGGTCCAGGGCTGACGTGGCAGCTCAGATCTGAGCCAGGTTGTTGCCGATGGGCAGAATTATCAAAATTGAGGCCCTCTGAGCGAGCCAAAGTGATGCTGTTGGCAGCTGAAGGAGGAGGCGGGCGCAGCCACCCTGTCCCGGCTCTTCCATCCATCCATCCATCCCTGCCCTGACACCCCTGAAATTGGCCCTAATGGAGGTTAAAATCACAGCAGCAGGTTATCAATCACCGAAGGGAAAACGAACCCTGTGCCATATGGGTAGGGAATTCGCGTAACGTGCCCTAATTAGGAAGAGGCTCGTGAGTTAGAATTCAGTCTTGCGTTAAGCGCTCATCACAGACCGGCTAACGGGGATGTGATCCCGTGCCTGTCACACGCCGGGGGATTAATGAGTGTTTGTAAGAGACTTCATCGAAGGGCAGAGGGGACCGACTGCCTGTGACCCTGTCACCCAGCCAGCGATGGAGCCGAAGGTGCCCGTTTGTTCACGTACTGAAGGCAGCGAGAGCAGGCACCTACTTTTGTTCCTTTACCTCGATAACTGAAATGACCCATATAACCAAGTCCCCGGTGTCTTAAGGCCAGCCTAGTTCTCATCTTATATACGGGCTGCGTCCAAGGGATGACTTAGAGCTGTTGTAGCAATTGGAGCAAGAACTGGCTTTTCACTCTAATAATAATGCCAATGAAAAGTATTTTAAAATGGATAAAGCGGGCTCGGGGAGGGTTGTGTTCGCCTGTGTTTCTCAGTGCCTCGTGCGATGGTTTTCTGCATCTCCATCCCTGCCTGATTGAATCCAGGCAGGCAGAGCCGCTCTGCCCGTGCATCCCGCCCTGGTCCCGGCTGGCGTTCACCGGAGCTGCGACCGACCCTGCAGGGCTGCAGCGGGCACCGTGGCTGCCTGGCAATTAGCAGCCGAGTCTCCCTGGGAGCAAATTAATTCAAATAAACCTTCCCAGCAGTGACGGCGCAGGGGTGAGCCCCTGGGCCTGATCCGGCTGCCCAGAGCACTCCTGGCCGTTGCCCTTGGCTGCGGTTAGTAAAAATGCAGCGTGTTATCCTCGGTGCATTTCTTTGTTCACGTTAAACGGAGCCAGGAGCTTGATACGTTAAAAGGTCAGTGCTGGAAGGGCTATGAAATATTTAGTGGCCGTGTCGTGCTGACCTAGTTAGTTTTCACGCTCCAAGCTCCACCACCTCTGGGCTGTGGCGAGGAGCCAGCACAGGAGAAGGAAGGGCGGTGGGGTGGCCGGCCACAGAGGCACCCCGCAAGGTCCCTGCAGGGAGCAGGGGTTCCTACGACCCATCTGCGATGGGAAGCTTAGCAGGAGGCTGTGCACCATCCTCTGCTGCGGAGCTCTGCAGGTCCTCGCTCTGCTGGGATGGCAAGACTGGACCGTCCCTAAAAGTCTTGCAAGGATTTCCATCCATGTGGAAGGATCCCATCAAGTGGTGTCACAGTTAGGTTATTAGCATCGTTAAGTGAGAGTGTTGACGATCCCAAAATCGCTGGGGAGTTGTCCTGAGGAGCACCCGTGCATACCTTGCTCAACGTCGCTTCCAAAGTTTGGGAGGAAAGGACCGAACATTTCATGCGTGACCCAATGGCTGGGCTGCCTCCAGACCGGAGGGTTGGCTTGGAGCCTCTCAAGTCCCTTCCGGCCCTTTTGCCCGTGGTTTCAGATGGTCATGCAAAGATTTCCTACCGAGCTCCCCAGCTGGTGGTGTCCCCTCCGGGGGGGCAGCCCCATGGGGTTGTGGTTGCAGAACCCCCTTCTCGTGCAGGGATCAGCTGCAGCCGCCCCTGGCAATATTGATGGGGTAAAACCAATCCCCGACTCAGCCAGGCATCTCCTCCGGCCGAGAGCCCCATCCCAGCGTGAGCTACAGAGCTCTCTCCCCTAACAAGGCTCTAGCCTTAAAAAGACCAACTTTATCACTAAATTTCTTTTCCTCTTTTGTTTTTTGGTTTATTTTAAATTACAGACAGGCCGGATCGAACCAAACTACCCCAAAGTGTGCGGTCACCAGGGCAACGTGCTGGACATCAAGTGGAATCCCTTCATTGAGAACATCATCGCGTCGTGCTCCGAAGACACCTCGGTGAGCTGGGATGCTCCGGGCTGGCACCCCCCTGGGATGCTCCGGGGGGACGAGCGGCCGCAGTCGTGCAGCTCCGTGCACCCGTCTGCCTTTAATTTATACAGCTGGAGGTGCGGGAAGGGGGCTGCCGGAGGCACTGCGGGTGGGTGAGGGCTCAGCAGTCTCAGGAACAGAAAGGGGGTAAGAGATCGATGCAAATTGTGCCAATCCCCGGCTCCTGTGTCGGCGGTGCAGGGGCTGTGGCCGGTGCCCAGCTCCTCTGCTGTCCCTGGTGTCACTTATTGTCACAGCCCTGCTCTTTCTGCGTCCCCCGCTGCAGATAAGCCATTCAGCTGTGCACAACGAGGTCTTTTTTTTTTTTTTTTTTTCCCTAAGCTCCACAGCAATGCTATTATTAATCCTTCTTGCTATCAGGCACCGCAGGGGCTGCAACTGCTCTCATGGCCTGATCCATCAAGTGATAAGAGCGAAAGGCAGTTTTGCAGGCTGGGGGATAATGAATCAGGTCATCTTTACGTGGCTGTTATTTTCATCCTCCTCCTTTTTATTTTCTGGACACAAACAAGTCCATCCCAAAGGCTGTATCATAAAGGGAAAAAAAAAAGCCTTTGTACAAGGGAGAAGATCAGAAACCGTAGCCCATTCTGCACGGCAGAAGCTGGAGTTTGGGGTGATCCAGTTTTTAACCAGTTACAAATCTGCCTCGCCTGATCCTTAGCGTTTCCATGTATTATCACCTAATGTCTCATCCTCTCCTTCAGCTCAGTATATTGGCATTTGTTATTAGCTGAAAGCTTGCCAAGGAAGATATTGAGTGGGGAAAAAAAATTGAGATCATGGCCATGAATCACGGTGAGCTGTCTCCCACTTTAAATTATAACCTTTTCTATACAGTCGCCAGGGAATAGGAGGTGCTGGGAGGGAGGGAGGATACTGGGAAGACTTCATGAGCCATCGTTAAACCTGGGAAATTAAGTTCATCGCCCCTCAGGCTGTCCGGAGTGGAGGGTTTCCCCGCGATGGGGATGAGTTGGAGGGGAGCAGCCCTGCAGCCGGGTGGGCTCGTGGCTCCCGGTGCCACCCCGTGCCCGGGATGCTCCTTACGGGCAGGTCCTGCACCTTTGGGCTCTCTCCACTCGCTCCCAGGAGGTTTAACGAGGTTCAGGCCAACAGTCTTGATCAAAGAGAGAGGATGCTCAGGTCCTCGTGGAGTCTGGGCTGCAGAAAACAGAGTATTTGCATATTTGTCACCCGGAGGCACCGTCGGTCCTAGGCTGGGGACACCACCGGGGCGGGAGACACGGAGGACCTGCCACGTCTACCGCTAGCCCGGGGGGAGCAACGGTGACGCAGCCGGCCCGTCCTGCTCCAGGCTCACGTCTTTCCTCCGTCGTGCCCTACGCGGAGGGGACAAGGTGCGCAGCCTTGTCCCCGGGGCGTCGCTACGGCTTAATCCTCTCCAAGGGATGAGGATTTTACGGCTCGGCAGGACCCGATGTTAACGGCCGCGCTCAGACCCTGCCTCGCTGGAGAGGGATCACTCTCGCAGCCCACCTGGGTTATCGCTCTGCTTGAAACCCCTCCTGTAATTACTCCCTCGCTATCAAGCCTGGATCCATCCGTACCTGTCTGTCTGTCTTGGATAACGGTGTCTGTCCTCGCCTGATGCTCTCCCATGGGGTGATAATTCATTATTTGTCCTCACGGGACAATTAGCAGCAGGGCTGATCCGCGAGGTCCTGGGCCCCGCTGCGGTGCTGCGAGCTGCTGAAATGCCGCGAAGGCTTTTTGGGCAGGAGCTTGTAAAGGGCAGGACAAAACAAGGGGGAAGACCAAAAGGGGAATTACCCAGTCTCCATAGGTGTTTCGGGCTCCGCATTTTCCTTGTGCCGGGTCTCTCCGTGCACTCGGGCGCAGTGAGCTGATGTGGCACGCAGAGCTGGGGGGGGGATTTTGCAGCATGGTGTCTTGTTTGCAGGATATGTCTCTTTGTGGAAAGGGGCGTTTCAGGGAAAATTTTATCAAGAAGGTTTCTTCGGATGGGTTGGGAGAAGAAGCCTCCGGTTTCATGGGCTGCGTCCCACTCCGGCTGCTCTCCCTGGTGTCGTGGGAGGAGGCGGAGGGAGGTGCCTCTAGGGTGATTCCTCTGGGTCTTTTTTTAATGAGAAGTTTCCAAAAGCATCATTTCCATCCCAGGATGGGACGAGGTTGTGAAACGCAGTGCTTGATTTTTGGGTTAGCTCCAGCTATGCCTGTACTGGCAACAGAACGGCATTAGTACTGCAACCAGTTCCGACACGTCTATTTTCCGGTCATAGTGACTGTGGTGGTAGTGGGGAAACCTGCCTAAAATAGCCTGTCCCTGGCACTCACCCCCCCCCCCTTTTTTTTTTTTCTTGCAAGACACGAGGAATGATGCAATTCCCTTAGGAGCAGACCGCAGAGGTGACGCTGCTCTGCAGAGCCCCAGCGATGCTTCCCAGCTGCGCACGGACGCGGGACACGTTTAATAACCATCCTTTAGGCTCCCTGCACAGCGAAAGGCAAGGCAGGGAGCAGGCGCTGCAGGGAGCCCGGGCATCGCAGCTGAGCGCAGGGAGGTTTCCCCCTGTCCCCCCGGGTTTGACGGCGCACGCCCCGAGCAGCCAGCGTGCCGCAGGCACCGCTCCGGCGTGCAGAGCTCGCTCGGAGCCCTCGTGGATGCAGATCGCCGGAGCGAGGCGCAGCCAGAGGTTTGGTAACAGCCATTTCGTAACCCGCCGCTTTCATAACCGGTTCCTTCGACACCCGGCGAGCAGGGTTGCGTTGCTTGTTCCTCGTGTCGTGCCTTGTTTGAAAACCGCTGATGCTCTCAGAATCGTCTCTCCGAGCCAAACCGGCCTCTTAACCGTGTGTCTCTTGTAATGCCATTTTCTCTGCAAGCCATGCAACCCAAAGAGCAGTGTCTTCCACCTCTAAATGTGCAAAATCACCGCTCCACCTGTACGTCTTTATGCAGATTTTTCACTGCAGTATTGCAAATTAACTTCTGTCCCCCCCAGGTTGTGGCTCAGCCCCTGGCTGGACGGGGCAAGCCTTGGGGTGCTGGTGGAGAGAGGGAGGAGTGATGGAAGGGGCAGCAGGCTCAGTCCTCCCCAGGCAGCAGCCTCCCAGATATTCTCTTTTCTGGAAAAGCTTTATTTCAGCTCGGCGATGCTCACTGGGGCAGCACGGCCCCGGCCACTGTGTCTGCCCAAAGGCAAGCTCGTCTTCTGAGCTGCCGGCGGAGGAGGCGCAAGGGAACCTGCACGGGCTGTGTGCTGCGTTCGATATGGTTTGGCTTTTTTAATGAGCGTTACTTCAGGGTGTTGTGATGTGTCTGCAACTGATTTTAGAGCTGGGATGAGAGGAAGGCTCTGGGAAGGACGAGCGTGCTGGCCGAGGCAGCCTGCCGCGGGGAGGAGATGAGAGAGCAAAGCTCGGTGGTTTCATCTCTTCATCTGAACCACGGGGATGGGTACGCACCTCCAAACGCTGCCAGGTTTCAGGTGGCTCCGGGAAGCCGCAGGGCTGGCAGGACCCCGGGTCTCGCTGCTCGGACGGGTCCAGGGTGCTCAGCCCCTGGATAAATGCGACGTGTCACTCTGGCTTCACACCGGTGACCTGCCGTGGAGATGGAAGCATCTATAGCCGCTCTTTGATAGCGTTATCTGGAGCTGTTTAATTGAAGAGAAGACGCTATAGAAGCCTTATTCTGTCCCAGTGCGTCGCCTCCTTTTGTTCAGCAAGTACCTTCTCTGCAAAGGCTTTTCTGGCTTGTTTTTAACCCAGGTTCTCCCGGCGAGGCTGACGGCAGTGGGGGGGTATCCCCTGGCCCCGCACCCCGGGAAGCGCTGCATCGGCTTCATCGGGTCCTTTTCCTCAGCACGTGCAGCCCAGGGGTGAAACCGCTGCCTTTTTTTGGGTACCCTGTCTCCCGGTGCTCGTCGGTCTGATGGGACGGGCTCTCCACGCTCCCCCCGTGCCCTCGCAGGGGACTGGATCGACCCCTGGGCCATGCATTAGGGTGCAGGATGAGGCGGCTGGCATCAGGGTGCTGCAGGGGTTCAGCAGCCCAGAGCCCCCCCCACCCCCGGGCGGGTGTCAGGGTCCTCCCAGGCACCCAAACCCATCCCGATGCCTGCCCTGTCCCGCAGGTGCGGATCTGGGAGATCCCCGAGGGCGGCCTGAAGAAGAACATGACAGAGGCCGTCCTGGAGCTGTACGGGCACAGCCGGCGCGTCGGCCTCGTCGAGTGGCACCCCACCACCAACAACATCCTCTTCAGCGCCGGCTACGACTATAAGGTGAGCCCTGCCCGGTGCCGCTCCTTGCCCTCGGCCGCTGCCCGGGGCTGCCCTTGCGAAGGCTTTCCCCGCTCGCGGCACGGGTGGGAGTCACCTGCGTGCAGGCAGGGCAGGATCCTGCTGGCTGGAAGAAAATGACCCACCGTGTCGGGCAGCAGCCAGTTCCTTCCCTCCTGCAAGGGTCTTGCACCCACGTGTAAGGACTATTTTAATTTTGCACAAGCAGCAGCTGCAGGGCGGCCCTGGGAGGAGGGAAGGGGATCTGTAGGTGGTGAGGGGGTGATTTCAGCCAAAATAGGAGATATTAAGATGCCGAAAGCAGATGCGGAGGTTGCAGGAGGGGTGGGGGGTCACCAGGAGTGGAGACGCCAGGGCAGCCTCCCTGCTTCCCGCAGGTCCTCATCTGGAACCTGGACATCGGGGAGCCGGTGAAGATGATCGATTGCCACACGGACGTCATCCTCTGCATGTCCTTCAACACCGACGGCAGCCTCCTGGCCACCACCTGCAAGGACAAGAAGCTGCGGGTCGTGGAGCCGCGCTCCGGCAGGGTCCTGCAGGTGCGGTGCTGGTGCGGGGGTGCTGCGTGCTGCATGGGATGGGGGGCTTAGAAATAAAGGTCTTGGGGAGGAATCCTACTGAAACGTGTAAAAACATTTGCAAGGTACCGTACGTACTTGTGATGTGATGTTTTGCATGTGTCAGGGTCTGCAGGTAATTCTCTGCTGCGGGGAGGGGCCGGTGGTTTTAATTAGGTGGAGGTGATGGGGACGGCTCGGCCTCATCCCAAGCACAGGAGTTGGACTTTATTAATAAAGTTTATTAATTAAGGATTTGTGGAAAATAGTAGGAATTAGGGGGTGGGTGCAGGAAGTTCCAGAAAGAGCCACAGTTATAAATTTTATGTCTTAAAATAGTCCTTATGACACAGGAAGACGGTGGTTTCTCAGCAAAGGTGATACCTAATATTAAGGGAGATGAGCGTTTTCGTTTTACACAGGGGACAGGCGCTGAGTCGCGGTACCTCCATGCTGGCTGCCACCCCACCAGCACGGAGCCGGCGTTTGACCGGGACGAGGCGGGAGAGGCGGTGGGGGGGCGGCAGGTCGGGGTGGCTGCCAAGGAAGGGGCTTCCCTGGGGCGGGGGGCTGCCGGCGAGCACGCTCCTGTCTTGCAGGAGGCCAGCTGCAAGAACCACCGCGTCAACCGGGTGGTCTTCCTGGGCAGCACGAAGCGGCTGCTGACGACGGGGGTGTCGCGCTGGAACACGCGGCAGATCGCTCTCTGGGACCAGGTGGGTGCCGGGACCCCCTCTCGGCGCGAGCACGGGGACATCTTGCTTAATAAAGCGCTTTTTCCTCTTGCGCAGGAAGACCTGTCCATGCCCCTGATAGAGGAGGAGATCGACGGGCTCTCGGGTCTCCTCTTCCCTTTCTATGACGCTGACACTCACATGCTGTACTTGGCTGGCAAGGTACGGGCTGCGATTCGCATCCTGCAGCATCTCCCGGGGAGGCGAAGGGGCCTCTCTCCAGCAAATGGCACGGGGAGGAAGAGCCGTCCTGGGCACAGGGCTGCGCTGAGCCCCGAGCAAAGCGTTACGCAGCTCTTCGGCCACGAAACCCTGGTTTGGAGAGGTGCCCGCCGCTGTTTCACGAGCGGGCGGCATCCCGCAGGGTGATGCGCGATGCTGCAGTGGCCCCAGCCTGTCTTTCCCCCAGCATTTCCCAAGGATGAGGTCCTGGGGGTTGTTATCGTGGTCTTTATTCAGCCTCGTATTTGCAAAAGCAGTAACCCGTCCCTCTTCCCTCGCTCGCTCCAGGGTGACGGCAACATTCGGTACTACGAGATCGGCTCGGAAAAGCCCTACTTGAGTTATCTCATGGAGTTTCGCTCCCCGGCCCCGCAAAAAGGACTGGGTAAGGATGGCTGGGCTGCTGACCCTTCGCTCTGAACATGCAAAAGTTGGATGATGGAAGGTGTTTAATTAAATGCCGCTTGTAAATGGGTTTGGCACGGGTTTGGCGGGCGTTGTGCCGGCTCTGGAGCATCAACGCAGGGCTGCAGCGATTGCAGGGCAGCGTTCGCGTTGCTGCGCTGTCCTTCCTGCGGTGATGCAGCCAGGCTGGGGCTGCGTCCCGGCCAGGCACGTGCCCGGTGACACCCTTCCTGCTGTCACACGTGCCATGGCTTTACCAGGGGACATCAGTCAGTGATTCCTGTGATTTGTCCCGAATAAAAGCTGCTCATCCCTTTCCCAGTGTCCCTGCAAACGCCCCTGGTGTGGCCCAGGTCTGTGCCCCGGGTCCCCAGGGTGATGGCAGGGATTAATTCAGTAAGGACCTGGGTCTCCTGATGGAGAGCAAGGACCTCTTGGGGTCCTCCATGCCGGGGAGACGGATGGGTCCCAGCCGGCCGCCCCGGGTTTGCAGCACCCAGGGTTATTGTCTGTGCCTCCTCCGCAGGGGTGATGCCAAAGCACGGGCTGGACGTGTCGGCCTGCGAGGTCTTTCGTTTCTACAAGCTCGTCACCCTCAAGGGGCTGATCGAACCCATCTCGATGATCGTGCCGAGGAGGGTGAGTCCCTCGCTGCACCCCGGGGCGCGGGGACAGGCTGGCGGGGGCGAGCGGTGGCCGGGGGTGTCCGAAGCGGGTCCGGTGCGATGGGGATGCCCCAGCTTGCGCCGCTTTGCTGACGAGTCCAGCGGCTGGGTCTCTTTGTACCAGTCTTAGACTTCCCAGTCGTTAACGCTTCCCAGGCATGGCATTCCCAGGGAGTTTTTACCCAACGCTCAATGGGAACGTTTTTAGGAAATGCATCTCTGCGTTGCTTCCCGCCTTGATGCAATTGTTTTGTGCAAAATCAGCTTGGTCCATTGCGACAGGTAACGAGGGGTTTGTCTCGCCTGAGGTTTGGGGGCTGTTTGCAGTAAAATAGATCTCGGAGCTGGAGCAGGGTTTGGCATTTGCCTTCCCAGCGCTGTCTGCGGCTGGAAGCGAACTCTGCTGCCAGCGGCCAGCCAGCACTTCCCAGATTCGCTGTGTGCCCTGAGCCGGCGGCGCTGGCATTTCTCATCTAACTTAACGGTGCAAACCCCAATTTATACATCCCCGGATGCCCGGGGTGGCTGCATTGCTGCATGCCAAAGGAGTGAGCGTAACCTTTTGCAGCAGGTTGCAGCGTGTAGTTAAAATTGTGAGCAGATGCACGGAGGCGGTTGCTTTTCTTTCCCTATGTTTTTAGTCGGAAACGTACCAAGAGGACATTTACCCGATGACTCCGGGTACGGAGCCAGCTCTCACGCCGGATGAATGGCTGAGTGGCATGAACAGAGGTAAAGCCACTGGTGCTGTGTTGGGTGGGTGGCACGGAGCCCCAGAAACAGCCAGGCAGTGGGTCGGGGCCGCAGCCCCCCCTGACCCCCTCCCGCGCTCTGCCCTGCTCAGATCCCATCCTGATGTCGCTGAAGGAGGGCTACAAGAAGACATCCAAAATCGTCTTTAAGGCACCGGTGAGGGAGAAGAAGAGCGTCGTCGTTAACGGCATAGACCTGCTGGAGAACGTGCCGCCCCGGACGGAGAACGAGGTAGGGCAGGGCGGCCCCGGCACGGGGATGGGAGGGGACGGTCACTGGCGGGGGGGGACACGGTTTCTGGGTGCAGCTTGGGAAGCCACCGCTCTGCAGGTCTCTGCTTGTACTCCCAAACTGAGGAACCTGGGCACCAGGTTTCCCTGTGGCTTGAAGCATCCCGCTCCGCATTAACCACAGAGCGCCCGAAAGGAGCGGCGTTGAGCTCCTAATTTTATTTTATTTTTTTTTAATTAAAATTCTCCTCCGGGAACAACATATGGAGGCGCTGGGGAAACATCAGCACTTCATCCCGGAAGGAATTTGTTTTGCTGGAGCTGAGTTTGCAGATTGCATGCGTAGGGTATCCCTGAGCTGGAGGGTGAAATATTAAATCCGAGAGAGCGGGCGGCACGGCAGATGAAGTCGTGTTGCAAAAGCAGCCGAGTTATGAAATGGCCCCAGCGTGGCCGGTGCGGTCCCTCCAGCTCCCTCCTTCCCTTCCAGCTCCTTCGGATGTTCTTCCGACAGCAGGACGAGATCCGGCGGCTGAAAGACGAGCTCTCGCAGAAAGATATACGGATCCGACAGCTCCAGCTGGAGTTAAAAAACTTACGTAACAGCCCGAAGAATAATTAACTTCCAGGGACGTTTTATAAATAAACTTTCTTTGTTTATACTTGCTCTTTAATTTTATTGTATCCACTTACACAGAATATGAGCCAGAAGTCAAGTGACCTGCCAAGAGCCCACTCGCTAACTGGAAATACGTCCTCCTAGTCTTGTCTAGCACTAAAACCGCTATAACTGAAAGCTACTGCATGAGAGGCGGCTGGGGCGTCCGCATGCCCCAGCGCTGGTCTTGGAGTAAGTAGACGAGCAGTGTCCCCTCCGTCGGGATTAACCGGCACGGGGGAGCCGCGGCAGCGGCGACGCCCCGGGGAAAGCGCGATGCTTCGTTGCTATTAATTTTTTTCCTATGCAAAAAATGTGACAGGGGGTGCAGAACTGGAACGGGGTGCGGGAAGGGCTTAGTTCACAAAAGCTCGCTGCCGTGGCGGCAGCCCAGGACCCTTCCGACGGCGGCGGTGCTGCCCCGGTGGTGGCCGTGGCACGGCCACGCGGGCTCCGGCACGGCCGGGCTTTGGCAGGAGCAGCCTGTGAGTGTCCCCAGGCTATAGCCTGGGGAAGGGAGTTGCTCTGCGGGCATGCGTGCGTGCATCCGTGCACACACACACCTATATCCTTCTTTAAAAAAAAAAAAACAAAACAGAGGCTGGGTTTCCTCTCCGGAGAGGGATTTTTGCTCCCTCTGCCTCTGCAGAGGGACTTGCCCTCCTCCTTTCCGCTGGGACACATGCCAGTGCCACGGGGAGGGGGCAAGGATGTCACCCGGCTCGCCCTGAGGGTCCCTGGGCTGCTGGCCCGAGGGACGGACCCGGCGGCTGCGGGAGCTGCGCGGGCGCTCGATGGGTTCAGCCCGTGGGTACAGTCACAGGGCTTTTTGTGGATTAGGCCTGTAGCACAGGGAACGACACCAAATACTGCTAGTTTACCTATATATATATATATATATATTTTCACTGAATCGAGTTGCTGAACTGCCCAGCACTACCAGTGCAACCGTTTCTCCTCTCCGTTATTTTACATTGTGCCCCGCGCCCACTGCTTCCCCCTCTTTACGTTACATGTGCTGTCATTGCCTATTATTTATGCTACCACGGGATAGTGATGAAATAAAATGTTTTCAAGATACCAAAACCTTGCCCGCTCCTTTCTTTCTTTGCCGAGGGGCCGTACGTGAGCGCTGGCCCTCGCCTGAGAAAGGGTGGTGGGACCCAAAGGGGCATTTTTGGGTGCGCACAAAGGTGTCCTCTGTTTGCGCCGCAGGGTCGGGAGGTCCCTGCAGGGTTGAGCGACGCTGGCCGGAGGCCCGGCTCGATGCTGTGGGATGGCTGCACGGGGCACGGGGAGCAGAAGCCCTGACTGTGCGGGGAAGGAGGTGCTGGTTGCTGCCCTGGGCTGGGTTGGCTGGTTTGGGCTGCGCTGCAAGGCGAGCGGCACGGAGGGAGATGCTCGGTGGAGGCACTTTGCTGGGTGGGGGAAGCAGCCAAAGGTGAATCATAGAATGGTTTGGGTTGGAAGGGACCTTTACAGGTCATCGAGTCCAACCCCCCTGCAAGAGCAGGGACATCTTCAACCAGATCAGGTCGCTCACAGCCCCGTCCAACCCGACCTGGAATGTTTCCAGGGATGGAGCATCCACAGCTTCTCTGGGCAACCTGTTCCAGTGCCTCCCCACCCTCAGCATAAAAAATTTCTTCCTTGTATCTAGTCTCAATCTACCCCCTCTTAGTTTAAAACCATTACCCTTGTCTTGTTGCTACAGGCCCTGCTAAAAAGTCTTGTCCCCATCTTTCTTAGAAGCCCCCTATGCTGAGACCGACCCCAAATTTGCAGGTAAAATGCGACGGTTCTGTGGCTGCCCCGGCTCCCCGTGGTGCCGCAGCCAGGTGTACGCAAGCAAGAGGGCAGCGTGAGGGATGCTGAGATGGAAATAGAGCTTTAAGCTTTATTTCCTTCATTTTCTGGTGTTGAGGGATGTGTTGTTATCATTTGGTGTCAGGACTGGAGCTGCCTGGTTTTATCGTGTCTCATTGGGAAGGAAAAGCCACTGTTAAAGCACTTGTCGGCTGCTTCGTGCAAAGCAGCGATGGCTTGGTCCTGTTTGAGGTTATTTATGTCTTACGGCCTTATTCAAAGGGTCTGTGTTGGGACTTACTGCACTAAATTATCCCTTGTAAGGGAAGAGCCAAGGTTTCTCCAAAGCCCATTGAATCGATGCGAAATGAGCCCAATTACAGCTGCAGGGGGTGATGATTAATGAGCCAATTAGCATATCTGCAAACACCAGCAGGAATCTCGCGGCGGCTGCCGCCTCTGTTGCAGGTGAGGGGGATGTCGGGGTGCGGAGGCGACTGATGCAGGATGCGGCCCCGCGGGAGGGCTCTGGGTGGGCTTCGGTGTGCGGCACGCATACCTTCGCAAAAACGTGCTCACGGGGTTCCCGAAATGTTTGGGATTCGCCAGCCCGGGCCGTGGTTGTGCAGTTCCCAGGGCAAACCCTTCACCAGGGTCTCGCTGCTCCTCTTCTTGCACCTTTCCTCCCAAACTCCCCTCCCGCAGTAACAGCTTGAGCTTTTCCTGACGTTTCCTCCTGCACCATCTGGGCTCTATTTAAAGCAGAAAGGCCCATTTTGGGGGCACTTGAGACGTCCAATTTTAGCACTGAATTCCCCGAACTGCTGCAACCTTTCGACTCGACCACGCAGCAGGGCCCTGCGCAGCTGGGTGCAATCCTGCATCCCTGCAGGGACCGGCTGCATCCCCCCGCATCCCCGGGGTTTTGTGCCACTCACTCGGGAACCGGGAGACCGGCTCCTGCACCGACCCGCATCCCTGCCCTTCGCTCGTGATGAGCCCGTGGTGCTGGTGTGGGTTTTTAAGATGCTGCTGGGTAGTTTGCAGTATTTTCCAGGGTCTAAATGAGCCCAATGAGTCCAGAACCTCCCAGCTTTTTTTTCTCCCACCCTTCTTGCAGACATTACAGTTTCTTTAAAGCCTCCCAGCTGCTCCCTGGTCCTGCAGTGTTAGCAGAGCTGATCCCTTGCTCTCCAGGACCAGCTCCTCCAGGACCCCTCCAGGAACTTTATCCAGACTCAGTAATTCACAAACATCGAATTATCTGCAGCATTTCCCAAGCTGCTCCCATCCAACCCCAGGCTGAGGTCTCACCCTTCCTGTACTGCTGCTAATTGCAATTACCTCTCCATCGCGGCTGACATCTTCAGGGATAACAGGTTTTAAGGAAAAAGGCTTAAAGATCTCAGCTGTCCATGGCAGACAGCCCCTTCCTTCTTCAAACACCGCCATGGGGTGATTTCTTTCCTACTTTGCTTTTCCCCTCCGTATTAATGCTGTCCCTCTGTGCTCATCCTTATCAACCTGACCTACTTTCTGCTTCCTGAAGGTTTCGCTTTGTTTGAGGTTTGGCCTCCTCATATGCTTCCTAGCTGCAGGATTACTGTTAATTCTCTGTTTTCCAAGACACTTGAAAAGATTCCTGGTGATTAAACCCCCCCCCCCAAATTTACAGACGAAAATACAAGATTTGTTTTTTGAAATCCAAAATTAAGCAAATGCAGAGAAGGCACTATGGGTTTTATTTTAATTAAATGGGAGTCTCCCATCACTTTGCTGAGGATGATGCTGGTTCCTCCTTTTCCTGACAGCCTTAAAATCAAGGGGTGCTTTGCGCTCGCAGAACTTGGCCCCGCTTGGTTCAGCAGCATCAGCTACGCACCCTCCGTTGGGACCCTCCGTTGGGAGCTCAACCCCTCCTCCAGCAAAAAATGATTAGAAATTTTTACACATTTAGTGCATTTTTAGAAGTTATGCACTGCTGCCTTTTGACCTAAAGTGAGATTCCTGGAACAGGACTTTCCCATCCCCTCTCGGAGGCTTTCAAACACCAAAAGGGGAATTTGGTGCTGAAACGAAGCTGAAACAGCACCAGGATTTGTGCAGCGGACGGCCGCTTCTCTGGGTGTCCTGGCCAGCGCCAGGCACGTGCCACGTGCCACATCAACCTGCCCGCTAGGACCGACGGCTGTACTTGGATGTACCCGCTTCCGCCAGATGTGGCCACTCCAGATGTTCCGCAGCAGCCGTAAGGGCTCGGCAGGGAAACATCCCGTCGCCTGCCCTACTGCCCAACAGGAGCTAGCTTCTGAACAGCGCTGGAAAATCACATTAAAATTAGCAATTACAGCAAAGGTGATCTACGGGGATGTTTGGAGCAAGGCCCGGTGGTGTTTTCTCCCGGGAGGGCGTGCAGGGTGAAATGCTCGCCTGGTGCTACCTCTGCCGCTGCCTCCCTTCTCCGCGGACCTTTGGCAAGTGCCAAGTGTCCAAGCGTAATGGAAAAATAAAACCTCCAAACAGAAAGCGTTCAAGTCTCGCCAAAAAGTTCTTCACCGGGTTTTTATTGGCTCTGGGCAGAAGGAGCAAAACCAGCAGTGACAACAAGCAGTCGACGGCGGAAAAGTCACACGGTGACATTAGCTGGACCAAGCGAGAAGAGCCAAGCTAAACAGAACAGCAGTCAAAATATGTTCGGAGAAGCACCAGCAAGAGTTAATGGGAGATGCTCGGACAGAAAAAGTGGTCAGGTTTTCCAGTTAAAAGGGGAGCGATAACTGCAGCTCCTGAACCACACATGTACGTCCTTGGACTCCAGCCCGTGTCCCACCCTGTGCTTACCCCCCGGCAGCATTAATCCCCCCCCCACCATCCCCTTGCCCAATGCACGAAGCAAAAAAGCAGCCGAATATTTAAATCCTCCCTCGGTGCCTCGTGCAGCCGTGAATCGGGGCGCTGCTGCCGCCAGAGCCTCGCCTGGAAGAAGGGCGAGTGCTGTTGCAAGCGAAGCCGTGGGTTGCGCAGGGCGATTGCTTCACCCGCCATGAAGCGTTCATCAGCGCGCAGCAACGCGGGAGAGAGGAGGTGAGCTCTCCCAGCTCCGTTTTGGGAGGTGGGAGCAATTATTTGCAAGAGCAGAAGAGAGCGGTGAGCTGGGATGCCAAGGGAAAGCGTGCTGCCCTGGCCTCTTTGGGCACGGGGAAAGCATCGTGGCCCTTCTCTCAGACCTACCTGCCATCAGCCTTCAGCGAGTGCGGCACCTTCGTCCCATTCCCAGGCTGCCCACTTCTTTCTGCTAGAGCCGAGTCATCGGTCGTGGTCCGGAGGGGCTGGAGGACGCGGGCAGCAGCCGTGCGGCTGCGGGGATGCTCCCGTCACTGCAAACCCAGCGCTGGGGCGTCCTCCCCGGCCGCAGAGATGGCCGCTGCCAGCCCAAAGCTCTGCCCAGCCTGCACGTTGGCTGCTGGTGTAGGTGTATCGGCACGTCAACATCGATAGCTAAAGCCGCCATGCCCTCTAGAAAGCTGAGAAACAGTTATTTTCACATCGGGATGAGCTCCATGCAGCTGGATCCTTAATGAAGTCTCATTTTTTAAGTACTCTGCAGTACATTTTTTCCCTTAACAATGGGGACGGAAAATCCTCAGCCATCTCACTCCTAGGGCTGAAGTCTGCAGTCATCAGAGATTTCTAAATTTCAGCATGGGATGATTTATTCTTACCGAAACATAAGACATCTTTAAAGACAATTGTAAGAGTCTTGGTCGAAGCAGGGATTGTCCTGCAGAGAACTGGGGCAGTGATTTAACAGCAACCAAAGCATCGCAGGGCAGGATGAGACCCCAGACTATCACTGTTTCAGGAACCCACTTTTGGCAAGGATGGTCAGTTGTTCTATCTGGCTGCAGACCAGCGGATTTGCCCCTCTGTATATCCAAATCTCAATTCAAAGTGATCTGGAATATATATGTGGTCAAGCAAGTCACTGGCCCCACCTCGGGCAATAGGATGAAGGAATAGCTTTCCTTCCCCACCACAAATTCCCAAGTTTTAAGGAAATACCATTTAAACTAGTGGTGGGGGATCTGCAGCAGAGTCCACACAGAGCTGGCAGTCATCTCCTCCTGTATAATTGGATAATGTTGACAATTATTTGGGCTTAGAAAGCCTTCCTGACCTCCACCAGAGTCTCCACAAAGAGTTCAGGCACAAGAAAGCATTATCAAATCAACCAAGGAGAAGCCATCCTCGAGGGTGCCAGAAATGCAAATACCTAGGCCATTACGTTATTAAGACTACATGGATTTGCAGTCCTCATACGTTCGGCTTGGCAGGTAACAGTTTTGACCAAGAGCATCTTGTTCCCGGCTTGCGTACGCTCATCGACAGGCACTGCACAACCCCGAGCAACCCCCGAGTGAGGTTGTGTTTGTGGAGAGGGGTGGAAAGCCCCAGCAGGACATTTTAGGCGGGTTGAGCTTTAAAACAGGCTCAGGACAGCAAGGCAAAGCAAAGCGCCCCAGGAACAAACTCTTGGGATTTCTCTGAAATAGGAGCCAAGGGAGGGCTCTGCTTTTCCATGAAGCAGAGGTTTCCCCCAGCACCTGACAAGTTCCAGGTAAAGCATGTTTCATGCTACACGAAAGAATGGTTTGAGCATCTGGCAAATACCAGGCTCCATCCCCATCGTCCCTGCCCAGGCAGATCTATCAGCCCTAGACTGCTGCACGACCAGGGCTCGTCAAATTACAGTGTGCGGAACGAGCCAAGTGACACAAAAACTTGGCATTTCAATGAGCTGAACTCTCCCATTATTCATTTCCAACAGTATTTCTACCTGGGTTTTCCAGCTGAACTGTTATAAAATACTGGGGTTTGGGTTTTTTCCAAGAGTTGATAAGTTGCTAAGTATCTTTAGCCAGCACTTACGTACACACAGAGCGCTTGGGGAAACAAGCCCTTGGTTCTCAGCATGACAAGACTCTACTTCTACACTGTGAAATATGGAATTATCCACATCAGGCAAACCCCGTTTTTGTTTTCAGTGGCAGTCAGAAGTCACTTAGCTTCCCCCCCCCGGCACACACAGTCAAAACCTCGCTGTCCATCAGATACCTGCCTCCCCTCTTCCCTCTCTCTCACCCTCCAGCAGGATTAGTGCTTCAGCAGAGCTGAACAGCGAACAGGGCTCTGCTTCACTGGGAAAGCAGTAAATACTAGGCATGGGTAGCAAAGGTCTTACTGCTGCAGTTTTCTTTGAGAAACCTAATTAATTCCAAAGTAAGCTTTGAAATCATTAACAGTACCAAAGAGAAGAGTCACTTAACTGACACCTGGGCCACTCACTGCTCACACAGGGTGAAGAGCTGAAGGGTTTCTGGGTGCTTCCAGGGGAAGAGGAAAAACTGCTTTGCAAGCCAGAGGTGGCTCAGTAAAGCCCACGGGTGACAAAGGTTAAACCAAATGTCACTTCAGCAGCACCGCCTGAGCCTGGTATTGCTACATCTTCTGCATGCAAAGGGGACGTTCATCTGGGCGGGCTCGTTCGCTACGTCTCTGGGACCTAGAGAGGCTCATCGTGCAGGAAAGGTCAGGTCCAGTCGCTGCCGATTCCTTCGAACAGCTCGAGTAGAAAGCTGCGCCTTTGGAAAACTGAGTTTCCCAGTATAAAGCCCACCTGAAGTCTTGGACTAAGCTGGTTTAGAGTGACACGAGAGCTCTGTTTGGGTCGTAGCTCTAGAGCCGCTGGCCCTGCCCGTGTTACTCAAGGCTGGTGGCTGCTATTTGCTTTGTAGGAGCCTGACCCTACCCTGCCAGTTCGTGGTTTCGGTTTCACAGCAGCAGATCCTGGCTGGGGAGGGAGCAGTTTGCCCGGTTGTATTTCCTCTTAAAAAAAATACAAACAAAAAACCCCCCCACCCTACACAAACACTTCTGGATAGTGTAGTTTCCCACCTCCAAAAAAGGCATGGTTTTTTCCAAAGAGATCCAGTTAAGAAGGAGCAATACGTGATCTTCCACAGCTTCTCGTGCTCTTGCACGGCACAGAAATTTAATTTTAAGTACACGGTATACGCTGCTTGCTATGCCGTTCACCTTTAATGCACAACTCGTTCACAAGAGAGGAAAACGCGGAGACTTAGCTCTGGTCTGGCAGTAAGTCACAGCGGACAGCCCTCGTCTCGGATGACCACAGCTCCTAGAGATACTAACCCAGAACTCACACACCGAACCACAGCACCTCACTCAGACGAAGGAAATCAAGAGTTCTTTCTTCTGGGCCTGGATAAATAGGGATAGGATTAAACAGTAGAAATGAACACGCTTAACTGCAATAATCATGCTGGTAACACAGAAGAAACCCTCTTTTTGAAAGAAAAATGGCATAGCATTATTTGCATTAAAGCCAAAACCTCTCCCTTGGTTTCACCCAGCCATGGCTAAGAGTAGTTTTTATGGAGCAAAACATATCATCAAGCTACTAAAAATATCAGGGATTTACCAGAATAGCTTAGTAAATGCCTTTTTAAAAAGGTATGCAATTCCTTCCCAGTGGCCCATTTTACTCAAATAAGCCACAGAAAAATTGTATAAAAAGATTTATTGAAATTCATCAATGACAAACAGACATAAAACTCAAAAGTTTGGCTCTTCTGGGAAAAAAAACTGTTGCAAATGTATTTATACAGATGAAATATTGACTAGGAAATACAAGTCACTTCTAAAGCTATTTTAAAGAGGGATATGAAAGTAAAACTGTACATTCACTAGGTATTTTCAGTCATTTTACTGACTTCCACTAGGTAAGAAAATACAATTTTGTATTAGTATCTCGTGCTTGAGTGTATGAAAAGAAACCTCCTACCCTACATGCTGAACTGCCTCCTGTATTTAGGTTTGTAAAAATTTTCAAAGTATATAGCACAAGTGGAAGTAGTTTCTCATCACTTAAAATTGACTAGGTGTTATATATTACAGACCAAAATAGTACACACCTTATTTAAAAGGGTTGAAACATTTTTTTATTACAATTGTCAAATTCATTTCACTAGTAACTCAGGAATTAGGAACACTTTTTATATATATTTATATATATATTTAAATGCCTGCCATTTTCAGTGTATTGGCTATACCCTAGCCAAAAAAAAAAAACAACCCAAAAACAAACAGAAAGGAAAACACACAACACACAGTGCGGGGAAGGGGGGGAGATTGCAAATTCACCCCACAAAACCAGATCCAAAGGAACACCCCAAAAAAACCCAACAAAAACATTTGGTCACTATTTACAAACAGCAAAAGAAAAGGTACCTACAAAAGCAGGGAAAGCATTGGCTGAAAATGGCAGTCATTCACGGACAGGCAACAAATAAATCACTTTATCAATATGCCATTCTCACACCTGTTGCTGTGGAGGGATGCTTCGCCTAGATTTGCAGCATCCCCCAAAAAATGCTTACAATGTATTTAGTGACTGGCAGCGGTGGAAAAATCCCAACAACCAACGCTATTCGGCTGTCTCGGAACAGAGTATGTGTATTTGGGGTATCATCCACTGATCTTAAACTTTTTTGTCTTTTTTTTTTTTTTTTTTTTAAAGATGTCAAACTATCCACTCCGATAATAAGAAACAAATTACCACTTGGTTTATACTTACTATTGCAGTTACAGGGACTAAGAGAGGGACAAAAAGAAAAAAAATTAAAATGAATAGGAGGAGGAGTGGCAGTAAAAATAGTATTTTATTCCCTTGCCCACCCAGTCTGCTTCTCCCTCTCGTTCCCACAGCAACATTACAATCAGGAAAAAAAAAAAAAAAAAAAAAAAGAAAAAAGAAAAAAAAAGGTTGGGTGTGGGGAGGGGAAATACAGGGTAAAAACAGTCAAATCACAATAGGAAATTTTCAAAATAGGTTATTCAGTTTAGTCATCTTCATCCCCTTCGTCTTCAGGTTCTCGTTTTCTCTTCTGTCCCCGCTCTTCATCTAGAAAATAAAACACAACTTGAATTACATGAGTGCTCCCTCATGCTGCTGAGAAGTTGAACAAGTTCAACAAGCTTCTACTTCGGCAACTGGCTTGCTATCAAAGGAGCAGGAATACAAACACGAGCCCGCTTTTTAGAAAATGTTATTTTACTTTTTTAAAAAAATGTTATTATTATTAATCTCTAGCAAAAACTGGATTACTGCCATACCGGGCTCTTCTTCATCTTCATCATCATCTACCTCACCATCATTGTAGCCTTCTTCATCCTCCTGGATTAAAAAAAAAAAAAAAAGGGAAGGATTAAAAAAGTCGGTTTCAGTGCAGGACCTTTCACAATTTGGCAATACCCAACAGCATTTTACAACAGAGAAAAAGTCCTTGAAGCATCTTAAACAAAAACCAAACAAAAAGGCAGATACTTCCCACGCACTTATACCGTAGCAAAAAACTGCACTTATATAACTGGACTCTGGCCCAAGTTTCATTGCAGAAAATCACAAGCAATCATAGCAGCCACTTCTAGCTTCAGTGAGAAAATGGTTTTATACTTCACGCTGATATGTAGCTGCAGATTGTTATGACGTCCTGAGTTTAGTAAAACTTGACGACTGGTCAGTATGAGAAGGTGCATGTTCTAGGGGCAGAGAGAGTTAAAACGCAAACAGACATCCCCTGAGCCTGAGGAGCTGCTGTTGTTTTTGAGAAGAGGCTGACCAACCATTCAGGAGTGGCGGTTAAGTATCTAAGATTGTTTGGCCGGAGGATAGATAATACGACCTCCTCCAGTCAAATTTTAGCCCATTCCCAGTGCTTGCGCTAACAGCAAAGTCTCAGCAGACTGACTGGCTCAGCACGCCCTACACACAGGAGCTGGACCGCCCTAAGAATTTAAGCATCCTGAAGAATCACAAGGTACGTGCCCAAGGAGGAAGCTCGCTCTGAGAGCACAAGGTCAGTAAGTCACGTACCACGCTCTCGTCTGTATGGAGGCTGTAACCCCAGCCCTTCAAAGGCACCACAAACTAGGTCTGCAGATGTTCCTGATAGTATTTTTTGACAGCCCAATAAACAGAACGATTTCATGTCAATGGTCACTAGATGGCAGCTGGCTCATAGACAGGCATGCCTCAAAGCCGCCCCCCCCCCCCATGCTTCCCAAGTAAAAAAGAAAGCACACGCTTCAAGTACTAAAAGTCTCCAGTATTTGGTCCCTTTCTTGTCGAACTATTCCCAGTTAGAGCATGTTCACTCCACACCCGTTATAAACTGCATAAATCCTTACCTCCTCTTCTCCGCTCACATCCTCCTCTTCTCCTTCCTCCTCTTCCTCCTCATCTTCTTCGTCTTCTACTACCTGAGCATCATCATCATACTCCTCTTCTATACAGTCAAACAAGATTAACCACTCAGACATTTAAAGTTTACTTTTTTCCAACACTGCCACCTGAGGTATGACTTCCTATCGACACAAGGAGCAAACTGAAAGCATTGCTGAAGGGCAGTACAGAATTAAAGGCAGCTCTCCAGCTGCTAGACGGGGCTAGATGTAGTCCTGTGCCTCTTCAGCCTAGTGACAGGGTAGTGTGGCAGCTGCACCCATGGTCCGAGCTGCTCTAGGGCTGCAGGGGCCTTGACAGTAAGTCACGGCAGCCTCGGGATTGCTTTAGCTTCAGCTGCTCCAGCTCCCACTACTAATGCGCATTTTTGAGCCCGTGGGATACTTGCAGCTCTTCATCTCCAAGTGTCCATCTGCTCCCACCAGGGATAGAGCAGAACTTTACAAGCCAGCCATGCACTGGGAACCCTCCCCAAGGGAGGCCTCCTGCCTTTATGCTGCCAGAGCAATCCAAGAGGCTCACACACAATCCATCTTAGGGGTTTACAATCTCTTTTCAAGAGGAAAGAGATTAAATGCAACTAGCCCAAGCAACAAACCAGAAATTGTTTTTCCATGCTGCAGGAATGGTGTTTTGGAGCTTTTGCATGGATTTGAATGCAGGCCCAGACTTGTGCTCTGATGAGGAGAACCTGTCCCTGATGAACCTGGCCGAATGCACCACTCTGCCAGGCACTGCTGCAGCACTCGCCCCTCTCACCAGAGCTCGCATTCAGCATTCAAGGGAAAAGTGCAAGTCCAGCTATTTGCTTTTGCTGTGCAGCTGGGTTTGAAGAGTCTAGCAAATTCCCCCAACTCAGCCAGATACTCATCCGACTGGTACACTGACGCCTCCGAGTGCAGTCTGCCGGGGAGGCAGAATGGCACCTACAGCTCAGTGGGACCCACTGTGCATTTTCCTAACATTAAAAAGTTCCCTGCTGCTTCGTTAGTGCCTTTCACAGAGCCTGCCCAGGCAGACTTCAAAGACACTCTCCTGTCTTCTGCCCGATCCCAACTAGTTCGTTTTGCCCTCACAGAGCAGCTACAAACTCCTATTAGTGTCTTGCCTCCTTTACTTAATTCCTTGACTCAGCTACTTTTTTCTATGCCCAAGCTGGTTCCCCACCCTACCCTTCTCCATCAGGGTCTACACAACTGCTCATACCTCCCCAGCTGTACTGTTCCTGGAAAACTGCAGCATGTGCATGCCATCCTTTCTTACCCATTTCTCCCTTACGTCCTCATCCCCAGGAGTTTACCGTTCCCTGAACACTTTCAGTGTCTTACTGCTTGTCTTACTCCTCCTGGCCCCTTCCTTCTACCACCCTTTCGCTCCCCACCTTTCACTAGAGATAAGACTGAGAAAGTAGCTCTTTCAGGCCCTGCCCATTTCCTCTCCCCTTGTTCCTTCAGAGGACACTGAGGTACTTCTGCTTTACATCAGTCAGGAGCTGCTGGGGACACCCCTCTCCAGCCAACGAGTCAGAGCTGCAAGCAAAACATACCACGCAGCATAACAAACTTACAACTTACGTACACCAAGCAGCACAAATTCACATACCATCTTCATCTTCCTCCTCGTCGTCTAAGCCCTCCACGTAGCCCTCTGCATCAGAGTCCGGTGCTTCTTTGTCATCCCGATCTTTCACTAGAGATAAGACTGAGAAAGTAGCTCTTTCAGGCCCTGCCCATCTCCTTTCCCCTCGTTCCTTCAGAGGACACTGAGGTACTTCTCCTTTACATCAGTCAGGAGCTGCTGAGAACACCCTTCTCTTGCCAACAAGTCAGAGCTGGAAGCAAAATGTACTAGGCAGCATATCGATCTTTTAACTTACGTACACTAAGTAGCACAATTCACATACCATCTTCATCTTCCTCCTCGTCGTCTAAGCCCTCCACGTAGCCCTCTGCATCAGAGTCCGGTGCTTCTTTGTCATCCCGATCGTAGCCATCGAGGTATGTGAGTTGCGGGAGGAGCTTGAATACGTTTTCTCTATAATCGTTCAAGTTGGTTACCTCGCAATTGAAAAGATCTAGACTCTTCAGGTTTTCTAACTTTTTCTGCAAAGAAAGAAAAGTCTCTGAAGTTCAGTGTTACAATAATTCTCTACAGAGCAGAGAAGGCAACAGCAGCCAGAGTTAATGTGCTCGAGAGTTTCCCATGACAAAAGGGTCATTTTGCTCTCTGCCTACTAAATTGGTGTGGAACAGAAATCTGCAACGCCTGGCCATTGCTGCTTTGGTATCCGAGAGCGGAAAATGCTCTCTCTCCAGTTCAGCATCTCGCAAGTAGAAGACTGAAGTTTGGAAAGAAGCAATGGTGCAAAATCACACATTCTGCGAGGGGCCAAGCTAACAATAAATATTAGTCCAGTCAGTTATCACAAAAGCACAAGGCAAGGTAATGGAGCCAGCAGTCAGGTATATTTAAACTACCACTTTCAATGGAAGAAGAAACAAGACTATCCTTTGGACACAAGAATTTTGCTAAGAGAGATTTTAAAAATGTTAATGATTGTATCTTAGCCTTTGGCAAAATGAAAAAAGGCTTAGCAATTGAACAGGAAGTCAAATCCTGTTTTGTGGTGGTTTTGGTTTTTTTTTGAGGAGGAGGTGGTCTGCATTGCCCACACCACTTCAAAGTACTAACAATACAAGCACAAGCAGTTGAGGATTTGTATCAAGTCTTATGAAATATCTCCCTTCAGGAGTTTAGCATGTACAGCAACAGTGACATCAAGAAAACAATAAGTCTGAAACTGGGAGCAGTTACAATCCTCTCTCTCACCCATTTGCTACATGAGTTTAACTGCTCTGCTCTCCCCTTCTGCTGGGGGAAAGGAGATCCAAGAGGAACTCATCTGAGAACTGCTCCTTGAGACATTTTAAGAGCAAGTATTTGGAAATAAGGATGAGCTGGAACACTTCATTTCTGGAGAGCAAAGGGCACACAAACCAAAAACCAAATAGCACTAGTAGAATTGACACTTGGATGCTTTTTGGAACCACAACCTGACAAACTTCATCTCAGCACTTGAAATAAGAAGCATAATGACCGTGAGCAGGAGAGGTGATAGAAACCAGCAGGAACGAGTTGGAAGCTCAGCGACCTCTGCCCCGCTGCAGCAAGCAAACCCATTACGGAGGCACACGGTGCTGCAGCTGGTTCCCACCACCACCAGCCCATGCCGCACCCCTGGGCAGAAGCAGTGGCTGGTGGTTTTAGACCCAACACTTTGGGGAAAACAGACCGAGCTCAAGCAGAGCGTCTGGGAGACAGACCCGCAGCCCACGCCACCCCGGAAAGCGGCAGGGCTTCCCGCAGCGCCTGCGGGGGGGAGCCCAGCCCCGGCGGCAGCGGAGCAGCAGCCGCTAGAGGGAAGCAGCCGCTCACGCTGCCGGCACAGCCCCGGGGCAAGGCGGAGAGCCCCAGGGCCAGGCTGTGCCCCGGGGCAGGGCTACGAGCCCCAGGGCCAGGCTGAGCCCTGCAGCAACCTGCCCGGAGAGATAAGCACCGAAGACATTCCACTGCAAGTTGCTTCGGACCATTCCAAGCCCAAAACGCCTCCACTCATCACAAAATGGGGTGCGATTTCAGCTTGTGCTGCATCAACTTACCAGCGGTTCTATTGTACCGAGATCTTTTATTTTGTTGCCGCTTAGATTTAGATGCGTGAGGTTTGGACACTTTTCTGCCAACACTTCCAGTCCTCCTGAGATTCTGTTGTCGCTTAGCTCGAGCTAAAAGGCACATGAACATCTTGAGTTTTTAATGCAAACATGTATCACAAAGCAGTTTGGTCAGCTAAATTACGTTTTTATACAAACAACTATTTTACATTCGGTGTAGTGCACAGAGGGAGGGATATGGCATAGGACATTTTATTTACCTTCTTAAGTTTGTTTAACTTTGGTAAGTTTGCAACTGAGGTTAAGCCTACGTTGATTGTACTTAAGAATTCCAGCTCTTCAAACTCATCTGTAAGGCCTTCGATTTTGCCTTCGTATGACCTACAGTTGTCAAGAACGAGTTCTTTAACCTGGAAAAAGAACAATGCAAAATGTGCATCAGGCATTCTGCGTGGAGGATAAAGGTTTCATTCACGAGCAAAGGATGACACAGATCAGGCAAAAATGAAAGGTATTCCCATAAATTGGCAAGTATGCCAAAGGTTATTTTCCGTGCCTGACCTCTACCTTTTGCTGGCATGCCAGGTTACCAATGTTTCAAAAACACAGATATTTGGCTTTGCTTCACCTGCCCACCTTTGTGTTGTTCTATAAATGGTGTAAACAGTTCAAAAACATGAATCCTGGCCTAACCGATTTGGTGGTTAGAAACAACATCGTCTTTGCTATATGCAAGCAATAAGCATTGTAAAAAATATGAAACCAATCTATTTTCAAACTAACCTACAACTTTGACACTCCAGACAACTCGCATGCTATTACAACATATCACCGGTTGTTAAAATAGCTTCTCTCTGCATGCAAAAATTATTCGAGCTTTTCAAGCGTGGAGAGACCACTGTCTGCTCAGACACGCCTGAAACCCAATGGCAGGCACTGGTGATCCTAAAGCAGGTCTCACTGGAGCCTACCCTCACCCCTCCTCATTACAGTAACTTGATGGTATTTTAGGGGAAGATCTTCTCCACGGAGGCAACTCCGTTCTTGGGGAATTACAAGGGATGTGTCAGATGGTGCTGGCAGGGGAGGTTCAGTGAACGCAGCTGCTGCTGCAGCAGTGTACCCCTTATCTCCCCCACCATGTTGCAGTAGGGAGGGTCGAAGGGAGAAGTGAAGATAATGTCACCATGGGCCTGAGCAGCACAGGACCTGCCTGTCAGCCAAAGCTGGGCAGCCCCACCGATGTATACAGCAAGTTACAGGCTGCAGGGTTTTGCTGGGGTGGTTTGGTTTTTGTTTTGTTTTGTTTTTAAATAGAGCACCACTCTTTTTGCAGGTGCTGTCTCCAACAGACACAAAACAACAGCATCAATGCAAAAGGGCCCCTAAATATGCCCCACCCTGAATAAAACTGCTCCTTTTCACCCTAAAGCTAGGTCAGCCTTACGGCATTCAAGTCCCTTAGTAGCCAACATGAGTTTTCCTGGGCTCTGGGGAAGCTCTGCCAGTGAGGACTGTGACTCCACAGGAAGGGCCCACCCATTCGGGGAACATCCAGACATTTTCACACCGACAGCGAATTTCTGGAGGTTATTTCTCCCCTATAAAACACCCAGGAAAATCCACCCTTCTGCATGCCCTGCAGACCCCGTCCCGTGCCTGAGGCTTGGTTACAGGTTTGGAAAGGGAAGGTGTGCTGCTTTACGCTGAGGATAGGATAAAACAAGTCTGCAAGAGCAGTGTATGCAAACATGAAGCAACTCTTCAGTTCACACCAAGGACAGTTAATATGCAAATATTTAATTTTCTTAATTTTTTTTATTACTGTAATCCCGCTGCACAAAGAAGAATCCTATGTAGTTTTATAGCTCCAAATAACATCCCTAGATTTCTAATTAAATCCCAGGCACTGAAGTCAATAGGGAAGTCAGCCCAAAGCAACATGAGAGTACAAGTGATTCATTGAGAGTAGGAGGATCAGCGTTAGACAGGAAATACATTTTCCAAGACTCTACAATTTTCCTAGAAGAATTATGATCGGGAATGACTACACAAAAGTCTTCCAGAAGAATTTTAGGCTGATTAGAAGAAACCAAGGATCAAGTCAAATGTTCCTGATCCCACATACATGTATCCCACTGGGGGGAAAAAACAAAAAAACAACCAAAACCAAACTATAAAACCCCCTCTTTGCTTTGAAATTCAGACAGCAGGAAAGCCATGTTAAAGGCAAGCATGCGTATCTTCTTACTGTAACAGTATTTAAGTATCAGGATCCTCCAGTGAGATCAATGGGGGGACAAATATCGAGTTTTCTCAGTCATCTGCTTCACGCACGCACAGAGCTCCCGCCAAAATAAAAAAAAGAAGGGGGGAAAAAAAAAAAAGAGGAAAATAAAAGTAGCTCCACCCCAAACCCAAGCCGTGCAGCAGCTACATTTCCCCCTATCTGTGTCCTTGCTCACCAGCACACGAGGCCCCTGCCTGCCCCGTTATCTCCCTGGGCCAGCGAGGTGGCTCATCCGAGGCAGCACCCACCTATGGACACGTTTCAGAGCAAGGAGGGCGAAGGAGAGTGCTGCGGTGCCGACCGCACCGCGTTGGCGTACGGCTGGAGAGCCCGGAGGTCTTTTTTTGCCTTATCCTCTTTGCGAAGGAAGTTTGCAAGAGAACATACAGGAAGATGAAGCAAGGCAGGAGGGAGTTCAGGGAGGGAAAATGCTCGCAGCTGCAGCAGCCAGCAGAGTTCAGGGTCAGCTCTGGCTTTGAGCTATGCAGCAGACCAAAGGCACAGAGTGAAGCAGCACCTAAACCTCACCCTGAGAAAGAGCCGGCATCTGTCCTCACCCCAGGAGGTGGGATAGCTCTTCATCCTCCCCAAGAGCAGGATGGAGAAGAGGCAAACAGGGAATTGGACAAAGCGTCACAAAGCTTCCTCGGGGGTAGAGAAGTGATTTCAGGGGGAGTTGGAAATAGCCACAGATGCAGAAGAAAAACCCTTTAATATGGTGGCAGAAGAGCCAACCAGCTTCTACTTTTAGTTTGCTCTTTTTAGTGCAAGACTGCTGTTTCCTCTCTACCTTTCAGAAAACTTTGTTTGCTACAGACCTGCAATGCTCTCTTCTTTGCTGTGCCCAGTACCAAGACACTGGGCAAAGGTACAGTCAAAACAACTCCAGAGGTAAGCTATCACAGAATAAAACCGGCCAGGTTTGCAAGTGGTAGAAAGCTTGGTTGAATGGAAGAGCTCGTTTAGGAAACAGCAGAGCACAGGCTCCTAACGCTCCAGAAGCACAACCGCAGCAATGTAATTTTGGTGCTTACGTGGTCAGAGGTGTAGTAACACACCGAATCGCTTCTGAAAGAACATGACTCCACAAAATAAAACTCAAGTCAAAATTAAGATGGCTTTATGTTCTAAGAGATTTAAGAATCCCATACAAAATACACGCGTGCAAAAGGAGGATGAACTGGGCTCGTGGGGCTTCTCCCAACTTCACTGCCATGTGCCCGCTCACTGCTGCATCGTACCCAATTCTCTTGCATGCAGCACAAGCAGTAAAAACTACCACCAGCTTATACAGTTTTTATAAGTATTAAAATTACCCGCAGCTATTTGCCCACAGCCTCCCAGCCCGCAGTCTTTCGCATCCCACTCTCCTCCCCTTCCACTCTGACTTGCCATCTCCTCCTTAAGAACTTGCTGTTTTGCAGTTAACCGGAGAGGCAGAACCGTCCCCCCCGGGAGAGGGCATTGCTTTCCAAGGCCCCTCCAGGTTATTAACGGGGCACTTTTCCAAGGCGCTGGCTGCTGCACAGAGGTCTCCTCTCAAACCTTACGCCCCTTGTGAGGATGTTGGGCCCCTTCAAGGCACACTACAGCCTTGACAGTGAGCACTTAACTGTGTCAGCACACCGAGAGGGAGAAGTGGAAAGGTGACCTTAGTAAAGCTACATTCCATCTAAAACAGCTCACTACCACAAAACTGTGACAGAAGGACTAAAAACCTATTCCTCGTTTGTTTTTCAGAAGTCTCTGTAATTCTAAGGAAAATCCCAGCTCCTCAATCACTCTCCAGACATCTACTGAACCTCCCTGAAAATGCACAGCGAGACTACAATTCTTACATTTCTTTCCTCATATTCTGTCACCAAAATGCAGAATAAACCTTTGCCTGATGTAAGTAGCCTGGATGAGCACCCTTTCTGAGCCTCATTATATACCTGAACGAGATGGGTGAGCCTCAGCTGGCCTGAACCAATTCAGTTGTATCACACTGCAGTCTGTGTAATGTTAGAGAGATGCAGATGAGCAGTCAGAATTAGGGAGCACAATCTGAACTTGTTTGGAGAGATCAGCTAAGGGAGTAAGTGTCCTCAGCTAATTCGTGCTTAACTGCATCAAAGACGGGAAGATTCAACTTGCAGAAGTTGTACAGGGTCAACCTTATCACTGTCTACGCCGCAACGCCTAAGCAAATCAAAGCACTAATTGGAGTAAGTACTAACACAAGTAAGTACTAGTACAAGACAGACCACATGAGCTGTACTTATCTTTCCTCCCTCTCCCAAAAACCTGCTACATAAACAGTGGAAGAGCAACATGCCACAGGTAACCAACCACCACAGATAACACCGCAATACTTACCTAAACAGCTAAGAAAGCACCCGCAGGTGAGTGTCTAGCAGAAAACCTAACAAGCAGGTGGCTAGGTTGGTTCCCGTCGTACATGACCATGTCTTCGATAGCTTTTACGATAAGGCACCATCAGGTGGCTTGGGGAGGGCTATTACACATTGTACAGCTTCAACTGCCAAGCGTTTCTCGCCCAGCCTGCCGTTCTGCCTCGTCCTCTGCATTCCCAGGGTGGCTGAGGGTTCTGCTGCCCCTCTCCCCCATTCAGCAGGTGCCATCTGCTCGAGCAGGTGCTTCCTGGCTGTCCGCATACTTCTGCTCGAGCGTTGCTCTGTGGTTTGCTGGTATCAGTCCTTAGTTTTCAGCAGTCACACGTAAGCAAGTAGCTTGCTGCTTCTCCAACAAACTCTTCAGACCACACGCCTTGGACCTGTTCTGCTGTGGTCATCCCAGTTTCTATTTCTGATGGTCCCAGACGCTTTCGGCACATGACATCACATCTCTGTTAATGCACGCCGTGCTGTCAACTGTGGATTACGGCATCCCCTATATCTCTTCATGACATCACACTCTACACTACTGCTTGCCTGATAACCAGGAACTCTTATCTGTTTCCTAATATGGTTACTGTATTAAGCTGTGTTCCCAAATGTGTATATGGTATCCTTAATATAGCCATAGGGTGTACTGTGAGACTCCAACCAATTCCTAGGGTACGTACAGGCAACCATGTGTAAGCAGCCATTGGATTTCATGGGACTCATCACAAGTGACATTTGGGACTCACTCGCTGCGCATGGCCTTCCCCTGCCTCCCTTTCCCAGTGCAAGCTGCCTCTCTGGAAGGGACCATACTCTCGAGTTATCAACACATACACAATCAACAGACACACGTGTCTAATTACACGTCTATACACACATGTCTATACACATGTGTATAATTACACACAGACAACTATTAAGCCGCACATGTTATCACCTTAAGCTTTAATCTACATTTCCACTGTAACAGGTAAAAAGGCAAAGTCTCTACTTCAGAAAGCCTACAACCCCTGGGCAGAGAGATCCATGAACTTGGGACTAAGTTCCCGAATCCCAGTCTGTAATTGAAGGCTTAACGAGGTAACAGGAGGACACAGTTGTGAATGTAATTTTTAAAAAGGCAAATTTACAAGTACAAATACCATTCTGCTGGCTTTACAAGCAGGAACAGCAAAGGCTGTAACATCTCATCTTCAGCCCCATGGACCACATGCTTTTGAAGTGTACGTTGTATATGGTACCCCTACATCAGGAATATCCCACTGTGTGGCATTTTTATCAAAAAAAGCAGGTAAAGATGAGGGTGTTAACTCTGTCTTGCACTGTCCCCAGCTAAATGGTCCAGGGGGGAATTGAGAGAAGTCCTTCATACCTCTTAACCCAATGGAATTTTCATTTGGAGGAGGGCAGAGCTGTGGAAAGAAGGGAGAGGAGAGCAAGGGAAGCCTGCTGTGGTAAGTGGAAGCGAAGTCCAAATTACTTTTGAAAGCAGAGACAGTTTTATCCTCTCCCAGATGTGCCAACATTTCTTCAAGACACCTGGGTTTCTGTCTTTGGGGTTTTTTTGGTCTCAAATGCCTGTGTAGTCCATGCAAAGCCCTACCATCGCTCCACAGCAAAGCATGACCGTTGCTGCCTACTGCAACCAGACTGCCAAGGACTGTGTCCTTCTAGTTCTTGTACTGTATTCTAGATCTGTACTCATGCAGATTTTGGGGATCCTTGAGCGGAAATGGATCTCCTTTGGTTTATATTCCACGTGACTTGTGCAGTGAAGTTTAAGAGAAGCCAGCCCTCCACAGTCACGATGTTCTCATTCGTTGGGGAAGGCATGGGTTTGACAAGACTCAAGATAATGCCCAAGTCTTCCAAGCAGCCCATCATTCATGCTTAGCTCCACAGCAATGGCAAGGATATGACGTTCTCCATGCTCAATTTTACAAGCTTCCCCCACGGTACTACTGGAATGAGTGAGAAGTTGCATAATTTCCATTTCAGATACTATCTGGAACATGACTAGGCCAAAAAATGCGTGAACAAACAGCCTACTTAATACCTTGGGCTAACGAAGCTGCTCTGAAGGCTCGAAGACACGATGCAACTTCTGCTCTGAGATGGTCATCAAAATGTAACCGACCTGAAGAACTGAATTTTTTTTTAAAAAATGAAGATAGCACCATATGCCATTTGCCACCTGCATTCGAGACAGATCTTCAGCCTCGTTAGGGCCCCCCTGCGATATAAACCCACAGCAGAGCCAGACTACGCAAAGTTCAGCTCCTGGTGGAAAACAGCAAGAGACAGAGGAGCGCAGAATAATCTCTAGCCCAAATTAGAGCAGCTCCCGGGCTGCTGTACGTCAATTAAGAGACACCTCAAGAGCTGTTCAGCCTTTCCAGAGCACTGCCCATTTGGGCTTGCCCCTTCCCACCTCTGGCGTGCTGCCGGCAAGGGAGGGGAGGGAGGCAGGTGCCGTGGCACTGACTGTGCTGGCTTGGTGCCACGGGGGATTCCCCTTCAGCGGGGCAATCCTCAGCTGCTCCTTCTGGGCAGCTCAGCATTGCCCGGTGGAGATGCTCGGGGATGAGGATCTAGCCACAAACAGAATTAAATTTAACAGGGAAGGGAAAATTCCAATAGTGCTGACATCCTCTTCCTCCCCCAAGATACACAAGTAAAAAGCGAACCAGAATAAAGCTCACAGACACCAACCACAGGTGACAGCAGTAAAGTTTTTTTTCTTACCAAACCAACATGTGATTTTGGATTTTGATACATCCCTTCAAGGCTTTATTATGAGTATCTGAGATGAGATACATAGATTTGACTCACTTGCAGCACACATCTTAAACTAGTTAGTCAGCGACCATTTACCTTGCACAGGCTGCGGTCATCGTGTCGGGCAGAGAATCTGCAAATCCAGGGGCAGAGAAATGCTGCGCAAAAAAAAGGCGACGTAACACGAACCACTTCCCTTGGGATACGGGGAAGAAATCTAGCAGCCAGAGTACTTGAGAATCGTATTAGCAGAGGCAGTGACTGATGGCTGGGAAGGGATGGGATTAATGCATATACCTTGTAATTTTGAGCAGTGCTCCATTACCACCATTATGGACACCAGGTACAATGCAGAGCCTCACTGTGGCTGAATGCCAGGCGCCTGTCAGGACTTCAGAGCAGTTCAGGCTGAAGTTTACAGGATTTCCCCCAGGCGCACTCCCCACACCTGAACAAAGGCATCCCTTCCACCAGCACTCTGCAACTGGCCCCTTTGATACCAAGCAAATCACAACTGCTGAATAAAACAGCTTCCAGTGCAGCCTGGTTCAACGGCAACCTGCTCCACTTCTAGCTGTTATACCCATTCAACCGAGCTCTAACACCAAATTCTTGCAACAAGGTCAAGTGAAACTACTACTGGACCTCAAAATTCATCTAGGGTTTCTCCATATGACACGACCCCATCAAACTTTCATATTGGAATTCCCCTCCTGCATCTCTTTCTCGGAAACTCCCACCAATACTTCTGAACACTTCAGAAGCCCAAAATTGAACTTCCAGCATCATGCCAATACAGTTTTTGTGCCCCTTATATTTTTCACTACGAGGACCAACACGCAGGGACGTGCACGGATCCCGATACTGCTGTCTTTGAACTATAATGCCATGGTTCTCATACAGTTTCACTCTGCGTTTGTAAGCCATACCCTAGCAAGCACTTTGTATTTAATTTAGTTGATCTAACAATCACATGATGAAGAAACTTGGACTATTTTCTGGATTGCAGCTCCACATGGCTCTCAAACCTTAATGATCCAGCATGCTTGAGAAGAGTGCCCGGGGAGAGGAGGGACTGTGCACCAGCTCCTAAAGCTGGAAGCAGCAAAGTGCCATCAACATGGTACCGAGCCACCAACAAACGACCGGGAGAGGAGAGGGGGAAACCAGGATTCACTCCTGACAAGGGTGCAAGCAAGGAATTGCATGAGAACATTTGCCTAGGAACCAAGAACAATCCAGTGATGACAGGGACATCTCAGTGGACATCTGTCACAGTCTTCACTCAAGCATCTTCTTAAATTGCTGTCCCCACGTTCAAAGTGATGCAGTAAAACAGCAGTTTAAAGCCACCTTTTAAACTCCCCTCAAGCTGGGCTCTGTTTATGTTAACTCCCCCAAGGATGAGCACAGTTAGTGTCCTCCTTTTGCTGGCCACTCTGCATGCAATGGGGGACCCTGCATCACCCCTACGCCAGCAAAAGAAAAGGAGCACGGGAGGAAAGACAGGAATTTTTTGTTGTTTTGGTTTGTTTGGTTGTTGTGTGTGTTTGGTTTTTTTTTTTTTTTAAATCAAAGCTGCTCTGTGTTCAGAGACAGCTTAAGGCTGCTTGCATAGCTCAGAGAAAAAATCTGGCTCAGTATCAATACATTTACTTTTTTTACCCTCTAATATTTTACATCGCATAGCTATAAACCCTGAGAGCAATACATATGGCTCCAACTAATTTTATGTCCCTTCGCTCTGTTCTGTGAGAAACTAAAGGTCCAAGTGAAACACGTAAGTGGCAGAAGGTTGAAGAGTCTTGGCAATTCTGACTACGTCTTACACTCACATCTAATTACGAGGCATCTCCAGTACTAAAAAACCTCCAGAAAGAATAATCTACCGTTGTCTTTCTCGAAAAACACCCCCCAACCAAGAAACCCCATGAGTCACATAAATATACTTTCACACATTTACAAGGGTCAGTATAGCCATATGCATAAGCAACACACTAATTAATAAATCGAGAACACACTTTAGGGACACGGAAAGCTGTTTCATTCAAAAGCATATAGCTAGTTTTTGGTTTTGTTTCTACTGTTAGCAGCATAACTCTGTGAAAACTCCAAATATTTCTTTAGACAGACTGTTTCAAATACATAAGTGATTAAATTGCTTGATCTTTGCATTAAATGCTTTTAAATCTTCACATTAATGTTGCTTGCTTCTCCCTTTCCTACAGATGGTATCACATACCGGCAGAGCACTTTGCTCTGCTCCCGGCTGGGGTGGGTGACTTCGCATGGGTCACTCCAGCTCCCCATCTCGGCTCCTCTCTGAGAAACAGAGTGCCTGATACCACTTCCAAAGGGTTTTTCATTCACTGGCAGCTATTATTAAATAAAACAGAAGCAAAACACGAGATTGCATTGCACCTTTAATATGAAACTTCTTCAGCTGGAAATTTTAAGCATCTAGCTGAACTGCTGAGTTTGTTCAGTTGCACGTACTCCGAATTGCCCTCAGCAACAAAGGACTGATGCGGAGACATACATAAAAAAGAAACACTGCATTTAAATTAAGACTAATTTCAAGAGCTGCATATTTAATATGGAAAGCAGCCTCTGAAGATGTCAGCTGCTATAGAATGCATTGGCAAATCCTACTTACAGAAGATAAGCTTTTCCTAGCTTTTTTTATGGCTTTGAAGGGAACGTGTTCCCTAGACCAAGTCGTGGACAAATGAGTGCTCCAATAGAGAGCACAACTTTTACACAGTGGCGTAAAGGCAAACCACTAAGGCTTTTTTTGGGGGGGAAATATTTCAAAGGTCATGCTTACATACGCAAGGGCTTCAGGACTGATTTTAGCAAACTAGTCAAAAAATACAGACTATGTATTTACTAGCTATTTTGTCTGAAGGACAGCAGAGCAAGAGAGGAAACAGGAAAAAATTACATGCAGAACAAGTCCAGTAGTGTCACATAAATAGCAGAGAAGTGTCCATCACTCCAAAGCACAACAAAAACATCACTGCTCTCTATTCCCACTTGAGACTTGCACCTCACTGCAGACACACAGAGTTTGGTTCACTGAGCTGAGCTGTTTGTCAGTCAAGACTGCTGAAAGCCATCACGCACTCTGCAAATGGCAAGCCCGCCTCGGCGGGTGGCAAGGAGAGGACCTCCCTCCCTCCCTTCCCAGAAGCCCGGCAAGTCCTGCTCCCTCCCAGGCATGGCGCTGGGATCCTCGTAGGTGCCTGGGATTCTGGTGTGCAAACCAGAACTGCTCCCATAACCTTCCCTGACTTTTAATTCATTCAAAAAAATGTTCAAGACATCACACCCACTCATGTTTCACAGGTCCAGTTCTTAATTTTCAGCTTCTCCAACTTACTGATACCTGTACCATTCTGGCAGGAGGATGGGGGAGTAATCCACAGAATGAACGAAATGCGAAGAATAGGTCAGCATCAGCCTTACGGCATGTAAATATTTAAGAAAACAGCCACTGATACTTGTGCCACCATTCAATGTACACTTAAAGATGCATTACTGATGTAGATAATATGGTCTTTTAAATACAGCAAAAGATAAAATATTTTAAAAGTCCTAAATCCTTGCATGTGATTAATGGTACCTTGAACCACCCAGGAGTTTTTGGTGTCCATAACAGCAGAAAGGTATATTCAATTTATTGCTATATAACACACAAATCCTGCTGCAAGGATGGATTATAATAGCTAGGCTTAACCTTAAAAGGTTTGTACTAAGAAGCTTTTTATTTTTTCTCCTTGTTTCAACAACTTGTTTCACTTGGTGGGCAGGATAAGAACACTTGTTTCTTCAGGAGATGCGTTTCCTGATGGACTACAACACAATTACATCAACTAAACCCCAGCTATTTCTCTTAATGCATTTTTATCAAGCCAGTATTTGGACACACACTGGAATCGTTCAGAAAATTTTGTAACTGTGACTGCACTTTACATATTGCTGGTCAAAAGGGAATTCTCAGGAGTTGAGGGTTAAAAAAAAAAATCTAGCGTTGCTACTTTCTAACAGCACCACAGAGAAATGGGAAAATTTGGCAACCAGTTTTAGATCCATATACTGGTGTTTTTCAATTCTATGTTCATAGGTCCTTTCATGTGCTTAGAACTTGGTCCAGGTTAAGAGAAGGTCCAGCCAAATACTTCCCTGGTCAGCCCAGTAGTCAGCTATGAAACTAGTCTAAATTTCAGTGAGGCCAGCTCACACATCACACCCGTTCTCCAGCCTGATTTTTGCGGGCTGCAGTCCCTCCAAGATGAGCATCCATCCAATAGGATACTCATTTTACAGGTTTGCACCTGGAAATTCAGAGCCATGAAAATCAGCTGTTACGCAAAGTTGGGAAGTTTGCAAAAAAGACAGCTACTTCTTTGTACATTTACACCCTGCTGTCAGCTACGTAAGTGGTTAAGTGATACAAGTCTGCAAAAATCCATGATAATCTACACACGCCGCACAGAGTTTGTACGTGCTGATCTCCTGCCACCCCAGACGCAACCATATCCCGCTTTGTTTCAAACCTAGAATACATCCCTTTCCCATTTTGAGGTTGTTCAGCCTACGGAAAGTAAAAGAAGTATGTATTTGCACCCATACGCAAGACCAAAATATTTTTTTAAATGCAAGTCTTTAAAGTGATGTGTATCACTTTAAACTCTTTACTGTTACTGCAAGTATCACAACAAGGAACTAGCTTGGGGAAAAGAGCCTTTTTATTTATACTCTTCATTTGAAAGAACACTTTGTATAGATGCTTGCACCGTATTTCCCTTCAGTGTTAAAATCTCCAGGAAGCCAGAGAGAAATCAGACTGTCAAGTAAGTTTTAAAGCGCAACAGAGAGTAAGAAGAACTGTAAGAAATACTCAATGTCACAGTCGGTATTTTATCACTGTCACAATCTTGAGCTGATAAGGCACTAAATCCTCAGCCTAAATGAACTGGCATCATAGCGCTAAACCAGAGAAGATGAGTTTTGTGCATAATTTCAAAAAACCCTACCTCTGTGTCACATGTCTGAGAAGAGCCTTAGTACTGAGCTTGTTTCCCAGTCTTTGCATTTTCCTAATGAGTTTACAATGGGAATCGAACAAGAATGCCCACAAACCTGCCCAGGTGAGCAACCCCTCTGCGAGGTCAGTAGTTACACCACTACTGGCTGATGGCTCTGGAGGAAACCCACATAAAATAATTGTACCTGGCCAATTTCTAGCAGGTAGTTAATTATAATAGAAAACCATGTTGATAAGATAAGCAAAGCGACAAAGGCTATAGCAAGTGCGCTACCATAAGTGACCATTAAATGTCATGGGATAAAAAGCTGAAATATCTGGGCAGAAAGTAGATGTGCAAGCTCAACTTTGGCTGTACAACACACAGAAAAAAAACAAATTTCAAGCACCAAAACCCCAGACCTCTCACCAGCACTGAATTCATATAGAAATGGAGGGAGAATTAAAAAAAATTAAACAACAAAAAAGAGGCTGAGGAAGAAAAGGAAGAAATAGCTCCTACACAATCCACTTCAGGACATTTATATTATGTTTTATTAGTCAACATGTAACCTTACAGGATTATATGACTTAACAGCTCGAAGTAGCTAGCTCAGCGGCACAGTAGCACACAGTACTCTACACAAGAACCGTATTAGCCAGATCAAACTATAAAGTATTAATACAGGCTCAGAAAGAACCACAACACCTTACCAACATCCTCTTATCTAACTTTGATTTGCAAAAAGTTTTGATCCTGCACATTCTGATAACAGGATCTATTAAATATAAGATGCACCACAAAACTTAAGCACATGTCGGGCAGAAGCTCCAGAACAAGTATATTCACGGTTATTTTCACCAAAATTTATTAACATCACCCTTAAAAGTTTGAAAAGAACGATCCCCCACAGAAGAAGGAGAAATACTGCCTATGTATCAAAGCAGAGACTAACGAAAACAATTCACAGAACCATCCTGTTCATGCCCAAACACTTACTAAAATCCATAAATAAATGACATGGGCATTAGAATCGCTCCTAAACCCCAGTTGCAAGCATTTTACCCAAAGCACTAGCTGGATTTAGCTGAATTTTATTTTAATAGGTATTTTAGAGAAACAGACTTCAAACCGTACACTTATTTATATCCACTTATATCCATTTATATCCATTATTATATCCACAACACAAAAGCACGTGCACACATCTGTAATCAATGGCTTTACAAAGCGGACTCTAAACAGAACAGCGTTCCCAAATGGCATCTCTATCCCCCTTCGTATGAAACCAGAAAGATTTGGCTTTATAACGGAGGTGATCACCTTCGCTACCTTGGGAGGACTGATACACATAACTCATTGACAGAGTGAAAGGCTAGCAGGTAAAAAGAAAAAGCGACAGGGTAAATAAGCTGTATTTTACAACTAAGTGCTGTAGACTTCTGAGTTACTGAGGAACAGTGAACCCCCACCAGATCAGAGCTCTCTCAACTTTCTTTGGCATAAGCCAGAACAGAGCAAAAACTGAACAAAATCCAAGCGTGGAGTTGGAAAAAGAAAAAAAAAAAAAAGTCCAGTTTATACCCAACACACTTTGGATCAAGTCTTTAAACCGTAGGTCTGTGTTAAAATGGTGAATAAGCCTCCAGCAGTAGGAGCGATGGACAAATCGACCAAAACTAGGGAAAAAAAGGCCAAAAAATAATAATAAAAAAAAATTAAAAGGAGCCCCAAAAGCAAGACACCTACCTTCCCGCAGGGCCCTGCCCGGGAAGAAGGCGTATTCCCAGCGCCGCGCTCCCTGCCCGGGGGCCTGCAGGGGCACCTCACCCCGCCGCACGGCACCCCCGGCCCCGGCCCCGGCCCCGGCCCCGCTCCCGCCCGGGCGGGCGCTGCCGGGGCGGGGCGGGCAGGTGCGGCGGCGCCGCCGGCCCGCTGGGGCCCGGTCCCCGCGGCAGGCCAGGGACGGGGAAGGCGGCCTCCCCCTGCCCCACAGCGGCACCCGCGGGATTAAATAAAAAGAATAACAATTAAAAATAATAATAAAGGGGGGGACGACGACGGCGCCTTTTTACCCTCCTGGCTCGTCCCGCTGCGGTCGTCGCGAGCCTCCTCCCGCCCCGCGCTCGGCGGCGACGGCGGCGACAAAATGGCAGCCCCGGCGGCTGGCAGTCATGTCGGAGAGGGCGCCCGGGCGCCCCGCCGCCGCCCGGCCCCGCCGCCGCAGTGCCGGCGGGAAGGCCCCCTCCGCCAACGCCTCATGTCGCACTTCCACACACCGCCGCTACCCCCGGCCTGCCGGAGCGGGAGCCGGCGGCGGGCGGGCCGGGGCGGCGGGGCTCCCCTCACGGCCCGGCGCTGAGGGCCCGGCGGGGCGGGCAGGGCCGCCGCCCGCGCCCGGCCGTTCCCTCCGCCGCAGCTGAGGAGGAGGAGGAGGAGGAAGGGGGGGGGGGGGGGAAGAGGAAGAAAAAAAACATGGCGCCGCGTCCTACTTGCGGTGTGGCGCTGGCAGCGCGGGGCTGGGAGCGGCTCGGCGGGGCGGGGGGGCTCTCAGCGGCCCGCCCCGCTCCCCTCCTTGTGCCCCCCGCGCCCGAACAATGAGCCCCCGCGGGCCGCGCAGGGCCGCGCCTCACCGCCCGCCGAGGACGGCGGCGTGTGCCGCGGCGGTGGCGGGAGCCCTCCTCCCCCCCCGTCCTCCTCCTCCTCCTCCTCCTCGCCCAGGAGTTTTTAAACTTTAAAGAGCAGGTTACATCGACCTGCCCGCCTTTGTCCCTCGGACACCGCGCTTGGCCACCGAAAAGCCGCTGGGCCGCGTCCCGCCGCCTTGCCTCCGCCCTCCCCCCAGCGCCCCCCGGAGAGGTACGTTCCCCCCTTCTTCCCCTTCCCGTTCCCCTTCCGCGGCGGCGGCGGGGCCGGGGCACACCTCACCCTGCCCGGCCATTATGCAAGGGCCCGGCGGCGGCGGCGGGCCCCGCCGGGGCATGGCGGGGCGGGGAGGGGAGGGGGCTTCCCCGCCGCTGCCCTCAGCCTCCCCGCGCCCCGAGTTCGCGCCCCGCCGGAGCGGGCTCGGGGCCCCGCCTGCCTCCGGGCACCCCCGCCGCTGACTCGTTTGGGGTGGGTTTTTTTTGGAGGGGGTATTTTTTTTGTTTTGGTTCCCCCCCCCCCCCCGACAAAGTTTTTCTCTCTCTCTCGTTTATTCCGCCAGACGCGGAACAACAACCTGAAGTCCGGCCCCGGGGGAAGGGGGAAAGGGGGGGGGGGGGGGAGAAAAACACGCACACGCACACATCCAGCCTTTTTGTGCGTGTGTGGGGATGGAGGGGGTGGAGAGTGCGTTTATTTCTTGCAATATTTTTTTTATTCAACGCTCGCGCTACCGGCGGCGATACCCGATCGCCAAAAACGCTAAGCAATGGTTTAAAATTCTTTTCTTTTATCTTCTCAGCATCTGGAGAGAGGGAGAGAGAGAGAAAGGGCGCGTTCATGAGGACTACAAAGTTACAAATATGGCTCCCCAGTCTCTCTTGCCTGATCACTGCAAAGAAATGAAGACGCACTTTAAACTAAACCATTTGCAACTCACTCGCAGTCCCTGTCTGCCTCTCCCTGCCCAGCACCCAGTACAAATATTTGCGAACTAAACACGCCAAGAGAGGAGCACCAACTTATTTTTATTTAATGCACGGCGAGCCCCCTCCAAGGCATCGCACACCGGCAGAGTCAGGAGCAGCCTCTAGTTTCCCCCTAGACCATAACGCGTGCGCCTTCGGGCACCCCCAAATTGGGGTGCACAGCCACACACACACACAGGTAGGCACCTCAAGGGCAGCACCGGCCCCGCCGCCCCCCCGCCGCCGCCGCCGCCGCCGCTCCCCCCCCCCCCCAAGCCCGAGCCCCGCGGGGTTGGGATGCACCCCCCCCAAAAAAAAAAAATGTGGGATGGATTTTTATTATTATTATTAATTTTTTTTTTTTTTTGCATTGCTTACATCTGAGGGTGTCCTGTTCCGCAGCTCTAAGTGGATCCTTTTCTTCATGTCCATGTCCGTGGCTGGCGGGAGTCGCTCGCTGTCCCCGGCTCCGCTCGTGCAGTGACACCGATGGAGACCCCCCCAAAGCCAGCGCGGTGAGGGACTTTGAGGGCTCAACCAGCTCCGCTCGGAATCCCGAGCCCCAGCACCGCGGCGAACACTAACCTGATAACTGCGGAGGCGGGCGCTCCCGGGGGCTCCGGCCTGATTGACGCCCGTCCCCGCCAACCGCGGCGCCGCAACGCGAGGCCGGAGCCAATGGGGCGGGCAAGGGGCGGTGGAAGCCAATGGGGGAGCGGCGAAGCCGGCCAGGGGGACAGCCCGGCTGGGAGCGGAGGATCATTCCGTGCTGGTGGCTGATGGGGAAGGAGCGGCGGCGGCTCCGCCGTGGGGATGGGGTGCGCGCTGCCTTCTCGCCGTCCCTCCCGCCCCGCTCCGCTCCCCCGCCTGCCGGATCCTGGGGGAGGCGCCGAGGCGCGGGGCGGGGAGCGGCGCTAGAGCCGGAGCCGCCCGGGCAGGGGCGCGCAGCCAGGAGGGAGGGAAAGGTGCGGAGCGGGGCGGCTGAGGGGCGGCGGAGCGGGAGGAATGGCGCGCGGGCCGCCGGCGGCGGGGGGCGGGGAGAGCGGGAGGCGGGGGGCGGGCGGGCGGGGGGCGGGCGGGCGGGCGGACCGGCGCGCGGGGAGGGGCGCCGATCTCCTCAGCGGCGGCGCCGGTGGTGAGGGGAGGCGAAGCCGCCCTGCTCTGCCGGGGATCTCCGCCGGGCCCTGCCCGCCCTGAGCGGGGTCCCCGCGGCAAGCCCCGGTGGGGGAGCGCTGCTTGTGCCGGGGGCGGGGGGGAGGCGTTTGGTCAGCGCGGGGTGTTACCGCTCGGGGTCCCCCGCCTTTGGGTGAAGGGGCTGCTGAGGGCTGTGGGAGAGGGAGGGAGGACTGAGAGGGGCTGCTGAGGGCTGTGGGAGAGGCAGGGCTGTGGGAGAGGGGCTGCTGAGGGCTGTGGGAGAGGGGCTGCTGAGGGCTGTGGGAGAGGCAGGGCTGTGGGAGAGGGAGGGAGGACTGAGAGGGGCTGCTGAGGGCTGTGGGAGAGGGAGGGAGGACTGAGAGGGGCTGCTGAGGGCTGTGGGCAGAGAGAGGGAGTTGCTTGTGCAAAGAAGTCCCGGGTCCGTCGAGTCCCTCTCTGGAAAGCTTCCTTGGAGATGCTTGTAGCTGCTCTGAATGCGAGTGTCACCAGAAGCCTCACAGCCTCTCGGCAGCCTGCTCTTGCTGTTACTCACGTCCAGTTGTTGGATGAAGTGGTGGGGCAGGGCCTGTGGTGCCAAGAGGAGGTTTATTCTCCTGTATCTTTTTGCAGGCAGACTTCTGAAATGGGGTGCCAGATATGTACTGGCAGGGCTCGGTATCTGTGTCAGGTGTTGGATCCACTAGTGTTCTGACAGTGGCGAAACCCCACACTTGCTTGTCTCCGTGTGCTTGTGACTGGTTTTATCAAACATAGGGGACTGTTTTCATTGGGTGTAGCAGGTGATAGGTAAAATGTGCTTCATTCGCTTAGGGAGATTCCGGCTTGTCCCTTCGTGCAGAGTCACTGGAGTTTCGGTGGACTTGTTAACCTTGCCTTCACCTCAGGTGGTTGAAAAAGACAGAGCTGTAAAAATTCCTGAGAGTTGTTTGAAACGTTTGATATTCAGTATCAACAAAAAAATGAGAATTGCTGGAAAACTGTCTGTCTTGTCAAAATATTTTGCAGTGCAGGATGGAGATACTTCTTTTACCTGTGTCATCTGCGGATAAACTGTAATGAATGCCGTTGACAACTAAGCACAAGTTCTGTTGAGAGTGTGCGAGCTGGGAGAAAGGTCAAGCTGGTCCAGCTTAAGGTAAAAAGTGTCGCTTACAGTACGGCACCACTAGTATTCTGCAACAGGTTAATGCTTTTGTGATAGTTTAGGGCCTCGTTATGATTTAGCTGTTAGAGCCATTGGATTTCAGTTTTGTCTGTGGCACGGACGAGTCATCTTATTTATTGTTCTGTGGCACTGGTTTCAATGTAATAGAAGTTACTGCAGTAGTTTTAGAATATAAACTTTACAAAGCGTTTAGGACTTCAGGATCAGGGTGAATTTTATTTTAGCTCTGTTTTAAATTCTCCTTTACAGGTGTGAACAAAGGTGGCCCCTGGGCTGAGGCTTCACAGAGGAAGGTTTGGTCTGGAATTTGTTTTCATGGCACAGGTGAAGACCTTTGGAAAAGAACTTTTATCGTGGAAACAAAGTGTCTATAAATACTAACTAAACCAACATAATATTTAAAAAAAAAAAAGTTTATGAGAATACAGAGATTCTTTTTCTTTTTTCCTTTGTTTTCTCAGCAGAAATAATGTGTTCTGTGTTCTAATTACATAAAGTTGTATAAAATGCCCCCCTCTGAACTATTGGGGGAAACTTATTCAAAGTTCAAAACCAAAATTAAATGTTTAAACGTGTTGGTTTCCGCCCTGCCCCATTCATGTGCACGCTGTTTGTATTGCAAGGGTTTGAGAAGTCTTGAGAAGTGTCTGGAGAACTAAAAATGAATGGAAATGTTCCAGAGGCCAAATATCTTAAGCGTCCTATCACAACAGTAAATAAATTTTAAATAACGTCTCTGCAGAGTACAGCTTTTCTTAAACAAACAGCAACAACAACAAAAAAATCTGATCCCTGGACTGACTAATACTCTTAGGATACGAAAAAAAGTAAATCAGCTTTAAAAAGGGATATGACTATGCCATTTAAACTAAGGATTCGGTTTTGTTCTCTTTGTAATAGAGGAAGAAACTGTTAACATTTTCATGAAGCAATACTAAGTCTTAGTTGGGGAATTTTTATTATGCGTTTCTATGAATAAAGCTGTCAACTATCTGTTATAGATGTCACTGATTAGAAATACTGCGTACTGACACAATGTACGGAATCCTGTCTTGTCGGAGTCCTTAACAGAGCAGAGCAGCAAAAGTGGTCTGAGCTCTGCTTAACGATGGTGGGAAGCTGCTCTGTAGATCCCTGGTCAGTCTCCCGTTGGAAGATCAAAATAGTCTCCGTTCTTATCTGTGTGTTCTGGTTTTTAAAGCTCAAGTACAAAGAAGTTAATATTGTGAGTAATCGCTGTAATCGCTACAGTTAATGTTTGATTTTTTTTTTTGTACATGGTTCACGTATTTGTCCAATTTCTGCATTGCTCAAGGTAACCTGTTGTTAACTGTGAAGAGGAAATTCTAAATACGGGTTTGCATGTTGAAGCTGATCATATGTCAGAATCCTGGGCCAAAATCTAAAATACTAAAAACACTCGCTATATAAACTTTTCAGTTATGGCTGAGCCTGAGTTAGGTTTTCATGCACTTCTATATGATTATCTTTCAGGTATTTTCTGATCTAGCCTTAAAAACTATTTAATGTAACTGCAGTTTGGCCAATTCGGTGATTTCATCCGCAGTTCATTTCTGTTACGGATGGTTCTCCATGTTTCTTTTTTTTTTTTTAATATGAATACTGCAGCCTTACATTAACACAAGTTTCATATGAAGGACTCCTATACATTAAGCATATGCATCATGTGTGAAATCCTACTATGTTCTATGTCTGTAAAACTGCTGGGTAGCTGAGCATTTGCTGAAATGAGCTGCTGATTGTTTTTTGTGGCTTATAATGCTCCTTTGTAGATCCGCTGGTATTTTGTTTGTCCCTGCTGCATCCAGACAATGCATTCCTTCATGTTTTGTGTAACATCTTCAGTCATTTCTGTGTATGTAGATATGGTAACTGGAAAGAAAATTCTGTTCTTAAATTGCCCCTCTTCCCGCCCCTAACTTCTCCACCCCCCAGCATAGCTGGAGTATTGGTCATTAAGGGGAATTTAGAACGGTATTGATTGCTGATATCCAGGAATTCTGGGGAAAAGGGACAAAAATGAGCATTGGGAAACTAAATACATTTTCTGACAACACAAATTTACACTTCGAGACCCTTAAAATCAATAGGGGTGTGCTATAGACAGAATAAAAAAAAGAAAGAAGAGCTCAAGATGTTGGATGAATAAGCTCTGGAGCTTACTACCGTTTTAAGAGGCTTGGATGTTGGTGCTGTGCCTTCTGTCTGCTGTTCAGTTGTTTAAATCTCTCCCAGTAGTGCTTAGCAAGGTGTAAACTGAGTGGTCAAGTCTAAACCCAGAAGGGTTCTTGTCTGCTGTTATTTGCTCATTTTGTAAATGTAATCAGCCCTTTGAGGGAGTTGGGCAAGTTCAAAACAATATGTTTTTCAGTGCTTGCTTCTGGGACCGGTGTATAATTGCTCTGGCACATGAGTGATTCCCATTGGTTTCTGCATTAATTGCTTGCAAATACTCCACATTTGTGTCACAATATTCTGTTTTCTAGCAGTGTTTCAAGTAAGAGATTGATACTCAGCTGGGAAGCTCAGACAAGAAATGAAGAAAGGTTATTTAAAGCAATGTATAGAATGGGAAGCAGCTGTTTTAAGTTAGCAAATTAGGAGAAGAAGAGGTGAATACTTCTAGCATGTCTCAAAACTGGCTTTTTTTCCCCGGAGTCGAGTGTAGGATGTTATTTCCCTTTTTATTTGCACAATATCAGGCGTACCAATGGAGCCTAGAAATTCACAATTAACAAAAGGGAAGAAATTGTTTCACACATTTTTGCTGGTCCATGGGAATAGACTGATCAATATATACACCCATAAACCTTCCATAACTTGTACACCAGTTTTTAAAATAGTTTAAATAGTTTTCTGCAAGTCTTTTGCAGTACACCATCCCCCCCAGTTTCCATTTGTCAAATACGGTTTTTTATTTCCTACCAAAACTGGTTGTCGTAGTTGGCACGCTTTTAGGACAGGGTTTAGATGAGTTTTGGAGGGTTTTTTTGTTTTTTTTTTTTTTTTTCTTTTTAACCAGGAGATGCACTGTATATCATTTCTCTTTGTGAAAAGGATGCTTAAGAATATTCATTGTTTATTCTTTGGTGTTCTTTAGATCACCAGGCAATTCCTCAGGTAAACTGGCAAATTTTTTCGTATTTCTTTTCTGACGCATTAATCATTTTATTATGAAGGTAGGATGACATCGTTACAAATAAGTGTTTTTTTATGGCTTTGATACTTCATTTGACTCTACAGAACTTAACAAATGAAAAATAATTGTTCAGTTAGTTCCAGTGGCTTATGATACATATTACTTATTTTGTAACTGAATATTCGGCCAGTCTTACTGCTGTTGTTCTTGCTTTTACAAACTGTCTTGTCCACGATCAACTTCAGAACTTTTGTAAAATCTCATGAATTAGACATTGTAAGCCAAAAATATTATGGATTAGCTTAATTGCTAGATAAACCTTCAGGATAATTTGGGGGGAAAACAGTGTATAACGTGAAACTGAAAAAATCCTAAATTGAAGAAACAGCATAACTTTGAAGTCAAATGAGCAGGCCATGCAGCTTTCCTGAGTAGTTTGTAGAGAATCAAAATACAATAACTTGTTAGCCATGTGACAAGGTGGGAAATCAGCTTTTTTTTTTAGCCTGTCAGACACCTGTGAGTGGGTTGACACAGAAGTAGGAAAATAACTTTAGAGATTCTTGCAAAACTCCTGATAAAATTTCTTTAAAAAAGCTGATAAATGCAGCTGTGGTATGGCAGAATAAAACACAGGATCAGAGGTAGGAAAGAAAAATGACAATTTTTAGTACAAAAAGTTTTTAAGAAGGTTACGTACCAGAATTCAAAGCTAAAAATATGTGTTAATGTATTTAGTAACTAAGGTTGAAAATACAGTGAATGATGATGTTAAAATGAAACTGTAGTAAATGAAGTTTATTGAAAAGAGTTTGCTGGACTGATTTAGCTGTTCCTGAAGATGACAGACATTTGGAGGACTCAAAATAGAAAATTCAGAGATTCTTGTCAAATCTCTGTGTGTTGGGATAGATAGAAAGGTGTGGGTTTGTTTGGTTTTTTTTAATAACAGTTTGTCTGAGTTCCTTAAAGCAACAAGAGCATGACATCAGGTTTTTACAAGGCCTGCACACCAGCAGTGTGAATGTAGTTGAAAGTACAGCAGCCTTACTGTTCCGCTTGGTCTTTAAGAAAACTTTTGGGAGTATTTGGCTGGTTCTGCTCCTTTTTTTTTTTTTTTTTTTTTTTGGGGGGGGGGGAATGTACTTGTAGTTTTTATACTTTACAGAATTATTAGGATTTGATTTAGCACAAGTACTTCAAAAGAGCAGAGTGCGTTTCTTTCTTACACTCAAAATGAGAAGTACCTGCCACAGAGAGAGCATATTGTACGAAACTTGCTGCAGTGGATGTGGGAGCTTTCAAGTCTGACAGTTTAAGTAGTGGAGATGAAAGTGAGGACAGTTCTTGGGCAGGGGACTTCAAGGGGAATGTGATTCATGGGACATAGTTACTAGCGTAATTACCAGTGCAGCTGCTGTAGTAACTTCTGCCAGCACTAAAAAAATCTGTCATGTCGGATGCTCTATTGGTCTTAGTGTAAGTGATAAAGATGGGAGCAGCAGACGTGTCATACCTTGTTCCACTTGCCAACGCGGATGGAGCTATTTCTGCTAGGTTTCAAACTGACACCAAAGCTTCACAGGATTTCCTAAAGTGTTTAGGCTGGGCTAAAATTTTGGAATTGGAGGTGTTAAGATTTTGTTTTCTGTAAATAATAGTGAAAGGGCAGGGATTCAGAGCGACTGAATTACTCTGATAATAACTAAAACCTGTTGAATTCAGGCAAGAAAAAACCCCAGCCCTTAAAGGTAAATGCCTTCTATTTTTGCATTTCATTACACGAGGTTTTATTTCAGTAATAAATTCTTTTGTTTCAGTATTGTAGTAAATAGGACTTTTCTACTTCTCTCTGTGATAATACTTTCTATTTGCCACTCCTTAAACTGTAGGTCAGACTTTTCATTTATTAATATTTGTTTCCTATTATGTTGAATGGAACATTTCAGATTTGATGCAAAATGGAATTTGGAGCTCTTGAAAAATTTGGGGGGACGAGGGATAAGGAGTGTTCTGCTAGACCTGGCCTTCCTTTTAATATATATACACTAGTGCAAATGAGAAAAATCTTTTACTGGGAAGTGGGGGACTTCTGAAATACTAAGCCCAAAACATTATGTTCTCTCACTAACGTGTCATCAAAACTCACTTTTCTAGCACTCAGTAGGTGCAACTTCCACTTAAAATTGTTAAAGCGAATTGCCAAAGGTCATGCATCAGTCTAATGTCAAAGATTGGTCTGGAATTCAGGAAGTCTGATTTTTATCATCAGAGCAGCCTATTTAACTGCCTAGCCCCAACATTTGCATTAGCAGATCATAAAATTTCATCCGTGCGGTAGAAGAGGTTACTCTGTCCTATTTAAGAGAATACTTAGCTTCCATCCTAGCTGTTCTGAGTATTAGCGACACATACGTACACACACACAACCTTCCTAATTCCATCCAGTCTTCCTTATCCTCTTCAAAGAATTGCCAGGTTTGCTCCTCTCAACCCCTCAGCTGCCTGTTGCTTCACTTTTGTCATTTCCACCTCCTGTTTCTTAAGAACTTGCCTCCTACAGCTTGTTTGGCATTCTTGAGCAAAGGCTTTTGTGGCTTGATTCAAGAAAGAGGTAAAGAGGGAATCGGAAGTTCCAGTATACAAAGTTCTCACAAGATTGTTGGTTATTCATGAAAATGTTCTGTAAGCATCCCTGACTGTTGCCCCTGTTGACTGCTGTGGTGCAATTCCTACAGACTTCAATTCAGGCACAACGCAAGTCCTACAGTAGTCCTACTGTAGGGTTGAACTCTACTATAGAGCTCTATTATAGGGTTGAGTTCTACTGTAGAGCGAGACTCTACTATTAGAACTGTACTCCTCCCAAGCACCTCCTGACTGCAAACGGAGCAATAGTAAGTGGTGTAGTTCTGTAGCTTCCATGTCTGGCATGTGTATGTATGCACTGGGGCTCAGCCCTGATGAAGTGACCTTTTTTGTGGCAGTTACATTGCATATTTTCTTCGTCATAGATGGCTATCAGTTTATGGAATGAGAGTCATGGCATTTTTGAAAATGCCATTAAAAATTAAGATTCTCTACAAAATTCATTTTTGCCTGAAGGTTGTGGGGTTTTGTTTGGTTTTTTGTTTGGTTGGTTGGGGTTTTCTTTTGTTTTTTTAACAATGAAAACCCCAAGCCTGAAAATTGTAGTTTAATCCTTTTTCTGTGCCATCTTCAAACCTCTTTCCAGTATGGAAAGCAGGGTGAAAACTGATTGTTTAAAAAAAAAATTAAATAATCTCCATTTGAAGCCAATGAAACAAAAATAGTTCTAGCTCTAAAATGAAAACTACAGTTTCAGCTGGTGTAAAAGATCAGCTCATCCCAGAGTGGTTTTCCTCAACAATTAGGTCTTCGCAGTCTCCAAAGTAGGTTAACAAGTGGAGTTTAATAATCCTTTAGCTTCTCTGCTTTTCTTTGTGACTTGTTAATTTTTCTGCCTAATGTAAAGGCATAGTGCATTGTACAGCCATCACTTTTTTTGCCTGATTACAGAAATAATTCCATTGCTAAACTCGGAGGTCAGTCACAGGTAGATTGACATAGGATATGAAACTCCTGGTTTAGCCAGCGCTCTGAAAGAGGATTTTGCAATTCTTGTAACAGTTCAAAAACTCATTGAGCCAGAGACAAAGCCAGCCAATGGATTGATAGCTATGAAGAATCATAGAATCATTCATAACTAGGAATAATAGCCATGAGATGTACAAACTGGGAGGAAGACTTGCGTCCATTTTATAGATGGGTAAATTGAGCTGAGGTAGGTGATGTGCATGTGGTGTGGGACACGGAGACAGATCAGACCTTACAAATCTTGGCAGTAGAGTGACCCTTCCTGTCCACCTGAAAGTACTTGGTGCTTCTTAGGCATGCAGGCTAGTCTTTAAGTGTGTGGTGTGTCTTCTACCATTTTTTTATGCTCAGTTATAAAAATAAATGCAGCTGCTTTTAATACACAGAGGAAGAAAAGGAAAAGTTAATTTAACAAATTGAAGACCTGGCTTGTGCTAGAATACGTGGATACTTTCTTTATTCAGAGACAGAAGAAAGGGGGAAGGAAGCGAATTTTGTAGCGTAGAAGTTACTATCAACACCAAGTTATCTTTAAAGATAGAGTAGATGGGCCTTTTTAGACAGTTACAAAGCAGGGTTCTTGCATGCCTGCGCCGTTGATGCCTCTAAAGTGGAAGTGATGTACTGGAGTAAGTGTAATGAATTGGTGCTGAACGGGAGGTTGAGCGCACGCTGGATGTGGTGGCCTGGCTCGTGGAGTTAATGGAATTGTTGCTATTGGCTTCATGAGTGCTTTGGTTTTGGCTCGTAAGCCGCTTACAGTTCCACTTCTGCCCTGAGAATAAAGAACAATCAGCAAGTTTGTACAGAAGCTGCTGGTAGACAGCAGCCATGAGATCTAGCCTGGCATTTAATTAAAATTTAATTGAAATGTTTTTTTTCTGGAAATAATTGAGAATCCTAATCCTCTTGTGGCCACACTGTGTTGTTTTCCCTCCTAGGTGGGTATGGAGTTTCTAGGCAGCAAAAGCAGGAGTTTTACAAGTAGTCTGTGCACTCTGTCCTGTAAAGCTGTAATTCAAGTACGTTTCGTGTCTGCTAACAGAACAGTAACTACGGGGGCAAAGGAGGACTTGGACAAGTAACATTCAGTTTTACTTCAGTAGTCTGCAGAGTGAGGGTCCCTGCCTCCTTCCTCGTGGAAAGAGGACCCTAAAACACAGGAAGTGCTTCGTGCACCTCCCTAGTAAATGGAGGCCTCTACTGCAAGATAAAACTCGGCATGCTGCTCCAGTGAAACACATCACACATTTGTTATTTTCTGGGTAACAGCCAAATCATTTGTTGTCCCTCCCCACACACACTTCCATTTAGAAAGGAAGTCTTTGGTCTTTTGAATGTCATACGAAACTGTTCAAAACCAGACGTGAGCAATTGAAATTCAATTAGTTCAATCAGAGCAATTCAATTGACACAGCTGACTTCTGTGATCTGAACAAAAGATTCTGCTTTAATTGTGTAGGAATATATAAATGATGATGTGATTGTCTTGTTCCCAGCCCTCCAGATAGATGCAATGCATTTTCAAGTTTACTGGTATACACCCCATTTTACTACTTGAGGTTTATGTGGTGCCTCAGCCTTTCATAAAATTGCGGGTGAAAACAGTCCCCTGGAAAACAAGAAGGTGTCGGTGTTTTCTGTGGGCAAGCCTGGTGAACGTTGGGGGTTAACACGTAACATTACAACTAAATTCAGTAAATGGCCCAGTTATCCATTCTGTCTTGAGACATATGGTCTTGTAACATCCATTCGCAGGTGATAAATCATTTGAGGTTGTGATTCATGGCTCAACTGCAGTGATGTTCAAGTCAAAAACTGAACTTTACCTCAGAGCAGGAGAGGTTGTGATGTCTGATTTTCTTAAATCTATTTACACCGGTCAGTCTACAACATACAGCGGGGCACAAAGCCAATGTAAACATGTTTATTCCCTAATAAGAGGACCAAGATTCTCCACTAGCTAGAAGCAGACATTTCCTTCGTCATCTTGTTTCTGCCCCTAGCAGTCATGCTCTTGGACTTCTGTTTTCCCATGGCATCTGTGGCTGGTTACCACCAGCTCTTTTCTCACCTTCCTAGATGCTTCCTTACCATGTAATGTTTGTCCCTCTTGGTTTTCTGTATGTAATCAAAGACCACAGTCATCATCTTGCTTCCTCTGTCCCTCACTTTGCATAAGCATGAAACTAGTGGTCATAGCAGGAGTGTTACCTAGTCTTGTTTTCTGTTACAATTTAAAGTTTCATTGTGTCTGTCAGAAAGCGTCTGTGTACATGAGGCATCAGCTTACGCATCACGCACTTAAACTGGAGATTTTCTTCCTCTGCCAGTCTTCCTTCACTGTCTTAGTCGCAGCAGATGAAACAGCCTTATTTGCTTATCATGCAAATTCAAATCGGGCATCATCTTTGAAATAAGATTTTATCTAATTTTGAGTAGGGTTGTCTAAACTTCTGTATTTCTCTCTACATGAAATCTTAAATGATGAGGTCCTTGTCCATCTGCACCTGTAAAACTTGCGCAACATCTCACCATCTAATTTGTGATTCCTTCCAATATCGTTTTCTCTAGCTTGACAGATTTAATCACGTGTTACATCCATACAGAGCAATGCTGTGGAGGGCGTTGCACAGGATAGTGGTTTGATATTTCATCCTGCTCTTGTGCTCTGCTCTCTCGCTTTCAAGAGGAAGTCTTTTTCCTTATCTCGGATCCCACACTGCCTTATTTCTCATCACCTCACCTTAGTCAGCCACTAATTTTGCTTGATGCAGTGGGCCAGCCTCTGTTGTCTGCCTGTTGCATTTAAAACCATTATTTTCGTATAAAGAGGAGTATCCCATAAACAACCCTTAATTTTCCTTTACTATGATGACTGCAAAAGTCTTCAGAGTTATTTGTTGATGTGCTATTGGGACTATCAATGCTGGGACTATCAATGCTGTCTTGCTGTTTCTTTGAGCCTCCCTCCCTGTCTGTTCTACTGCTGCCTCTTACATTTCTTTTTTGTGCCCATTGTGGAATTTCTGTCACATGTTTATCCTGTCCCAGGATTTGGCATGAGTCAGTGGCTAGACTTTATAGATGTTGTAGTAAAACAAATAATGATAGAATATGAAATAATCCAACATTGACTCATAAGTATGGAAGGCCATCTAGTCCATACTTCCTTTCAGGGCAGGGTCAGCTACACATAACTTTCTTCCTAACAGATGTTTATGTGGGCTGCTCTCGGAGGTAAGTAATATTGAAATTTCTGCTCCCCAATAATTTGCTCCAGTACCTTGCCATCCTTGCCAGTCCTAACATCTAACCTGAGTCTTCCTTGCTGCAGCGTAAGCCTGTTTCTTCTCATACAGGTCGTGAACAGAATAAAAGGTACTCCCCTCTCCCCCCTTTTTTTTTGTTAACACTTTCAATAAAATACTTACAGACTTTGTGGTCTTTTTGTCAGGCCAGCCTCCTCTGTTTCTTCAGCTCTTCCTTGTAGGTTGTTTGCTGAACATCTGATCATTCTTACTGGCTTTCTGTCTATAGTCTGTGTTAGGTACACCTCTTTCTTAAGGCACAACATTCCAAAGCTGGGTGCTGTACTCTGGCTGAGACCTGGGTTATATTTGTCTTTGATCCCCATAAAGTGCAGTGCTGCTGTCAAAATAAACAAACACTGTTGACTTGTGTTCACCTTGTAATTTTTCTGCAACCATCAGATTATTTTCTGTAGAGTTATTTAGCTCGTTCTTTCCATCCAGTATTGATGGATGGAAAGATTGAAGTGGCAGTAATAATAAGTAGCTGCAGTTTTTTCCCTGCAGTGAGGGTCTGGGTCTGGATGGGTGATATGTCAATGAAAAACTGTTCCTAGAAGGAAGTGTGATCAGCACGAGGAAGTTATATGCCCTTGAACCGAAAACAGAACTGGAAAAGATGCTGAGGCTGCTTAAAAGCTTCTGGTGGATATAAGCCGCCTAATTTTTTCATGGTGGTTTGGCTGTATGCTTGTGGTCACAATATCTGTTAGATCAAATAGCATTGCTTCTCTGATATTTATCCCTTAGGTATGTAGAGGGAGGACTCTTACACCTTTTCAGCCTTTGTTTTTGTGAAATGCCTATATACTTGATGAGACCTGTTACAAAGATAGTCTTAGCTGTTCTTCTCTGGACTTGTTCTTTGCTAACAAGAACAATTACATTTTTACTAACTTTTCTGATGTATTTCATCCTGGGTGTCACAATGCAAGGGACCCAGGTTTCGTTGCTGAATCTCGAACCTTAGAGGCAACATGAAGAAGCATAAGTGTATCAGGTGGTACTTGGAAGAGTTGAGTCAGTGGGCCAAGTGGCTGAAATCCATCCCTCCCGTCCACCCAATCCCAGAGTGCTGCAATGGGTGAGGAGCAAACTCTGCCAATACTGGACCCAGCAAAATCTTACAAGGATTTTCAGACTGAAAAAAAAAAAATGCTGGAGGGGACAGAAGAGATCTGGGTAGAAAAAGAGAGGAAGGATTTCTTGTTATTAATCACCATCCGTATTGAGTGCAGTACTACTATTCTAGGCCTTGCAAAACGACATGTTATTTTCTTTTAAATATAACAAAAGCAAAACCTAGGACTAAGTGGTGGATATTAAATATTGAATATACCAAAAAGGATTTGTCATCTGCTAAGCATAAAAAGACTTCACTTCAAAAAGAAACAGGCTGGCTAGGCCCTATATGTTTGTTTTTCTTCGTATGGGTCATGTATTCCCATTTCTGTTAAAACGACATTTACATTTGGGTAACTGGAAGTGCTTTCCCTTTACAGAAATGCTATTACAAAAATAGTAAGTGATTTAATCAGATGAGCTTCACAGAATATTCACAGTTCACCCTCTTGCGTTCTAGAGTTCAGCAATGTACAAACAGGATCAGAAATTCTTTGCTTACCTAGCAGCAAATTGGCTGCTTAGTCAGATACGCAAAACACCCTGTTGAGCGTACAATGCTGAAATAAAGTTTTGATAATTTAGCTTTCTTCTATAGGGTCACTTGTTGTGGGGTCAGACTTTTCAGATAATAGCTGTACAAAGTGCCTCAGCATTCTGTGTGTCTTCTGAATGAAGCTCAAAGCACAGATCTTTACGCTGGAATGTGCACTTGGAGATGAGCTAGGGAAATATTCAGAGGCTCTGAATGTTGTTACTGCTTATGTGCTGCGTTATTCTTTTTGAAAATTCCCAGAGCTTGCGATATGCTGTGTATATTTAAAAGCCCCATGAGGGGAGGAATAAAATACATTCTTCTTCTTTCCTCCATACTTCATGAATAGCTTCTTTCTTGAAAATACAAAATGATACAACCTTGTTTATTTTCTTATGTCTACTTTGACTGTTTTTACAGTAATCTTAAAAATGTACTCTTTCTGTCATTGTTCCTTAAATATTTGCTTTCCTATCTCAGCCTCGTGAGTGGAAAGCCATAAGAAATGAATGTTTGTGGTTTATTAACGTTTTAAGTTCTTCTGGTTGTTGAGAGTTGTAGAAATCACTGCAGTATGGGCAAAGCAAGTAGAGTTGCATTTGCAGATCTTGTTTCTGTATGTGAAAATTCTGTGGCCACCCTCTGTTTTTTTTCTGAAGCAGTTCCACAGGTCAGTCAGGTATTTGAAACTTGAATTCATTTGGGTGAAAACAGATTAAAAAAGAAAAAAAACAGTTGGCAGTTATGGGGTGTCTTACTACAGGCATCAGAAAACACCAGAATGCCAGCTAACATAAATGAGAGTGTGCGCTTATACAGAAGGGTGGGTGTTCACCTGAGGAAATAGGTAGACTTACAGGATCAGACTCTGAAAAGACAGAAAGGCTGAAGGAGCATGTGCGGGTATGTGGAGCTGCACGCCGAATGTGTCTGCTCGTTTGCAATGGCCATCCATGCAAATTGAGCTTTTGCGGCTGCAGATGAGCTATACTTGTTTTACTGGGCATAGATCTAATTCACGCACAAGTTCGTGACAAGTGATTATACAAATGAGAAATCAAATGACTTGAGTGTTTTGTATTAATTAGTACCTTTTTGAACTTTTAAAACCCTCTGATATACATGGGCATAGGTATATTTGAAGATACATCTCTGCATACAGGTTACTAAAGGTGAGTTCTAGTACCAGGAAAAGTATTAGTACAAGGACAGTACAATGATATAAACGAGTCACCTTTGGTTTTTTGTTCTGTGAGGTAAAATGGAGAGATTCTGATGTATTATTTACTAGCTAGGTGGCTTTTTGTTCCTCTAAAATGAAGACAGTGGCTCACCAGCTTCTGGTTTTCACAGACACCAGAAAAATATCTTCCCCTTGATTTAATCTTCAGCTTGTTCCAGCTTTCCACCTTCCTTCTCTAAATACTCATGATATGTCTTTGCTCAGCATCTCTGAATGCAAGGGAAACATGAGTGGAACTTAAAGCTAGGGGTAGGAAATGAATTTAAGTGAAGGGAGATACTACTAGAATATTTTTTTTTTCCTACAAAGGGCTTCTATCACAAATTCACTTTATAATCGTAGAGCAATGTTGTACTCTCCACAAATATCTAAACTCCACCCAAAAAAAAGTCCACAATGAAGGAGGGACAGGAGTGTAGAACTGCCTATAGAGAGCATGTTTTGCCTTTTGGGGTTTTTTTTTGTTTGTTTTTTTTAAAGGGGTATCCTTTAGATTCCTGCCAAAAGGTCCTATAGTAATAGGACAGTAGAATCCTGTACATTAAGCTCATTAAATGTTTTAATTAAAAAGTGTAGGCACTCCCCTTGAGTCTTGATTAGATGCACGCATGTGTTGTTCCCTCTGTTGAGAACCATCCCTTTCACTCAGTTCTGGCCACCTCTTCTCGTGGCCTAATCCTGCTTTGGCAGAATCCGCCTGCAGCTGGCTTGAGGCGTGACTGAGGGTGGGAACCCACAGGTTTACAGCACAGTTGATCACATATACAGAAAGCCGTTGTTTTTAATTGACGGTTCAAGTGTTGAAATTGGGGAAGAAATGCTCCTGAGATCCTTGGTGTTGCTGTCCTCTTTGATCTCCTTGGCAATCCCTCTGTTTAGGCAAGTCAGATCCTTAATGTTTTATTGAGGTTTTGATCCAAGCAAGTCCACCTCGCTGCAGGGATTAAGTGGATCTGTCCTGCCCTTTTATACTTCTACAATTTCTTTGGTGATTCTTTGATCACCTCCAGTCTCAGATCCCTGCAAGATGCCATCGTTTTCCAGGGTGTGCTTCCTCTTGACAAATCAGTTCTCAGTGAGTTGTAGTTTACTGTTCAGCAGGGTCATCCTAAAGTCAAATAGTCCCCTGTTGCTAGCCCATACCAGTACCTTTTAGGGATTTCCATCCTACATGGAGAGTAGAAGACAACAGGATGAGGAAAAGCCCAAGTTTGCATTTTGATGGGTACCATCGTTTCAGCAGGAGACCAGTAACTGTGTGAGCATTTCCAGATCGTTTAAAGAGGAGGACTGGGCTGAGCTGTGCCGAGGGAAAGTGGAGCAGAAGGAGCAGGGTCCATATCCTTGGTATCGCCATCACCAAAACTGGACCATGTCATCTTCAGATGCGGTAGGCTCCTGAGCAAGTGAAGGTCAGTGAGCGCAATAATGTATTGAGGAGTCTTTGGAATCGGGCTTTGAATTAACCAGGCCACCCCATTCAGACCCTCAAACAACAATAAAAAGATGACTGCTGATTAGGCAGACCAAGTAAAACAGCCTGAATGTAATTGCAATTGGAATCACCTTGCTTGCAAGGGGCTACAAGTGGCCTCCAGCCTGCTGCCCTTCTCCTCGCCTGCTCTCCCCAAGGTAGAGTTCACAAGAACCAAACCTTCAGGTAAAGACAATGTGCTGCTGTTGGGAGATTAGCACTGGGAAAGTGTTCAGAGGAGGAAGGCAGATCCCGCTGCCTGCTGGGTATTGAGGTCCAGTAGTCTTTTTATTTCATAACTGAAATTGTAGGGAATATCCTGTAATAGCAAGGAGCAGAGTAGAAGCCAGTTGCTTATCTGGTGAATCTGATAGAAAGGACTGGTTTTGGGTTGACCTACCACAAGCTTGCATTATGAAGCTTTTTTTGATGTAATAATCATACCTGCTTCTTATTTGTTCATTAATAGCAGTGAATACATTTTAGCTATTCTTTCAAGGTAGAAGAATGAACATTAAATGTGTATCTAGACAACAGCCTACCTTTCAAACAACAGCCATGAAGTGCCACAATGTTTTTAACCTTCCCATTTATTCTTGCTTCAAGGTAAGTAGATGTGACTTGGCTGTCAGTGTGGCCGTAACTTAGCACTGAAATGAAATCATTGCCTAATAGACGTAGTCAGATATTCCAAAACCAACAACAAAATAGTCTTGTCTTTGTGTGGATGACTGTGACTGTCTGGTGAATGTCATCTGTGTTAAAGTGCTTTTAACTTGTTGCCCAACAAAAAATGTGTTATAGCACTGCTTTGTTAGCATTAACATTTTTCTGGCCAGATCCACTGCAGTTTCCAGGGTCTTATCTTATGTTTTTGGCTCTGGAATTCTGCATCTCTGGATTTCTAGAAACAGAGTTTGTAATCTTGCATGCATTTAGTAAACATATATCCCAAAGCAGACTTTTGCGTAGGGGTTATGTGCATAGAGCACAGCATACGTTTTGCTAGCTATACTTGATTTTAAGAAGTGGAAGTAATTAATAAGGTAAAATCCTTAGTGTACACAAGTTTGGACCAGGAGGGATTCATATGCTATGAAACTTGCATAAAAGAAAGGCATTTCTGGCTGTCTTTAAATTTAACATTATTTTACATAAGTATGTTCCTAAGGTTTTTGTATTGACATTTCTTTTTACCAGTGCTCCATGATTTGCAGATGTGTTGTTCCTCAGCAGAAATAAGTGGCTTGCCTATTTTGTAGTGTTATTGTTAGAAAATGCAATAGTCGTATTATTTAGAATTGCCTTCTACAGAGTTTACTGTTCCACTGATACTGATCTTTGGCAGATACTAGATGCAAAAGATTGGAGAATGACAGGAGTGACTAGCCATAGCACTCAAATAGGAGCAAAAAGAAGGAACAGAGTGATTGAGCAATCTATCTGGAACATTAAGATTTCTCCAGATGTGACTTTGCATCCTCGTGTCCCCAGAAGGGGTGACCAGTATAGATCAGGCATATGTAATACCTAAGGAAGCATTAATCAGCTCCTAGACTCCTCAGCGGGCTGTGAAACGCTCTCAGGAACAGTCTGCCAAAGAATGCCGATGATCAAGTGATTCTTAACTTGCATTTCATTGGGGAAATGTGTTGTCAGTCAATATCTTGCCAAGCAAGTTTAATGGAGTGGAGATTCTGGGAAAACTGGTGGGACTGGAAGTAAGTAGTACTCTTCTAATATTAAAATTGAGTTAGGCTTCTGAATAAAAAGTGATTATTTGCCTAATTTCCCTTCAGATGTTCTAATATACACATGGGTCCAAAGCTAATTCTCTGACTGTTTAATAGCTTTTAGCCGGTTAAGATGCAGACCTTAGAACTGGGGGGGGGGTGGTTAGGGAATGACGACAACTTGTGGCTGGGAAATCAGGTAAGTAGAAAACTTTTGAATTTTATTTGTTCCTTCTAAAATCTTTTTCTTCATGGTTTCTGTTATTTCCAGTTCTCTTGTTCCCTATTATTTCTATGGATGTTTCTCAAAGCTGCTGTTCCTGCTGTAGCATGTAGCAGAACGGGCAGAAGTGGTTTGTAATGTCATTTTTTAAAAAAAATATTTTCCATGATGCCTAAAAAACAGGATGGAAAAGAAATCCTGTTTTCAGAAATATGGCTTACTTTTTTTTTTTCTGTTGGGAGACTGTGGATAACCCAGAGATGGGGGGCTGTCAGCTTTGAAGTCTCAGCCAACATTACTTCTCCCCAGGTATTTGAGTTAATGAACATAAATAGAAACCAGATAATTTTAAGCCACCTGTAGTAAAGCAATTTCCTTTGCAGAGCAAATTTTGCTACCATCTCTCTCAGATTCTGACTACGCATATCCCATGGGAGAGAGAACCTCAGCATCCAATGTAAGACCTCAGCAGGCAGGGACTTTTTTTTTTTCCTTTTAAACAAAATGTGACTAGTTACACTTCACCTTTAGTTTCTAAGGTATGTAAAGAATATTCACAACCTGAAAAAAACAAACAAAAAACTTTTTTAATCTTTCCCCTCAATGAATCAATTTGGAATATTTTATTTGAGAAGACTGACTTTCCCTTTAGGTGTATGTGCGTGTTCTGTGGGCTGTTTGTGTTGTCCAGAGACTTCCAGGTATTTAAGATCCTCATTCCTGAAGGTACCATGTGTTTAAAAAAAAAAAAAAAAAACAAAACAACCTCTATTTGGGAGTTCCTAGAGTACATCCACAAGTGAAACCCATCTCGGGATCTCAGTATTTGCATTAAGCATTTTGCATTTCAGCCACTGTTGAGAGAGCAGGGTGCCTGTAGTGTATAGGTACATTATGATTAAGCTATTTTAAGTAATGGTATAGCCAAACAGCCTGGTGACGTTTTGAAACAGGTAGTCATCGTTCTGGGAAGCCATCTCATGGTTGACTGTGGTGGAGGTGTGCCTCGTGTCTGGCAATTAGTGTGTTGGGTGTTGTACGAGTTGTGTCAGGGGTAATTGAAATTTGGGACTTAATCTCAAACTGAGCAATCCCTGTGATGCTTCTTGTTTTATACCGTACGTTTCCTTGCTATTACCCCCTCTACCGCAAAGTGGAGACAGGCCCTGGCAAAGAGGGAGAGAGATGTGCATCTGTGCTGCATTCCTCACACTGGTGAGTTCAAGCCGGCTGCTGCAGGTTTGTGTAAAGATAGGCAATAGATCTAGACCCAGTGACACTGAGAAAGGGTCTGATGTAGAAGAACATGCTTCTTTTCGATTTTTTTATTTTTTATTTTTTTTTTAATTGAGAAAGTTTGTGCAACAAATGCTAGTTTGGGGATCAGCCAGCTGACCCTGACTGGGAAGTGCTGTAGGTCTGCAATAAGAGAAGTTGAGGATGTCTAGAATGACTTTTCTCTGTTGCAGATCTTGTTTTGTGGCTCCACAACGTTTATATGTATTCATACTGCCTCTTCTCCAGCTGCGAGTCCGTAGCTAGCCAATTTGGTATTGACAGATAAATCACTAGGGCTTCTCTAATGGAGCCAGCACTGCTGACTGGAAGGTGTTTGTCCCCCCTTCGGTTATTTTTGTCCGAGTAATGCACAGGATCTTGATAATGGTTTGAGATTTTTTCTTTTTTTTTTTTATTTTTTTCTCAGTGGAGTTTCTGAATTGCACGAAACTCACCGATGGGACTCACGTCACAGAATCGTTTAAGTTGCAAGGGACCTCTTGAGATCAACTAGTCGAACCCCCCTTGCTGAAGCAGGGTCAACTACAGCAGGTTGTCCTGAACCGTATCAAGTCAGGTTTGGAGACTATACCTCCTCTCTGAGTAACCTGCTCCAGTGTCTGACCACCCTCACAGTAAAAAAAAAAAAAAAAAAAGTGTTTTGTTGAGGTGACACTTCCATTTATTTTTTTTTTTTTAATTTGTGCCCATTGCCTCTTGTCACTGAGCACTAGTGAGAACAGTCTGGCTCCCTTGTCTTCATTCCCTCCCATCAGGTATTTATAGTGGTAAGATCCCCCTGAGCCTTCTCTCCTCCAGGCTTAAGAGTCCCGGCTCTCTCAGCCTCTCCTTGTATGAAAGATGCTCCAGTAATCATCTTTGTGGCCCTGCACTTGACTTGCTCTAGGACAAGTCCGTGTCTGTCTTGTACTGGGGAGCCCAGACCAGCACACACTGGTAATGAGCAGAGGACCTCACAGGCTTTTTGCTTTCTGCAGTTGGTCTCAAAGCTCACTTTCAAGAGAGGGTGTTTTGTCCAATGTTTTTCCCAGCTTCTGTGACCACCACGAGGTGGCTGGGGGGTTCTGAACTCCAGGAATGTATTAAGTCAGGGGTTTTTTGAGAAGAAAAGGGCCACAAGATACACGCAGGCTACAGCACACCTTGTGAGTGTAGAACCAACATGTCATTCAGGAAAACCTTGGCTTTGTCAGCCCTGCCAGGTACTGGCCGTTTCTCTGTCCTCTCCTCTGTCACACGTTACGGAACCTTTACTCCTTTCTTCTACTTTTCATCTCTGTTTTGCCCAAAGCAGGCTCTCCAAGAGTGTATTTTGTACCATTGTTCCTTTGGGGTAGATTGGAGAGGAATTCAGAGACGTTAGCAGCTTTGTTGGTAGCAGTCACCAGCATACTCGAGTAGCAGGGGGAGAAAAGAGACAATTAATTGTAACGGTGAGGTAGAACATAGCGGTGGAGAGTCTGGCAGGCGTGCAACAGCTGCTGGGGTGACCGGCTGCCTGAGAACTCCCTCTGCGTCCCAGTAAGCCTGGTTCCTAAGAGCTTCTAAATACCAGTTGTTTCCTCACAAATTCTTCTGTTTATCAACACAGAATACTTTGTCGCACCAAATAGCAAGCAGTGCTGCAAGAAATTTCGAGTATAGGCAAATTGTGAGGCTTGAGGCCTGAACGTATTTTCTGGAACTTAATGCCATGTCTGTGTTCCTGTTATCTCAGATTCCTGATTTAGATTTGAGATCTCTAAGGGGTTCATTTGAACATACTCTTTACTAGCACTTTAAAAATGTCAGGCATATGTTTGTCAAATTTAGAGCTGGTTTAAGCACAATTATGTGTGCATTTAAGCATAGTAGTTAAGTGATTTCCTGAACTGTATCAATACGTTTATACTAATATAATTGCACTGATACTAGAAAGTTTTATGAATTAACTGTATTTGTTTCCAAACAAATGCAGTTAGTTGTATTGGTACAAAACCTGTGCACAGACAAACCCTTACTTTTGCTAATAATACAGTAGTACAAAGGTGGGATGTCTTTTGTAAGATGCATCACAATATTCTTTCCCTTAAACAAGAGGAAACTGAGGTGTTGGAACAAGATGCTTTAATAAAAAGTGGGTGTAGATTTTGTTTGGTTTGGGGGGGGTATTTTTTTTTGGTTGGGTTTTTGTTTGGTTGGTTTGGGGTTTTTTGTTTGGGGGAACAGGGGGCTATAGGTTTCGCGGAAGAAGCATACTTGGCAGCAATCCAGAGATTGTTTCAAGTGTACCATAGTCAAAAAAGTAAAAAGTCAGACTGAGGTGTAGAATCAGTATCGTCGGGGCTGTCTCGACCGGTGGTGACCGGGGAAGGGCACCTTTGGTGGGGGAGCGCGGGGGCTCTGCGCACGGCTGCTCCGAGGGGAGCTCCCTGTGGCCTGCACCGTGCTGGCAGCAAAGATGTGTCCTGAGCTGTCGCAGAGAAGAACCTGGCGGCTCCTTTGCCTGGCTCATCGCTTCTGGTAGCTGAGCGTTCACCAGGTAGAGGTGGAGAAGCCATGGCAAGAGACACCTGGATTGTGGCTGGGAAGTCATTTCTGAATCAGATTCCACTCCTGCAAACCATGCAGTAGAAGAAACCTCCCCTTCTGGAGCTGGGGGATTTGAGGGGCGCAGGGGAAACGGCTGCGTGGCATTAGGGGGCTCTCTGGATGCCTGCGGGGAGGAAGAACGGACTGGGAGTCCCACTGCAGTAGTCCAGTCCCTAAGCTTACTTCTCTCTGCATGCAGAAGTAATGTGACAACCTGCAGCCCCCGGTGTGGCGTTGCCAGCTTTAAATATCAAAGTTAGCCTCTTCCTTCTGTTTCCCAATTCTACAAACCCTGTGTAAGTTCTGCCATCTCCAGCCCTTGGGAGTACCGCTGTATTCCGTCTGCTGCTGCCACCTGGCAGCGGTGTCAAGCCTGATTCATCTCTGAGTGAGACTTGTTTTAAAGGGATGAGCCTACATTTCTAAATTAGCTGTATTTTAACTAACTGAGAGGTAGGCCAGAGCCTCGGCTGCCAACTCTCTCGGCAAAAGGAAATTTTATTTTGAGAGGAATGCAGTAAAAAGTCCGAAGTCTTTTGTCTGGAGTGGCTACCATGTTCTGTCCAACTGCTTTGCTGGTAGAGGAATCTCTCAAGGTCAAGTTCTCACTGATTGGGTTTAGGGACTAAACTGGAATGGGCAGAAATGTTTGGATAGAAGTTTCCTGTCAAAGCATCCGGTTTTTAAAATGCATGTGTTGGTGTTTCAGTAATGTTTGGGGAAAAAATGTCACATCTTCAAAAACTGAAATCATGTTTTGGTTTGCCTTTCCCACCTCGTGTTATATTTGATAGCGTAAAGGGTCTTGTCTGCCTTCCAGACTTCAGGTGTTATTACTTTCGATATTTTGAGGTGGTTCTTATTTCAGCAGTTCCAGCCAGGTGCCGCATTTGGAACAGCTCTGCTGCCCACGGGGAACTGCTCTTTGGTCACAGCTACTCTGAAGCGTTCCCTTCCCTGTGGGTGCGGCGCTGGCTTGCAGGGGTGTTTGCCCGGGTGTTTGCAGGGGTACGTGCCGGCTGCCAGTGCCAGCCGTTCCCCCCGGTCCCAGCACAGGGCCACCCTTGCAGCTGCGGTGCCTCGGATGCTGCAGACTGGTAGCTGGGCCAGTCTGTTTTCTCCTTGTTTTGAAATGCAGACATCAAAGTGAAAGAATTGTGCTAGTAAATTTGTTTTGAAGCTCTAAAAGAAAACTTTCCTTTTCCCACGTGTTTTCCATTTTGTTAGTTTTGCAATATCAACTTTTCATCCTGATTCAGATTTTTTTTTTCCAAAAACAAAACAAAAAAAATCTAGCATTTTCCTGGCACGGAAATCCCATTTTCACACATGCATTTCCATTGATTTTTGTGGGACTACTCACATACATAAACAGTTACAGGGTGTTACTGAAATCACAACCATAAATTTTGTAATAGGTTAAAAGTGTCCTGTCAAACGGTGGATAATAAATTATGGATATAATGAAATTGTTCATAACTTTTGGGGAAAAAAAGGAGACTGCGTTTCCCCCAGTGATTTACAATGCCTGTCATTTTTAGAAGGCCTAAAATAACTTTCCAATTTAAAATTATTTAAAATACTTTCCTGAACAAAGAGTGATGCTATGTTGGCCGTACTGCTATCTAATTAAATATTTACTATACTTCTGTATCTGGTGGCTGAACCAGGAGCTTGGAAGTGCTGATGCGCACAGCTCTGAAACGGCGTACCTTCCAGCTCTGCCGGCCGACGGCCCTGACCTTGGCGGGCTGACCTCCGCCTCCTGCACCCTCGCTTTGCTCTGGCCACTCTCACCCTGGCACTGCCACTGTGCAAGCCTTTCATCCCTAAAGCTCTTCTGGCTTGCGTGGATTTTATTTCCAAAACTCTCTTTGACAGATGAAAATGTCTTTCTTTGAAGTTCCCTGGGGAGGCAGATTCCCCTTGGGTCTGCAGTTTGCTGCACCAGCGCCCGCCTCTCTGCGTGTAAATGTTTCTGTTTGCTCTGTGTGCCTTTTGCCTCCACTGTGCTCTAAATATTCCTCATTTAATGAAGCGAAGTTCTTTAATTACTATTTTTCTTTGTGGAATGGCTCAGGGTCCCTTGGTCTTTTGATACTATCAGACTGAAAGGGAAAAAATCCTTTAAACAATTTTCTGACTCCCTCTAGAGGATTTCTTTCCAAGCCCAGAAATAGCTCCGCAGTGGGAGAAGCCGAGCGTTCAGTCACTGCGCCTGCACAGCCAGGTTTCAGTGCAGATTACATCTTTTCCAGTACCCACAGACTGCCTTTCTTCTGTCAGTTGCTGCTAACGTCTCCCAGATTTTATTCCCACTGTTCTTTAAATATAAATGCTCGCAGTCCATTTTTCCTTAGGCAACGCAAGCCCGGCATTCTCTGCCGAAGGACCCCACTGCAGTTATCACTGCTCAAGGAACGGCCATTCCTGTGATGCGCTAACTCCTCTGGACTAAACTTTCTGAGACTATCAAGTAGAAAGCTTAATTTTAACACCTTTTGGATGCCTTCTTTCCCATTGCAATAGTGAAAACGAATGTCTGTCATGAATAGCAACTCATTTTCATGATGTCGTGTTTTTTTTCCCCTTCATATCAAGGGATACACATAATTTTGCTGGTATTGCTGTCCATTGCGCCATGGCACAGGCGATGAAAAATGCCGTTGAAGTTCGACAGGGTGGTGTGGCTTCTTTACAAAGCTCATGGGAAGAGTGGAGACCTTTTTACTAGAGCATGCTAATGCAGCCCCTCTCTGAAAGGTGGTAACTTGGTGTCGGTGGTCTGTAAAGAAAGATGCTCCAGGGCATTCTGTGTGAAGCTTGTTTCTCTGACACGTTTAAATGATAAGGAATTTATTCCTCATATTTCAGATGCATTATCTTATGTGACCATTCGGTACCATTATCTTATTTAACCATTCCAGATGTGTTAGCTTATTTAACCGGAGGAATATTGCTAGCGATAGTCGGAACAAGCAATCCCGGACTCTTCTTACTGACACTTGTTAGTTCAAAATCCTTTCAGGATCTTCCTTAGCAAGCGGCTGTGGATAAGGGCTAATAGCTGGGTTATTGCTGCACTAAATCATTCTCAATTTGATATACGTTGCAGCCACCTCTAATTCACCCTCTTATTTCCTAAAGGAAATGTTAACCAGAACAATCACTTTAAAAGCAGTAGCTAATGATGGGCAGTATCATTTGATTCTTTTAACATACTTACAATCGAGAGAGAAGTAAATCACGGTGTACCCAAGTAACGCTACCATCAATCCCTTGGACGGGGGGGGTCAGGTGTGGGTGCGTGCATGGACCTCTCTGCCTCTTCGCTCCCTCGGCAGTCCTGTACTCCGCGGTTCAGCCGGTTTCTTTGGAGAGGCGGGACCCGGATGGTTTCATCCGTGGCAGAGGCTGCAGCACAAAGCTGATGTCGGGTCCTGCTTCTCGCCCGTCGCACCCCTAGCACGTACCGCTGGGACATGGCTCCCCTTGCACGCCCTAAATGCAGCACATCCCTGCTGTGAGGCGCTGGGCCTGCTGGAAAGACTCTTCTCGTGTAAAACTTTAAAGCAGCTAACAGTGCTTTATTAAAATGCACTGCTTGCCTATGGCTAGCAGGGTTATTTCGACCCCTTGACCAAATTCCCTGCAAAAGTACAACGAAAAGTACCCCGGGGACCGGAAGGTCCCTGGGTGGTTTGCCTGGGGTGTTTCTGAAGGGCACGGCGGCAGCAGGCACCGCTGCTGCGGTGGAAGCGGTTCTTTATTGCTGGTAATGCATCCTGCCTACAGCCATCTATTTCTCCGCCCTCATAGCAGCAAATTGTGGTTGCAGTAACTTCATATTTGGATCTTGCATCCTAAAAACAGTTTGGTTTTACACATATGATAGTAGAAAACCCCCAGAGCACCAACATTTAAATGGACTTTATTCATTTTTTCAGCCTGTGGCTAAGGCACGCCTGCATCCCCTGGCCCGGTGGCGAGGCTGGCCATGCCCCGTGCCCTGCATGGGGCCAGCCGCCCGTAGAGGCAATTTGTTCCCCAGGTCCCTGCCTGGGACGGGCGGGCTGGGATGGGGAGGCCCGATGGGACCAGGACCAGGGCCGCCCGGCGGTGAGTCACTGGTGTGTTTCCCAGCACAGAGCTCCCTGGGGTGGGGTTGCTGGGGGTTTTATTTTCCTCTTTTTTTTTTTATCCGCAATCCCGCCGGTCTGAGGTTTTCCCGAGGGCAATGCAGGGCCTGAACAATCAGTCACTGATTTATTGTGTAGCTGGTCCTGGGCTCACATGCCTGTTTGCTTCCCAGGAACCGTCATGGTTTGTGCTGTGCTTTATTCATGGTGCCGAGCATGTAAAAACAGATAGGAAGCGTTAGAATTACTCCTAAAGGGGATGCTGACCTGCTCAGCTACATACACGATTCCTCCCCAAACTAAAACGCTGAATACCCCAAAAAATTTTAAAGGAACTATCATTATACTACTATACTACTAGTGGCATTAGCTGTATTCTTTCCAGTGTGTCCTCATACTTCTTTTTAAAAGGTGGTTGTAAGTGCCTAGAAGCCACGTAGTTTCTGTGTGCTTATAAAAATAGATTTATGTCCTGTCAGTGAGAGGTTAAGGGTTGTTACTCCATCACATCATGAGGGGCCTAGAGGAACATCATGTTCACATATTTAGGGAAGTGGCAAGCTGAAATAGCTCTTCTGCAGTGCTTAAAGTAGCAATCTGGTGTGAATGCTTGAGCTTTCCTGCCACCAAGCGAGGCAGAGCACGAAGTGATGAGTGACTGGCCCATCTTCTCCCCACAGTCGTCGTCTCCCATGACTAATGTTGCTTTAAAATTTCATTTTCTTCGTTGCATTTTCTACCTGTTTCTTCAAATCATTCTCTCATTTCACAGCTTGTCATTTGTTGCACTGGAAGCATTTGATTATGACCCAAACCACGGGCGTTTGCTTAGTAATAGTGCATTAGTCTATTGGTGATGGAAATGGTAACTTACATCAAGACTCCTCTTCTTGCTTAAATCAAGACTTTATCAAGAATGATGTTGTCAGATGCGTTACTTGGAGTTTCAGTCTCTGAAAGCGTGCGAGCAGGACTGAGAGCCCAGGAGCGTGAGCCTGCCCCGCAGCCGGCTGCGTGGCCGTACGCTGCTGGTGCGGGCTAGCAAGAGCAGCCGAGGAGGGGGGGAACGCGTCTACGACCTCTGTTACCAGCCTGAGGAAAGCTCATGAATTTATTCCAGTCTGAGCTCACGTTCTTCCGTAGCGTATCACTCTTTAACCTTCGAAAGGAGCAGGCACAGAAGAGGTTTGATATTTCTGTCTGTACAGAGGACTCTGCCTGTGGTGAATGGTACGCGTGCCTGCGGGAAGCCGTTGCTCCTGTTAGTCACGCTGCGTAAAGCACCTTTTTCCCTTTGATTGTTTGCTGAGCGATGGCTTCTTAGAGAAGACCAAAAAACTTTACGTTCTTGCTCAGAGATTGAATGAACTAGAGTAAATCTATGGCTTTTTCACACAGTCTTCTGTGTACCTTCTTACGGAATATGTATTTTAAATATTTAGCCATTATAGAAAATTTTACAGAAATATAAATTATACTAGGCTTTGCCTCCTGTGTAGTAATAAAACTTTCACATTCTCTCCACAAACTTCCACCTGAATAGACTGCTAAAACACTATTTGTACCTCAAGGCAATGCAAGATAAACCTGTTAAAGGGCATCTATTACATCTATTACCTGAAACCTTTCCTCATTTACATGTACCGTCCCCAGCGTGGCAGAAGTTGTAGGGCTCTTGCTAACTGAGGCATAAGGAACATTTGGAAAGAGCGGAAGGCACTTGCAGATGCCACCAAAGTTCATAATATTTCCGTGCTGTTGGCAGTTTACTTGATGGTAGCATTTATAAATGTTTTCTGTGGATGTAGAGGAGGGGACATATCGTTTTTTCTTTACACATTGAAGAAATCACTCCATACGATAGCTATGCCTTTGAGTTCCCAGCTGACAGCGTTTAGTCCGTCAGCATCTTTTGTGGGACGGTAAGTGCCATTTCAGTGGATGAAAGGCGTTTCTGGTGAGCCTACGGGCACGAGGATGCAATGTCAAGTCACAGCTGATGGGCCTTCTGCTCCTGCACAAATTGCTATTCTGGGGAGGTTTGGAGGAAATGGTAAAGAAGACAGCTGAGTACAAATCAATATTTTTCTTGACAGCCCTGGCTCTCTTCCTCTCTTTCCAATTTACATCTGTCCTCCAGAGATGACAAATCGCAGTGTAGTAACCAGAGAGGCTTTCCATCTCCTGGATTACAATGTGGGTTTGGGGATGGGGTTTTTTTGTAATTCCACAGACAGAATGGATTAATTGGTATCCTTTCTCCACTGTAAACCCTTTGAGATCCCTTAGATTTTCAAATCCTCCCATTGCTCCAATAGGAGTGTAGCTGTAAATTTTTTTTGCCTGTTCTCAGGTTAATTTTTAGTCATTAAGATTGTTCATCTAAATTATGAAATTAGAAAACTTTATGCTATTGAGAGCGCTATATGGAAGTCTCTGTAAAGCCTCACTTGTTAGAGAACTGCTCATGTGAGGAAGGCTCTTTGTCATCAAAGGTCAAATTTATTTTCTTTTGTGGTTTCAGCCTTGCTCCAAACATGATTTCTTGTGTGGATGATGTTCTGTAAATAAAGTTTTAGCTGAAAAAGTTATAGGATCTTATTTATTTCATACATGTCAAGGTATTGTGAAGCCTCAAGAAAGACAGGAGAAAGCCAGAAGTTTATTTGCATTGTTTTAGCAAAAATCACACACCCTTTTTAGCAAATACTGTTTGTGTAACATTTTAATTTGATTTTACAGTGGTTAGTTTTGTTTGCAGCTCTGTTTCCTAGCTTCTGGTTCCTGATTAACCATGAAGGCTTTAACTGTGAAATTCTTACTATTTTACATTGTCTGTCTCGCAGAAAAACATAGAATTAGGAAATAATTTGAAGTATTTTAGGTTGAGCAGTTACTGCAACACAGCCTTACTATTAAGCTCCAAGGTTCAATATTGTCTTTGACGTTTTTCCCTTTGTGTGTCTTTTAAATTTCGGAGACTTACTGAAGTGCAATTTTTAAATGATCGAGACAGTGACACAGCCATTGTAATGCTCACACCATAGAAGTGGTTGTACAAACGCGTGCTGGTATTTCAGTAGTCCTATTCTGCTGCGCAAGTTATTTAATAGCTGAGGTGGAAACTTGTATAGCTCCTTTATCTAGCGGTAGAAGATCAGATCTCATTTTTCTATTACCTTTCATGTATTTTTTTCCAAAGCTGCTCTTTTGTACTGCTCAGGAGGGACCAGTAAGATTTTCTGTACTCATGCAGTGCCATACAGGCAAATTGCGACTAGCTTTATTTCTAACTCGCTCTGAAATTGTTAGGATGAACTGATTATGTAAGGGGGAAGTCAGTCCCCCCCCAAATAAACCTCTGAACTTTTGTGAACACTTGAACTCTTTCAAACATGTAGCTGGGGAATCATGAGGGCAGCGTGGCACGGGGAAAGGAGATGTGTCATGTTCTCTAGAAGGTCAATAGTAAGGCTTTGCAGCATTTCATTGGGGGTGCTTAGACTGTATTGAGTCGCTAGCTAGGATGCTTCAATATCATATCTTTATTAAGATGCTGCATGGGAAAATGATTCTGTCATTTTCTCTTTGGTTTCAGAGGTTCTGGTCCTCCAAAGCAAATGCCAGCTTTGGAAGGGAATCTGTGTTTCAGAAAAAATCCGTACAAGTTTCAGAGGACTGACTGCAAAAAAAGAAACCTAGCTGTAAAAAAGAGACCACTCTCTTCTGTTCTTTCACAATAGAGCTGTGCAGCTTTCCTTTACCAGAACTGCTTCTGACATGGCAACTTCTATTCAAAGCAGAAGATTATAAAGTACAGAGAACAGCAGATTCAAGCTTATGTATCAAATTGAGATCACGTTGTTTGTGTTTGTGCTGAGTGACTGATTACGTTTCTAAAAATTTTTCTTTGTTTTAGCATTGCAGCATAATTTCAGGAATGCAAAACGTGTAGAGGTAACTTTAATGAGGGGATTTTGGAACACAGATGTATTTCTCATTAATTACTCGCTGTTTTGGTACTACTGTCGATATAATAAGTCAAATTCTGCTCTTGAAACTACTAGGAAGCTTTCCCGTTGATTTTTATGGGAGCAATGTCAAGGGAGGCAAAAGGGAATCCTAATAGGCTCCCAGTATGGAAAGACTTGCATGAATTTAATTTTAAAATTTGCAAGTGGAACCTTTCATAAAGACACTTACTTATTCCTAGTGAAGAGGATTAATTTCACCAAGTGGCAGTTCTTATAATATGTCACTGTTTAGTTTTGATAGTCACACTATTCCAGTGCTAGGATTGTAATGATGTCGTAGGAGCAATAGTCATACGTTGTTTTCTGATATTATGTTTTTCAAACATAATAATGTGCCACGTTTTTCAAAAAGTTGTGATATGCTGTGAATTTTATGACATTTTATTGTAGTTGTTAGTGATGACCAACTTGGTGCAGTATTTTAGAATAGCTCTGGGTAGAGAAACTTTGCTGCTTCTGAGATGCAAGTAATTTTAACGAATGCACGGTACTTTTTCATAGTTGTACTGTACTCTTCGAGAGTTGTACTTTCTTAGTTGTGCTGTACTGTTCAAAAATACTAAGTCTAATGATAAAAGAACATACTATATACATGTAGGGCCACTGGCCTTATGTAGGGCCACTGGCCACAGGCTTTGAGGCCTGAGTGTACATTAATTCATACCCAAAGTTTTGCACATGTGGAAGTTTGTATGTATATTTCTTGCATTTCAACATGCAGACCGGGTGGCTATTCAGAGTCTACCTGCTGTAATTTTTTTCCAAGAAAAAAGGTAGGAAAGCAAAGTGTAAATTAAAACGTTCAGTTGAAAGTGTTCATTTGCAAGTTGGATTTTGACATTTTTAAACTTGAAAAAGCCTATCTTCTCCCCCACATAGTGCATCTAGAAGAGAAGGAAATTTATGAGTTGTGAGTATTGTAAAGAATATATTTACGAATATACTGGGCTTTTTTTCTTGGCCTGGTTTGATTGCTTCTTTACTAAAAATAGTAGCCTTAACTTTGAGTTTCCAGGCCTCTCTAGGCATAATGTTTTGATGAAAGGTGTCTCCCTCCACCCCAGTGTTTTTACAGTAGTTTGTCTCAATTTGAACTTAAAAAATTCAGTGCGGTAATCTGGCCATGAATATTATCACTTCAAGGAGCTGGAAGTCCTGACGTGATTAAAGTTAGTTTTTGTGTTTGTCAGATGATGGTGCATCATCCGTCCTCATCTACGGAGATGTCAGCTGTAGACACAGTCGGTGCTATAGTCCATGGTAAGAACTTTTCCCCTGCACAGCAACCATCCACAGTTCAGCTGCATGCTAAGCAAGAGGGCCTTTTTCAAACCACTAAATTCTTAAGGAAAGCAGCCCATGCACATTTCCCATGCTCATTAGGGCATAAAAGCTGCGGCTCTCATGGAAAAAATGCCATTTCACTGCAGAGACAGAGTGAACTGGGGAATTCACTGCATTATTCATCCATTCAGGAAAGCAGGGCTACCATCTAGTATGGCAAAACAAATGGATTCTCTGTAAATGTGAAGATTGTGATTATTCTAGCAAAAGTGCATTTGTACTGAAGTTTATGTTAGTTGTGATGTTGACGCAAGGGTGAGCATGGCAAATGTACATCTGGCATTTGCATGAGCACACGACTTAAAAGCTGTGTAATAATCTTTTGCGGCATCTCAAACAACTCTGTCTGGGACAGAAGCAGCTAAAGAAAAGGAAACCCTGAAGAGCCTCGTGGACGTTCTGCAGCAAGTAATGCGAAATGTGCCCACGCAGGGCACACCAGCTCAGCATTCAGGCGTTACGCCCACTCTTAATGATACCATTGATGCTCTTTGGTTAAAAGTATACAGGAAACATGCTAAAAGGCAAAAAAACCTAGAAAACGTCGCAATGACAAGAAAACCTACTCCATCTACAACACCAGCAGTTTTGACACTCCAAACTGACCCAGATATTTCTGTTTTAATGTGTTTATGAGTCTACTCAGCTGACAACAGCACTGAAAGAGCTAGCCTTAATATTTCAAACTACAAAAAAGAAAAATGAGGCTCTTGATCAGTTAATAAATGGATTTAGCGAAATCTTTGAAGAATGTTTTAAAAAAAGAAATGTTAAATATCACAATTCTCTTTGAAAACCCAGAACCTACCAGCAAAATGATGAAAAGGGTTGCATGAGTCTGAGAAGGTGGAACATCAAGCTGTAGGCAAAGTCATCTTGGGAATGACTGAAACGTTACAGATAGCAGTAGAGAGTGCATCTGAGAGCGCTGAACAAACCGCATCTCAATGGGCACATTGAATTGGCTGGAATCTAGACAGCAAAAGCTCAAGCACTAGAAAAGAAGTAGAGAATTTGTAAGAACAACTGTATAATTTTTCTGACGCTTCCTCTGCTCCTCTGTCTCTCTGTCCACTAGGTCTACGAGAGAGCTCAACTGAAACCAGGAAAAGAAGATCTTTGATTAACCTGCTTTATGATTTTAGTCATCAGTTAAATACATAGATTGATAATTATGTTGAGAAAAATATTCCAGCTTTTCAGAATGGTGAAAACACTCTAAAAAATAGTTAAATACTAATATCTGGAATATTGTCAGTGTCTTTCCTTGAGGTTTAAAAGATCAATTTTCAGTTTTGTCAGTCACCCAAACCAGATATTACTGTATTTATCCCAGTAACTAAAAGTTACCATTTCAAAATATTTTTACTCACATCTGTTACGTGACAATGATAAATTGGACCGTAGTGAAATAGAGAGTAATGCGCAGGGGGCTTTTCCAAATTTTACTGCGTTTCATATGTGCATATAAGAGATGACAACCCAAATCACTCATATTTTTAGAATACACTCGATGTTCTACACTAATGGCATAATAATAAATTGGCTCCAACAATTTCTCCAATTTTTTTTTTTTGTGGACATATTCCAATTTAAATTTCATCATTGGAAAATATGTTCTTACTTAAAAATAGTACCATGCAATATTTACATTTTCTGCTGCTAGTTGCCAGATTTTTGGAGCTCTAGACTCTTTCTATTTTCTTACTGTTTATTTGGATTTTCTTTTGGTTCTAGTTAAATTCTTAGAAGGCAAAATTCTTCTTAAATTCTTCTAAGAAGTCAAATATCGTTTGTTCTGGAAACGTAGTCTTCTGCACGGCTTAAACACTGAAAATGGGAGTTTTCGGGTTTTTGACATAAAGATGTTTTTAAACTAAATCTGTTCACTTATATATGCCTTTTAGCTCAGTATCCATGACATACTGCTTTGTTGCTTTTTCCATTAAAAATGGGTTCGTACCATGATGATACAAGGCTTATATTCAGAGAAGTCCAACGTGCACATTCTTGGTATTTTAATACCAAATGAAGAAAATAATTACATTTTATATTTAATTTTAAAATCTATTTCTAACTTCCCAGTATAGTCATTATTTCATAACTTTGGCATATTAGTTAAAATGTTTTCTTAAAACATTTTTTTCTTCTGCTTGACGAAAATTAGAAGCAATAGGGTGTTGGCTTTAAACTAGTGACCTTTAACGTATGCAAAAAGTAAGTGGCGCAAAGAAAGAAAAATGCACCGTGGAGGCAGCAGACAGCCTCACAGAACGCAGCAGAGTTTAGATCCTGACCGTTGGATGACAGGGTTCCATAAACCTGGACAATCTTAGGAATGAAGACAAAAACTAAAGCCAGTGGGGTCGGAACTGAACTGTCGTGGGAAACTTTGGGAATAGACTGGATAAAGAATCCGGAATCTCATTTATCTTCTCTTGTAGGAGCGATTGCAATGAATTTTTCTGCTTTTCCACATAGAACTCTACATAAACAAATGGACTTTTTGATTGTGTGGAGTAGTGGCGTAAGTTTTTACTTAGAAACAAGTGAATTTTCAGGATGCAGTTTATTTATAAATTGTTGACAGCTTTGATTTTTCATTTATTACTATTGATGTTGCTTGTTTTGAAGTTAATAATTCATGTTCCTTCAGTGGGTCACTGGAACTGTGAGGCAGGAAAATAATGAATAGTGAATACAGCGCTCTGAACCACGGGGGTTTGTGCAAGTAATCAGTTCTGACTGCGTTTAAACTCTCTGGCTTTGAAAATACTCTCCCCAGCTCTAGGTAGCTGTCTCAGTAGGTATCGCTGGCAGTGTAACGGTAAGGTCACGGAAAGTGGATCTTTCTGCTTCATGTGAATGATGACTTTTTTAATTATCAAGGCAGTATTGAGAAAGATTAAGACTCTTAGAGAGTCTGCAATCTTCAGTGCAGGATTTTGGAGAGTCTAATGCTTTCAGAACAGATGCCGCCTTTTCACATGCTTGTATCAATATAGGCTAATATATGTGTGTTTTGGTAAAGAGAGATATTTTTAAAAAACCCACACCACCCTTAGTATATCGGAGTACAACTTACTTATGGCAGAAGTTTGTGGACATAACGCACTGGGACTCGTGCCCGTTGGCAGTAATAAATTGTTTGTAAGACTTTCTGCAAGACCTGAGGAAAGAATCACTTCTGAGTTGCAGAGTTTGGATGCAAAATGGAAACAACCTCCACCACGTTAGCAAATGTCACTGACGTGCACGAGATGAGTGGTGGTGTGTTATGTTCTCTACGGGAGTTTGAAATGCGTACGAAACATGAGATTATTGTCCGGTTTGCTAAGTCTGTGAATGGCATTGTCACATCCAGCGCGTGAGCCAGCGGTATCCCTGTGGCTGCAGCAGGATCCTCGTGGAACTGCCTCATGATGTCTTGAGCTGTGGGTGCTGAGTGCCCTTCCTCCCCGGTCTGTAGATCATGGTTTTTTTCTGGTTTCAAAACCCTTCGTCTATTTTTCAGTAGCTTGATGCTTCAAAATACCCCAGTTCACCAAAACCTGCCGGTGCTTTCGAGCGTGCTGGATGGAGGTTTGGGAGCTTGGTGTCTCCCGTGGTCCAGCCCTCAACTCCAAGGATTGCTTGCACTCGGGTGGTCGGTGGGGTGCTCGTAGTCAGAGCCCCTTGAAGCATGTCTGACTGTGGGGTTAAAAATTATGAGATACAAATTGACTTACACCTCCTTCGTACTTATAAAATACAGTACTATTGTGAACATGAATGAACTGTGGTCTACTGCATGCCCGGCTGTATTCAGAGTGTCTCGTAGGAGAGCTCGTGCGTAGAGGTTTCTCCATCACCACTCGGACGCAGAGCTCGCGGCTCAGCCGAGCAGTTCCCCTTTGCTCAGCTGATGTCCCGTGATCGTTTCTGTGGATAACCTGATTACGGGCATTTGAGGAGCCACATGCTCTCTTCTGTTTTTCAGAGTACTTAGGCAGGGACCCATAAGCCGCTTTCAAAGTCGTTCTGAAATAACTAGGTAATTATGGAAATGTCACAACCAGATGCTCCTTAATGGTTCAGTTGAAATCCTTTTTTTATTGGACATGAAAAGCTTTATACCAGGGCCAACTTAGCTTAAACCTTTAAAAGGGCACGCATCTGTGTGGTACAGTCATTTAAGGTAAAATCATTTCGATTGGAATCCACAGCTAACCGAAGAGCCCTGGATCTTTGAATAAACAAGAATGAAAGCTCTATCAAATCTCTGATTTAAGGTGAGTTTAAGTATTGAGAATGTTATAGTAGACTATTCTTCAAAGAACGAGGGTTTTGCCACTTTTAATATAATTTAAACATCTTTAAGTTTTCTGCTTTGTAGAAACATTTGTGTAAAATCTGAGCAGTCTTAAGTATTTGTAGATGTAAGGTGCATAATTTGTTAATACATCACTTCTTGCCTTAATGCAAATACTCTGATAGCTGGTAAATACAAAATTAACTTGTTTTTTTTTTTTTTAAAAAGGAAATAAGATATTTTGAGGAGGGTTCTTTAGAGTGATACATATTAGCCAGTTATAATTTTATATTAATTGTGCTTAGTTTGAGTATTTAAAGTATTGTAGATTACAGTTTGTGGAATTATGAAGTGATAAAGTATGTTTAACTTAGTTCTAAGAAAAGAAATGGAGCACAGCACTTAAATCGTGATGCTTTTGTGCTTATTTTTAACGTGAGAGAAACACTAAATTGTACTGGTGAACAATTATTTAGATTTTATTTCCTCAGAAATTTTTGGATAGTATTTAAAAAAAAAAATCTAAAAATTACTCTCCATTTAAAGGATATTAATTTCTCAAATCTAATTCTTTAATTTGTAAACATTTTCTTTCTCCTGTGTCGGTACCTATTTCTTTTTTAACGGTCTTTACCTGAAATTCAGCACCGAGTGAATACACTGATCTATTGTCTTATCTCCGTTCTCCTTTCAAAAGTTGCCGCCAAACTGAGGTTTGGTTAACACTAATCAAGGTGTGCCCGTCGTATTAGGCTCGCGGTACTTCAGGGTGTTTTCAGAAGATGATGTTTTTCACTAGTCCTCAACACCGCAGCTCCTCCGCGTGGGTTCCCTCCCTCTCCGCCTGTTCGGGAACACTTCCAGCAAGATGCCGTCAAAGCACAACAGGGGAATTCGCCCAGAATTACCGACATCAAACACCCTGAAATCACAAGCCAGATCCTGTAAAAACTGGGCTAGCTTAGAAATCGAGATTCCTGACAAATAACAGAAGTCGGCCCCTTTTTAGCTAGCTGCTGGTTTGGGGCCTTAAAACTTCATATTGTGAAGACAGGGAACCCAGTTGCTCTCGATCAAAAGAGATCGTAAGTCATGAGTTGCAGATGTCATGACATGACTCCAGGTGTTGAAGGTTTCAGAAAAATATCAAATATCGCTGACGTTAGGGTGACACTGCAAGAAATGCCCGCTCTGCTCTCACTGTCCGCTACTGTGCTTAATCCATCAGGTCATGAAAACTTCACCAGGGTTGGAGGAAGAGAGCTATAAAAATCAAAATGTATCAAAACTTAAGTTGCTAATAAATGCAAGAAGCGATGAAAAATAACTTAAAATCATGGCTCATGGCTTGACTGTCTTCAGGATACACAAAGATCGAGGCAGGGTGACTTTCTTCCTAGAGGAAGAAACACCTTCCAACACCCCCAGGTCCTTTTCTGCCAGGCAGCTTTCCAGCCCCTCTTCCCCAAGCCTGTAGCGTTGCATGGGGTTGCTGTGGCCCAAGTGCAGGACCTTGCACTTGGCCTTGTTGAACCCCATACAATTGACCTCAGCCCATCGATCCAGCCTGTCCAGGTGCCTCTGCAGAGCCTTCCTCCCCTCAAGCAGACCAACACTTCCGCACAACTTGGTGTGGTCTGCAAACTGACTGAGGGTGCACTCAATCCCTTTGTCCAGATCATTGATAAAGATATTAAACAGGAGTGGCCCCAACACAGAGCCCTGGGGAACACCGCTTGTGACCGGCCACCAACTGGAGTAAACTCCATTCACCACCACTCTTTGGGCCCGGCCATCCAGCCAGTTCTTTACCCAGCCAAGAGTACACCCGTCCAAGCCATGAGCAGCCAGTCTCTCCAGGAGAATGCTGTGGGAAACCGTGTCAAAGGCTTTACTGAAGTCTAGATAGACAACATCCACAGCCTTCCCCTCATCCACTAGGCGGGTCACCTTGTCGTAGAAGGAGATCAGGTTGGTCAAGCAGGACCTGCCTTTCCTGAACCCATGCTGGCTGGGCTTGATCCCTTGGTTATCCTCTACATGCCATGTGATGGCACTCAGCATGATCTGCTCCATCAGCTTCCCTGGCACCGAGGTCAGGCTGACAGGCCTGTAGTTCCCCAGGTCCTCCTTCCGGCCCTTCTTGAAGATGGGCGTCACGTTTGCTAGTCTCCAGCCAACTGGGACCTCCCTGATTAGCCAGGACTGCTGGTAAATGATGGAAAGCGGCTCGGTGAGCACTGCCGCCAGCTCCCTCACTACCCTTGGGTGGATCCCGTCCGGCCCCGTAGACTTGTGTGGGTCTAAGTGGTGTAGCAGGTCACTGACCATTTCCCCTTGGATTACGGGGGCTTCATTCTGCTCCCCATCCCTGTCTTCCCTCCTCCCCACAATGGGATGCTGTCTTTACAACCTTCCACCAAACACGGGGTTTATCGTCCGACGTCTACGGACGTCTCCATTTTCAAGCTCCATTAGTAGGGATATTGCCTTTGAAGAAGTGACTCAGGAAGGCAGGTACACATTTCAAAGTCGCTTCTTGCCTCAATTATTGCTCAGCAGTATTACAGGGATGTACCTCTTCTGTATTAATTACAGCCTCTTCGTTTAAGCAGGCATGAGCCTCGCTCTTTGCTGCTGGGTTATTATCTACTTCTCATCCTTGCGTGTTTTGCTGATTCTAAGGACATCGAAGGTGTTTGTACATTTGATTTTGGTCTTGGAGCGACAGGCAGTTGAGGCACCATCTTGTAAAGTTTTACAGATGTATATTTTGACTCTAGAAAGTAGTTTTAATTAGTGATTTAAATGGAAACAGCCTGCATTGGGCTCCGCTCTAGGTTTTCGTAGAACTGGGTCCTTGTCTTCAGTCCTTGCGTGGCTTGGGTTACCTTCATACATTCCAGCGTGGTGCAAAAATTCTGGGTTTGTGGTCATCTTTGAAAGCCTGAGAGGGGAATCTCTGCAGGCAGAGAAAACAGAAGTGCTTTTCTTGAGAGATTGACTCGTCAGGCTTATTTTCATAAACTTATTTCAGTTCTTGTCTTAAATTCCTCATATAAAACAGACTTGCACTGGTACATCTGCCAGCTCCAAGGGGAGTAAATAATCCGGTATCCCACTCCGTGCAATGTCAGATGTCTGAATAGAATATATTACGTTCTTTTTGTAGCAGCCTGACCACAATTTATTAAGTCATATTAGCAAATTTAAGGTCTCTTTTATTTTAGATATCTACAGTATGTTTGTATAGTGGAAATACTCTGAGTATAAAGGGGGGCTTGTGTCTGTAGGATCCGGCACATACTTGAAGATGATTTATATTTTACTCTCCCCTTTCCCTAGTAAATGGTTTCACGACCTTGGATTGCCACAGTTTTAAAGGGAATTTATCTGGATTGTGAATTGGCAGTTTCAGCTCAGGTCAGAATTTGTGCTTGGTTTCTGCTGGATCCCAGTGGGGAAAGCTGTAACTTCATGTGAAATACACACAGTGGGGAAGAAATACTGCTGCGCTGGGAAATAGGGAGAATAACCCCCTTGAAATGGTTTTACTTTGCAGTGAAGCTCGGTAGCACGCAGTGTCTCCAGCACCTATTTCTGGGTTAAAATAGTTATATCTATTTTTGTGTACTTTCTTAAAATCTGCTTACTGTAATACTGTTTCAGCATCATTCCCAGTTCAAGCCTTCTCGTGGTTAGGGAAATAAGCCCTTATGTGAGGAACGACTCAGTCGTGACCCAAGGAGGTGCTTTTTGTGTGATGTATTTTGTGTTTCCTGATACTTTCCATCGTGACACCGACTCTGGAGGGAAAGGTGCTGACTGCAGGGCAGTGCATAGGGCTGTCCTATACATTTGGTCGGACTCTGCTGGCTTCTCCACGTTTCTCCCTGTTCTTTGCAGTCCGATACGTGGGGCATCCATCACTGGGACACCTGGACGGTGAGGTAGGAGAGGTGAGGCTGTGGATGCTCCTGACATCAGGTCTGTGTGCAGCACAAGCCGTGGTCCCTGGGCAACGTCTCCATCGGAGACCTGAGCCGTGTCTGCCGTTCCCGTGGAGCCGGAGGGGGATTTTTGTACAAAGCTCAGCAAACTTTCCAATAAACAAGTAAGTAGGTGGACCGAGGGAGTTTTCCAGCTGGGATCGGCCACCTCGGCTCCGGCGATGAAGTGAAACTCTGCCGCTTAGCGTACGAAACGTCTCCCTGCTTCCCCTGCTTGTTTACTGCCTGGAGCAGCCGTGACATCAGCCGGAGTAGTAAAGCAGAAATGGTTTACTACCTGGTTTCTGGTTCTGACATTCCCATGGCAACCTCCTGCCCAATTTAGTCACAGTTTAGTGCCGTACAAGTAGGATTTGTTCAAAAAGGAATAAAGGTTGCAGTATGAAAAAGACACTTCCCCATGTGTTCCTGATGGCCAGTAAATAAGGATTGAAGCACAGGGTGAATACGAGCTCTTTATTGGATTTGGCAGGGCACGCTCTTCCCAAGGTTAGACTGCTTAATGGCGCAAGAAATATAAAATAAAGGAAATTAAAAGAATAACATGCAACAGCTGTGATCAGCTACATTTTAAATATCATGCGGCAACAGAAGAACCGGGCTGCAGCTACAGTCCTGGTGACAAAACTGAGTGTGATTGTAAGAGAGGAGAGACGATAAATTAAAACCGGTGTGAAGCAGGAGAGGGCTCGGGAGTGACCTCCCTGTATGGGAGCAGAAGTTTGTGCCTTGTTTTCAGCTGTATTGCCCCAACTTGCTCTGTCACTGCCTATTCTCCCGTGTCCTTCTGCTGAGACCCCCGGTTTATGTCCCACAGGAGCCATTTGAGAAGGGTGAACAGAACGGGGTTGGGGCAATGCGGCACAGGCTGGTTCAGAGTTGTAAAAAGGCTCGTTGAATGCAGCAGCTCTGTGTTGATTTTCTCTTGGTTTCCCAAGATAACGAGAGCCTGCAGTAATTTTGGACTCTGTTGGCAAGCTGCTGACAGATCTGACAGAAGCATGGGGGATTTGAAAATGCGGAGGTCTGGAGAAGGAGATGTGGAAGGGGACAGGGAGGCGAGAAGGCAGGGACCGAAGGGGACGGGGCCGAGGAGCAGCCAGGAGAGGAGAGGGAAGGGGAGAGAGGGCTGAGTGCCTGCAGGGAGCAAAGTTTCCCATCTCCCTGCTCTGGTTTTGTTTGCAAAGAGAAACCCCAGAGCATCTTGCTGCTGCCACCCTCCTTTCGTCCCAGCGCGCCAGAGGAGCAGCACCTCCCTGTCGCTGGGAGCTGAAAGGGTCTGGGAAGGGTTCAGTCTGTAAAACTGAGCTCTCAAAAGGTAGGAAACTCCTAGGACTGAGGTGTGGGTGCAACAAGTTCAGCCTCGCTGAGTACCCGCTGTGAAACACGTCGGGCTGCGCGACGCTGCTCACGCTCGGGTGATTAGAGGGACCCGGGCAGCCCGGGGACCTGCACCCGACCTACCTGGTTAACCTGATGGACGAGCTACAGAGGCTTCAGAGCAGGGGATGAAAGAGCAGGAGACTGCGCAGGACTGCCAGGGAGCGAAGCAGGAAACCTTCTTCCTCCGCAGCCCCTTTGGGGCTGAGCTGTGGGCTCCGTCTCCGGGAGGGGAGTGGGTGCACGAAGCCCGGCCATGGACTCACCCCCCCAAGATGCTCTGCTCCCACAGTGGCTTGCACGTCGTGGTGGCCATGGGGCTCATGCAGCACAGGCAGCTGCAGATTTTTTTGGCGGGGTGGTTATTTCTACCTTTTGGCCATCATCTGCATAGCCCCTGCGGGGACGTCTGCTCCCATGAGGGCAAAGCAAGACCAGGGAGGTGCCAGATGCTTCGCAGGGGCAGCCCGACTCCTCTCTCTGCAAGTGCCTTAGCTCTTATCATCTTCTGTGTTGGTGCTTGGTAATTCAGGTCCCTAAAAGCAACCGAGAGTCTCACACGGGGCGTGCGGGCAACGGGGTGGCTCAAACAGTTGCATCTTTTGCCTTGCCTTGGGAGGAAAGCTCCAGAAGAAAAGACTTACCCCTGATTAGTACTAATATCACCTCCAGCACCTTCGCGGTGGTGATCAGGAGCGTGGCAGGTACAAATAGCAAGGCCTGTTGTGACAGGACAAGGAGCAATGGTTTTAAACTAAGGGAGGGCAGATTTAGACTGGATTTAAGAAAGAAATTTTTTACAACGAGGGTGGGGAGGCACTGGAACAGGTTGCCCAGAGAAGCTGTGGATGCTCCATCCCTGGAAACATTCCAGGTCGGGTTGGACGGGGCTGTGAGCAACCTGATCTGGTTGAAGATGTCCCTGCTCTTGCAGGGGGGTTGGACTTGATGACCTCTAAAGGTCCCTTCCAACCCAACCATTCTATGATTCTATGAGATAGGACTCAGCAGCTGGTTTCTTCCGTACATGGAAATTTGGGGTTGCATGTGATGCAGCACCCACACGCTCCTCAGACATGCATCATCGCCACAGCCATCGTGGCTGCCCGAGTCCCGGCTCATCCCAGGGCGGCTGCTGCGGGACCCAGTTCAGGGCCAGTGGTCAGGGATGCCCCATCCCGCCCCGGCGAGCCGGGCAGAGAGCAGCTGCCCCTTTGCTCTGCAGCACGAGGCTGCAGGGAGTCTGTGGGTGGTGAAAGCAAGGCAGGAACAGGAAAAAAGCAGATTTTTGAAGGCTACAGGGGGTTACTAGGGGCTGCTGCCTTTCTTTCTCTGCACCCTCCCGCAGGGTTCTGCACCATGAGCGCAGCCGAGGATGCCGAGTGGCTGCGGTGGGTGACGAAGCAGTTCGGGAGCATCGCCGGGGAGGACAAAGAAATCAACTTGGAAGAGTTCAAAACGGCTCTCCAAGTGAAGGAGGTGAGCGGTCCCATGAAGGGACGGGCTGGGGGGCCCCTTCCTCTGGGCAGCACTGGCAGCCCGACACCGAGCTGTGGTCTCTTATTGTACGTAGAGAAAATTAAGCTTAAAAATAGAATTGTATGATGTCGCATGAGAAGGAGAGAGAAACCTAGCGGTACTCTGCAGCAAGCAGGAGTGGAAAACACGGATTAACTATCTGCAATGCAAAATTGATTGGATATCAACAGTGTGTCTTTGAACATGCTTGGCTATTCCCAGCAAATATTCTCTCCCAGCTACCTACCACCCCGTCCCGTGTCCCCAGGGCTCCCTCCCTCCCCCGGGCAGCCCCCTCCGGCTGTGGTGCCAATACACCCCTGCAAAAAAGCAGCCTTCGTTCCTCCCTCCTATTTTTGGGCCATCCCCATGACTTTCAGCTTTTGCCGGGCAGCTCCCACCGCTGGCAGTGACAACTTTGTTGGTAGCATCAGGATTTGGCTGGTGGAGAGCATCCCACCACCGTGTGAGAGCGTTTGTCCCCCTCCCCGCAGTCTTTCTTCGCTGAGAGGTTCTTCGCGCTGTTCGACTCGGACGGGAGTGGGACCATTAGTTTGGAGGAGCTGCTGAAAGCCCTGAGCCTGCTCGTACACGGGAATGAGACGGACAAGCTGAGATTCCTCTTCCAAGTTTACGACGTGGATGGTAAGATGATAAAAAATAGATTAATTTGGCTTTTTTTTTTTTTTTTTGAACAAAGTTGTGATTTGCAAGGCAGCATGGCTCTCCTCTGAGCATCCGAGTGTGGGCATCGCCGCTGGGCGCCAGTGCTGGCGTCACGTCCCCTCTTAGGTTAAGCACGGCTGGGTGACAGGGTAGGTGGGTCTTCACTGCTGGATCTTCATTAAAGGTAAGAGTCTATCTGGCATAACGCCACTGCCTTCGTCCCGTGATGAAAGCATCAAAAATCCATCTGAAAGCCCGCAAATAAACCGGCCACACGTCAGGATTTCCCACGAAGCGCTTTCACCCTCGGCCGCGGAGAGGAGCAGTCTCCGCTCCGCTCAAATATCAACTCTCGATCCCATTGATATTTGTGAATCCCAGCCCGCTCTCTTCTTCCTCCGTTGGCTGGGAAAGCTGGAAATAACAAAAGCAAAGCTCTTCTTCAGCTGCTTTTCCTGCTCTGACCTGCTTGGGCATAAAATGCTGGCCGCAGAACTGAGAGCTGAGCCTCTTGCCTATCTGGTTTGCTCTCATGCCTGGCTGCCAGGTCTGCATGGCTTTGCTAGCGCTGAGCTCTGCCAGCCAAACAACAACACGGCTGCTGCAGGTAAACTGCGGATTAGGTCACCTTTTTTTTTTTTAAATCCACGAGTTTGCTGATTTATGAGCATGGTCCTGCTCTGGCTGGGCATGGTTTCCTCCCAAAGAGCCTGCGTGTGAGGAAGGGAGGCGATGTCTGCATTGAAGGGAGGCAGTCTGCATTAAAGGTGCAAGGTGAAGGTAAAACCATGGGGTTGTCAGGGCACTACGACGTATCGGGGTCCTTGCTCTGACCCGCCGCGGTGCCCGCTCGCCCCGCGCAGGCAGCGGCTCCATCGACCCAGACGAGCTGCGCGTGGTGCTGCGGTGGTGCCTACGGGAGAGCGCGATAGCCCTGCCCGAGGAGCGGCTGGGAGACCTCACCCTGGCACTCTTCGAGGCTGCCGACAAGGACCGCAGCGGCTCCATCACCTTCGAGGAGCTCAGGGAGGAGCTGGAGGGTTTCCCAGAGGTCATGGAGAACCTGACCATCAGGTAGCTGCGTCAGTGGGTCCTTCCGGCAGTCCCGCGGGGCTGGGGGTTCCCTTGTGAGCATGTTTTTCCTCCTGCATGGAGGAACAAGCATGGGATTTATGCCCTCATTAAGGCTCTCATGGGGTGCCCAGACCATGAGGTGCTTGGGCCAGCACTGGGAGCAACTCAAGCGCCTTATGGTGCCAAGCTGGGTGCAGGGCTCGGATGCAGGGCTGGGTGCAGGGATGGTGCCAAGCTGGGTGCTCGTCTTGGATGCAGGGATAGGTGCTAGGATGGGAGCAAGGATGGTGTTGGGATGGGTGCAGGGCTCAGGTGCAGGGATGATGCCACACTGGGTACGGGGCTCGCATCCAGGGCTGGGTGCAGGGATGATGCCACGCTGGGTGCAGGGCTCGCATCCAGGGATGGATGCAGGGATGATGCCACGCTGGGTGCAGGGCTCGGATGCAGGGCTGGGTGCCAGCCTGTGTGCAGGACTGCCCCAGCTCCCCTCTTTCTCTGGGTGAGGAGCAATCCGATGCCTTTGCTCCCAGTGCAGCGAGCTGGCTGAAGCCCCCACTGCCCACGGAGAGAAGCCGCCGGCCACGCTACCTGACCCGGGCATACTGGCACAACCACCGCAGCAAGCTCGCCTTCCTGGGGGGCTACGCCGGCCTCAACCTCCTGCTCTTCGCCCTGGCTGCCCTGCGGCATGCCGGCCTCGGCGGGTGGGTGGTGGTGGCCCGGGGCTGCGGGCAGTGCCTGAACTTCAACTGTGCCTTCCTCGCAGTGAGTGCCGGGTCCCAGGAGGGGTGCTGAGCTCACGGGGTGCGCGGGGTGATGGTTACCTGGGCTATTTACAGTCACATTTACCCTGGGACTCTTTGGAGGGCAGTAACTGGAGCCTGTGGACTTTTGCAGTTGTGGGACCAGGCTGTCTCCTCTAAATAACTATATATAAATAACGGGTTAGCGAGGTTGTGAGCTGTTTGGAACAAAGGCTCTCACGGCACCCTGCAGATGGGTCCTTGATTTCTGCCGCTGGGTGCTCTCCAGGCTGACACCCTGTATTAGCGGGGAGCTGGCTCTGGAGCCCCAGGGGTCCAGCCCCTGGCTGAGCCCCCCAACATCCCCAGTTGCCCCCTGGCATCTCCGATTGCCCCCAGCATCTCCAACTGCCCCTCTCCCTCTCCCGGAGGTGCTGATGCTGCGGAGGTGCCTGACCTGGCTGCGAGTTACCCCCATCGCCAAGGTTTTGCCGCTGGACCAGCATGTTGTTTTCCACCAGCTCGTGGGGTACGTGGTGCTGGCGCTGGCAGCCGTTCACACGGGCGCCCACGTCGCCAACTTCAGTAAGTAGCAGCTCCCGGGCAGGGGAGGCCCTTCGGCTGCAATGGGTTTATCGCCCCGTCAACCCTGCGGTGGGTTCCCCCCTTCCAGTCCCTCTGCTAAAGTGGAAAATGCCCCTCGGGGCAGGGGGCATCGCCCACACTGCACCGATGAAAAGCTGCAGGGGCCTGGACCGAGCCCCGAGGGGGGATGCTCATGTCCCGGGGGGTGCAGATGTCCCAGGGAGGGGATGCACATGTCCTGGAGGGATGCACATATCCCGGGGCAGGAGGCACATGTCCCGGGGGGATGGACGTGTCCTGGGGTGGGATGCAGATGTCCCAGAGGGATACAGATGTCCCAGGGAGGGGATGCAGATGTCCCAGGAGGGATGCACATGCCCTGGAAGGTTGCAGATGTCCCAGGGAGTGGATGCACGTGTCCGGGGGGGGGATGCACGTGTCCCGGGGGGATGCAGATGTCCCGGGGAGGATGCAGATGCTCCATGGAGGGGATACACATGTCCTGGGGGGTGGACATGTCCCAGGGAGGGGGGTACAAGACCTGGGGAGGGGGTGCACATGCTCAGGGGGGCTGCGAGGCCGCAGGCAGGGTGCAGGCAGCCGGGGGTGCGTGCGGTGCCGCACGGTCTGTGCGCTGTCTCTTATCCCCCTCTAGTGGCTTCCCAGCCGGGCAGCGAAGGGCTCCTGCTCTCCCCCACGCAGCTCCCGAGTGGAGCCTGCACCCCGCAGCCCTGCACCCCACAGCCCTGCACCCCATGGCCCCCCTCACCCCACGGTGGGGTGCCAGGGCTGCGCCCTGGGGCATGAGCAGCACAGCGGGGGAGCGCGTCTGCTCGCACTACCCACCCTCGTGCGAAACGTCCCCCTTGCAACCACGCTGAGCCCAAGAAGGGGAAAGGAGAAATGTTGCATTTCTCAACATAGCCGAGCAAAGCACTCGGGTGCTTCTTCACTAAAAAAAAAACCCAATTGGCAACGGTTCGGTGGGTGCAGCAGAAACCTGGGTGCGCAGAGGGTGGGTGCTGCGGGTGCCCCACGCCCCGTCCCAGCCGTGCGTGTGCCCAGGCAGGCTGGCACGGCAGGACGGGCGCCATGCCCTCGCTGAGTACCTCTTGTCGGCACGGCCCGGCGTGGGGGGCCTGGGCGGCACGGCCTCGCAGACGGGGCTGGCGCTCCAGGGGCTGCTGGCCGCCATGCTCGCCTTCTCCAGCCCCTGCGTCCGACGGAGCGGCCACTTCGAGGTGGGTCCCGCCACGGCCCCGTGCCACCTGGAAAACCCCAGCGGTGCCCAAAGCTGCTCCGTCTCGGGAAGCGGGGCGAGGGTCCGGGGGGTGGGTGCCCATCCAGGTGCTGCCCCATGGGTGGGGGAGAGCTCCTGAGCCGGTGCGGTGCCCCCTGATACCTCCCTTGGACACCCGTGCCCTCCTCAGATTTGCAGTTTTGGGGTTTGCACGCTTTTCTTCATCGTTTGGGCTGCTTTTGCCTGCTGGGGTGTGCTGGGATGCCCCGGCACTGCCTCGCCACGGAGCACCGTTTGGCTCTACCGCTTTGGGTTCATGCTCAGCTTCCCCTGTGCCCCCCGCTCCCTGCCCACAGGTCTTCTACTGGACCCACCTCTCCTACATCTCCGTCTGGACCCTCCTCATCCTCCACGGCCCCAACTTCTGGAAGTGGTTTGCGGTTCCCGGTTGCCTCTTCGCGCTGGAGAAGGTGCTTGGCTTGGCTTGGCGGCGTGCCGGGGGGCTGCGCATCGTGGAGGTCAACCTGCTCCCCTCCAAGGTCTGCGCCCACGGGGGTCTCCGTGCCCCTTCCCATCTCCCTCCTGATGCTCTCCTCTTCTGAGAGCCAGAATAAAGGTGCTACGGTGCACAGAAATACCTTCAATATCTGCAAAGGGTTTTGCAGTTTGGGGAAAAGGACTTTGCAAGTGACCGCGCTGGTTATTTGACGCAGGAGAAGAGGAGGGACAGTGGGACGTGGACGGGGTGACGGCCCCGATGTGTTTGCACAGCGAGCGGGAAGGGGGATGCTCCCCTGGCCACGTGCGGGAGGGACGGGGCACAATGAATAGTTTATATGGAAAAGATGCGGGTTTGGGTTGCTTCGGGCTGCGTTGGTGAATGTTTGCAGCAAAAGGTGAAAGCTTTTTTTTGTTTTGTTTTCAAGCAATTTTTTTTAAATTTAGAATTTTGCCTATTTTTCAAGTAAAAAACCCTAAACTCATAGAACAACAAAAGACAAAATGAAAACTGCTTTAAGTCTTAGTTCCTTCAAACAAAATTGTTGTTTGAGGCCAGCCCTAAGATTTTGGTTTGATGGCGAAGCTGGGCAGTGAATAGGAGAACAAACCCCTTTCTGAGGCTGAAGCTGTAAGTCCGTCTCATGCTGCTGCTTTTTAAAACGGGAGGCACAAACCCGGGTGCTCGTGGGCTGCGGGAGACCACCCCGGCAGAGACCAACCGGCGTGACGTGCCCGCTGGATGCTCCCGGCTTCTCTCATCCTCCCTTTCCTCCAGGTGACTCACCTTGTGATCGAGAGACCACAATTTTTCCACTACAAGCCCGGAGACTACATCTACCTGAACATCCCGGCCATCGCCACCTACGAGTGGCACCCCTTCACCATCAGCAGTGCTCCCGAGCAGCAAGGTGATCGCCGATCCTTCGCCCATTTGGCATCACCCGGATGTTTGGCATCACCGGGATGTCGTTTTGCATCAGCGGGATGATGTTTTACATCACACAAGCCCCGTCAGGGCGGCTGGATCCCCTCTGAGGGTCATGCAAGAAGGTGTCCGTGCCCACGGAGCAGGGCAGCCTGTGTTCGTGCGTGCCTCAACTCCCCTGCCTCCATCGCTGCCTGCACAGAAGTGCCATGTAAAAACACGTGCTCGGGTTCTTTCAGGCAAGGCGTGGGGGACTGACGGCACCCGAATGCCCTGCCCGGCTCCACGGGTGCCCAAGGTTTGGGATTTGGGCTTCACCCAGCTCTTAGAGCAAACCCAGTCCCCTGCTGCAAGCCCGGGGACTGAAATGAAGGACGTTGGTGGGGATTGCTGCCGGGTGCCTGGGGCCGGAGCTGTGCGGTACTCAGCCCACGGTGCTGGGGCTGCAGGGCAGTTCCTTGTGCAGGATGCCCACCCACTGCTCCGCTTCATCCCACAGAGACCCTCTGGCTGCACATCAGGTCGCTGGGCCAGTGGACCAACAGGCTGTACGAATACTTCCAGCAGCCCGAATCGCCCAGCCCGCAGCCGAAACCGCTCAGCAGGAGCCTGAGGGGGAAGAGATGCCGGTGCTGGGCTCAGGTTGGTGCCGACGGAGCTCGGCTTCCAGCAAACGCAGAGGTTAGACCTTAAAATGCTGCTGGTTGGCAGCTGTTTGCAAGGAGGGGGTGAGGACTCCCCATTGCACCCCCCGAGCAGGAAGGGCGATGGCTTCGCCAAGCTGAGGACCCCCCCCAGAGTCCCCATGGGTTTCTCAAGCCGACGTCCTCGTCCGGCACGTGCGGAGGGCTCTGCTGGACGCTCTGTCCCTGGCCAGCTCCAAAAAGGCAAAGAAGCGAGGACGGGTCCGGGCTGGATGCTCTCCGCTGAGCGGCTCCCCCCAGGCTCCCCCCGCTTTTCAGCCGCCCCTGCAGCACCGGGCTGGGTGCTGGGGGTATCGCTCGTGGTGCGCGTCCCCTGCAAGGTGCTTGTGCAGCCTTGGAGGATTTCGTGTCCCACCCCTCTGCCGGGACCGAGTGACCCCGATGGATGGGGCGTCGGATGCCCGCGAGCATCGCAGCCAGTGAAGCCTTGGCCTTTGCCTTCCAGGAGGGTCTCTGCAGCAGGGCTGGCTCGGAGCGGGGGTCCGTGGCCACCGGCGGGGACGGAGCCGTTCGGCTGACGTTGTACAAAGCCACCAGCGCTGCTGCCCCGGGAGAGGAGGACCCGCCGGCGGGGGGGGTGAGCCCCATCTCCCACCCTCGCCCAGCGCCGCCGAGACCCCCACGCTCCCCGGGGGGCAGGGGCAGAGCCCCTGGTGCCTGCGGGGCGGGAGGGGGGGCTCTACTCTCCCCAACACAGCAGCGGCTGGAGGACCAGGCTGGAGAAAGGAGGGGAAGCATCGCTTCCACGTGGGCCAAAGCTCATTAAAAACCTCTTTTTAAGAGAAATTTCTTGGATGTAAATTGTGGTGATGCCAGGATGCTGAGAGCCACCGTTAGCGGCTTTTATCCCCCGACAGGAAAAGCTCTCAGGATATTGATTCTGTCTGGGCTGGAGGAGCAGTCCTTGCAGATAACGAATTTACATGCATCATTTTTAATGAGTTTCTCTCCCTCTCCCTCTTTTGCTCTTATCTGTCCCCTGGTGAGCAGAGGTTCCCCATGCCTGCTCCCACCGCCCGGGCCATCGTGGTCCTTGGAAACCTCTTATTCACCCCCCCAACTTGTGTGGGGATTTGGATAATTGCCTTTTTAATCAATACTCAAACTGATTACGATCTGGATAACATCATCAGGTGCCAGGTTCCTGGCGCTGGGTGTCGGTGGGATGTCCCGCCAGAAGCGCGGGCGCTGCGCTGAGCTTGGCTCAAGGGACGTGGCTGGAAGCGCGTGTGCAGCCCGGATAAACCCAGCTGGGAAAAAACCCACCCAAAAAGCAAACCCAGGGAAGAAGCGGGTTTAGTGTCAGCCATCACGGAGGGGTTAGGGGTGGGGAGGAGGAGATGGTCGCTGCTCTCTTTACCTTGCAGGTCTCCACCGGGCTGGGAGAGACCCATCGGCTCTGCAGCATCAAGGTGAGGGATACCTCGGTCCTTCCCCGGCTCCGGTGAGCAGGGCTGTGCTCAGCATCCTCAGGGGGACCCACACGTGTGCCCGGCCACCCCACACGTGTCCCTGTGCAGGGGTGGTCCCGCCTGGGGCTTTGTGCTCCTGCCTGGCCCCGTCCTCTGCCTCTGCTCCCATAAAAGACCCCACATTCTGCCTGGGCTCCATAAGCCTGCAATGCTTGCGCACTAACCCTCCTCCTGTCCGCAGCCTAAGAGCTGTTTTAGCACCCACGGGCTGCTGGATCTCTCCCCGTTTCTCGTCTCTCCTAGTGCTACATCGACGGCCCCTACGGGACCCCGACACGGAGGATCTTCACCTCGGAGCACGCCGTGCTCATCGGCGCGGGCATCGGCATCACCCCCTTCGCCTCCATTTTGCAGAGCATCATGTACAGGTTGGTGCCGTAGCAGCAGCTCAGGCTGCGGTCACGCCAGCAGACCCCCAAAACGAGCTCTGACGTGGTTTTGGGAGGCACAAGACGTGATGTATGCCATGGTAGATCCATCCTCTGGCACTTCTTCCTGCGGGATGAGCACCACGGGGCAGCACCCGTTGTGGTTCCTCCTCAATTCTAACCTTGGGACTCATGACACACGGCCACGAGACCCGCAGCTGGGTCCTCCCTCAGTGTCAGGCTTCCCCCTGGGGATTTCTGCTGCAGGAAACCCGCTGGCAGGAGGTTGCCCGTGGGCATGCACCAGAGCTGCGAGGAACGGGTGCTCGGGGTTTCCCTGCAAAGGTCTGCTGGGGTCGGAGGGCTGTGGGCGGTGGGACAGGCAGGGGCAGGCAGGGCTGCGTCTGCCCGTGCAGGTACCGCCGGCGAAAGCAGAGCTGCCCCAGCTGCCGCTACTCGTGGTGCGAGGACCTGCGGGACGAGGAGATGACGCTCAGGAAGGTAGGAGCAGGCGGAGGGGGACGCGGGACCAAGGTTTACCCTGGGGATGGGGGCAGGACGGGGGTGGAGAGCCCATAAGCATCCCTTCCCGGTCCAGGAGGTCTGGGGAGGTGGGTGGCTGGATTTGGTCCCCGTGCTGCCTGCCAGCTCCGAAGCAGAGGCTGCTGTGTCCTTCCAGGTTGACTTCATCTGGATCAACCGGGACCAGAAGCACTTCGAGTGGTTCATCAGCCTGCTAACGAAGCTGGAAATGGAGCAGGCTGAGCAGGAGCCGGGAGGTGAGCGGGAGGCAGGGGCCGGCCAGTGCTGCCCGCTGACCCGGGGGTGCCCAGCCCCGTGCTCGGCATCACCCCCGGGACAGCCCAACCCGACCGAGGGAGCACGGTGTGGGGCTGGACCCCCCGTCCGCAGCCGGGCTCCCCTTGCACGCCCAGGGCGGTTTTTGGAGATGCACATGTACATGACATCGGCCCTCAGCAAGAACGACATGAAGGCCATCGGGCTGCAGATGGCCCTGGACCTGCTGGCCGCCAAGGAGCAGAGGGACTCGATCACGGGGCTGCGGACCAGGACCCAGCCCGGCCGCCCCGACTGGAACAAGGTGAGGGCTGGCCCTGCCCCGCTGCCAAAATCATGCTCATGGGAGGGGAGCCGTGTCCCCCGAACTCGCTCTTTGCGGGGGACACCACGGCAGAGCCCCGTTTCGGAGCGGGAGGATGCACCGGGATATCCAGACCTGGGGAAGCCTCTCCCTCCCGTGGGAAAGCGAGTGCCGCGGGGGCTCGGGGAGGCTGAGTTGTGCCGGGCAGCAGCTGCCAAAGCAGGCAGGGATCCGGCCATCCCTGGGGCGGGAGTGGGCTGTGCCACCACCTCCTCTTCTCCTTTTGCCGGTGCCCTAGGTGTTTGGGAAGGTGGCGGAGGAGAAGAGAGGGAAAGTCCAGGTCTTCTTCTGTGGCTCGCCAGCGCTTGCCAAAGTCATCAGGGCGCACTGCGAACACTTCGGCTTCCGCTTCTTCAAAGAAAACTTCTAACCGCCAGCCCTTGCCTCCCTGCCTGCCCCTGCCAGCCCTAATGCAGGGTGATGGGCTCCCGTGGCCAGATCCTGCTGCAGCACCTGTGTTGGCTTCTGGCTGCTGCTCGGTCAGAGCTGGGGAGGGTGGCACGCATGGCGAGCACGGGACAGGGAGAGGAAGGGGCTGAGCTGGGCCATGGGGCTTTGGGGTGGAGGGGACGGGGTCTTGGAGCCATTTGGGGTGTCCTGGAGCATCCGTGCAGTGGTTTTGAGGGGGAAAGGACCAGCGTCCCAGAGCACTTTGGGATGGGGGGGGACAGGGTCCTGAAGGACCACCTTGCAGGGCTTGGGGATGGAGGGGATGGGGCCCTGCATCCCCTCGCAGGGCTTGGGGATGGAGCCCTTTGGGGATGGAGAGGATGAGTGTCCTCCATCGCCTCGCAGGGCTTTGGGAGGGAGCGGACAGGGTCCTGGAGCCCTTTGGGAGGGAGGAGATGGGTGTCCCGCAGCACCTCGCAGGGCTCCGGGGTGCCGGGTCGGGGTCCCGCAGGTCCCGGAGCGGAGCGGTGCCCACAGGAGGGCACTGCAGCCCCGGCTGCTCCTTTCCGGAGCGCACCGAACATTCTTCTGCAAAGACAAATAATTTGGCAGCCCCCCCACATCCATCCCTTCCCAGCCCTGGTTTGCAGTGCAGAAAGGGTTTTGCTGCTTTTTGCATCAGGAAAACAGCTATTTCGGCCGTGCCGAGGGGGCCCGGCACAGCCCACCCGCCTGGGGATGGCTGGTGGGACGGGGCCACTTCCAAAATGCTGGACCCCAGGGTGCGGGGATGCCCCCGTGCGTGGCCGGCAGCAGCGGTGGCCCGTGGGGACCCATCGCTGTTCAAAATAAATGGTGGTGTGAAGCTGCCTTCCCCGGCTGGTTTATACGGCCTTTTATGGCCCGCCTGTGCAATACGCTGCGTAAAAAAAAAAAAAAAAAAAAAGAAAAGGAAAGAGTAACGTAGATGAGACACTCATCTGATGGCAAAGGCGCCCATGGGGAAAGCAAAGTTTAACCCAGAGCCGGACGTGGTGTGCTCCCGGCCATCCCGCAGAGCCCGTGCATCCCGGGCACGGCAACGCGGGTACCGAGGGACCTGCGCCCTGGGAAGGCTCTGAGCACCCACCCGTGCCGTGGGGCAGGATCGCGCCCCTCGGTGTGGTGGGAGCCCACGGCGGAGGGAAGCGTGCGGCACCCTGCGCCTTGCGGTCCCTGGGCCACCGTGCTGTGCAGGATGGGTGCCGTGGCGTGGGTGCTGGAGGGGCACGAGAGCCCAGCCCGGCCTGCAAGCGCAGCCGGGGCGGCCGCCAGCGCGCCCTGGGCTGCAGAGCCGGTGCGGTCCCTTGCCCTGCCCCTCGGCACTCGCCCCATCCACAACTTCGCTGCCCTTCCTGCTCCTTGCTGGGGCCATTTTGGCCGGGATTTGATGCCTGAGCCCCGCTGCCTTCCAGAGCATCCGCCCCCACCCTGGGTCACTGCATCCGACGCTCCTTGTTTTGCCCATGCGTTTGCCCGGGAGCACTTGGTGTGTCCCCCCAGAGAAGCCTTGCCCTAGCCACGGCAGCCGCAGGAAGGCGTCAATCCAGCGGGAAGCCCAGGACAGAGCCCCGGGCGGCGGCGGGGGCTGAAGTCCCTTGTCCCCAGTGCCAGCAACAGCGCTGGGAGCCGCCCCACTGCCGCCTTTTGCAGGCACGGCCTGAGCGAGGGGACGCACACCTTCCCGCTCTTGTTTTTCTTGCAACGGCAGCGAGACCCTGCCGTAGCCCTCCTGCATGAGGTAACGGGGGTGGCAGGTTCGCTGGGGTGACAGCCAGGACCCCCTGTGCCATCCCCTCAGTCCGCTCCACCGGCCTCATCCCGGGTGTGCTGGGTTGCCAGCACAGGGACCACCGAACTTATCACCTAGCCTAAATCAGTAGCTGACGTGGGAGGCAGCGAGGAGCTGGGCTGCGCCATCGGCTCCAGCGATACGGTGAAATCTGGAGCCAGAGAGGAGAAATCATTTGACGTGGGGCCATGACACAAACTCTGTGGCTGAATCTGCTCCAGACAGCATGATGGATGGGTTGGGTAATGGTCCCCTCTGGGTGACACCCAGGGCTGACGCGTGATGGATGGAGAGGCAGCAGAGAGCTCTCAGCGCCCCGTGAGCATGCAGCACGAGGTGAAGATCTCAAAGTCAAGTGTCAATTTTTCGTAACCCCGGCTAATGCGGGCTCCTTGCCTCCTCAATTAGCGGCAGGATGGAAGTGTAAGGCAGCTCACTGAACCGAGCTCCTCCGGCGGTGGCAGCGTGGGAGAGGGGCTCCCCTTTCCTCTTCATCCCACCCCATCCCTCTGACAACGTCTTCTCCAGCTTCGCCTCCGGTCTCCTCAGCTCTGCGCTCCCCGTCGCAGCTCCGTGTCCCTTCCAAGCTTCGGCCAAGGAAACCAAACCTGCTCAGGGTCTTTGCAAGCGAAACGGAGCCTGGATGTGACCCCGAACCCACGGGCTGATCCTCTGGGGCATGGACCGGGGCGCCCGTTTAGCGGCATCGCCGCAATGACAGCTCCCCGTGCCGTAATTAAGGGGGCTGTTTCAATCAGGGGGCGAGGTAAGATCCTGCTCGCCACGTCCAAGGGAAAATCAGGACAGCTGCAGCCTCCTGGGGCGTGCAGGGAAATAAACACCCCCCTGCACACGGAGTTACGGTATTTTAGGGATATCTTTCAGCTACGCTCCCAGATTGACTCCGTTCATGTGCCTACATCTATGCTTTCACATTGCCAAAGATGCCAGAAAAAAAAAAATCGTGGCTGTATATGGCAGCGTCACGTGGCCGAGGAAAACACACTCATCTCAATCATAAAGAAGAGTTAATTACATCTCCCCACTCTCCCTACGTTTCGAAGCAATTATAAACAAAATGAATCATTATGCGTCTGCTGATAATCATATTCATTCCGCATCCCCACTGAATCGCAGGGTGCCGAAGCGCTCCGAGGCCTGCAGCATCTCCAAAGAAAATAAAGCAAATTTATCTCTTTTTGAGCATCGTGGCACCAGGGTGCCCAAAACAGAAGGATTTTGGGGGAGAAATCCTGCAAAACACCCGAGAAATGGGGATGCCACCCCGATGGGAAGTATGCAGCCGTGCTTTCGAAGGGCGCGAAGGTCTTGCAAGCCGGGTGGGCCTTGATTTTTATTTTCCCTTTAGAGGAACGCGTCGGTGTTTGGGGACACCGAGACGTATAGCGTGTCCGCTCTGCTGCTGGCAGGCTGCCCGCCAGCACGCGCGCCGCCGGCCTTTTGCAGTCGTGCATATGGTTCATCGGGAGGAATTTGGTTGCTCCTCCTGTTTCGGGGCTTGCAACGTGCAGGCACGCCGCACCCCCCCTCCGCCCCTGGCACGTTGCAGGAGGGAGTTTTGCTGCCCTGGAGCATGCAAGTATCTTGCAGGCTTTCAGCTGCCTGCTCCTGCCTGCTCCTGCCTGCAGTGGTACCGGCCTGCCCACGCTCGCTCCCACCCCAGGGTTGTTTTCCATCGCTGGTGGGCAGGAGGGCAGGCTGATGCTCAGCAGATGGTGGGGAAACGCTCTCCAAGGGGGGATGGAGGCAGCATCAAGGTCACCGCTGACATGATGAATAACGAGCTGCTCACGTCCCAGCCATGGCAATGAAAAATTAATGAATTTCTTCCCCTTCCATCCGCAGAAGCTCCGTCAGCTGCCATTTTCCCCCCACATCTCCGGTTCGTCGGATGTTTCCTTTGGATCCGAGAAATAAATGCTTAAAAGATGGGAAAGTTGGGGAGGGGGATTGCTGCTGCTCACGGGGGTTCAGCCCTGGAGCAGGCACGGAGCCGGAGCAGTGGGGTACAGGCAACTTCGGCTCCTTGGCCAAACCAAGCCACGTCTGGGATGGGAAACGGTGCCCAGAGAGGGGCTGCTCTCCCTCCAAACCCGGGGCCCGCTTTGTTTTGGGGTTGTTTTTCATGTTAAAGCAACAGGAGGCTCCGAATCAGGAGCTGGGGAGGCAGGGGGTGAGGTTGGCTAATGATACACCTCCTGATTAATGCCTTCCCTTGGCTGGCCTCATTATTGTGATTACACTCCGGCTGTAGCATAGCAACAGCTAATTGTTGGTTGGATGCAAAGTGCATAATTCCCTGTATTAAAATTTTATTAAGATATAATTGCATTCATCTTGCAGCAGCGGATGCTTCAAAGATGCCGAGAAGAGGCAGCAGGGCTTGCCGGGGCTCTGCTGTGTTTACCCCGAGCCGCCGCTCCAGTTGATGGGGTTTTTTGAGCGATGGTTGAGCCTCGGGACATCAGGTCTGGGTGTCGGGATGTCGGGGGTCTGCCGTGCCGAACCGGGGCTCGGCGCTGGGTTTCGGGTTGGAGGGGGCTGGCTGAGGGCACCTGGGCTGCGGCGCCTCTCGCACAGAATATTGCAGGCAGAATATCCCCTGACAAACCCTCGATTTATAAATTTTCATCCATTGGCAAGTGAAAACGAGGATTGGCGAGGCGATGAAGCGCTGCCACGTATCGCTGCTGCTGGAGGGCTGCGAGGGGCAGCTGCCGTCAGCACAGGGAGGGTTTTGCAACCTGTTGTTAACAAGAAGCTAAAATAGAAACTTAGGGCTGCCGAAAGCCCTTCGCTCCCCCGGCACCGCGTCCCTGCTCCTCCGAAATCCAGACAGAGAGGGAAACCTTAAAGAAACTGTCTTTATTAACAGTATGATCACACTTGGCATATTCTATTACTAAGTGGTCCTGGTACGTAGATATTATTCACTTAAGTAATCAATCACTGCCAACAAATTACAGGATACAGGGAATGAAATTAGCAAAATGAACTATGGATGTAAAATTCATTTGAAATTCAATTTAGGAGCAACATTAGCTTTCAATTAGTCTGCCCAACTGTTTGAGCATCATTTTGTCTATCAGATTTTTAAATAAATGTAATTAACCTTTGCTGTTAAATTGTTGTTGATTTCATTGATATAATTATTATGCGACTCCTAATATTTTGCTTGGATGATATCTCATTAGCTGGTGGCTTCTAATTAGGGAAACGAAGGACCAGTGGTGATTTCTGGGTCTTCTCGTTCCCTCTGCCTGGTGGGGCAGGGGAGGGAGATGCTCCAGAGCCAGGAGTTTGGGTGTGAGATTTTGTTCAGGGAGGGGACACGACCTGCTCCTATCGTCCCCAGCACAACCGGTCCCAAACTGGTCGAGCTGGGGACTGAGGAGCAGGGGGTGCCAGGGCCGCTGCAATGCCCCGTGTGTGGCCGCAGTGGTAAATTCAGGATTAAATGAAGTTCTTATTTTTGGGCAGTAAAAACTGTTTTGAAAGCGGGCGATTCCCTGCAGAACAGAGGGTTGGGGAACGTCCCGCGGCAGCGGGGAGCGAGAGGCTCTGCCGCAGCCATCGCCGGCCGCGCTTCCCCCTGCTGCCCTCCTTTCGAGAGGGGAGATGGATGAGATGGAGGAGTTAATTAAAGAGCAGTAACTCGTTACAGCCTCATTGGAAGAGCCGGGGGGGCTCCGCAGCTGCGTGGGGCTGGGATGCTCCCCGGGGCACGGGCAGCCCCCATTCACAACCAACAGCCCCAATAGTTGTTTTCCCCCCCCCAAAAAGCGAAATATCTTTGACAGTCACTTAACTCCCACAAGTTATTTTTAACAGATACAGCTTTCCCCCTTCAGCTACATGGAGTTTTGCAAGGTTATAAATCAAGCTAATATCTGATATATAGGACTAATTCTGCCCCTGTTGAAGCCGATGGAAATGTTTCCATTGACGTCAGCAGGAGCAGGATTGATTTCCGTGCGTGGACTATTTGTTCCTGAGGTTTTAAGAATTCATTTCCTCCTTCCATTGCCAGAGACAGATAGCAGCAGTGGAGGCAGAGGAGTCATCTAATAACCACATATTAATACATGAATCATCAGCTTAGAGCCCAGTGCGGGAGGAGGCTGAAAAGAGAATAACTGAGCTTGATATCGGGCTGGCGGAAAGAAAGGATTTCACAGCCGGGGCACAGCAGCTAATCTGGAACAAGATAATAATTGCAATGTAAATTTTTTTACGCTAGCACGCGAACCGCACCTTTTAAGCTCTATTTAAATGCGTTACAGTAGACGGGGCCACTGCTGAAATCCTTTATCCCGTGCTGGAACAAGAGCACCTGCGCTATTTCTTTACAATACACTTTGAGGACACTATTTGCTTTTGGATAGACTCCTAACAGCACTTAAACAAGCCAGGATAGTGGACGTGCCGTCACGCCGGCGTGGGGTGGGCAGAAAGGGGCCTTGAAGTTTTACCCGGACACCTTATTTTTACTATTGCATTTTAATGAAGGAAAGGGTCAATTTTTTTTTCCTTTAATGACACCTCCTGTACAGCACTTCATGAACTTCTTACATGAAAGCAGAAAGATGTATTCTGCTCGACCTATTACATCCGCCAAAGTATGTAAAAGCATCGATGGGATTTTGAACTCATTTGCAATGGAAATTTCCCGGCGCGGCTGGCTCCGGTCGCACGCTCCCTCTGCGCACAAAGAGGAACAGCGGAAGGCAATAACCTTTCATTATCTTAAAATCTCTTTGCATTTTACCCTATGATTTTGTTTTCACGGTGTGTGACAAATAAGACTAACGAACAACTTAGACAAAGGAGCGGGGTGTGTATGTGTGTTTATTGCCATGGAAACAACCTTTGGGCCAAGCTAAAAGAAGAATTAAGACTACTCCTGCTTTGCAAAGCCACCAGAATCCCAACGTTTGAGAGGTGCCTGTAGCACACGGCCTTCATCAGCTCATGCAACGTAACCAAAGGTCAGCATCCAGTTCTGCGCTTTTTATTTTATAGCACATTCTTACTTACATAAGTGCACCCCGGTAATGCACCAAGCGACGCACGCACCCCCCTTCCACCGCTGCTTGTTTCCCAGACCTCGCACACCGTCTGCCAGCACTCTCTGGTATTTGTGCTGGAGAAGATAAGACCCAAGGACCGTGCTTTGCATCCGCAGGGCGAAGCGGTGAAGGTGGCGTGGCAATGCTGAGTCCTCGCCTCTAGTAAATACCTTCCCAGGTCTGCTAATGAGTAATGAAGATAATGCTGTAATTAAGACACTCACTGAGTGTCTTCTTACTTGGTTAATTTAAAATCAGTGGAAGGTCAATCCACCATTTCCAGCTCCTGGAAATCCATTTCCAGCTCCCTAAACCTGGATTTTAGCACAGGGAGCCTGTAGTGGTATAAAAGACCTGGAGGCAGGTGGGCTTGGACGGTGCGGGGGGGCGAATCCCCGTGCCCGGCACCTCCACACGACCCCTGCACAAACCAGGCTGGGAGGGCCGACCCAGCCGGTGCAGCCGGGACGCGCGAAGGGCCCGGTGCCGAGACCTGGCCCACCTCGTCACAGCACCAGCACGGGGCAGAGGCTTTTTGGAGCTGGTGGTTGAGCTTTGGGGAAAACCAGCCCCCGGGGCTGCGTGGGTGCAGGGGAAGGGAGCGGTGAACTGCCGGCGGAGCGGAGAGGGCAAGGCTGCGAAACGCAAAGGAGGGTGTTGCAAGAAGCAGAGTGCAAGGTTGTGCAAACCCATCCGGGCAGGATCCGGCCTTTGGGCGGCCAAGCGCTGCTTGCACTAAGCCAAACAGCTTTGCAGAAGCTGCTGGCGAAAGTTAAAAGCGGCTCAAGAGAAATTCGGTCCCTGGGTCACCGTCCCCTGCGCAAGGATGAGGAGTTTTATTTTTGGAGGGAGAGTTTGGGTATCTCTGGCGTGGATGCCCCTGAGAAGACAAAGGACAGCGCCACACAAGTTAACACATCACCTAATGTTACAGCAAAGGGTTAGGGAGGAGATTTCCGCACACCGAATAGAAACAGGTAAAAATTCGTTCACGTCATTACCTTCCCTTCAAGGGAGAACTAGACAAAAAAAGCACAGTTAAGATTTGTAACAGGTGAAGCTTGCCATCGCTCGGGAAGCCACGGTGCAGCTGCAAACCTACCAGGCCTCACGGAGGGAACGCACACCCTAACGGGGGCCTGGGAAGGCGGGAGCCGCCCGCCGCGCCACAGCGAAGCGCCGGTCAGAGGGGTCCGCTCCTCCGCAGGAAAACGCGCGCCCTCCCGCAGAAAGACACTTTGCTACGGGGTTGCTAAAACCCCGACAGGTTCTTTTAATTAAAAAACCCCTCAGAGAGGATTTTAATTAAAAAATTCCAGTCAAAGCCGAGCACTGCCCTGCAGGCCCCGCCGCCCGCGCCCCGCCCGCAGCGACAGCGGCTCCGCCTCATCGCTCCGCCCCGCGCCACGTGCACGCTGCCAAGGGGCGGGGCGCCGCGCAGCCAATAGGCAGCGCCTCCCGCCCGGCAGGCCCGCCCCCCGCCCCCGCGCACCCCATTGGCCGGCGGCAGGCCCCGCCTCCGCCCGCCGTTCTCGCGGGAAGTGGGGGCGGGGCCGGGCCGCCCGCTCCCCCTCGCGCCCCCGCCCCCGGCGCTGGGGTTCCGCCGCGGCCGCTGAGCCCTGCCGCTCCCCGGGAGGCCCCGCCCCGCCCCGCCCGCCACCCATGTCGGCGGCACCGCGCAGGTAGGGGCGCGCCGGTGGCTGGAGCGGGGTGGGGGGAGGCCGTGGCTGAGGGGGAACGGAGTGGGGGCGGCACAGGGGCTGCCCGCCGGGCGGGTGGGAGGGGCCAGAGCGGCCTCGCCGCCGGGCCGATGTCCCCGGTGCCGCGGCCCCTCCCGCTCGCCGCTCCCCGCCCCGCCGGCGCCGCTGTCACGGCGCGCCGCGCGCCCCGCGCCGCGCGCTCCCATTGGCCAGGGCCCTCGGCGCGCCCCGCCCGCCGCGCTCCCATTGGCGGCGCGGCGGGAAGGCGGGGCGCGGCGCGGCCCCTCCGTGCGCCCCCGCCTCCCCGGCGCTGGGGTTCCGCCGCCAGCGAGGCCCGCGCCCCCTCAGGTAGGAACCGGTCCGGCCTCCCGCCGCTCGGCGCCCCCGGCCGCGCCTCCTCCGCCCCGCGGGGGCCCGGCACCCCGCCGCCTCCCCCCGGGAGGCCTCTCTCATCCCCTCCGGAGGAGCCGCGGCCCCGCGCCCCCTCCTCAGCAGCAGGCGGGCCCCCCGCGGCCCCCTCTTCCCTCAGCGGGTCGCCGGTAACGGCAGCCTCGGGGCTCTCTGAACGGCGGGTTGTGTCATCCAGCGGCCGGGGGCTGCTCGGGTGGGCTGGGGAGGGAGCCGGGGCCAGCCGGCCTCACCCCGCGCCGTCGGTGCCCGGGCGTGCTCAGCCCCAGTTGGGAGGTTTGGGATTTCCCTCAGAGCCTGGCAGGGAGAACGCGGGAACGGGGGCTGTGGTTTGCAGGCGTCCGCAGGAGAGCCCTCTGTTTTCCACCCGGTGGGGTTCCAGCGCTGTGAGTCCTGCCTGGAAAACCTCCAATGGAAGGTGAACCAAACTCTAGAAGGAGTAATTGCGCTAATTGAGGCCTCCCCATCCTGGTAAAACCCGGTGTGTTTCTTTGAGAGGAGGCAAAGCCGCCTCCTTCGCCTCAGCAGCGTAACGGGGGTGTTACCTGGTGAGGTGCGACATGGTTTGTGCACGATATCTGGGATGGGCTCGGAGAATAATAAGGAATCGTGTTTAATCACATCGTGCAACCTGGCCTCTGCCAGGCGAGAGGAGGTCGGCTCCCGGTACAGAATGGTGGGCGCTGCTCAGGCAGCTTGTCTGAATATACACCTGGGGAAAATGCTGAAGTGGCCCGGTTGGGTGCTGGGTGGTCCCTGCTCAGGCGTGGGTGCTCTTCTGCCCCGTCAAGGCGTTTCGCATGCGTTTGCGTCTGTACCTGAGACGTGGAGGTATAACAAAAACAACAGGAAGGCACTCACGGTAAGGCTGAGATGCGTAGTCCGGTGTCCGTAAAGCTAAACTCAACTCGGAATACTTTCTTACTCTTTAGTTTTTCCCTGGGAGCTTAAGGTGTATCAGACTTGTCAAACCAAGCTCTGAAACTGCTTCTGTACCAGCAAACAGCAGGTTTCCCCGTGCTTCTGGAATCAGCGAAGTAACAGCCACCTGTAAACCTATTTACGTGAAGGATCACTATGTGCTTTAAGCGAGCGCTGTAGCAGGTGTAACAAGATGAAATTATCTTTGTTAGGAAGGCTGTAGCTAAGTGGTTTTTGTGCTGGAGATATGTTAGTATGGGAACAGTCACCCTCCTTAATGGGACTTAATTCAAAGAGATGTGGCCTATATGTTCTCTTCATTTTGCCTTCTGGAATTCACACCCACTTGAACAGTGTGAAGAGGAGAAAAACCTCATCAACACGCTCTCTGCGAAGGGGAAAATTAAAATAACATCCATGGTTTTTGTAAGAGCTGGAATGAGTGCAGGTGAGTACTCAGATAATGAGGACAGTATGTTCCAGGATCATACGTACTGTGTCGTCTTTCAAAATACAGCATGCAGATCAGCTGCTACAAACCTTGCACATGAGATTGTGGAAGGTCTCTTGTAATGAAAGAGATTTTGGGCGCTTTATTGTAAGGCAAAGTCATGAGAACACAAATAAGATGTGCTTATGCTGTAGCTGCAGATAGGTCCGTGGGCTGTTCTGCTTCTGCCCGTTTCGAGAATCATAAGAAGGATGCATGATAGTAGTATTACGATGCAAAGTTTCAGCTAATATATTATGCCTTAAAGCGAAATTTTAATGTTGCAAAGGCAAATACCTCGCAGCTTCCCAGGTAGTGGAAGAGGATCAGTGTACATACAGGAGCGTGACCTTCCAGTTCTTCCACATGATGCTTGTTGGCTTCAGGGGAATGCAGCACCTCAGATGCAAAAAGTGTGGGGTTTTGGGGTTGTGGGGTTTTGTTTGGGTTGGTTGGTGGTTTGTTTTTTTTTTTTACTATTAGGAACTTGAGCCTTTTGGCTTGTTCCATTAGACACAGGAGTTGCCAGTAGTTAATAGTTCTCCTGGTTAGAGCTGGCCAAGCAAGAAAGGTTTTTAAGGGCGTTATATGCTTCTAAACTTGGCCACTTGTAACAAGCCTTAACAATATTTGATATGTCTGTAGAGGCGTCTTGCCCCACTAAGATGTTCTTTGGCATAGTTGTGAAATCTGGGTGAAATACTGCACTCTGTTTATTTAAAGGCATTGTTTTCACTTCAGTGAACCGCTAACTCTTCTGATACAGTTGGTGATCAATAAATATAATTGAGGTCAAAGGCATCTCGATTATCCAGGTGCTCTTTGTACCTTTTTAAAAAAGCAAATCCCATCTTACCGAGATAAGGCGTAACTTCCATGATTATTTTGTCTGCCCAGCTTGCGAAATGGCTTTTGACATTGTGCTCTAAAAAGGTAGGAAGATTTACTTTAATAAGGAGATAACTGGCACGTGTCCCTTCAGGAGGTGCCTCGGGAAGTCCTTTAACTTTTCAGCAGGTAATAATGTCACTGTCTACATTTGGGATAGTAGCAGTTTCTTCTTTTTTAATAATCTATAAAAGTATCTTAAAGCACCGCCTGGTCAAAGCTGCCCCTTTTGTATCACGCAGTGTGTTACACAGCTAAAAATTAGTAGGGACCTGAAATGATTAGTATCTGGCTGGTGGCCCAGAAAGAGGGAAAGCTGGGTCTGGCAGCATTTGACAGTAATTTTCTGTAAGACAAGTGTCCTTAGCTCTTTCATTGTCCAATTGATTCTTTAACAATAGTGCTCCTGTTTGTAATGCTGAGTCTATAGTGCTACCCCAGCAGGAAAAACAAGAGGTGAGCTAGTCGATGGCTAGTGCACACGCTGCAGTAAACAAGAGGTCTTGGATGACTGCTTCAGAGAAATAGGTGAAATGTGTAAATAACAAAACCAAAAAAAACCCACCAAAAAGCCCCCCAAAATAATATTCGGCAGGAGTGGCAATGCTCGCTTCCAGCACCGTTGTAACATGAGCAGGCGATAATCAAACCTGCTGGTTTATGGTCTTTCTGCCTAATGGTCTTTGGTGGTTTTCTTCTTTCTTTCTGTTCAGGATCTCTACTCCTTTGGTAAGAAAAGGGAAATAATAAGTTGGATTTCACTGAGGTTACATTTAAAGGAGCTGTCTTTCTCTGAACATTTAATTGAGCCATAAGATTAAAAGGCATCTACTTGCGGTGTTTCTTAAGCTGGTTACTTTAGTACTTGGGTATGTTTTTAATGAACTAGCTTTCATGTCTGAGCCGCAGTCAAAACTTTAAGATCTAATTTCTGCTGGTTTTCAAAGCAAGTTGACTCATCAGTTTAGCCTTGTGCTGCAGACCTAAAATGTCAGAAGATGTTCCCCTTTTTACAATATTGCCATTTTGTGATACTCCTTTTTTTTCCCCAATGCTAAAATTCTGATGCTCCTAAATAAAGTTTGGGGAATGAACGCTCGTATTTGGGGACTGTTTGCTCATGCAAGTAAGCCTAGTGCAACTCCAGCTTTTCTGTAGTTACGCTGGATTTTCACTTAGCGTTTCTAGAACGAAATGTAAATTTGCTTTCCTATCAGCACTCGCTATTTTCTTGACTCTCCCTGCGCTCCACAGTTGCAGCTTTTCCTTCTGTTTTTTCACCTCATCCCTCTTAGCATCCTTATTGCTTCCTGCTCCTTCACAGTGTCTTGACGGCGCTGGAACGTGGCACGTCCTCTGTGCGTGATGAGCGGGCTGCTGGCTTTTTAATCCCTCCTCGCCGCCCAACTTCGTGCCGTACGTGCCGACAGAGCCGCAGGTGAGCCTCGGCGCTTGCTTTTAATCTGGGTGAAGCAGTGCGCAAACCTGCGGCAGGACAGAAAGACTTTGTAATGATCTAGCTAATATTTAACAAAGTTTACCTGAAAACCACACATAGCTTCTGAGCTGTGTTTTAAATGTTAATATTGAATTTGAAATATTGGAGGTGACAGATAAAAAGCATGGTAATGAGATCCTTCTAAAGAAAGCTCACTGCTAATTCCAAAGGAAACGAGCTTTTAATTAGTGTCTTATCTCAAGTATGCCACCTTTTCTTTTTTCCTCATTTATATTGCTTGTATTATTAGAGTTGAAGATCAGCTGGTGTCCCCTGATATGGGCACCAGTTGGCTGGTGTCACTTTATAAAGTCTGATTTACAGACTCTTGATGACATGTAGCTTGTTGATCGCAAAATAAATTGGTTTGGCCATGTTTTCAGGAGTTAGAATTTATTGTTGTCTGAAGTAGCACTTCTGGAAATTAAGATGTTCAGGGAATACCCATGTTGCTGCCTGTGCAATATCTACCCTATAGATAGAGACTTTGGAGCATTGCATCTTGGCTCTTTTGGGAATGATATATTCCCTGTTCAATTATAATAAAAACCTTAACACAGAATTTTCTGAAGCAACTGTAAATGCTAAGCAGCAAGGTTAGCCACTCTGTGGCTAAAAAAAACCCCCAAAAACCCTTTTAGCTTGAGCTTTAAAATCTATCTCCTGCTGACCTTGGTAAGGTTGAGAACAATAAGGTTTCTATTTGATTAAGGTTCTTTTCAAATGGGCTTTCCACAGCAATATAAGTTTAAGAATATGTAAAACAACAGGTAAGATTTTTAAAGTTCAGCAAGTGTGCATGTAGTTTGGATCCAGATTGAGAGACATGCATAGATGATTTGGATTAAGGAGCAAGGTCTGCCTAACGAAGCTCACGTGAGCAAAGTGTTTCTGTGTCCAGCGTTTCTGCCCTGGATGTTCCCTGGAGCAGGCACCGGGGAGGTACCGCGGTTCACCACGTGCTCTGCAAACAGGAGTGGTGGTGGTGACCCGCGTTTGCTGGGTTTTGGGGCTAATGCAGAGACCCATGAAAAAGCGAGGTAAGAACAGAGCTGAAGTGAGCTTGACTTGGCGGTAGAGCGCTTGATCTCCTCGTACGTGGTGTGAACAAGGAAGGTTAACACCTGGTTTAGCTTCTAAAGTGGCTTCATTCAAGCTCAGTGTTTTCTGTCCTGCTTGTTGCCATGAAAAATGAAATCTATTCCAGAGCATGTGAGCTTTTTCTCTGTGTCTTGCAGGGCACCTGTGAGTTTAGTTTAAGCTGTGTGTTGCAGCGAGAAACCTTCTGAACAGGCAAGTTTGATAGGAGTGTCTCCGAGCCGGTCTAGCACGGGAAATGGGGCTGTTGGTGCGTTTCTTTTCCTCTTTTTAATTGCATTAAAGTATGCAGGAAATTCCAGAAAGTTTTGAAACAAAAGGGGTTTATTGGGAGGTCCTAGAGCCGGTGAGGCCTTCCCTCAGAGGTGAAAATTCAGAGTCTTTATTTGCACTTCTCGGTCTTGGAGATACCAAAAGTTAGCCTCGCCTTCAGTAAGCGTGTCTGGTGCGTGAAAAGGCAGCCTTGTTCCTCTTAAACTTTGGTTTCCATGCTGAAAGTGAAGTGATTTCCCCGTTTCTTCCTGGGTGTGGTTTTCCTGAAGAAGTGTTTTTGCTGTTTGCCTTCTCTTATAGAAAAAAGGAAATCTAAGTATGACCAGAATGAGCTTATTTTACCAGTTGTTGTATTTAATGAATATTTGAATTTCCCATAGAAATCTCAACAATACCAAAAGGTACCAATTAAGTCCTGCAAACAATGCTTGAAGAAATAAAAAATTGTTTCTATCCGTCAGTTGAAATGGGCAAACGTTAGCCACGCTTCCTACCCCGCTTCATGAATAGCACATCAGCTTGGCCGCAGGCGTTCAGTGCCATCCAGGCGGCAAAGGTAACTGTGGCAAGAAAATCATCTTTAAAAATCGTGCCCTACAAGTGCACTTCTTGTTGCTTATGGTGGGATACATGCCCACAAAGCACCTGAAGCTTTCAGATCTGCAGTCTTCCTAACCCGGGTGGTTGGTATCTCCATTTAATTTTGGAATGCTTGTGGTATTTGCCACGTTTTTAGATAGAGTAGAGTTGTTTAAATGGACCTGAAGGTTATCCAGTCAGGTAACCTTCACACGGTATTTCATTTTACTTTTTTGCTTGCATTCCTATTTTCCCTGAAAAGCTGTTGGATTGCCTTGTGTAGTTTGATGTTATAGGAGATGGCTAGATACCGTTTTGACTGAATAAGAAATAATGGATGGCTGCTGGCTTAATTTTCTTTCTAATAAATTGTTTTAAGCAGCATTTGAACAGATATAAGGATTAATTGTTAAATTGCTTATTGAGCTGACTATTTAAGAGCATGGTTTGTGTTTGCAACCAGTTGTCATAAGCGAGCAAAGCGTAGTGAGTGAGCTGACCTGGATGTGTTTGATTGCTGAGTGTCTCAAGACTTTAGAGAGAAGATGTCATACGTCTGCAGAAGCCTCTGTCAAATCAACGTACTCATCTGAAAATAGGATTCTGGCTTGTGGTTTGAAGTGGAGGGGCCTTTGAAAATACCTCCTTCTTTTTTTGTCTGTGCTAGTTTGATTTATGCTGCTGCTTTTTTTTCTTTAGCATACATTGTTAAAAATGTCGACTTTGATTTTTGGGAAGTTGAGCTATGACTTCAAGACGTATTTATTCATCAAGCTCTCCTGTTAAGAAGGTATCTGAATATGAAGTTGAATACAGAAGGCTGCTGGTTATGTTGTCTTAGCTGATTTTGTTAAGTTCTTTAAAAAAAAAAATAAATTGTGTTAACTGTACTGTGTATCTCAAGCTGAAGGACTAATCGGCTCTTGCCATCCCTGCTGTTTAATGTAGGCTTTCTTAAAAACCCTAAGAAGCTTTCCTCTCCTCGTAGGGCTTTCAGATGTCTCTCTTCCTAATGATAAATGTCAACAAATGAGATCAGAGCATCTTCTGCTGCAGTAAGGGAGAAGTAATTTTCTCAATGTGGTTTGGTTTGGTTTTTCTTTATGGACTGTTTCTCCATGTAGCTGAGAAACCAAAATAGGTCACGTACGTCATCCCGCAAAGAGGGCGAGCGTTTTGGTGACTCGTGGTTGCCAGTGGGATCCGCTGGCTGCTCTGGGACCGGCTGGTAGTACTCGAAGGGAAAACACATGTGCAGGCAGGGCTGCCTGCGCATGGCTGGGGTCTGCCGGCTCCGCAGGTGCGTGGCCGGGGTTTGCTTTGGTGCTGCTGGCTGTGAGCAGCTATTCTAACCAGGGAAACACAGCCGCAGAAACTGCTGGAAACAACTTTGCCTAGGCTTGTGAGGTTTTTGACTAGTTGATATTAAAAATGAAATGAACAATATGAACAGCACTATGGTTGCTCTGCAGATAGAGAAAATGAAGGATGAGACATCTGTGGAAGAACAGGGAAGATGCTGAGTATAATTGGAGCTGCTGTGATTTTTTAAATCTATACTTAGAGTTGTGCACCTCTATTTCACATTATAACTAGTTTTGAGTAGTTTTTTGCCTTGCCCATATGACGAATTTGCACTGGAGCTGCCATACAGAAGGTGAATTTAGATAAAAATCTCAATTACATTGCCAGCTCCAGAAGCGAGGTGCCGGAGATCTGCATGCTTTGTACAATGCCAGCCACCGTCCTCCAGATCTTAGTGGGTTTTGCTATATTTTTTGTGCACTGAGTATTCTTCCAGAAAAACCTGAATTTCCCAGGAAGTTAAACTGTCACAAAAGCTATTCACTTGTGGGTAGGTGGAACAGCTTCATCCTGCTCAGCCATATGTTACTGGTAACTTAAAGCCAGCGGGGTTTTAGGATTAGAAAAGGGTAAGAATTCGGTCACCTCCACAGCCTGGACAGACCAAGACCCCCAGCATTTGGTGCACGGTGTTACAGATGTACCACTGCCCTTCAGCTTGCAAAAATGCTTCTTAATGCCTGTGCCCTTGCAAGCACCAGGCTCTTTCTCACCCCGTTGCCTTTGCCCCTCGGGCGAGGGTGCTCCCTGCGACCTGCTCTTGGGCTTGTCTTCCAGCCGCTCTGCTTGGAAGCCCGTCCCTAGCTTCACGGGTGCGTTGCAACCAACTTGTCTTCTTTTAAGCTCTTTTCAGTGCTTCCCTCAGCAGACAACGAGCTTTCTGCAAATCCCTGCTCTGTAGGCGAAGCTTCAAGTACCTCTGGTGCGTAAGAGCGTGCCACCGATGCCAGGGTCAGCCAGACTGTAGCACTTCTGTTTGAGGAAACCTGCTGGAGGTAACTGGACCTTCACGCCGGGAGGCTCGGCAGGCCCCCGCAGCAGCGTTTTGAAGGCAGCTAAGCATGCACGCAGCGCAGGTTGTGCAGCAACTTGCCATGAAATCTCAGCTTGATGTGCAGTACCTTCACACTTCTGTTGGCACGGTGGTAATTCGTAGCTTGGATGCTTGCGCGCAGTGAATCCTAGGTGGCCAAGCAAAGTAGGTCAGTTATTTTTAAGTGTTATGATTAATTTATAAATGCCATTATTTTGTAGAGGTAAGTAGATCTAAATGCTCAGTCTTATGCAATGGGTGGCTGTTTGCGACAGAAAACTGGTGCTTCACAGTAAACAAACGCTTTTGCAAGGGAGAGCTAGAAGTAAGTGGAAAGGATTATTTTTAAGCTTTAAGCTTTGCATGTCTGGAGATTTTTCTTTAACATGAAATGGTTTTAGAACAGAAAATCTTTCGTGGTATGTAATGCTTCCAAAACCCTTGGCAGATGGGTAACTTTGTTTCCAAACATCAAATGTTTTAGCTGTTTAATGCCTGTTTTTAAGCATGAACAGCACTCTCGGAGAATGTTCATATTAAGCCTGGTGGGAATTAGACTTTTAAAGCACTGTTTCTATTATGTTATCACAAAAAGTGAAGAATTACGGAAAACTTGACGCAACACTTGGACTCCTTTGCATATTATACAAAATAACATCACACTGGAAGAAAAGGGGGGAGGTTTAACCCTCTGTGGTTAGTGAAAGGTGTATATTTGCTTAGCTCTGGTAGGGAAATTGCCTTATATCAAAATAAGCTGTGCATGCACATTTTTGACATGCAATATCAAAACCTTTGAACGCTCACTGGTAGGAGCAGGATCAGTGCCTTGCTGAGAGGTGAGAAAGGAGAGATATGAGAAAAGGTGTGCTTTTGGATTTAATGTCTGCCAGATGCTTTCCTCAATAGTCACGGGTCTTATTTCCACTCGATGTTTCAATACAGGGCTTTTTTATCACTGAATGTGTAGTTTATTACTCCTCTGGACAGGAGGTTATGTATCCCTATTGGTATAACATGGAGAAAGTCGGTCACAATCCACATCTAGTCCTTAAACTCATATTTGATCTTTGAACTACATCTAGAAGTAAATATTTGGTGCCTTATGTCTTACAGAAGTATTACATATCTAGAAGGTGAATTTGTTCTTAAACTTTAAGCTGAGTGGGTCACAGAGCTGAGAATTACAGTAAACACCAGCAGTGAATGTTATGCTTTAGACAAGGATTTTGCACAGTTCTGAGTTTTCTTCAAAAGGCAACTCTTGGCATTGGCATTCAGTAACAGTAAAGTATTCTTGGTATTTGTGGACTGTAAAATTTATAGAGTAATAGATATGCAAATGGGCTGCCACAACACTGCAGGCTGTATAGTAATGCATAATTGTGACATGTTTTTTAGCTATTTGCAAAAATTGGCTTTCTTGCAGGAGTGAGATTTATCAGGTTCTCACCTCTTTAAAGATATAATTCTCAAGTCTCTTACCTAAATACTTTTTTGTTGTTGTTGTTACATTTTATGGTATTGGTGGCTTGGGAAAATGAAAACTTACAGATCATTTGCAGAACTGCTGTATTTTTATGGCCATTTTTCACGTTCAGAAAACCTAAGGTGATGCTGCGTTTCTCTGAGACTTAATAAATTGCTTCATCTCCTGACACGTGTGTTTGTAAAAAGGGCACAGTATCAGGAGGTCAAAAGTTGATGTATTCAGTGCCTGGAAAACCTAGGGGTTCAGGCCCTGGAACAGCCAGGTTTACTCTCTCGGTGTTTGCTAGGGGTGTAGTGCTTGCAAGGTGCATGTTCTTGTGAGGGTGGAGCAGCACACAGGATTTTGGTTTTGCAGACTCTTGTCAATCACGCATTCTGATTTTTGCCTTAAATCCACCTCTGTGATCCTAAAAACCTGTCTTACATATAAGTTTTTAGACCTACGTAAATGAAAAAAATATGACTATCAATCTTCCCCCTTTTTATAGTGCATGTAAACGTGTGCATTTTCCCTGACGTGCGTTATATAGCGTGCCGTTCTCATCCCACGTATTTTATACTGTGCACAATCCAAGGTGCAGAGCTCACTGCATCTGCTTGGTGGTGTATGCTGTAGCTGTAGGCTTAATCCTTGCTGTGACAACTACTTTAAAATCACCATCTGTAACACTCTGTGGTGAAACGCTTCTTGTTCCAGAAGGACCATTGACCAGTAAAACTTTTTTTCCTCCCCCACATAACTACAATTGAAACTGATCCTACCGGTTTTGGTCCTAATGTTCAGTTTCCATTTGAGCAAATGGAGGTTATCTTGTTGAGATATGACTTGTGATGCACTGCATTTTAATACTCACAGGACTGTTAACAAGTTCCCTGCCTGCCTGACAGTGAATTTCAAATTTTGCTGCTATAAAGTTGGCCACTTCTCCAAGAAGATTTAAGCTTTCTTTGCAAAATGTTGCAGCGTAAAAAATACCTAACAAGACACTTGGCTTGACTTGTGACATTGCTTTCTCCTTATTTTAACAGCTCGTGTGACTGACAGTAGTGCACATCTCCCCTTAAACAGTTTCCCAAAGTAGAAGGACTCCTCGGGGACTGAAGTGGGGTTTCTTATTCTCTGGTCTTTGCTGTCAAAGCAAACCCACCCGCGTTCAGTGCGCAGGATTGCAGAGACCCTTCGAAACAGGAGTTGGCAGCAGAGGCATTTTGCTGTGGCTGGAAGAGAGCCCAAAATTAGACCTCAGATCGAACGCGTTGCATTTGTGACTGCTTGAGGACTAAAGGCAAAACTCGTCTCTCCCAGGCCACGGAGGTGTTGGCTGAGCCATCCCACGCCCTGCGCACGGTGGGTTTGTTCTCTCTTGGCTTCCGAGTGCCCTCTGCCGGCACTCACTCCTCTCCTTCCAGGGATGGAAGTATCAACCTTCCAGGATGAAGAATCAACCTCTATTGATTGCAGCAGGTCTGCGTGATGTTTGATATCACTTCCGTGCATCGCAAACACACTCCCCCCCCCCTCCCCCCCCGCCTTGGTACCCAGGTACAATTCAGTCTCCTGCTATTCGCAATCATTTCTCTTGGGACGTGCTTTAAAAAAATTCTTATTCCACCGTTCTGCATTGCAAGCTTAATGTTTGTCTAGATGGGGAGCAGCAGTCTGCACAGAGCCCCTGGCACCCTGCTCCTGCTGGCTGGGGCTGCGTGCGGGAGGCTCACGGGTCTGATGAGGATGGAAAACGAGATGCCGATAAAACCAGCGCAGCTGCGAGAGCGAAGCTTACAATGCTGTGGCTGTGCGGTGGAGGTTTGCCCTGCTCGGGGAGCTGCGGGAGCTCCCGCTCGACTTCGGTGACCGGAGGCAGGTCCTTCGCATTTAGCTCAGGACCGTCTCCAAAATAATTTAGTCTGAGCTTATTTTTTGTAACCTGACAGGGCCCCCACCTTGTAGGACAAGGAAATCAATCTTAAATGGGTGCCTTTATTTTTTAACTCTAAATAACCATTTTGCACTATGTTGCAGTCAGAAAAACCAGCCGTGTTGGGATTGAACACTGGAATGGCAGCATTTAGGAGGGATGGTTTTACTGCCTCGGTGGCTCAAATTGAGGGACTTTCTGCAACAGCCAGTGCCTGGGTTAGTCGAGTTTAACCCCGTGGGCTTGAGTCAGGCTGGTTCTTCTTTCTATGGGACCAAAAATTCCCCTCTCACCAGGAATACAGTTGGGTAAAGCTGAACACTGGTGTTTAAATGGGCAAAAATCAGAATGGAACCCAAATCAGCTACTGAAGTGAATATTGATTTTTAAAAAAAAATTTTTTTGGGGGGGATGGTACATTATTAGTGCAGCTTTGTTGCATGTGTGTTCAGACAATTAAGAATCCCACGTCTGCTTTAAATGTTTCATGAATACTAATGCTGTCTTCCTACTGAGCAGTTAATTGGGTGCTATCACTTTAACCACCTTATTTAAATTGAAAAGCGCTCTTAATAAATGACAAATGTCAGTGTGTGAAACTCGGTGTGTTCAGTGCACTGAAAGCAGGCTGCTGTGTCTGCGCCTCTTCTCCTCTGCCCTCTTCTAGCAGGCTGATACATGACCTTAAACCTGTGAGTCTTTGCTGGCCTTCGGCATCTTAGCTGAGACATCAGGTTGCAGCTTCCACGCTGCTCTCCTGACTGTCCGTACCACCGTCCTGTACAGCTGGGAGGTCACAGAAACGCTGGGTTATGGAAAAGACGTCCGTCTGTCTCGATGGATGGGCACGACACATTTAGAGGAGCCACGTTGATAACGGGCATTGTATGAGAGCAGGAATTCTGGTCTTGGGGTTTATGGCCATCTCGGATGCCTGGTCTGAACTGTGTAACTTGAACCTGTCAGATTCTTGACTCGGATGGGAAAATGTTAAAACGCAGCTCAGAGGAGGAGTTGTGCGTCCTGCCTGTGCCTGTAGATGTGGCTCAGTGTCAGAAATGTGCAACAGCTGGAAGCAGAGTAGAGATTTTTTTCTCTTCATAATCTTGGGCTTTAGAAACAACAAAGTCTGTTTTATAGATCACCAAAGTAAAATATGAGGTCTTACTGGTCTGTTTAATAGAAATGAGATAAAATCCTCCTATCTGTGTATGAAGAGAAAATGTTATTTTTGTGGATTCATGAGAGTAATATGAACAAAATTAGTTAAAGTGGTTTTGGACCATCTCTTTCAGGATGTATCCTGACAGCTTTAGGATGAGATCCTCTTGCTTCTCCTATTGCAAGTCCTTCCTGGTGGGGCTGAGTACTTGTCTCTTCTATAGCTTTTGTTAGCCTGTCCCCTCTCCGGTTAGCTTTGCCTACAGTCAAAACTTTCATTATCAAAAAATGGAAAAGTCTTGTTCTTTTATGTGAGGCTCCCTCCAGGGAGTATCTTAAAACTTTGTACAAAAGCTGGAGTTACGCTGTTGTCCGACCTTACCCTGCTACTGGGAACGCTGTACCTCCTAATGTGGGCAGTTACAAGTAGTCCTTTGTTCTTTTTTTTTTAAATTAAAAAAAAAAAAATAAAAAAAAAATTTCATTACCAAAAAAAAAAGCATAGCAAATCCTTGCTGCTGTAATTGCGTTTTAGGGTATTGCATTCCCACAGTGTTTTATAAAGCGTTAGCCTATATCTAGAAACAGGATTTCATCTTCAGTCGGGAGTTTGGAATTGATTGTGTAAAATCTGCGTGCTTGGCTATTTGTTTTGTCGTTTTGAAACCAGCACGTGCCCATCACTGTAACGCTGTATTTAGACACAGCAGGTTATTAACACATTATCTGATAACGCTGCTGTGGTTGTGCTGAAATTGCAGGTTGCAAGCAAAGGCTTCTAATCACCCGGTACCTGTATTAATGACTTACCAAACCCTGCTGGAATCACTATAATTTCAGAAATAGAACAAAAGGAATCCAAAGCTTCTTTTCAGCGCTGAAGCTGAGTTCGGAGAAGTGAAGCTGAATGGGGCAAAGCTTAAAACAAAGCAGATGGTGCAGACCAGAGAGCAAAAACTTGTCTGTACTGATGGTTAGAAATCTTTCATTTTATGCATGTATTCATAAAAGCTCTTGATAAATGTGTGTGTGTGAATTTTGCCTTCAGCCTGCAAGTCAACTGATTTTCTGCTGAGGTGCCTCCTGAGGAAGCCGGCACCTTGGGCTGCTGCTTCCAACGTGGCTTTGGGCTCCTCTGAACAGAAAATAGCCACTCTCCATCCCTCGGGGCCACGTTAAGTGTCACTTGTGCCTTCTCCTGCTCGGTTTCTGTCCTCTCACCCTCTAGCTCCCGCAGTCCTTGTGGAGCTGGCTGAATGTCTGACTGCGTCAAGATCTCGATCCCTCTTCTGAAGGTACCCGCGGGGATTTCTTTGCTGTTGGAGCGATGCCCTCGTCTAGCCCCCGATGCAAGCTGTTTGCCAGGCTCGCCGTGCGAGAGACACGGGGGTAACGCACCTGCTCGGCTGCTTCGTGCTCAGCCTTCAGGCAATCTCCTGGGTTTATTTCCAGGCTCCGCAGCTGTTCTTTCTGCAAGCCAGGAGCAGACAGCAACATAACTTGGCCAGATTGACTCTCCTGACTGTGTCCAAGCTGTTGTGGGAATGCTCCTTGTTTATTCTCTGCTGACCTGTTGTAACGAACCAGCCCGGTCCTGCCCATCCAGGGACAGCGGAGAGCAAGGGGACCTCTGCCCAGCACTGACCTGCATCAGCGTTGAACAGGACTATGATCATTTCTGGAATTTTACCAGTAATTTAGAGAGGAATTCTCCTCGATGAAGAGATGCAGGGATATTTCTGCTGCCTGTGCTGAAAAACAGAAGGAATGTGCAAATCTGAAGCGTCAATGCGTCTTGTGCCTTCTAAGTCCAACATCTCAAACGCGTTGGTTACTTTTAAAACTTGGTAGTGAGACACAAGGTAAAAGATTTGTATGGGCAGAATCCTTTAAAGGGTACGAGTTGGGCAGGAACTGAATTTCTGTAGTGCTGGCCTTTTTTTCCTCAAGTTAGGGCTGCAGGGCTGGTTGAAAATTGTGCTAAGGCACAGCCCCATTGAAGGAAATTTTGGGTGCTGTTTGCAGTTTGAGAGAAGGAAGCTGCAGTGTCTGAAAAAGAGCCGATGCACTCCCAGATAGAAATACTGACAAAAAATAAGGGAGGTATTAAAAATCCAGAGTGCCCTTAGGAAGTAACTGCAGAGAATCCTCAGCTGTCATCTTCTTGGCGTGGGACACGTAGCACGTGTGTCCCATCCTTTGTGTATGGAGGACTGTCTCGGACAAAAATATCACTGTTTTCTCCTGTTAAAAACTTGTATTTCTTCTCTGGGAGTTGTTCCCATATGACCAGAGTGCAAAATGGGGGAGTTCTCGCCTTGCCACTTGAAGGCAGTAGGGTGAACTCTTAAATAATAAAAATAAATCTCTTGGGGAAGCCAAGTGAAGGGCTTTCTGGTAGATGTAACGTGAACGTACTGCGCAGTCTTTAAAAATACATGTTGTGTGTAGAGGGGTTCTCGCCTTCTGCAACCTGGCTGTAAGGGAAATACATGCGGTGCTTTGCTGGTCGGGTTTTGGCTTTGTGTGCTTCAGTTTATAAATAAGTGCCAAGAAAATGAGTATTTTGTTGTAAAGATGTTTTCAAGGCCACGTATTTTTTTTTTTTTTTAAAGAGAATCGTGGAAGACAAGCTGACAATTTAATGGTGCATGATGCACTAATAAAAATGTCTGTGTGGTTGCGTTTAATCCTTTAAAGGAGGGAAAAGAAACACAGTAGTTATCAGCATTCAAAAGGCAAGACGCAGGCTTAAACGTATGCAAAGCCTTGGAGAGAGACTGAAGAAATGTACTGACTATGTTGCAGAAAGCTTCTGACAGGCACATCACATCTTTGAAAGTAAGATTTGAATTATTAGAGCTGCCTTTGTTTATTAAATTGAGCCTCCAGCAAGAGGATTATAGGAAGAAATAGCGTGCAGACTCAAGTTGCGTTGGCATAAATTTTAATAGGTGATAAAATTTACTTTATTGAGCTAATTCAGTAAGAAAATTCAAATAGATTTTTAAAAGATCCAGGTGTGTATTAGATACCTAAAGAAATAGACTTCAAGCACACGAATAAGCCTCCTTTTATGGAATCCAGTGTGCTTTTAGCGACGGGTAATCCTTTTAAAACAAGACTTCTTCAAGGCAAACTCCAACAGAAGAGTTTTTGTTTAATTTTAAATTGGGAATGTGAGGGAAGGATGCAGAGAGCTAATAAGAGAGTAATTATACACGCTATTGCCAAGTTGAGGAAGGGCAGAGACCATTAAAATGCCATTTTAGGAGTTAATTACAGGGTGTTTCAAGTCGATGCTGGTGTCCTGATTTCTGTTTAATCCACATATAGCATGTATTTAGGATGTTGTGTTCATGACATCTAATTTCTATTTTAAGGAACTTTAGGCCACTGCGTTATGAAATACCGTCACCAAAAAAAAGAAAAGAAAAAAATCTTCCAGCCTCCATAGGGTTTGTGCCTGTTGGATTTGATTAGGAAATATGCAAAAGCAATAACGGAGCTGGAAAAACCTTAGCGAATATTTTTGGGACCGGCACACATACCATGAATAAAGCATTGCAGTGGAATTTGGTTAGTTAAATCTCTTCTGAAGCTCATTTAATAATTCCAGAGCCTCTGCTACTGCTCAGATGTAGCCAGCCGTAATTTGTTTCAAGGTTAGTCTTTGACTTCTGTTTTATTAGCTTTTCCGTCTATATTCTTCCACTTGTGCAGTTTCTCAAGTGAAACTACATAATGGTTTAGCTAAAACTGGGATCCTTTAGATAGGGGCTTTAAATTGGAATTCTTCAGAAACGTTTAATGAAAGCTCTGCATGAGGCAGATGTCAGGATTTTCTCTTCAATTGGGTGGGATTGTGGTGGGGAGAGCAGATTAGGCTCCTTTGCAGTTGATGTGCTGCCTAGAGGAAGTGACATTTATGCTCTTGATCCTTCAGTGATTCTGCATGTCAAGAGCTGAGCCTTGAAATTCGTCAGCAGTGCTGTCTTAAGAGCAGACAGGACTGAATAAGAGGATTTTTACAGATAGAGGGGAAAAAATTCAACGCCGATGGCTGTTGCAGATCCTTAAGTACTTCAATTTTTCCTTTTTTTTTCTTCACATGTCCCCTGTAGGAAATCGGAGAGGAAAATCACTTTAAATCACCAACTGATCTATTTTTGAAGTTGAAAAATCTGAGATGCATTAGAATTCAGAGACCTCCCTTTGCTTAAGGTAAGAGAGGAGCAGATTCTCCCTGTTCCCTGCTTAATCAATGTCTGTATTCGATTAACTCTCGGGCTGGAGTTTCTGTAATGTGTTTAAAATGTTTGGCCTGCTGTCGATGCCGAAACGGTTAACGTTCATCCGATTTAATAACTTGCAGCTGCGGAAGGCATATGGCTGGGTGTTTACAGGAGGTGTCGTGGCAATAACCAGGTTCAGCCTGCCCAGAGGAAGGGAAGCAGGCTGCTTCGCGCGGGGACTCCACCAGCTCGGTCGCGGTGCTGGGGCAGAGATGAGCTGGTGGGTTTTGTTGTACGGCTAAAGGGCTGTCATGCCTAAAACCTAATTTTCAGAGGTTTTTATTTTCCCCCTTTGGACGGTAAGTAAGCTCGGTAACTTCTGAAGGATGCTGGGGGAGGGAAATAGGGTGGAGGTGGTGAAAAATCTCCCTTCGGAGAGGTAGTAGTTGCCTGAATTTCATGAAAGGTGAGACTTGGTGAGCTGTAGTTACGTTACCATGGTATCCATAAATTACTCCAGTGTGAGAGCTTGCAAGTATTGGTGGTGAATTAGTCCGGGTAAGGTGGTGGGTGAGAACAGGTCTGCATGCTATTAGCCTATTTGTTTTTCTGTGAGAAGTATGTTAATGTCCTTCTTTTGTATATTGTATATAATTATCCATGCTGTAAGCATGAGCTCGGTAGCACAAAAGAGGCAGGATTTTTAACCTGTTGTCCTTGCATGGAGGCTTTGGGAAGCTAGATAAAATACACGTCTTAAACTGAAGCTTGGCTTTCTGTGAGACTGATTTTCAAGTAGAAGTTTCTCCTCGTGTTAAATTTAGTGATTATTTTTTGTGCTTAAACAGTTTCTTTACTGGTTGTGGTATATCTTGCTGTGTGCAACTTCAGGAAACCTAATTCAAAAGGAGAGATGCCAAAACTGGAAGGTAGGAAATCTTGTCTGGGGTTTCCAGTGTGCCTCTTGAGTTACAGCTGAAAGATAAAAGCTCTTTCAGAGCTGCTATCCCAGACATGTGATTTCAAAGCATTTCCAAATGATTAAAGGAAACTTTAAACTTCTGCCCAATAATTAATACATGCTGTTCTTGTGTGTTTAATCTGAAATTGGTAAGTTTTATTTTTCAGGCTTTTGCTGCTGAATTTGTTCAGCTTGGGGTGAGTACTCCTGTGAATCTGCCGAGGTTTATTTCAGAACTTGATGTACAAACGTCAAGCCTGCACGGGTGTATGTGAGCTGTCATTTCCAATTAGTTTGTGCAGCAGGACTGTCTTGGGCACAGAATGTCTTAAATTCTCTTGTTACTTTTGAATGAGCAGAAAAGAGCATCTGTGTTAGCAATTAAAATCTTCTGTCGGAAGTAGGAAATTAATTTTTAACTGTCCAGACAAACTTGTTTGGAAATTAAGGTGGTGTTTTGCAAAAAAGCATCCATTTTGTGTTACTGCACTGTGCCTTTCTATCCTTTGTGCAGCTGGAGTAAAAAACAAACACACTGAATCCCTTGTGGTGGTTTTTTTATCAGTTGCTTCAAATGTTCACTCTTCTATCGCTTGCTATATTCTCCAAGTCTACTCCCGAATTGTTTGACTTGTCAAACTCATCATCCTTCCCAGACTTTTTCAAGCTTAACTGATCATAGAATATGCTTTTTATTAACATTGAGGCAATAGAATCTGGGAGAATACCTCCTGTTTAGCAGGGGAATAAAGTTTTGCTGCCAGGTTTTAAATATATTTCCTCTTAAACATGCTTAGCAATCTGCTTATGTGAGCATCATGAGTTTTTATATTTAAAGTGGAGTGATTTTTTTTTTCTTTAGGATAAAAGTAGTTGAAGATGTGAATTGTGAGGGACAGATGAAATTAAGCTGCAGAAGCACTGATGGCAATCTACAAAGCTTTAATGTGCTAATGTAGTCTAGGCATTATACATATTTAGAAGCAGTCTAGATTGAATCCTGGAGAAAAAGCAGAGTTATTCATAGACTCCTGTCTTGATCGTGCTTTCCTGTAAGTGATGGATGGTATGAAACAGTGGTTTGAAGGAGATGCTAAAAATTATTTTGCTGCTGTTAGAACTGTATCGGATATTAATTGCCCCCAAGTTCAGTATTGGTTTAAAAAAAATAAAGGGGAGGGTGGTAGATGAAAGAATCATGTTTGCAAAATTTCCTAGCTTTTTGTAGACCTTTTTTTTGCCTTCATGAATTATTCAAATGTTCAAGTTTGGTATATTGCTGTATTTAATATGTTTTAAATGACATTGCATCAGTTAATATGGTGAAGAAGAAGATCTGGGTGGACTGATAATTAATCTGCCAGGGGCAACAGCAGCAGAGAAGCTATTGACATAGATTGAACAGTTTATTTTATACAAAGAGGGAGCATTTTAGCATCCACTAAAAGAGTATTTTGATAGAGCGGGACTGAGAAGCTTTCTGGAGCCAGTGTGTCTATTCTAGCACGTTGCCTTGACCCTGGCTGGAGCCTCTGGATGCCCTGCAATATAAAGTAATAATTTATAGACTGTCAGTGGGGTTGAAAGAGAATAAAGAGTGAATGCATTGAATTTCTAGATGAAAAGGGGAGCCTGTAGCAGCCAGAAGGAAATAGGTTAGTATTAATTTTATTATTATGCTTGAATATTGAACAGCTGTTGGACAGAAACTTCAGGAGAATACTCTGTTCCTGGCAATGGGGGGTGTGGGGGTGTGCGGGTACAACTTCTTCTTGAAGAAACTTTTACAGTATTGGTGACAACAGAACGTTTTGCCTGCGTGTTCACTCATCTCACTCACTACTAGAGGCGCCAGGTTACTACAACCCGCTGGCTGCACCCTCCTAGTAAATGTGCCCGTGGATACCAGGTCGTGTCGTCGACTTCTGCATCAGTCTGTCTTTCGTGTCACATCTCCAGGTCAATATTGTCTTTCCAAAGCAGCAAGGGCATTCTAGATTAATTTTGGAGGCTGATGCCCTTCTGTGAAGTCTTCTCATCCTTGTTGACGGCCTCAATTCATGTTTCCAGAGCTGGTTGTTAAATTAGCTTTTTCTGTAATAATTCTGTGATGGCTTCTTATTCTACTTGTGCTTCAGCGGTAACTGTTCAGCTGTAATAATTAGGATGAAGTCTTTCTAGGTTGCTTGATCTATCCTATATTTAAATAACTGAGTCTGTGCGTCTAGGGCACCTGCTGAAGTTTAACATCCCCTTTATCTCCCCTGGTAAAACGCAGGTGGCCTTTAGACTGCAGAGGAGCTTTAACCTTTTTGTTTTCTATTTCTGCTTTGTGTTAATTAAGATTTTGGCTAACCTTTAACTAGCAACATCTGAAAAACTGTCATTTCAGAAGGTTGTTCTGAACTCCACTCAAACAAGGGGATGTTTCAGTCCTGTGACCGTCCCGGCACTGGTGCTTCCGTGCAGCCACCTCCCAGCTCATCGGGCACTTCTGGGATCTGATGCACCATAGCTGGGTGGAAGGAGATCATTGCAGCGAGCCTGTTAATTGCTTCTCGAGTGACCTAGTTCCCTTGCTGGAAACAGATGTGGAAACAGATGCGTAAGCTTTCCCTTCCTTCTCTGTATTTTATGATCATGGTAGAGTCTAGATTGGCACATCCAGAGCCGCTTCCCCAGCAGGGTGCTTTGTTTTGTTTTGTTTTTTTTTCCAAAGGACCAGCTTCTGTTTGGAAATTTCCACAAGCTCGGTGTATTTTGTGTCGTTTCCCCGCGGAGGTGAGACGGGCTGTGCCCAAGCGCGCTTTTCTGTAGGTACTGTGGAAATGTCACATCACCATATTTTATTACCCTAATGTGGGAATTAGTTTCTCCAAGCAGATGGCAAAAAGGTGGTTTGGTTAATTTGTACCTACTTGAAATAAGTCACTAAATGGGCGTTAAACCACTCATTTATTAGGCCAGAGCATATTAGTGGTGGATAAGCGGTGATATTAGATTACAAGCTCAAAAACAGTGAGGAACTGGGCAGGTATCTGCAACTAAAACAAAACCAGACAAAATGTTAAACTGACTTACAGCTGTTGGAGCCTGCAAATAATCAGCCTTTACAAAGGAGAGTGATGGCTGTCGGAGAAGTTTGCCTCACCAAGAATTTTTCTGGTAAATTCAGCATTTCTCCCATAAAAATCTCTCTTGTGCTGTTTGCTAGCAGACTTGGCTTGTAGGGTAACATCCATCTGACGGCCACTGAGATGATACCAGGTGCATGCTGGCCTTTATTTGCCCAGTTGGGCACGGTTACGTGCTGCACCCAGCCTAGTATTAGTCGTGTGTCGTCGGAAAAAGATCTGCCATTGCAGTCAAAAACTGGTCTTTCAACCATGTCCTTCCCCAAAGGTGAAACTATTTTTTTCTGTTCTTGGAGAAATACACCTTGCAGAAGGGGTAAAATCACTTAATAGTTAACTAACACTAATTACTAATTCTGTGAAGCCTGCAACAAAATAGGGTTTGTTTTCTGCCCAACATTTTGGGCTTTGTGAAGTGTGGTCTTTCATAAACATGTGGTTCTTCTTGTGCTTTAGTAGGTACCAGGTGCAGCAGAGATGCTTGTTAAATTCTGCCACTGTGTTCTCATTGCCCGAGGAGTTAATAATGCTCTGGGCGTCCTGACGGGAGGAGCTCCCGCACTTGCTGCAGCTGCAAATCTTCCTTTATCTTCCTGCTGTTCCTGCTTTGGCAGAGTGTCTCTTAGCATCGCCAAGCGGTATAAATCGAAGTGAAACTGGCCCAGTAGCCAGCTGAAGGCTGGGAAATGTTGCCATGCCTTCTCCGAGAGTATTTTGGAGTTGTGTAAGCAGTTTCTCAATGGCAAGGGTTATATCTAATGGAACAAAAGGAAGCTGAGCTAACAAGAATAGCAAAAGGGGAAAAAAAAATATTTCTCGGTCGTGTGTATTAACGAGGCTATCAAAGCTGATAACCTGATGTGGCCAAATCAAGTTGTTGAGAGTAGCTCTTGTTGCAGCCTCTAGCAGCAGGTCCGGGGCAGCTCGATGGTGAGCCCAAACAGCTTTCTCTGGGCTGGGGCGTGCCCAGGCTGCAACTCGGCATGGGGGACCTTCCATCAACTGGGCACCTTCCTTTGGAGTTACTGAGGTCCTCACTCCTAGACGTTGATAATGGGGAGGGAGAGGATATCCATCCGTCTTCTCTTTGGCAAAGTGCTCCTTAAATTCGACAAGAGAAGTAGCACGACTTCCTGGTACTGCGAGGAAATATTCTCGACGCAGAGTATTTTAGTACACTTGTTGCATTATGAGGTTTCCATTAGTGCCAACTAATTACGTGGACCATGTTGCATTTGAGTTGCAGTTACATTGACCGATGTACAATAATTAGCTTTAATACATACTTCCGTGTGTAGGGGAGATTTAATTGCTTGCTGTTTTTTTGACAAAGATATTGCTATTTTCCATAATTAGGTTTCCCCTGTCTTCTGGAAGTGACTCTCAAGAACTAGCACCCACTCAAATAGGAAGATACAGCCACCGACAATTTCTTTGAGATGAATATGGCATTAGCATTCTCTCTGGCAGCTTTGCTAATGGCATTTTGTACATCTTGCTCACAAGCAAATACTTTGTCTTCGCGTCCATCTAACAACATTAAGCCTTACAAGCGCGTTTTCTGTAATGCAGTGCTATTTCCAGCTAAAATGGAAATGCTTTTGGATCAAACTCGTTGGTCTGCAGTAACGTACGTTAATGGAGGTAGCCTGCTTACGCATCTTGATGCTTGTGGCTAACAAATTTTATATCAATCCACATGTTTTCTGTGGAGAGGGACGGCACGGCAGCCCACAGCCCTGTCTGCCTCTGGCTGTACGATGTGGTGGGAAGACTGAATTGATGTCTTCTCCTCTGAAGTATCGGGAACCTACCTGCTTTGCGTCATGCCCGGCAGCCAGTGGTGTCAGCAATGCAACGGGCAGACGTAACCAGTAGTTTTAGCTTTTTGTGCCTTTCCTCGGTATCTTCCAGGCACCATCTTTTCTGAAAATTATCAGCGACGCTAGGAAAGAAGTAAAAAACGCTCTATTTGCATTATTAGTCAATGCTTAGAATGCTTAGAATAGGAACGCTTATAATGCGTAAAATAAAAATGCTTATATATGCATAGAATACTAAATGCTTACGTTTCCGCTTAAAATGTTTACTTTGAAAATTCTTTTTGTTTAAATTTTCAGTAAAGCTGCTCGCACAGAAATGCTATGAATCACTTTATCCTGTCTGTATATGCAGTCTCTTGCTGCAATGCATATTGCTGAATGTGTTCAGCATAAACAGTATAATCAGCGAAACTATTGTTAATGTTTAATTGCTAACTGGATCTTTGCATGTTCGCAGAATTTTTTGGCAATGCCATTGCCAGTTGCTCAAAAGAAAAACTCCCCACAAAGAACCCACTTGCGAGTAAATTATGCTTGCAGTGCTACATTTGTCAGTGGCAGACCTATCATTAATAGTACAAACTTTTTAAAATAACTAAGATGCAACAATAAAGCCACAACAAATATTAAATACATATGAAATAACTTGTTATAAAATTTCCAATAATGCTTTGAAGTGTATTGCTAATAAACCATTTTTACAGTGGCGTGATGAGTTCCATCTGTAGAGTGATTTAAGTGTCTTCATCTTAATAGCTCTTTTGCCTGTAGCGGTGTTATAAGGTCAAGATTAATGATGAGGTATAATATCATTGTCAGGCTCAACACATTTTTCTTGATAGATTTTCATTAGATTAACGACCTCATTGTAGGATAGACACAACTTGTCCATAAAGCAATCGTTATGTTTGTGTAGAGATAGATTGATAAAGCTCTCCTCCCTTCGTGGTTGTTCTCCTCCTTCTTTCACCTCTGCATTTCTCGTGTTCATCATCTTGCAAGTTGGCGAGCAGGGAACCAGGATGAGCTGGTGCTGTGCGCGCTGACTTTCACCGTGGTCGGTCTTCTCAAGGATCGAAGTTTTCCTCTCCGCGTTCAGTGGAGAGTAAGGTTTTGAGGCTGGCTTGTGCCGTTTCCGAATACCCTCGTCTGAATTTCCTATTTGTGGAACTGAGCTGAGTGTCTGAACTATAAGGACGTTCATAAAGTCTCTAAAAGGGAACCTGTTGAGTGAATTTTCATCAAGTGGAGATCTCCTTAAGCTTGTTGAGTGCTGGAGGCTTCATTCTGAATCTGTTTAGCTGAGGTTAAACAGTTTATATTTTCTTGTATTTCTGGTAAAGATATTTTCATTTTGGTAAAAGCTCTTCCTCCAAAGAGGCAAATCTATTCAAATCTTAAAACACCAAAAATTCAGCCTCTCTAACTATTTGCAGAATGTCTAGAGTATACTCTAGAGTATCTTCTAGTGACCTGAGCATCTATAATTTTTGCTGTTCTGGGATGTGGTGAATAGTGCTAGTTGTTTGCTGTGAATCAGCAGGAGTTAACATAAAACACTATCGTCAGAGGGTTGAACCAAGATATTAAAATATCCTACTGCCAGTTTAAAACTGGAAATACTATTTTTTTCTGAAATCTGTGCAGCAAAACCAGATATTTATAATAACGATGTAAAAACACGTAAAAGTAGTGCAGTTTGTATTTAGATGAGCACTTTAGGAACTGCTGCTGCAAAATGTGCTCGCTCTTGCTTTAACAATAAAAGGTCTTCTAGGAAATCTAAATAAAAGTATTTCGGATCAGGAGGTAATATTTGATGATTGACTCATCTCCTCTTCTTCCCTGCTTCTTCTGTCCATGAGTTGTGTGTTTTGGGGTTTAGAATAGATGGTGTGGAGAGGAGAGAGGTCAGTGCTTGTCGGGTAACTGGATTGCCTGGGAACATTCCTGTGTCAGTGTTTCCTGTTCAGTTCAAGTATTTGTAACTTGTGTCTTTGCTGTGGAGAATATGCTCTGAGTGGGTTTTAAGTTTCTGCCCCAGTGTCTTAAGACAACACTTTTTGCCATTGGAAAATGTGTGGTTTTGGAGGGAAAAAAAAAAAAGCATCAGTTTAGTCATAGACACCTCACTGGCTACAAGTCACGCTTGGAAAGTCAAGGGTGCTGACCTGGAGTTAAGAATAGGAGCATCCCTGGAATTGGGTTCATCTTCAGAATGATTGTGAAAGGGTTTGGGGTTGACTTGGGTTTTTTTGCTTGCAAACAGAATTTTTGCATATGCTGCTCGTTTCGGAGATACTTTGTAATGAAGGAATTCTGAACTATATTGGACTTACTTCAATTTTAGGCTGTTCTTAAAGCTTCTTGAAGTTTGCTTTGCTTCTCCCCAAAATAGCTAACTTGATTGCATCCTTCCTGTTTGTTCCTTCTTACTTTGAAATCTTCCTTGCTATTAAGCTTGTGGTAGCGGTGCTGCCTACCTTTGCGGGGGAGAGGAGGCCCTGGGCTTGTTGATGTTTCACAGCAGTTTATTTAAAATAGAAAAATCGACTCCTACTTCTGCAGAGCAGAACTTGCCTTGGAAAAAAAACAGGTAAACCACGAAACTGAGTTTCTTTTAGCAACAGGAATGGATGCATAAAGTGGTGATGATTTAACCTGTTTTGGAAAAGAGGATAATATTTTCCTGCCAGTTCTGACTTGCTGTCCCAATGCATTATATGCGTGTGTTTGTATGAATACATATTCATACATTATTTATTGACATGGGAGAGTTTGGTAGTTTATGGTCCATTAGATTCAGTCTCAGAGTAGTGATCAAAGACCACACATCTATCACAAATCATTCCCTTTTACCTGAACTGCCGGGGGAGACGGAGGGAATTGTAGCCTCTTTTTGCAGGAGAACAATTGAATAAGAGAACTGCCTTTATCCTGCTTGTTTCATGTTAATAGCTGTTTTTTCATAACTGGAATTCTCTAAGTAGTAGTAGGTAAATCTTGGGATTCTGAGGATTTACATTGTGCAGCTTCTGTGAAAATGCCCCCGTCTTCCAAGGATATTGAATGCGTCTCTGCTGATTTAAACGGGGCTACTCAAAGTATTTGGTGTAAGTATCAAGGTCTAATTTAACCCTTCTGCCTTGCTGACAGGGAGCTAGGAGGACTTTGTCTGCAGCAGCTCTGGGCCGGTGCCTGCCTGGGTTTCAGCAGGAATACCGGTTATGTGGCTACAGCCGCCGACACCTCGATTCCCCGCTGGGACCGGGGAATTGCTTGCAGGCTTCAGGCAGCGACTGTCGTACAGGCACGTGGTAAAAAATTTGCAATCCAGAAGTGAAATTGTGTTCTTCCTGAAGCCTGTAGCAAAACTCCTGTAGGTTAATTTGTGTAAAATAAGATGCAAGAAGAGAGTAGAAGAAAAAAATTGGGGCTTGGGGAGGTGGTGCAGAGAAAAGTCAGGAAGCAAAGATGCTTAGCTGAACGCCGTCGTCGCTGTAGGGGCACCACAGCATCCTTGAGCACGAGAGTCTTTACTCGATGGCTGCATGATGTTTAGTCTGTCCTCCTAGCACTGAGGGTATTAAACCCCGCAATCCCAGCCAAACAGCAGCCTCAAAAGCCCCATCCCACATTTTTTTAATGTGGAAATCCAATTGGGAGTATTGCTGGGGGGCCTGCAGTTAATCCAATCAAACTAAGAGCCCGTAGAGGAAACAGAAACCATCGTGTAGCCGCAGACCGAAATCAGTCTGTGCTTGTTAGGATCGAGGTTATTGCACCGCCAGTTATTTCCCTTGAAACACATGAAGTATCTGTTGTTCGTGTCTTTTGTTTAATGATATTGCTAGACACTGCGGTTGACACTAGGGTTTTTTGCATGAGACTGATCCCAAGAAGAAAAGCAGTAAGATTATGTTGTCAAGAGCAGTAAGTTCGGGTTGCAGCTTTCTATTCTGTGGGTTGCTCAGTATTTAGAGGTTGAAGAAATTTGAGTGCCACTTCTTAAAGAATAGCGAGTATCCTGTTATAAGATTATAATTCCGTGTATTGCAACAGGAAGAACAGCTAAAATCTATCTTGAGAAGTGGAGCCAAAGAACATGATTAGAGACTCCCTCTGGATTAACATTGACTGTAAATCCGCATTTGGAGCTGAGCATGGTCTCTTCGTAAATTCTTTTGTTTCCTGAACATAAGAAACTGCAGTCAAGACATCTTCAGTCCTGTAATTATTGAGGTGGAAGCGGGGAGGAGTCTTAGTTACAGAGGCTAATGGAGAACAGAGTTTCATAAGGAAGAACTGTTGTGTAGAGTCGGGATATTTGTGTAAGTTTATGATTTCTGGGCTTTAAGAACTAGTTTTATTGCTATGACTTAACTGATCCAGCACTTACTACAGTTAGTGCATAGAGGGCAAGGTGTGATGGGAGGGACTGTGCGAACTTCATTGAGACGATACTCATCTTTTATAGCAAGCCAAGGACTTTGTATGCAGGCAAAGAGCTGCCTCCTGCACGGGAACGTTATCAAAAGCCTTTTCTATCCAAATGGAAATTACGCAAGCCTCCTCTTCTGAATCTATTGTGAATCTAAGGAGTTTGGAGTGATTTCATCTATTTTTCTAGCCTGTGAGAAGCAATTCAGTGCAGCTGTCCCTCCGGCTCCCTCCGAGGGATCGAGGTCCGGTGCGTGGGAGGGTGCGTGGCTGCCTGCCCTGGGAACCCCTGCAGGAGGGCTGTCGGTGCGCTGCCGGGTGGCGTTGCGCCCTGCACGGAGGAGAAACCATCAGTCCCCTCCTTGCAGGGGTCTCCAGGACCCCCTGAGGGCAGCCACTGGGGAGAGCAAAATCCAAACCCGCCTCATCCCAGCAGAAACGGAGTGGTCCCTCTCCTAATTGCGAGAAGGTGGCAGGAGGCAGCAAAATCAGGCTCTGTATCGTGCTCCCACAGAAGTGAGAAATAGGTACGTGGCATATATGCCCTAGCAGGGCAAGTCAGAAGAGGCTTGATGTCCAGACAGACCAGTAGAAAATATTTGATGCTTTGGGAGCTGCTTGCTCACTTCCATCTCTTATATTCCAGGGTATCCAGATGAAGCCAAAACTTTTTTTTTTTTTGAAAGGCTAAAGCTCTTTCCTTTTTCAGAATTGAATTACTGTGTCTGGAGGTTGAGCTAGAGAAGGCAAACTTGCTTCAGAAGAGCGTTTGAGAGTTTAATAGACCGTTAGGACTTTTTTTATTGGTGCGAGTTAACCTAATTCTAAAACACAAACTGGAAGGATGTAGCCACCAGAATGTACGCAGACTTTTTTTGCCACAGTACAAAAAGATACTTTACAAGCTTCCACTTCAAGCTGTTAGACAAACTGAATAGGGCCATTATTGTAACATCTATCCTCCATTAACTGCTTCTAAATGTGGTAAAGCACAGTGAAATATTTTTTTTTCTTATTTCAATACAATTATTACCACTTTACTAGTGAATGACATGAAAAAGGAGTTTCTGTAGGGGATGCGTGGATACACTTCTGTAAGGCTACCTCTCCTAAGGACAAACCACTTAAACTTGCTGAAGTCCCATTAGACTGGGATGAAATTAAACTGAAACTCAGCTGCTCCAGGAAATGACATAGATATTCCATTAAAAAAACCTAACCAAAAAACCAACTTTGATTGTAACCACTGGTTTCGATATCAAAGCACTGGAGCAGAGTGTGTGTGTGTGTGTAGAGATGTGGAATGGATGAGACCTGGCCTTGAAGAGGGCGGTGGGGACCGTGCCTTCACAAAATGGTGCTGTGGATCTGTCCCTGCTGCTGCTCTCTCAATCGTCTGTGTCCTCCTGGAGCGGGACCCGAAACGGGTCAGTGTTCTGGCTGCATCTGCAAAAACGCTGAGCAAAGCAGAAGGGTTACTTCATGTCTTGCAACTTGTCAACCATTTCCACGTGTATACCCGTCCCGTTGTGATTTTTATTTTGATGACAGCCTGCTGGAGTTTCATTTGCAATGCAGTATAACCTCTAGGTACTTTAAAAAGCAAAACCAAAACAAAAAAACCCTAAAGCCATCCTGTTTAGTGGGATAACTCCTGTCTTCTCATTGTGCAGTTGGTTAGTCCTGTCTGAATAACTTGCATTTGTTGAATTTTTCTTTTCCAGACCATTTTCTTAGTTTATGAAGCATCCTGTTTTCCACCGTCCTTGCAATGCTGCCCTAGCTTTGCACATTTACTGGATGATAGAGACAACGATCACTGTTAATAGAAAATATTGAACAGAAACAGGGAAGTCCCACAGACCGTGCTCTGTGCCCTTCCACTTGATGCTTTAGCTGGTGATCTCCAGGAGCTGTCGCTTCCCTGGGCCCTTCTGCAGCCACCGGCTGGAGCAGCCGCTTGTGCGCGGCGTCCGTCCTTGCCTTGCCTGTGCAAATGCTGCGTGTTCATCTCGTTTGATGCAACTCGGTGTTGCTGCTCTCGGTCAAATAACACACACCACTGGGACTTGTTCCTGGCGGGGTGGAGTTGTTTCTTAGGCTTGTTTGTGTTTGGTTTAAAAAGTGTAGGTTTAGATCATGGATGAAATACACCTGTCTACAAATATTAGAAGAACTGAGATCCCGGTGCTTAAAATATTGGGGTAGAATGCTTGCAAAATGTGAATTTATTTTTCAAGCAGGCATAGGCGTAAAAAAGTCACAAAAATGAAGAATTTGGCACTATGGTAGAGTTTGAAGGTCTGGTATTTCCTGCTGTCTTCAAGAGTGAAGTCTGTTGTTTGCTCCAACGGGCAAAACTATTTAAACTTAGACGTGGCCTTCCCGAATAGAGCTGGAGAATAGATAGGCACATGGTATCCCCCAGCCAGGTCCCTGCGTTCGATCTCCGATCCTGCATTGTGGCTCTGGTCCCCCTGAATAAGGAGTCTGAAGATTTTGCAATTCTGTTTCTTACAAAGAAAAGCTGTCTTGACTGATCTACTTCAAATTATATTTTGTTTGCTAGAATTTTAAAGCTCCAAATCCTGCCAAGCCTGCATTAGGTTCTGTGTTGGACATACGAGTCTATAATAATTGTAGGTATGCATCCCAGTTTTGTTGGAAGCGAAGAAGGAATCTCAGAAATGAGCAAAACACAGGAGCCACGGACAAAAATATTCCATCTCTCCCCATGCAACAGTTCTTTTTACTTTACTGACCTGCATCTCTTCCTGGAGAGAGAAGTCTTCTCTGAAAACCTTTCATCTCTTCTCCGCAGTCATTCTGACCTTTCTTTTCACTGGGAAATTTTTTTTTTGTCTATTGGATGTTTAATGGTAATCACCTCCTGTACTTCAAAATAAATAATTCACTGTCATAGCTATATAGAATAATTCACGGCCAAAGCAGATTGCTATCAAGTAGCTTTCAGCATGTTTTTAGATCGCTTCAAATTTTATTCTGCCCTCCTTTTTCATCAACTCTTCTAAGGAGCTGAAAAGTAGGATGAAAAAAGGTGAAATAAAAGGATATCTCTATCTTATGCCTTATTACATGCCTATAGGCATTCATGGGCTGTATTCTAAAAAACAGAATTGAAGTTACTGTTGTGCCTTATGTAAAAGCTAGCTCAGCCTTTGTGGTGAGCTTCAATAAAAACAGGATTTGTACGTTATCTTGGTCTCCCCAGTACCCAGCGCTGCTGCCTCCGAGTAATCTCTGGCGTGCTGAATACGAAAAAATCTAGAAACAGAAGGTTTCCAAACACGTTTGCCAGGGTTAATGCCAGAGTCTAAACACAAACTCTGCTGGGACAGACTGTTATTTGGAGAATGAAGTGCCAGACAGAGCTTGATTTGAAGGATTAGGAGAAGGAAACTCAGCACCTCTCCCCAGAAATAGACGTTTCGTGGATCGGAGACCCCGCTGCTGGGTGTTTGCTCTTCTGCCTCGACCCCCCTCCCCGTTATCTACAGCTCGGACACCGTTAACCTGGTGCGTATATTTTCATGTACAGATCCTTAGAAAGCGATCGTTTAGAAGTGGGGCCGTGCACAGGCACTGCTTTATTTCAGCATCAGACGTTCCTGGTGCCCGTCCGCGTTGGTTTATGCAGCCGGGCTGTGTCTAAGCCGGGCTGTGTCTAAACCGGGCTGTAAAACCCAGAGGTGGCCATTCCCGAGGTCTCTGCCCTCTCTATTTGTTGTTCAAGCCAGCATGTATGGAAAACTTTATGCTTTATGTTGCTGCTGAGCTTGTGTTTACCAATATTGAGGTTCAGCCACTACTAATATATTACAGGATGTACTTTGAGGAAAAGTATTTTCAGTGGGTTTTTTCAAAGTGAACACTATGAGAAAACACCCGTGAAAGCAATTATAATCAAAGCTTCAAAACTTCCTGGCAAAATCCCTTTAATAAAGTTGTGAAGTGACATTGCTTATTGTTGCCCAGGTCATTCTCTTTAGAAATATTTAGTTGAAGCAGCAAAACTTCGCCAAAAGCTTTAATTCTGCAATTGAGTAACTACCATCAGTAACCCCTTCCCGGAGAACCATCTGTACAGAGCGCCAGGGTTTGCTAAGCTCGAAAAATGAGGCATTTTTCGCTCTAACTTAAAACAGATTTTATTTATTTCTCTGCTATAAGCAGTGTTACTTCCTTAACCTCTGCTTGTTGTGAGTACAGTTGTGAATAATTTATGCCAATAATAAACTGTAAACATCAGTGAACCAAAACTGTGGGGTTTGGGGCTTCCCGGAGGTTTGAGCTTTCGGGGGAGCACTTAGAAGCAGTGCAGGAGGGAGCCGCTAATGCGTGTACCGCTGTGACGCTGGCTCCTGCAGCGCTGTCGTCTGTCCATCGCTTACTGGAAGGCAAGGCATGATTAACTGCAGAAATTACCTGAAGCTCGCTAGCGACTGCCAAACAAAAACATGCTCTCGTGAAGATGTTGGACCGTGTCTTCAAAGTTCATCTGCTAGATAGGAACTGCGTGTAATTTTTAGGGCGAGGTGTGCGTGCTCTCCAAAGCCTCGTGCCCGCGCCTTTTAAATGGTGGCAGTGTTCAGACTAGAAGGGTTCTTCTATTTTTATTTGAAGGCCGCACGCGAGCAGGCACGCCAAATACTTGCCAGCTGTCCGAGTTTTAATTTGGAGCATGCTTTGTATTGAATTCTTGTCGGCGTTGTAATGAGTTGGCAGCAGAAGCGCCTGCATCTCTGTCCGCTCTGTTACTGTCTGCGAAACCCTGTCGGGAAAGAGAACACCGCTCCGCCTTTCCCACTAAAGTGCACGTTGCATATCAGGCTGCTTAATAGCAGGAAGAAAAAGATGATGTTCTAAATAATGGGGATTTTTTAGTGGAAACTCCTAGAGGGAACCTGGTAGGGAAGAAATGAAAAGCACAAAGCAAACTTGGGGCTTTCTGGGCAGCAAGAAGAGTCAACAGGTCTAACCCGGTCAGGGTCACTGCGCTATGCTGCCTGTTGGCACCGGGGTAAAAGATTTTCCTTTTCTGTTCATGTAAAAGGTCTCCCAGAGCATATGCTGAGAGCAAAACAGATAAACACATTTTTTCCAGAATGAAGGAAGCTCGTGCTACTTTGGCTGCTCGATACTTACAGCCGTTATTTCCCAATTCATTAGGAAAGGAAAGGAGACGGAGAGCTCAACTGCGAGCTGGCTCGCTGTCATGCCTGGGTGACAGTGTCGTGTCACTTGGTGAAGGAATTTAGTTGCAGGCTGTAGTTGCTAATGTGTACATAACTGCATGAGACAACTTTCAAGCATTTCTGATAAGCCAGTAAAATGTAAAGTGATAGTGAAAAAATCTCCTTTTGATCCTAGGTTATGTGTTCACTTTCCATTAATTTCCAGGGAAAACACATCCGCTTGTGAAACCGGCAGGAGCGATGCCCTGCGCCAGCAGCCAGGCAGCTCCTCGGGTCTGGCGGAGAGGGGGTTTTCTGATGTTGCCCTCTCTTTTCAAAAAGGAGGGAGACCCAGCGTCAGGCTTTGCATTTTAGTTCATCCAGTGTATGTTTTCAGCAGAGACAGGTGAGCAGTAAGAAAGAGACCCAGATGACTTCCCGCAACTGGATCGGGGTAGCCGTGTGTGACGTGCAAAACTTGTCCTGCAGCGGGCAGTAACATTGGGCTGGGTAAACGAAGACATGGCTTTTTTGTTTTGTTAAAGCTGCTTTGTTAAGCACAGAGTCGATGCTGCTATTTAAGTTCTGTTGCTGTAAGCTATAGACATGCTAAGATACATAAACCTCATGGTGCATGGCTAGGTGCTTTGTCCTGCATTGTTGTGGTCTGTGCACCTTAAACGCTGGGGGTTTTTTTGTATTATTCATAAATCCAGCCTAGAATTAGGTTGGAAATCCTGGATCTGTGGCTTGAAAAGCAGGTTGGTTGGTTGGGGTTTTTTTTTTTCTCTAAACCTTCCTCTAGGTGGGTAGGTTTGATAGCTGTTCACCATGCCATGAAGAGGGAAGCAGGAGGGGAAAACTCTGCTTTTTTTGTCTTACCAACCTTAAAGATGTACGTGCATAACGTTGAGCTGCAGAAGGGGATTTCCAAAGTAGATATGTTCTGACTTTTTAGGGCTAAATAGACCATGAGTTACGTGGCTTATCTTCTCTCCAGTGGCATGATCAAAATTTAAATTACTGCCGCTGTACTGAATCAGTCCTTGCATTAAAGGAATTTGGCTTTACATGCTGGCCTCCAGCAGAAAGCTCAGATCCGAGTAATGAGTTTCCAGAGAGCTGTGTGGCTGGGGTGGCAGAGACTTCACCCGGGCGCTCCTGTCCCCTCTCCTGTCCCCTCTGTCCCCCATGGCACGTGTGCTGGGACGCCTGCGCCTTCAGTTCAGCGCCGGGCTGAACGTTATCCATCTACTTAGGAAGCGTGTGCTATGTTACTGTTTAAATGTGTTAGCTTTCTTTTCCTTATAATTTGACTATTCCTTGACTGTGGCTTAAACGTAAAATACCTTCCCACCTTTAAGATAAAGGTTATAATGGTTTAACCAGCTGGCAGGTACTGCGGGCTTTCTGTCAGCGAAGTTGTCTTAGGATATAAATCGGCATATGGGTCCATTAGAGATAGTGCTGCCAAAAACACGTGTGTTCTTTACATGTTAGCACATTTGCACAATTATTCTCCGCAACAGAGCTGGTACGTGGGTGTTTGGGGATATGGTGTGTTGTGAGGATCACAGCTGTAATTGTAGCTGTTAAATGTTCTGTATCACACTCATTCCAATAAGCAGTTAAAGTAACTTTTGGACAAAAATCACTTCTGAGCTCAAATGCTTATATTTTGGGAAAGGCAGCGAGTTGCAGTGAAAACCATAGTGCTGTTCAGCAAGAGCAGGTACCCGCGCTTCCCTAACACACGTGGGCGAGAGAACCGCTGCCAGGGCAGAGCAGGGATGGGGATTTATATTCATTTAAAATTTTGCCCTTTTTGGACTGGGGGGCTGAAGCATCACCCCTGGGTGCCCAGCTGCCGGGGACACACCAGCTACTGCGGGGTGGGGAGCCAGGAACTCGGGGAGAGTGAGGAGTGAGGAAGGACGTGTGCTTGCTCTTACTTTCTTGATGTGAAGTCTGCTTTTTCTTCTTCAGGGCTGTGATCAGATGCCTCGTTATGAGGGAGTTACTAATGATCCAGAGGAACAAAACAATCCAATTGCTTGTTCTTGCCAGCCAGGCTGCGCGGTGGGATGGAGTAGATGATATGTCTGTGTCCACAAAGTAGCAAATGCTGCCTGCGGTCGCCTTATTTAGATGGTTTTTGCTTGCTCTGAATGATTAACCCACAGTGAGACCTTTTCTGACAGTCCACTCATCGCATCTCACCAAACAGCACTGTAAAGAAAAAGGTGTAAGGAAGGGGCTTCCCCTGTTTGCTTTGTTGTTGTGTTTTTATTTTATGAAGACAAATAGTTGAAGTGACACATTTTACATTGTTCTAGGAAGGCAATAACATGTTGCCGAGCAGACAAACTAGCAGCTCTCACGCCTGTGCCCGGCCGTGCAAGCAGAGCACATACCTGTGCTAGCTCCTGTAAGTTCAACAGAGTTGGCAGTTGCAGTTATTTTTCCCCATAGGTCCCAGGATCGCTGTAAAGCAGAACCAACAGTTCAGTTACTGCTTAAAGCTGCTAAACCTCACCCGGGTCGCTGGGGTTGTTCGGTGGGAGCTCCTCGGCCCCTGACCCGATCCCCGCAGAAGCCTGAGCCGATGGCTGCCTATGCTGCCCTGCTTCCCCTCCCAGCTGGCGTTTCCTCGGCAGTCGGATACGCTGTCAGAAAGGTAAAGCTAATTGAAAAGCAATTTGAGCTGAACCTGGTAGCAGCGGCATCCAGGAGAGGCCGGTCACGGCCATAGCTAGTGCTGTCCAGAGTACGGCTGCGGAAAGGGACTGGGGTGCTGTAAAACCAGCGATGCGGTGCGTTCTCCGTTCCTGCCTGAAGACAGAGCCCAGCACCATGAAATAACATTGCGAGGCTCCTCCTGAGAGTCTTGTTACAGCCCTTAATGCTGCTGTCTTGAGACTTGCTCAGGCATTGCTTTCTGAGCCTAAATGTAAGGGAGACAGATGAAATGGTTTCATCTTTTGCTTCATTAACCTGTGTAGTAACAATATAATACTTGATAGCTTGGAAAGAGGCAGTGTAATGCCTCTGTAAGCAGCAGCTAGATTTTGGAGTTATTGTTTGTGCCATTAGTGAGGGGTTTAATAGCTTAATCCATCTGGAAAGCAAGTAGATTTATTAGACTGTACAATAAATGGGCTCATAATTACAGCAGCAGTCCCTACTAACTGGTTTTCCTGATTATGGCATAAAAGTATGATATACAAGTAACTTCATCTTCAAAGTTTTGTAGTGGTATTCTGCACTAGGTTTACGAGAAAAACAAAGGCACCTTGGTATCTCTTTGGTGCCTGAGAGCCTTTGCAGTGGCTGGGACTGGCCAGCTGGTCCGAATGCCATATGGGCTGAGCAGCTGTGCAAAGAAATACGGATAAACCCATCGTTTGCAGTGCAGGCCAAGGGAACACCCTCCTAGCACCTTAGAAGGCATATTTTTGTCTATCTATTTTAGAATACAGTTATTCTTTGAGCTATACTAGATCTTTTAAAATTAATGCAGGCTGATGAATGCTTTTCAAAGTGTGCAGCGTACGCAGGAGTCGAGAAAGAAGACCCGTGCTTGCTTTGTAGGACCAACGTAAACAGATCGTGTGTTTTCTCTTGACTATATCAACGCGCCGCCTTAGAGTTGTGCGTCTCACTGTGGATTCATAGGAAAGTCAAGGCTGCAGGGGACGTCTGGAGATCATCTAGCCCCACCTCCTGTTGAAAGCAGGGCTTCAACTAGGTTATCCAGGGCCTTGTCGGGTCTTGAAGCAACTTGTCTACTTCATTGCAACGAAGCATGCGAGTTTTTTCCAATTTTACAATATTTTTTTTTTTTCCAGTTTTAGATCATAAAACATTCCTGATTGCATAACAGTCAGAGGGCTGTGTGACACTATTTCCCCACACAAGAGCAGGATTTTAGTTCGCTCAAATTCGTGTTAACTGTCTTGGGTGCAGAGAAACATACGTCTGTCCGGAGGGCAGGAGAAGACGGTTGTCCCGCAGGGGAGCGGGGCCAGGGTTGGGTGCAGTCACTCCCTACGCGTCTCAAAGCAGCAGCTAAACCTGTTTGAAAACCTTGCATGGATACCAGCACTGAATGCGCCCGATGCTGAAATTAAATGCAAATCTCAGTTTCTAATAAGACATTATAACATTGGCATCCATAGAAAAATACTTTGACGTTTTGAATTAACTATTATATAGCCACAAACTTTGCTGATGCTTAATAATAGATGTGTTGATACAAATAAAACTGTATTAGACTCTAATTGAACTGGAAAACTGTGGGATAAGCTGCTGGATACGGCTTTTTCACTTCACATTTCGGATCCTCTCTGTCTGATGATCCACAGATGAAGCAGTGAGGATTAGATAGTAAATCTGTGCTAAAGAGCCAGTGCGGAGGCTGGTAGTCTAGGTTCAGTTATGGTAGATACATGCGTTTCTGTTTGTACAGTCTTGTAATTTCCTAGCACTTAAGGAAAAAAAAAAAGCAATCTTGACAACGCGCTATGTATTAAAACACTAACTGAGTACAGGCTCTGTGCAAATCAAGTATAAATAAAATATTAGAAGCTAGGCTTGTCTGTTGCAACCAGCTTGCCCAGGTTAGCATTCTGATAAATTGTACGTATCGCGAGAATATTTTTAATGGCTTTCCTCAATGCATAACACCTCCAGGTCCAGTGTTTTGCAGAACAGTCCTAGTTTGTATGCGTAGTGGGGAAGCAACTGCATAATGAAGCAGATGATAGGAAGTAAGTCCAAGGAGCCAACACAAGCAGATTGAGGACGCAGGTAAAACATGTTTGGGAAATGCAGAGCTGTCAGGAAGTTAGATGATTCATAAATATCACATTTTAAGACATAAGTAAGCTTTGGCAAAGGATCTGAAATTTTGATGTCATTACAATTATCGAAAAGAATTTTCCACTGTTACTGAAAACAATTCCCGAGTTCTTTGTTTTTTCTATTATAGAACATTGTAATGACTAGCCTAAAGAGTATTTTGCTGTGTGTAATAAACAGGAAATGGGGAAAAATTCTGTCTGAGGTTTGTGTGTAACTGAGTATAACTTTTAGGTCTGGGTATATATTGAAGTTCTAGTCTTGTTGCTTTATTTTGTTAAATTGTGCAGCGTATCTTTTCTTTAAATATTGAATTTAACGTATCTCAGATTGGCAGTCACTGTTCAGGGTTTTTTTTTTTTCCTCTGTACTAAATAGCTTAGTCTGGCATAGAGGCTTCAAAGTAAATAGGTAGCTTATCACTATTCAGCAGAAATCCCTGGTCTTAAGTAAAAATACTGTCTTTCTTCCTACCGAGCAAACACGGAGCTGGTGTGTTAGGCTATTTGGAGACCTCCGAGACTCAGCGGGCAATTTACTTTTGATTATTGTTTAAATGCAGAGAATTTAAATGCGAATGCTTTAACTTGCTGCCAACAGTGTTCTTGGGGAATGTACTTTGTGATGTGGTTTCTTGAGTCCTTAGTTATTTGTTCAGGAAGACGTCTAGTATTTTTAACCAGCTCAAAACACTTCGTGCTCTTTGCTCGTGTGAGTAGGGTGGTCGCAGAACCGTGGAAGTCGGGCTCTTGCTGCACGTGATGCATCCTCTGGGTCTTTTAATTCGAGTTAAATGCAAGTCATCTCTCTTGGTTGGAGAATCATTGATCTGGTTTATTAAAAGCTGATCCACGCAACGTGAGCAAAAAAAATGACGGCACTGAAGTAGCCACCGGCAGCCCGTATCGCATGCTGATCTGAAAGCGCAGTTTGTATCTGTGTCACCCAGGTGAAATGGGCATAATGGTTAAAAATGAATACAAGCAGGTGGGCTTTTATTCCTTATTCCTGTCCGCATTCATCCTGCTGTCCGCTGTCACCGCAGTGTCACCAGTAACCTGCACAGACAGGACCGTGGGGAGCTGTGAGAAAGCTTTGACTAATTCTTGCCTCTAGCCTGGGTAAAATGCATCAGCCCTTATGCAAAGTGTCATGTCCAGTGTCAGCACGTGACGCTGTTTTAATAGTCTTTCTTTTTTTAACTCTGAGTGCCAGTGAGACTTGAAAAACACCTGAAGATGTGGTTTTTTGGAAGGGCTCTGGGGAGGATCGTTCTGCTGCTTCAGGGTCCTCCTGGCAGCAGTCTTCCCGTTCCACTTGAAATACATTCAGGTTGTGGAAGCCCAGACCCTTGGTGCAAGCGCTGGAGATCAAATGCTCTCGTGGGCGGATGGGCAGCAGCAGCACTACTGAAATCTCGCTCCTCTGCAAAAACTAAATCTCACTTTCTGAAACAAGATGGGGATGGTAAGTCTGAGGATTGCTGCCGGTTACTTGCTTCCAGACCATGTGGTTTAAAACAAATTCACCACATCGCATTGATTAAGACTAGGAAAGCAGAAGTACTTTTTAGAGTGCATCCTCCCTTTCCCCCCTCCTGGGAGGCACAGACGGTGCTTCCCAGCCTGGGGAGCTGCATCTTCCCACCTAGAAAATACCCCAAGGTCTTGCTGCGCTGGAGAGTATCGCTTACAAACACAACCGTGTGCAAAACGACTGCGGTATTGCCTGCTGGGTTTACAAATGGCCTAAATCGATGGTTATATCCAGGAGAGAAGCCTCCTTTGAAGCTGAGCAATGACAAGTGAAGCACTGGGGATGGTTCCTGTGCCGAGCATTTCTGCCTGGGACTTGGTGCCCGTCCTCTTCTCCACCTGCCCGTCACACCCTGCTCTCCCACAAAGCATGTCCAGTGTTTCTGTTGCTGGTTTTATGAGCTTTCAGCAGGAAAAGAAATTGCATTTTGCTATTGGGTAAGGGCCATGAAAAGGCAAACTACATAACAGGAATTGTAAGTTAATTATCTTATCTCTGTTTTGAAAATGCAAGATGAAAATGAATTTGTCTTAAATGCATCCATCTCTGCTGCACTTGTGAAGGAGTGCGGGGGATCAAACCTATTCCTGCTCACACTAAAGTAAGCTACAAATGATGGGGATCCAACAGCAGCACTAGTTTTGGGGGCTGGGAGGACAACATGCTAGCAGAGATCTGTTAAAACAGCTTAAATCGGGAATGGCTGATCTTTCAGGAAAAAGCCCTTCAATAAAAACCCCACAAGTTACCCAGAAGCAGCAGGGATCTTGCTTTTCCGAGGAACCACGGCTTCTTTGCTTCACCTTTTCGAAGGGTTTACTAAAGAAGTTACTATTCTCCTATTTCTAGATTTTATTCTTTTTGCTTTTCCTTTTTCCTTCCAGAGTTGTTCAGACTAATACAAGGGCTGTCCTGGTTCCTGGATGTTTGGTGTTTTATGTAGAGCACCGGGACGGTGGAGGAGAGGCATCTTCGTTCCTGTGCTTTAAATTTTGCTCTGTCGTCTCAGGATTTTCAAAAAGAAAGAGTCCTCTTACTGGTTTTTGACAGTAAATACAATCGTTGTTACACGATATAAAATGCAGTATTTCATAATGCCAAAGGATAATTTAATGGTGGCAATATAAACTTTTTAAAAAATAACACTGAAGGACAGAAGTTAATGAAATGTCAGTGGTGAGATGAGTTCAAGAAAAGGCTCTGACGTTCAGTTAAAATTAGGTTCGGCTTAAGTTCTTTGGTAGACTCGGGTAGCGTGAGTATAAATAGCGCTATGGACAAGTCAGAAGGATTCAGTGGACAGGTCTGTGCCTGGAAGTGTTGCATCCATCTCCTCATTTGCTGCGATGGAAAATTGATCTCTAACAGAGGAGGATGTGATACAGCATCTGCTGGAATTTAACATTTTCAGATTAACACTCCTGTGTAATTCCCACTGAGGTATCTTCAAGAAGCTAGAATGCTTTATTGAAATAGTTGTATTTTAATGGTTCTAGGAAAACCAAAGAAATGCTAAATATCGTGGTAGTTCTGCAATTAATTCCCACACCTGGAAGGGAGTGAAGTGATGAACCGGAGAATTACTGCTTGGGCTGATGCTGGCGTTGATCAAAAGGAAATGGTCAAGTCTTTGCTCACTGAAAAAGAGAGTGTGTGTGTGTGTGTGTGTGTGTGTGTGTGTGTGTGTACACACACACACACACACACACACATATATATATATATATATATATATATATATATATACACATATAATTTTCCCCTCGAGTACACAGAAACTTGGCAATAGTCTGGACTTCAGAGAAATTCTGACTTTTAATATGTTCAACACAGTTTCACAGATCAAAAAACCTGTCTTATAAGGGACTTCCTAAGAAGAGAGAGACTCTCACATATTTTTAGAATGTGAATAACCTGGTTTTATGTAAGAACTGAGTACCAGAACTGAATCTGTCATTGTCAGATACACAGCTGGGACTGTGGATTCCTAATTCACAGCATGGAATACCAAGATTTGTCCTTTTTCCAGGCATCATTAATAAAGCAGTGGTAGCAAGATTTTATTTTTATTTAACCCAGTTGTTCTTTATATTAAAAACAGTGTTTCAGAAGCCTTGACACCTCACTTTGAATTGGCAAAATGAGTTTCTCTAATTGCACCCCTGTTTTGGGATCCATTTGAGACTAGTCGTTCACTCTGTAAGAAATGCTATTTTGCTGCATTTTAATTAGAATGTATATAATGATTTGTAGGGCAACTACGTAAGCATGTACAGTGTAAGACTCAACAAGTATTAATTTATAGATTATTTGGGTTGTTGCCGTAGGCTAGTGCGGACGTCGGTCCCAGCTGTACATAACAGCAGCGCATCGCTCTGCTGCAGCCGTTTCTGTAGCTCGCAGTAGTAATTCAGCACAGGAGTTAAAGGAATTTTAGCCAGACTTCTGAGAAGTATTTGCCCTTTAAAACCTGTAGCTCCAGCATTATTTGAGGGATAGGGATCGGCTTTTATGATAAACAGCCTGCGCCTTCAGATGTAGGTGGGAGATGTTTCGGTGCACGGCCTCAGAGAGGCTAGGTATGGCATCCTGCAAAACGAGGAGAAAACAAACGTGGGTCTCGGGGATATATTCCTTCGTACCTGAAAACTACTTTCCCGTGTTGTACTCCTTAAATCTTTTAAGAATGGTATGATGAAATCCTTTTCAGAAGAGCAGCAAGGGAGCAAACCAATTTAACACAGTCCCTTTGTGGGTTTAAATTACCTCTTTCTGCTGTTGAAATTCTGAATTCTTTTTTTTTCTGCAGTTGAATAAAAATCCATCTATCCATTTAACATGTAATAAGCCTCTCTCCTGCACTGATATTGCTAGATTTTTTTTCAGTGACTGGTGACACTTAATGTGATGGTTCTCTGAAAACACTCCACTTTTCTTTCAGAGTCCTCTTCCATTCATTTATAGTTCATAAAAACTAAATATTTCAGCAGAGTTGCCAGGAAGCCACGGATGCGGCTGGACCCGACCTGCAGCATCTCCTGCTCTTCCCTGGAGCTGCAGGGTGAGCATAGGAAACGCTTTGCACCAAATTCCCTACTGTTCAAGGCAGCAGAACCCAAATAAAATAAAAGCTGTGTATAACGGCATAGCCAGGACCTTTTTGCAGCTATGGAGTCTGTTTAAAACCGTAGAGTAACAGGCATGGGGTGATAGGGGTGTAAAAAGTGTGGTGATGGTGCTTCCCCTTCCCTCTCTCCCCGTCCCCTGGTAATCCAGATGGCTTAATTAATTTTGAGTTTTATAGGTAGGGGTGAAGTGTGTCAGAAGTGTCGTTCCCTATTTAAAAGTGAATTATCCCTTTGTGTAAAAAGAGCAGAGCGTATTTGTTGAGGTCATCCTGAAAGCATCATCACTAAAAATGATCTGCTGATGCAGAAAATTGGATTTATTCTTATGCTAGCATTTCCATAAAAATACAATTACATATAAATTTATGTTCTCTAAAAGCTTGTAGTAAACTGGGCTTTCAGAAAATAAGACACTTATCTTTTAAAGTCCAGTTTTAAATGACCAGATGGTGCTTACAGTATGGGAGCATAAAACTGGTGAGAGATAATTGATTATTTCCATTTAAAAAGGGGGCGGGGGGGTGGAACTCGAGGCGAAACACCTTTTAATTGCTGTATGGTTAACTCCTGCCTATCAGCAGAACATCGGCAATGTCTGCAGCCGTTTCTGGAGCACCCTGTGGAAATCACCGCTGGCCCGGTCCAGAGCTGCGGGACCACCCTGGCACGCCTGGGGCTGCACGAGCCCCCCGGGGCTGTCAGATGGGGCTGCAATTAAGCATAAGGGTTTAAAACTTTAACTCAGCGCTTCTGAGACTCTGGCTTACTAGGGAGGCGAAATTAAACTTGTGTTTAATAAGGATTTTATGAAGTGTATCTTGCATATTCCTGCGTATTTTTCAAATGCGTGTCATTTGAAGGACTTCATTCCTCAGCAGAAGTAGGGTCTTCTGAGCAAACGGGCTGAAATCACTTCAACTTCTGGATTTATTTCCGTGCTGCTCAGCCTTGCTCCTTTCCAGGGCTCTAACAGTGGTGTTGGAGCACGCTTCATGCAGCAGGAGGTTTATCTTGAAGAAAAAAAAAAAAAAAAAAAAAATCCCCAGAGAGGGTTTACATAGTTTCTGCCTTCTCCTGGGGGGCCAGGACACGTGAGCCCCCGAGCGCGTCCGTGGAGGTCCTGTCCCTGGGGACAGTCCCGTACTTTCCCAGTCCCTCCTTCGCTTCTGCAGGAGGCTCCTGGCCCAGGGCCGCTGGCACTGTCCCCGCCTCGGCTCTGGCTGTGAAGTCCTCCATTACCCACCCGCTTGCTCCTCCTCATACACGTTATTGTTTTAAAAGTGCATTTGAGGTGCGGTAACGTCAAGAATCGATCCAGCCTTGAATGTTGAGTTTTCATCTCAGAAAATATTTATAGTTTGTGCTTTAAAGAAAAGAAAGAAAAAAATAGCCATCTGTTTTTATGTGGATATCTCTGTGATTTCAGCTCTGTGAACTACAAATATTTCTAGGCTTCAGGTTTTGATTGTAGGGCTGTTTTGTTGGAGATGCCTCTCTCATGGTGCTGGGTAGGTGGAGTTATATTCTGCTGAGGATTTCTCTTCCTCCTGTGCACCGAGGCCGGTGAGAGTTTGTTTGCTGATTCCCGGTGGTTGCTGAGCATCTCGTTAACGTCGAGCTTTTAATTTCGAAGCAGTTGCCCTGTGACTGCCGCTGTTTCTTCGCGTCCTTTGCGTTTGGTGAAACAATCTGTTGTCGCAGCCGGGAGGTGGATCATGACTTGGTACGTTTGATCGCGTTGTGAAAAACCCGAATTCTCTTCTAGGTGTCCTCACCTGTCCCCTTCCCACCGAATACCATCGTGGTGCACACATGGCGATGCTCCCGCCGGACAGGCTCTACCAGGGCTCCGAATTAGCAGAACCGACAGCTCCGGCTTTAAGCACCGCCACTTGAAAAGCTCTCCCCTCTCTATTTTGCAGGTATGGTGTGAATATGCGTTGCTTGGCAGCTCGGGTCAACTACAAGACTCTGATCATCATCTGCGCCCTCTTCACCCTGGTGACAGTGCTGCTCTGGAACCGATGCTCCTCCGACAGAGCCGGCCCGTTCCCCCGCAGCCTCGCCGGCCCCGAACGCCGAGCCGCCGCTGCCTCCGAGAGCGACCCGGCCCGGCAGCAGAGCGAGGAGGCATCACCCCAGGAGCAGCAGAAGGCTCCTCCCGTCGCGGGAGGCTTCAACGGCAACAAAGCCCCGGGGCTGAAGTACGAGGAGATTGACTGTCTGATCAATGACGAGCACACCGTTAAAGGGAGGAGGGAAGGCAACGAGGTCTTCCTGCCGTTCAGCTGGGTAGAGAAATACTTTGAGGTTTATGGGAAAATTGCTCAGTACGATGGTTATGACAGGTTTGAATTCTCTCATAGCTACTCCAAAGTATACACACAGCGAGCACCTTACCACCCCGACGGGGTCTTCATGTCCTTCGAGGGCTACAACGTAGAGGTTCGAGACAGAGTGAAATGCATAAGTGGTGTTGAAGGTTTGTGTTGAGTTTTTTTTTTTAAATAGTTTAAATGCTTCTTAAAATTTGCTGCCATCATTTGAGATGCAAAGTGATCTTAATTTTGTCATGATAGTCTTGATCAAAAAAACTTTGAGAAATCGTGCGCGGTCTCCACTTTGTGCCAGGTTTTCCCAGCTCCCGTCCTGCATCCTGGGGGTTGGACTAGGTGACATGTAAAGGTCCCTTCCAACCCAAACTATTCTATGATCTCCGGTTTTACTGGTTGCAGCACACTCCAGAGGTGCCGGGACGCTTCTCTTACGGTGCTGCTGTCAGGTTTTGGCATTGTTGTTGACACTTACCGTATCTGTCAGGGAGCCCCAATTATTTTCAAATCTAAAATTAAATAACAGAGCCTGGCCCTGCTGTCTGAGGAGGCTCCTGCTTCCCTGCGGGCACAGATATAGCCCCACGCTCCGAGCCAAGCGGCACTGCCAGCACCTGTAGAACAGCCTGGCCGCTCAGAGCTTAATATTCGAGGTTTTGTCTTCAGGTTTAACAATATCCCGTCTCCTTGCGTTGCTGGGGCAGTGCTGGAGATGCAGCCGTCGAACCTTCACTGCTGGGCTGCTCCAGAGCAAGCGGGGAGGGTTTTGCTCAGCAGCGTGGGATTAGCTCTTGCCAAAGCTCGTCCTGTGCACAGTCCGGGTACAATCGGCATCACCGCGCTGCCGTGCCCGGGGCAGGCAGGGCATCGCCTCGCCTCGTCCTGCGAAAGGTGCTGCTGGCCGCAGCAAGGCGAGGAGGTTTTGGAGAACTGCTGAAGGGTCAAAAAGCTCTCCAGACATCGAAGCATCCCTGGATAAAATTAATATACAGCAAGACCTTTCCAATTTGGACTTTTGCTAAACCGTGCAATCGGTAATTAGGACACAAGGTCTTCCCGTGTCTTGGCAAAGATTTGATTGCAGAAATTTCTTGTCGGGTTTCATATTAAAAAATTAATGACTTTATAAAACTGTTATGGAATGTGACACTGTGACCCCTCATAAATTAAAGCCCAGCTTTTACTTAATAAAATACATTAATTTTCATGCATCTTGGTGATCAGTGATGCTCTGCTGTGTTGATATGAGCTCTTCCCATGATACGGTCACCACAGAAAGCTGGCGTGTCATGCGATTAATTTGTCTGTAAGGGATTCACATAAACAAATGCATAGGGTATGTCAGGTTGGGATTTTTTAAGGTTACTCTCACATTTTAATTATTTTTTTTAAACTCTCATTCTTGTTACATCTGCCAAAGAAGGGAAACAGGGCTCTGAAACTCGGGGCTCTCCCGAAGGTGCAAATGCGTCCTGGCAACTATACATCCAGTACGTGTGAGCATTGCTCTGCTCAGGGCTTACATCTGCCGTGAGAGGCTGAGGGGATGGCTTTCCTTTCTAATTGCTACAGTCATTGCTGATTAAATACAGCTTGTGAATATGAAGAACAGCCACGGGTGCTGCTTTTGTTGTTGCGGGGTGAGCTTGGACCTAGGTCTTGGAGCCCCACCAGTTTTTGTATGAAATGTGGAAGATGCGCGAGATGCCCCTTGCAGCTGGACTCTGCAAGTTCTTGTCATGTTTTTCAGCAAAAAGCTGAAGTTCAGTAAGAACTAATTGAGATCCAGGACAGATTCGGCAGCCTCTTGCCTTGCCAGATGTGCAGGCAAGGTGCTGTGCGTAGCTGCTCTCTACTTAAACCTCGAGAGGCCAGCGAGTTTAATGCTCAACAACGTGGTTATTTCTCTATAAACCTTGCTTTTTTACAGTATGTGATTTAAGACCTATCATTATGAAACATGGTGCCAGAGCCTGGGTTTTGTAAAGGCAATAGAGTTATTGGCATCCAGCAAACAGGTCGGAGAAGAGAAATAGTTGTAGTTTGCAAGGAAGGGTGTTTAATATTAAAATACATTCTCAGACAGTTTTAGGTTCTTGCCTTCCATCCTTCCAGCCCTAGAGATTCTCATATTGGTGCATGATGGAAAAAACCCTTCCTGTTATATCTTCACCTTCTCTCTTTCTGCAAAGTTAATGTGTTGTTATGTCCTATGACCTGGAGAATTTAATCTTGTCATCTCGTATAAATTTCAAGTAAGGCTCTTATAGCAGATTTCTTTTTTTGCATCTCTCAGTCTCAATGAATGCACCCTTCACTGAAAATGTTTAGCATTAATAAGCGAGCTGGCTTCCAGGAGTTGAGATAATACATGGTATTTAAATATTTCCTGTGATGGTTTTCTCTTTAGGCAGCAGTAAGCCATCGCATCTCCATCAGTAATATTTATTGGTAACACAAAGCACCAAAATATGTATGAAAATGTATCCTTTTACATTTAGTTTAAGTAATCTTTTCATTGTACCAGATTTCAGAAGAATTTGGTTTCTGAGCTTGACATTGCCAAGGGGGAAAATGGTGCAAATGCCAACTTGTTTATTTTCATCTTCTTTTTTTCTTTTCTTACGCGCATGCAAAGGTTTACAGTACTAAATATCCTTGGTTTCCTGCAAGAGGATCATAAAGATATATTCCCACTTTGGAGTTGTATTTAGAGGTTGGGAATTTGTTCCAAATAAAATTCAGGACTTGAGGAGAATCCTGTTTTTATCCGTATCTTAAGTATCGTGTGTTTGCTGGCTTATGGACGTAGGTGTATAAATAAGTCTCCTCCACACAGTTTGTTTCCATTTCCCACGCAGCCGGTGATGCAATAGGCAGTTTATGGCACGAGGGTTTTTCCACCCAAAACTCGAGGTTGCAGCTCCTGGGAGCTGGTGAAGGGCAGGCAGAGGAGAGCCTGGAGCTCGGCAGGGTTTTCTGCAGGTGCATCTCTGCTACCGATCATAACGGAGGGTGGAAGTTTTATATTGAGCACGGCTACGTGACGTTGTCTGAGCTCCTACAACGGATTTTGCATGTGAAATCCAATCCGTCAGCCTACAGAAGATGTTCTCTGTGATCTTCCTGCTCTGAATCCTCTAAAGAGGTGGTGCTCCAGGGTGTTCTTCTGGTCGGTGCAGACTTTTAAATGTAAAATCACCCTAACCCTAAATGAAGCGTGCTCTCCTGCGAGGCTGCCAGCTTTTGGGACAGGGAGTCGTGTGTGGCGGGTTAATCCCAGGGACAGCTGGGCTGGAGCAGTAGCTCTGCAGACGAGGGACAGCTTTGGGTGGAAGAGCTGGGGCATATTCTGCTGGGATTGCATGGAGAGCTTGGCTGGTCTCTGCAGGCGTCACTTCAGACTGCGCTTGTAATACTCTTAGGGGAGCCAAGGTAATGGGAGCAGATTTGTAGATGCTGGGTAAATGCTCTTTTAGCATCAAATAACTCTTAGCAAAATCTAGTAATAACATGTACGCTACATTTGCAAAGATTTATGTGGCGTTAAAGGGATTGTGTTAGCTGTAACATCATTTGGAGATTTAGTGGTCTCTGGGGGGGGAGGGGGGAATCTGTTAGGGCATTTTAAATGTATTTTAAAGTAAGTATGATGCTTCAGTAAACAATTAAATGAGAATGTATGGAAGACCGTGATAAGGACTTCTCTGCCACTCAAATCTGCTTAGTTTTGGCTGGTCACAGATCTCAGTGTAAATGGGAGCAATTCACTCCTTGAACAGGACTTTCCTCAAGTCAAGTCTAACTAATGGTGAAACCTAGAAACAGCATTTGCTAGAAGTAAAGGAGTGATGGGGTAAGGAGGAGGAGTGTGCAGGGCTGCAAACACTGCTTTTTTGAAAATGTGCTGATAAAACACTCATTTTCTTCCTCTCTCGTAGGTGTGCCGTTGTCCACGCAGTGGGGACCTCAAGGCTATTTCTACCCCATCCAGATTGCACAGTACGGGTTAAGTCACTACAGTAAAAACCTGACAGAGAAACCGCCTCACATCGAGGTGTACGAAACGGCCGAAGAGAAGGACAAAACCGGCAGGTCCGTGGACTGGACGGTGCCGAAAGGCTGTTCTCTGTCCACAGTGTCTGATAAAGCCAAGTTCACTAGCGTCAAACAGTTCGTCGCTCCAGGTGGGTTATCCTAAATGCATGGCAGCTAAGCCATGTCCATTAATTTGCACAGAAGGTATCAGGGGAGCTTTAACGTGCTGGGATTAATGTGTTTTCACTTATCCCACGTGACTTCCCATCCTTAAGATCTCACCTGAGGATGTCATCTCATTTCTGTACCTCTGGAGTTTGTCTTTTCTTCTGTTTTCTCTCCATCACTGCTTTTTCAACACTATTTTCATGAAAAAATGGGTGGGTGTATGCATGGAGGGCAATGAGAAGCTACAGTCACGTTTCCTGAGCCTTTCGGCTTCTGTCTCAAAATAGAAGCAAAATAAAAATGGAACCAGTTGCGAAGCCTGGGAAATAGTGCTGACGTGTGATAAGCAGATGTTGACAGATGATAGATAAGGTCTATTTTCAGCCTGGAGCAAGCGTAGCACGTGCGGCTCTCCGGTTGGACCCGGCATCTCTCTCTTAATTGGGATGCAACTATTTTTGCAAAATTGGAGATCTTGGTTCTGGCTAACCCAAGTTGCCTTAAACGAGGCAGCAAGCGGGAGCAGCTGCCCTCGTGCTGCGCAGGTATTTGCAGAGGACTGGGGGAGGACGGCGAAGATCTGGGGCTGCGTATGGGCGCTCTCCTTCACCTGCAGACACGCAAGATGCATTTTGTTGCCGTCTCTTCAATTTACTGTGTTCTGTTTTGTACTTAGCAGGGAAATTCATTATTTCATGCAAGAGTTTCCTTTGTGCTAGGACAGGCTCATTAATAAGGACGTAATGTATTTTTCCTCAATCAATACCCATTAGAATTAATGAGTCCATTACTTAAAAAGACAATGAAGTAATTTTCAGTTGGCACCTTAGGCCTGGGTCTCTAGGGAAAACATTGTCGAACACTCTTGTGTCTTTGTAGCAGATAAATACAGGGAGAGGAAAGGCTAAAAGATCTGTTATGTATTCTCTCCTCATCCTTTATTGATGGTAGAGTAATCTGTGGGGCTCGAAGGCCGCGGTATGCATCCACTCGTCTTAGATGGCCTTAAGTAATGGATTTATAGGCGCTTAAGGCAGTGCAAGCAACGGGCAGCCTTTAGTTCTCCTTCGCTTCTTAAAACTCTCTTTTTCCCCTTCTATTAGAATTCACTTCGTTATCACACAAGCATTTATTTACAAGGAATGATCAAACTTACTTGACAGGAATTGCAAGTGGGGTTTTTTAGTTAGATTTTTCATAGGAGCAAAATGTTGTGTAACAAAGCACTCGGTTTCTTCTCCCAAAGCAGATGCTGATCTCCAAAACTCAAAGGAGTGTAGCTTTTACTTTAAAAGATGGGAAAACATGACATTCCATCAAAATAAGAGGTCCCGTACAATAGCACCTTACAGCGCAAGACGTGGAAATGGTCGTGACGCGAAATGCCGTAGATTAGTCTGGGAGATGGGGAAAAGCCTCCACTATGCAGGGAAAGCGGACCATAACTCCTTGGTTGCACGTAGAAATATTTATAGGGCATTTCACACATCCAGAAGTAGCAGAAAGGGAACAATTGCCTCGCGGGGGAGAATTTTATTCTATAGAAAGCCGTTAATGTAAGATGACTGTCTTTAAGTGTTTATCATCCCTCTGTGCCTTCAAAGCTACAGATTTGCACACAGCCTTACAAACTAATTAGCCCTTTGATCTTCTAGTACAGGGTTTTTTGGGGAGGAGCTGATTTTACATTTTAAAATCTAGCCTGCGAGAGAACGCTGGATTTCATTATGTGGCATTGCCTAGGAGCTTTATTTAATAGTTTTGTTAATTAAACTGAGTTTTGCCAAAGGAGAGGTTAATAAATACTTTAACACGTTAGTCTTTCCATATTCTTTTCTTTTTCCCCCCTATTAAACTAATCAGCACGCTGGTTTTTGGAACTGTCAGGACGGGAAAGAAAAAAGTCACAGACTTAAATATTAGTCCCGGGGAGGATCCTAAATACCTGCTTCTCAGCACTCCCGGCTTTTTTTTTTTTGGCTGAAAGCGGAGCTTTATGCAGAAATGCGACTGCTCAAGTGGCGCCACGTTTTTGGTGTCTTTTCTGCCAAGTGAAGTTTTCAGTTTGGAACAGAAGGGTGGTTGTTGGTTTATATTTTGAAATACAGAAGAGGAAAATGGCGCAGCATCTACGTTCTTGCAGCTTGGCTGCTGTGCCCCGTCCTGTAGGAGAAGTCTGGCTCTGCCTGTCATGCATCCTGCCAGCAGGCAGCTGCCGGCAGCAGGAAGACCCCCCTGTTGGTGGCCCATTCCCTTACCCCAGATCCTGCTGGCGTCCGTTGCGCTCCTCCATCGATCAGGTACCAGAAGCGTCTGACAAAGCCATCGATCCAGCCCCTGGCACTTCTGCTCCGCAGCGAAGTGCTGCAGCGTGTTAATGTAAGACGCAAACGAGTTCTGCCCGGTGCGGCGGGAGTCGGCCTTCGCTCACGGATTTACTTTTATCCTTAATTAAATAATATATGATAGGGCGCAGAAAGAATGATTGAATTATTGATGGGCTGCCCTAAAAGCTTTTGGATCCTGCCTGGTAAGAGGGCTTACCTCTGGAAGCCGCACTTCATAGCTTAAACATTTCGGAGAAATGAGTGCTTTACCACTGAACAAGGCTTTTTTTGTTTGTTTTGCAGAAAATACCGAGGGGGTATCTCTGCAGCTTGGGAACACCCGAGATTTTATTATTTCTTTTGATCTCAAATTCGTAACAAACGGGAGCGTTTCTGTGGTTCTCGAGACGACAGAGAAGAACCAGCTCTTCACCGTGCACTACGTCTCCAACACCCAGCTCATCGCTTTTAAGGACCGAGACATCTACTACGGCATCGGTCCCAGGACTAGCTGGAGCACCCTCACCAGAGACCTGGTGACCGACCTGCGGAAAGGCGTCGGCCTCTCGAACACGAAAGCCGTGAAGCAGACCAAAATCATGCCCAAGAGAGTGGTGAGGCTGGTAGCGAAGGGTAGAGGCTTCCTTGATAACATCACCATCTCGGCCACCGCTCACATGGCGGCTTTTTTTGCTGCCAGCAACTGGCTGGTGAGGAACCAGGACGAGAGGGGCGGCTGGCCCATCATGGTGACGAGGAAGCTGGGGGAAGGATTTAAGTCCTTGGACCCGGGCTGGTACTCGGCCATGGCGCAAGGACAGGCCATCTCGACGCTGGTGCGGGCGTACCTGCTGACGAAGGACCACGCGTTCCTCAGCTCAGCTCTGCGGGCGACGGCGCCGTACAAGCTGCCGTCGGAGCAGCGCGGGGTGAAAGCCGTCTTCATGAACCGGCACGACTGGTACGAGGAGTACCCGACCTCGCCCAGCTCCTTCGTGCTCAACGGTTTTATGTACTCCTTAATCGGGCTGTATGACTTAAAAGAAACAGCTGGGGAGAAGCTGGGGAAGGAGGCGCGGGTCCTCTACGAGCGGGGCATGGAGTCCCTGAAGGCCATGCTTCCCCTCTACGACACCGGCTCAGGGACCATCTACGACCTTCGGCACTTCATGCTCGGCACCGCTCCCAACCTGGCCCGATGGGACTATCACACCACCCACATCAACCAGCTCCAGCTCCTCAGCACGATAGACGAGTCCCCCATCTTCAAAGAGTTCGTCAAGAGGTGGAAGAGCTACCTGCGAGGCGGGCGGGCAAAGCACAACTAGAGCTCACAACCAAACCCCTCGGTCCTGCTGCCTCGCAGAGGTACAGTTTCAAAGGTTGCATCCTAAATTTTTTATGGACCGTTTCAAAGAAGTGATCCTTAAAACTGATCTGAAATCATTGCATTCCAGCGTGAAAATATTTGGGTCTGATGGGTAGGATTCGGGAACTTCACCTGTCCTTAGTGCTCCACAGCGAAACCATCCGCACGAAGCAAAACCCCTTTGTGCTCCTGAGTTTGGGGACGTTTTTTTGGTTTGTGTTTTTTTTTCCTTTTTGCAGGAAAATATTTGCAGAAGCCATACAGGTCTCTAAAGTCCAGCACTTGCCTGAAAAATTAGTCCGTGGCCTCTTTTAAAATGGAGTTATATGTGTATGTGTTGGAGCAGCATAACAGATCATGTGGTGTAACGCCGTAAATGTGTATTTACTTGTAGCCTGGGTAGTGGACAGTGTATCTTTTTAAAGGTTTGTTGGGTTTTTTTTAATACGGATTCTTTTCTTGGGGTGAAAAATACACATTTTTTTGAGTTTTTTTTCTCAATTCTCTGTACGGAGATCCTTTAGCTGTATGGTTTCTTTACAGACGTGTGGACGGAAAACATGCAGACAGCGTGCAGGCTTCGAAGTCACGTCACGTAAGCACAACTCGGTGGGGCTCGCGGACCTCACAAAGCCTGCAACTGTGCCACCCCCCTTTTTATAAAGCCAAATTTACCGTCGCCCGTCAGGTTTGCTGGTGTCATCTCCTCCCTGGTAGCTGGGATCTCTTGTCGTGGAGCCCGATGTTTTGTACTGTATTTTTTAATTACATCTGAGAGGTTTCTCTGAGCTTTGGCAACTTCATTCTTTGGGAGACTTGTCTTGAATTCCTGAGTGTGACGTGGAGCTCATTTTGAGTAGCGCGCAGGAAATTCAATTGGAATTAATTAAGGTTTTCCTGTGGTGATTTTCATTTTTAACCTGCCTGAGTAAATCAAGCATTTTAAAAATTAAAATTACCCCAGAGGGCTTTCCAGCTCTACCTGTGCTTTAATACCAAGTTTCACCTCTGCCTACTGTCTTACTCATCGTGTAAGGGGTCGTTACATCTCCAGCACTGGCTTCTTGCCTGTGCTTTGTTGTCGTGGCAATGCCAAGCGAGCAAGGGTACTCGTGCAATAACCGAACACACGCGTCCGAACCCAAACGCTTTCACTGTACTGTTGTAATGCAGAAGAAACCAGGCGGTTTCTTTTTCCTATTTATCAGTCCTTTACACCCACCGTTAGCCTGCCGCCTTGGCGTGTAGCGTCCTGGTTGATCCAGAAGAGTAAAACCAACCGTCTGCATCATTAGATGAGGGGTGTTTAGTTTGGTAGCGTAGCAAATATCGGGTTATCAGCTCTGTTGAGGCGTGCTGGTGTTTGCTGTAAGAGTCCCAGGCTCGAAAGCTCCCGAGGTATGCCAGCATGGGAAGGACATGCACTAGCTTTGGGGTTTTTCCACTGATCCCATTACATGTTGTACGTGTACGTGGGGGTTAAGCTTAAGATGTTCCTACTGAGGACAAAGTTCATTCGAATCACAAAAATGCTGGGCACAAGGACAATATGCATCTTGATTATTTTTTCTTTCTTTTCTCTATTTTTTGATGCTTTTTCTATTTCTCGCAGATATTTGAAACAACTTGATCTTTGCAAACGTATGCTGCGATCATATCAATATGAGAAGTGGATGTCACAGGAGAAATTTCAATACCAAAGGTAGCAGAGGTGAATTTTTTTTTTACATACATGTGTATACACACACACACACGCGTGCACGCGCACACAAAAAACCCAGAAAAATGTGCTTCCTTTACGAACGGCTGGTCCTTACTGCAAACACAGAAACATCTTTCTCCTGCGTGTTTCCTCCATCTTTTGCCCATTTGGGATTTGGAGAATCTAGAGAGACTCTTTGGGTACTGCTCAAGAGATGGTATCGGTGCCTTATGGAGGCCACAATTTCCTCTTTTTTTTTTTTTTTTTTTAATTAATGCCAGTTGAAAAATTGCAGCGTCGCTGATCTTTCAGTGCTTCGTGAGAGTCAGCCCGGCAGCTGTTGGATAGGTGAGCGCAGAAGCGTAGATTGGCCATGCCAACGCCGTCGGTCCTGTCAGACCACCTTATCCTTAACATCTCCATCGTGTTTTTGTTGGCCTTAGCACATGTGTAAATTAAACCAACCACCGTCAGAGGTTGTAGAACCGAAGAGAGTTAGCGTGGGGGTTTTTCCTGGTTTTTTTTTTAATTGAGTTGTGCAGTGGAAGAGGATTATTGGACATTGGCACCCATAACTTCAGCGAATTCACTTAAGTTGGGTTTTGTTTGTTTGTTTTCAGTCTTCAAACTGACAAAGGTCTTAGTCGCTAAGATCTGTTTAATCTTTCCATGAGGCTTCCTGTACATAGACTTCATCGGAAACGTAGTGCGCGTGGGTATATGCAAACCAGTGACACACAAGCACAACTGTACGAGTGTGGCAGTGCTGTTTTTCTCGGCCATTGTGCAAGACATTCACTGAAAGCTGCTATTTTCATTCACCTTGTAATTGTACTTTATTTTTTCTATGTTTTTTTTTTTTCTTTTTTTTACATGTGGGATATACACCATGTGTTAAATATGCAATAAATTGTTTACAGGATGCCCTTGTAAAGGGTAGTCCTTTGTAAAGCTGTACAGACTTTGCAGTTTAAGCACAATGTGCACATGTTAGTTTTCTATACAGCGAGACATGACTTTTTGCAGAGGGAAAGGTTCCACTATGTTTATATACAAAGTAAATGGATCAACGTTTGTGCTTAATGTAAAGCTGCTTTATAAGACTGTAAAATAAATTTTTTTATCTTAAGACAAACGTGGGGCGTTTTCGTTATTTCAGTCGGTACCTCCTGCCCTACGTGTGGTTGCAGATGAGTCCTGACGAGCGATGGTCTTAGTGGTTCTGAGATGTCCTCTTTTAGGGAATTTTAGAAGGTTTTTATTCTAAATAAGATGGAAAATGTTCTTTCTTCAACAGTTAGGAGGTTGCTGATTTGCGATAAGGACCACAGATGTATATTTTCTGTCCGCTCAAGTAAAGTTCATGCAGTATGTTGCCGACGTGAGTTATTTCTGCTCAATACATCTCATTTTTGAGTTTATGTGATTTTTGTTAAATAACAATTTTAACTAACTGGTCGCTAAAACATAGCCTAACAAAGGTGACGGGTAGTCTGCTGAGGTTGCTTGTAATGTGCAAGAAATGCACCAGTCTCTTAACTCCTGTTTTCAGCTAAAAATGTGCAAGTCCTATCAAAATTCCCCCCCAAAATTGGGATTGAGGTCACCTCTGCCTTAGCCACTCCATGCCTGAAGTGACACTTCCCACCTTGATGCAGAAGTGCCGTTAAATCGGAGCTAACTTTTCCTGGTCGACAGAAAGTCGGTGCCTCCTTGGCTGTAAACGTGAGCTGCACCCAGGATGCCACGTTTGACTTGGTCGTGAATAATTTTGCGTGAGTGAAATGCACGGAGCAAATCTTCCTCAGCCGGGCAGAGCTTCGGGACTGTCTCCCAACTGCTTGGGTGAAAATATTGATTTTCATTACTTAGCAGTTTGTTAAAAACATATGAATTGAAAATAGAAGTGGATTTAAATATGTTGTCTTGGTGATGAATTTGAATGTTTGCTGCTCAGTTTGTGGTGAAAGGAGATACATTTACCATCTGCCTGGAGTGACTGATAACTCCCATGTATGCGCTGCGCTTCCTGAATGTTAAATAGCTGCTTCGATACTTTACTAATCTCTTCCAAAAATGGCAGGAGCTATTTAAATGCCAAGCGCTCAGCGTTGCAGCCTATTAAACCAGGTGCAGTTTTGCAATGGTGGAGTGCAAATGTTGAAAGACATCCTGGCACTCACCGGCTTGAATCTTGAGGACAGTCAATATTTTAAGAGCTCATCTTGTTGAATTTGTATCTCTAAGCAACTTGCCGAGTAGCTCTCGTTGGGTTGAACTGAAGATTAACGGGACAGAGCTACCTTGCGCCAGGGTAATAAGCGCTAACGAGCGGGGGGGGGGAGTAGAGGGGTTCTGGTCCTGCTCTCGTGGCTGCTCCTGCGTTTCCCATCTCGGAGGAGAGGAGTACACGTGCCTGCCTTGGTCTGGAAGGGGTCAAACCCCACCGTGCCGCTGGCCTCGAGCGGAGGAGCCATCCCGTGAGTGGCACAACGCTCCGGAGTCGGTGCAGGCGAGGGGAGTCTGTCCGTCCGCACTCCCAGGACAGATGGGTCCTGTGCATCTCCTGCCAGCTGCCACAGAAGGCCCTTCATCCACGGGGTGATGATACTGCTCCTTTCGAGGTGTCACCAAGCCTTTGGACCCGGGAGTTGTGGACCCTCGTGCTGTGAGTACGCCAACGGCACTTTATTTCTCGGGGCACTTGGGTGGCCACAGACAGCCTGCTGCTGGGGGCTCGCCGTTGCTGTCCCTAAGGAGGCAGTGGAAAATATTTGATGGCTAATTACAGCAAGGTCAGGCTTCTGGTGCTAAGTGTGGGGAAGAAACGAGAGTATTGGCCCGGCCTCAAGCACTTGAGGTTCTGCTCTTGCCCTCGGCGTGTGCAGATCCTGGTACCAGGTCGTTTTCTGGGTGGTGGTGAAGGTGAGGCGTGTCTCTGTTGGTTTGTTTTGTTTTTCTAGATTAGTCTAGATTAATAGTATTTGCTAGTGGGGAAAATGCTCTGCGTACAGCCTCCCTTCTGTGGCTCCCTCCCTCCCTCCATCCCTCACCCCCTGTGCCTCCTGGCCCCCCTCTATCAGCAGAAATGCTGCTCTAAAGGGTTTACCCTCTTTAAAAGCCCCGTCTGATTGCCTTTCTGAGCTGAAGCGATGCAATCATCTTCAGGCACTCCCTTCTAAATGGATTCATCACGGTTTAGTGGCTTTTTGTCACCCCAACGAGGAAATACGAGACGCGCTGATGCACGGAGCGGCTTCCCCACGCAGCGGGGCTCCAGCGAAGGAGGCGGCAGCTTCTTTACCTGCGCTGGGAGACACAAGCGGTGCACGGACACGTTTCCCCGGGCCCAGGCGCCTGTTTGCGAGCGAAATCTCGGCCGGACCTTTCTGGATGTGAAAAGAGGCTTTGAAGGATGCTTGAGAAGATGCTCGTTGGGGGTGAGGATGCTGAGGATGCTGCGAGGGCTCGGGGCTGGCTGCGTCCCACGGCGATGCCGTGCGGGATCTGGCTCTGCTCCCCCCAGCACCCGGCTCTGCTCCCCAGCCTGTCCGGAGGGACCCTGCGGGCGCTGGCCCTGGACCGGCGGTTTCCCCCCTTCCCTGCTGTTTTCCAGGTGGGATATCAAACCGCCCTTTGCACGGTGCCCTCTAAGGTACCGAATCAGCCCCCCGGGCACCGAGCGGCACCTTCAGCCGCTTGGCTGCAGGAAGCATCTACAAAGACTTGTTTCTGCAAAGCCCATTACTGGGAGGGGAAAACCAGAAAATCCAAATGGCATCGCTTGGGTGGGGAACACTAACCCATTAATTTGATCATAAAGAAGCCTTTTTATTGAAATCCCGTCTTTATCCCAAGCGCTCGCAGGGCTTGGCTGGATCTTATTAAATGCTCCGATATTTCACTGTAGCTTTTTGTTTTCCCTGGGCCTTGTTTGAACAATCAAATGTCAGCAGAAGCAGCTGGTGGTAAATGCCATTTCCCTCTGCCCAGGGACCGGCTGCTGGGTGCTTAACCGAGAGATGAGCTGCTTTGAGAGAATTAAATATTAATACCGAGTATCGCTCTCTTTAATGCACTGGGCCCGGCTTGTGCGGAGCGGGGCTGTATCCAGCTGTGCCCACGGGTGCCCCGGGCAGGCGGGTGATGATGAGGAGGGTGCTAGGGATGGCGACGAAGGGCCGGGGGTGATTTCCCCCATGGAGTCCCAGCGCTCCAGCGAGGGTTTGGCTTCTCTCCCACGCTGCGGCTCCTCCTCGGCATCCGCTTCCCTCCCCGCTGGTTTTCCGCAGCCGCTCTCCTCCCTCTCCCCTCCGCTCCCTGCAGCATCCCCGCTCCTGGCTGGGGCTGCCGTACCCCCGCATCCTCCAAAAATTTAACAGTAGTGTCAGCACTGGCACGTTCCTCCATCTCGCGTGCCCTGTATGCAGAACGTGTCAGCATATTCATTTTGTAATTAAAAATATTAATTAAGGCAGGCTGGAGCCAGAAATGTGTTGCATGAGCTGGGCTGTGCCAGCAGCCAGGGCTGCGTGTGGGGGCCGAGGGGCAGGGGGTCCCGCTCGCCGCCTGGGATGTGCCAGGGTGGTGATTTTGGCCGGACCCCCCGTTTCCATCCAGGCTCGGCCACCTCGGTGCTCCCCCCCGTCCCCTTCCAGGTGCGGGCGTCTCCGCCGGGGTGCAGGAGGTGGGGAACGGGCGCTGGCGGAGCAGGAGGGGAGGAAACGCCGGGGCGAGGCCGGAGCTGCTCCGCAGGCACCTCCCGGGCTTGGGGGTGACCCGCGGGGGCAAAGCCCACCCCACCCCGCCACGGCGAGCCCCCCGGCTGGGAGACGGAGGGTGCCGAGACGAGGGCGGAGGGTGGTGGTCTCCAAAGGCGTCAAGGGGCTGCAGTGGGGCTTCTCCTCCGCTCATGCAGCAGACACGAACAGTGATGATGGAGCTGCTGCTGGTATTACTTTTTTTTTTTTTTTTGGATGAATTTAAAATTTTCTACAGTTTTGCGTTTTTTTTCTGAGTGCTGGTGCAGCACCGGGAGCGACCCCATCCCGTAGCAAAGCCCCTGATCGCTCTCGCCCGGCTTTCCCTGCCCGTTGCAGAAGCGGGGTAAGGCAGGGATCCTGCTCGGCTTGCGAGTGCCGCCTGCTTTTAGCCATCCTGCCCTGTTATTTGCAATGATTTTAAAAAAAAAAAAAAAAATATTTTTGTGGCCCTGACCGCAGCAGAGGTCTGCCGGTGCCGCTGCCAGCGGGGCTCGTGGTGTGCTCGGGGAGCCGCTCACGTGTGCAGGTCCCGCTGGCGGCACGTGGTGTGAATGCCCACGAAGCGTGGGACGCGTTGCAACCCCTGCGCCAGCCCCCGGGTCACCTACGGACATTTTGCAATTCTGCAAGTCAGGCGTATCAAGAGCTCGGCCCCGCTTTGCTTTAAACTAGCGCGAGGTCTGGAACAACTGATTGTCTTCATTTAGAATAGCTCCAGCTCACACCGACTCATTTTATAGACAACTGCCTCCCTTTTATGGGGAAAAACCAACTCTGGACCAGCAGAATAAACCGTTGCGTTCGTATTCCGCAGTTGTCACCTTGTGAACTGTTCCGTGGTGGTATTTGCACAACCACATTGGTATTTGCGGCCGTGCCCAGCGGCGCTGGCCGGGGCTGCAGCAATGCCCGCTGCAAAGATGCTGCTGCCGAAGCGCAGGCAGCGCAGGCAGCGCAGGCAGAGGTCCCAGCAGACCTCTGAGCCGCTCTCTGCCTGGCACTCGGGCAGAGCAGGATCAGGCCCCGCAGGGCTGCGGGAGCTGGATGTGCCGGGTCGGCCCCCGGTGGGGTTTGCACTGACGAGGCAGCGCTTGCGGTTAGACCATGAATAACGCGGTGAAGAATTAAATGTGCGTAATTAAACATGCGGGCTTAGGGCTAAATTAAATATTAACCAGTTCTGCCTTTGCACCTCCTGTTTGCGGCTCGGCCGCGATGCGGCGGGGTTCGGAGGCTGCCTGGGACCGATGGGGCCACGCTCCAGGCTTCGGGCAGGGGAAGGGCGAGGGATCCCGGAGGGTCACCTCTGCCCGCGCTGGTTCCCGGCTCTGCGGGGAACCGTGTGCTGAGCCCGACCCTCAGCTCCTGACGTCTGCAGGGCCAGGGATGCTCCTCGGTCCTCCCGTGCAATGGCTTTCACGTGCTCGGACGTTTCTGGGGTGGGGGGAACCCTTCCCACGCTTGGTCTTCGCCTCTCAACAGCCTCCCAATTTTGGGAAAGTCGGTACCCAGACTCTCCGGATAATTTAAAGAATAAAAAAAGCAGAAGAAATACTTGCTCGAGCACGTTGCCATCAACCCCACGTGCGTCAGACCCGGGCAGGGCCGGGCGGCAGGAATGCAGCCCATGCACAGCCTTGCAAGGGCCGGGCTCTGCCCACCCCGGCGGCCGCAGGTGCTGCAAGCTGGCCGGAAAGCTGGGCTCAGCCTAAAAGCTGGGCTCAGCCTGAAGTCTGGGCTCAGCCTGCAGCTTCCAGAGCCGGGACTGTGCGGGTGCCTGGCGGCTGGGCAGCCTGCCGTGGCTCTCCCCCAGGCCGGCCGGGCTTTATGGGCAGCTCGGGGTGCGACGTTGGTCCCCGCAGCTCCCACTGAGTCTTTTGAGGGTGGATGTTTGCCCGCAGTGCAGCAAACAGCCGCGGTGCTCTGGGGTATGGCCAGCTGGGAAAAGTCACCTTTATGCTCCTGCCGCCCAGTTATAAGTCAAATAAAAGCCAGAGAGTGATTAAAACCAGAGCGCGCTGTGCTGGTGAGCACGGGGGGGTGCACGGGTGAGCGCTGGCACCCACGGCCACGGCCTCTGCTCTGGTCCCACGTGCAGGGGCCACCAGCACCCGCTGTCCCCAGGCTGTCCCCAGGCTGTGCAGGGGCTGCGTGGGGGTGGTCACACCTATATGGAGGGGGGTGCAGGGGCACATCTGGGGGGTGCAGACCCGGAAGGTGGAGGTGCACATCTGCAGGGGTGGCTGTGCACATCTGGGGTGAGCGTGCAGCACTGGGGTGGGTGAGCACAGCTGGCGTGGGTGTGCAAATGTGGGGTGGGTGCGCACAGCTGGGGTGGCTGTGCACAGCTGGGGTGGGTGCGCACAGCTGGGGTGGCTGTGCACAGCTGGGGTGGGTGCGCACAGCTGGGGTGGCTGTGCACATCTGGGGTGGGTGCGCACAGCTGGGGTGGCTGTGCACAGCTGGGGTGGGTGCGCACAGCTGGCACGGGTGTGCACATCTGCCTGGGGCTGTGTCTGTGCACGGCTGATGTGCAGGGGGGTGCGTGCGCCCAGCACTCCCAGGACGTGTGGTGCTCCAGGGTGGTGGCAAAGCCCTGTCCCCGTCCCCAAGCCACGGGATGTCTCCCCTGGCACTGCTCAGCCCCCAGATCCCAGCAGTTACCTGCTGGGCCAAGCCGGGCCCCCCAAAACCCGCACTGGGAGCCCCGCCTGAGGCTTTTCCGCAGGCACCCCTTGCCCGCAGCACACACCAAGAGCCGCCGTGACCCCCCAGATCAGCAGTGCTCCCTGCGCCCAGCCGCGCTCAGCTCACCCAGCTCTCCGTGAACGACAGAGCAGGGCAACGCTCAAATCCCTGTTTTTCATTTTTCATCCTCTCCGGCTTTTAACACCCTCGGTAAAAGCGCGGGGAACTGGGCTGTGGCAGCAGCTGTGAACCTCGCTGGAGCTGGAGCCGAGCTTGATGCTGCTGGGGTGGATCCCGGCCAGCCCTCGGCAAACGCGTGCCGGTGCCGAGGCTCGGGGAGAGCGGTCGGGATGCTGAGCCCGGTGGCTCCGGCTCCCCCGTTAGAGCTGCCCGGGCATTTGCACCGATGCAGGGCTGGCTGTCCCACTCACACGTACCCCCATGGGATTTTGGGCTCCACAGACCCTCGCCGAAGGTGCGGGTGCTCCGGCAGCGCCCCGTCCCCCACCGGCTTTGCGCCGTGCCGGCAAGGCCTTTACCCAGGGCACAGCGCCCTGGGAGGCAGCTCAGCCGTGCAGCCGGGAGCTTTCCCACTGCAAGTGCCTTTTCCCAGTGCTTTGACCCCAGGAACAAGAGCCAGCAGAAGTTCTTGGCTGGTTTATGCTCGCTGCTGGTTTCCAGACCCCTGGGATGTCCCGCTCGCACGGTTGTATTTCAGCTCAGTTCCTATTTTGCTGCAAAAACCGTAGCTGGGGTTCATCTGTTCCGTGCTGGGAAGTTTCCACTGGTTTGAAACTCGTTGCACCAGTCGCACGGGAGGCACCGCGGGGCTGGCACAGCCTTTGCAGGCGCTGAAAATGCCGGTTCGGAAACAAGGTTTCCCAGTGCTTGTACACGGGCACGGTGCTGGGAAGAAAGTCCTGCCTTGGGCCGGGGATCGTGCCCAAAGCGGGGTCGAAGTACTCGGGTATGATTCTCTCCTGTGCTGCTGAGAGCTGCCAGCACAAATAAATGTGGATGGATTATTTGATGGGTTTGTGTCAATGAGCGTGTAAAAACAACTGGGAGTCATTTTAAAGTATTTCATGGGTTTATTGCAGCGCAGCAGCAGACTTCATCCTTTCCAGCTCATTTGACCGGCCGCGGCTCGTCAACCTGGGCAGGCGAGGGGGTAAGTAGAGTCAATCCACATTTTGGTCTCTGCGGGCAATGGTTTGGAGGAAAAAAAGAGCCCGGGAGATGGTTTAGAACACATGCTCCATGCCAAAAGCTTGGGGCGTGCAGAGGGGCAGCATTTTCCTCCTGCTCGCTGCTCTCCTGGCCCGAAGCCCTGCGGGACGGGGGCCGCGGGGGGACGGAGCCAGTGACAGTCCCCCCGGGAGTGGAGCTGCCCCCTGCCCCGCAGCTGGACGCAGACGTGCGTCTGCCCAGCCCGGCCGCGGCCTCACCCGCCCCGTGCCCGCAAAGCAAATCCTCATTTTGTGCCAATTTACCAGCAAGGGGGGGAGGGGGGGGGAACCCCACCTCAGGAGCTGTGGGTGACCCCGAGGTGCCGGTTATCCACGACACAGCTCCTCCTCCGAGCAGCACTGTGATGAAACCATCTTCCTTCCCCTGCCTGGGGGCGGCTTTACGTTCGACATCCCAATAAAAGGGCTGTTCATAAACCGAGCCCTGCGTGGGCTCACGCCGGAGCGTGAACATCGGCTTCCGCTGGCACGCGTCCGTCCCCGCATCCCTGGCTCATCCCTGCCTGGGCGAGATCACCCCCGAGCTCCCGTTTGCTGCCGGGGATGGGTTTCGTGGTAGCAGAGAGGTCACGGCCACGGGGTTTGGGTTTTGCTGGCGGGATCTGGCCCTCTGCATGGGGGTCGCTTCCCTAAGGAACCCGTTACTGGACCCATTGGTGCAAATCCCCGTGCCCGCCCTGTAGCTGCCCCTTGCCGGTGGGTCAGCCGGCAAGGCTCCGACATAGTTATAGCGATATATATGTTACATATATTAATGTCAACTCTGTTGCATAATCTCAAATCTTTGAGTAGTCAGACAGTGATAAAAAAGGATTAAGAAACCGGACGACCCTTCTGTATTGTGAATGCTATTCATTTCAAACGTTGCTTGCTAGTAAAGTGCTGTTACAGGCAAAATGAAATTGTTAGTGTCTATCAAAAGCAGATGACACTTTACTAATACTCAAATTGCATTTGTTTTGGCAAATAGTTAAAAGCTTAGACATGTTTGTTTAACCACCCAAAACTAATTCAGTATAAATAATATTGGTTTCCAATACTTCTATGCTAAAAGGCACATAGTAATGTTCCAGCAGTTTGTTCAAGTGAGCTTTTGCATGCAGAGGTTTAATTGTGCTTTGAAATAGTTACTGATTCAGTATGACCTTGAAAGTGACATTTGTGCATGTCGAAAATACCTTCTCACAAATGAATCTCGCGCTCGGAAGGTGTAATTTCGTTAAGATTAAGATTACGTATATCTCTATAACTATGCTACAGTTCTATACGGGCACGATCTCAGCCCCAGGGCATCCCTCCTGGTGGAACAGCACCCGAAAGGAGATCGCAGAGCCCGGGAAGCCGTCGTCCGAGGGGAAGGCGTGCTGCAGTGCCGGCAGGGGAGGGTTAACGCGCTTACACCCAGAAACCGATGTCAAGAGACCTTCCCTTGTGATTAAAATGCAGGCCAGTGCTGCACGTTCACCAGCCCTGATTTCAAATGACCCGTATTGCTTCTCCCCGCGACGCGTGAGCAGCGCGTTACGCCTGGCTCCGGTTCTGCCAGCTACTTAATAACACAGGAGCAATGCCCGTGCATCCCTCTCCAGCCACTCGCGGTCCCCAGTCTACCGCTCTATTCCGATATTGTGAAACGCGTTACCAACGGCCGCAAGTAAAAAGAGAGGCTTTATTGGAGAGGAGAAGGGGAAACGCGCTGGGTTTTGCAGCCGGCGCAGGCGCGGGGAGGGGAGGGGAGCCAGTGGCTCCTGCTCTGCGGTGGCCGAGGGGACCCGCGTGGCCCGGCCGGCTGCGGTCCTCCGTCCAGCCGGGAATGGTGTCAGAGCTCTCTCCAGTTTGGGAGCACCTCCCTCTTCATCTACGGGAGGGTTTTCACTTCACGGTCTCCCTGGAGACAGTTAAGCAAGTTTCGGGTGTTTTCTGGTGCTAAAGCAGAGGGGCCTGGGAGCTGAAGATGCACAGGGAGGTCTGTGAGTTAATATTTTTTCCTGCCCTTATTCCACTTCCTTGCAGCCAGGCTGAAGCTAATCCAGAGCACGATCTGAGAGCGTTTGGCCACAGTTATTTCCGGTTTTATTTTCTTGCCTTTTTCCTGTTCCACTACAAGACCAGCCAGAATTAATTTGCTCCTAATCTGGGAACGCAGCCGGCGGGGCTGACCTCCGCCGTGTCCTTCCCCCCGAGTCCAGCCGGGGTGCCGGGACCATCCCGCCGGGTGCCGGCAGCAAGCAGGGCTTTCGGCAGAGCCTCCCTGCCCTTCCTGCCGGGCTGCCGCCTTTGGCAAACCTGTCCCAGCCCGCTCGCTTGGCTGCCTACGCCCCGGCCGGGCTTCCAGCACAGCTCGGCCATGTGGGCTGTGTTTGTACACAGATGAGTAATACGGTCGCCCGGAGCCAGCGCCGGCAATAACGCAGCATCCGACCCAGCCCCGCTCCTGGGAGCAGCGCCGTAAGTACCGGCCACTCTGCTTTTCTCCCCCTGAATCATTTTAGCTCGCTGCTTTTCACGCTGCCCCGGGGGTGCCGAGGGTTTGCACGGCACAAGCTCCGTGCCGGGAGGCCGGGAGTTTTTCAGACGTGCCGTGAAAAGATGAAGGTGGGAAAGAGCTGTGCGCGATGGGGATGGTGCGGTGGGGCCGGCGGTAAGCTGTTTTTTTCTCTGCCCTCCTACGGCACCAGCGGCTCGTGGCTGCGCTGATCGTTTGCAGAATTTATGGAAGTTTCACTCGGCAGCGTTTTAGGAGCGGGACGGGACGCTGAGACGCGGCCGTCCCCTGAGGAGGACGGATGAAAGCACTGGGTCTGGCAAAGAGCTCGAGCACATGCCTGAAACACACTGATTTTGGAAAGCCTTAAGCTTATGCCTATGCTCGGAGCTGCCTGCTCATCTCAGATCCCAAGCAGATACCAGCAGCCACCCGCAGCAATAACAACCTCCTACAAAGCCTCTGCTGTTCCGCTGGAAAAGGTCTTGGCATGTCCCATGCTGCTGGCTCCAGTGCCAAGCACTCAAAGGAGCCCAGCTGCTAGTTTTACAGTTCAACTCGTCTCTCTCCTTGTGCCGCCGTAAGAAAGTCATAAAAGTTAATAATTAACAGCTAAAATATGTTTCCCTCCATTGAAAGACACCGGCTGCCGGCTGGGGCTGGCGGGGAGAGCTGTGCCGTGGGAGGGCTGCTGCAGCCACGCTCCACGCTCGCTGGAGCCGAGGCCGGACACGCGGCGGAGGGACGGTGCCAGGGGACGTGCCAGGGCTCCTCTTGCCACAGACAAACCGCAGCCTTTAGGGGTGAAAGCCGGTGCCGGGCAGGAACCTGCCCCGGGTGAACTCGGCACAAACCAAAGGCTCCCGGGCTTGGACCTGCAGCCTGCGGTGCCTGATGACCCCATGGGGCTCCGTGCGTGGCCCTGGGGGGATGAGGAGGAGGAGGAGGAGGAGGAAGAGGTGTGCTCGCAGCCAGCTGGGTGAGCCTGCAGAGTTTGTAACCTGCCGTTTGCAAAGGAGCTGTTTGCAGAGGTCACGGCCGCAACGGGCGCCCGTCCCTCGACCTGCGCCGCTGCCACGGAGCACGGCTCCCCGGGTGGAAAAAGTTCAGCCGAAGGAGGAGGAGAACGCGGGGCTGCGGGGTGTGCCCGGGCTGCTGCTCCCCTCAGCTCCGGTGACTCATTTTGCTCTTAAAAATACAAGTGCTTCGTTAAGCCTGGGCCCGGTGCTTCCCACGTCCTCCCGCGGAGGCAGCCCGGCGCGCAGGGGACCAGCTCCCTGCTTTAGGCGCGGTTCGCACCCGGGCGCGCCCAGCTCGGGGCTCCCATCCAAGGGCTCTTTGCAAATCAGGGCTCCCGCACCCCGTGGCGTGCTTTGGTGAAGAGCTCGTGCAGCTTCCTCGGCTCCACCGAGATCAGAGGCACTATTTTTGTTCCGTCCCATCGTCGCCCTCGTTTGTGTTTACATCAGACGTGTGGCGGGGATATTTCCCATAGCCGGGCTGCCCTTTATTTCTGAAGCATGCAAATAACCAACGGCAGCCCTCACTCCCTGCCCTCGCTCCCTGCCCTCCAGCTGGGTCCTGAGGCTCTGGAAGCCTCCGCAGGGAGAAGGTCCCCTTTCCCCATGGAGAGGTGCAGGAGCACCGAGGGGATCGCGGGGGGCTGCAGGCTCCGCGTAGCTTTGAGGCAGCACGCCTGTAGCGCGCCAGCCAAAAAACAAAGCTCCTGATTTAAGTCTAATCTTTAACTAAAGGCATTTCCAATTTTATTTTATGTCGGGTTTATTGCTCTCTTGCCTCGTTAATTTTTTTCCTCCTGTTAATCGCCTCCCAGCCACCTCCCTCTCTCCGGGCACTCCCCGCGCACGGCGGCCCTCGGCGTTTTGCCCTTGTAGGTTTGCACCGGAGCCGCTTGGCCGCGCGGAGAGGTAGAGTATGGGCGGGGAGGAAGAGCAGGGGAAGACGAAGGGCGATGGCAGGGGCCGGGAAAGGGCAGCAAGGGGGTTTATTTGGGACCGGCAAGTCTCTGTGCAGCACCGGCAGCGCGTGCTGATGGATGAAGCTCGGTGTGTGTATGGGATGGCTGAGGCAGCCCAAATGCCATCCCAGGAGCAGCTCTCGGGAGGCTGTGGGGCTCCTTCTCATGGCTCCATGGGCTGGAGGGTTGCAGACATCTCTCGGAAACCTGGGGGGACCAGTGCGTTGGTTTCCATGCGACATGCCTGTGCGACCGAGCTGACCCGGCACGCCGAGCCTCGGGCTCCCTTCTCCCCTCGGGCCAGGCGGTCCCTTGCAGGAGGGTGCAGGAAATAATTTTTTTTTTCACCTTTATTTCAGAGACCAGAGGTGGAGGCGGAGGGGAGGAGAGGCGGCGCTGCCGAAGCCGTCAGTGGGTAAGAGATGGAGATGCTGGGGCCGGAGGGGCTGCCCCGTGGCACTGGGATGTTGGATGGGGAGCGGGCAGAGAGGAACCAGCCCGGGCGCTGCCTGGGACCCTGCGTCCTCTCCACTTCCCCGAGGGGACCTAATGCACCCCGCAGCCCCCCAGCCCATGCCCAGGGCTTTCTGTATGACCTCAAGGTGCTTGCGGGATGTGGGTGCTGTTTCCGCACCACCCCTTGCTCTCCTGGGGTGATAACGGGGTTTCAGTCCCTCTGGGTGGTGGGCACAGGGACATGCTGTCCTTCTCCCCCTGCACCTTTTGGGTCCGGTGGTAGGGAGGGATCCCAACATCCCCTGCAGGGATGGATGCCGTCTCCCCTCCCCATGCCACGGGAGCCCCCCAGGAAGCATTTGCCACGTGCGGGTTTGGGACCCCGCATGGGGACACTGTGCCACGTCCCCACGAACGCTCGTCTCCTCCAGGCCACCCGTCCTGAGCCCAGGGAGCATCGCTTCACCCGTCCCGGGGCAGCCCCGTCCCCGTCCCATCGCTTCCCCAGCGGGGTGTGAGATGCGGCCAGGCGGGGCGTGAGGCACCGCCGGGGCTTGTCCCCAGGGCAGCCGAGCCGAAAACATCCCTCGGAGCCGGAACCCCGACCCGCGCGATGCTGAGCCTCAAGTTACCCCGGCTGCTCAGCATCAACCAAGTGCCTAAGGTCAGAAAGGAGCTTTTCTTCCCCAAGCCCGAGGCTCGGGGGGATTTTGGGAGGTGACGCGTGGGAGCAGAGTGCTGGGGTGGCCATTCCCCTGGGGCAGACCACCTCCCACGGGCGGACACGGCTCTGTCCTCGCAGCAGGGTCCTGGGTCCTGAATCACGGGCACCCTCCTTTTGACGACCTTCCTTTCTTCTCCTCCCATTTGTCCCTCCTCCTCCGACTGCCACCGGTGCCAGTCCTTGCCTTGCAGGGGTACCGGGAGCAGGGGATCCTCTTCGGGTATCGCCCCCCCAGAAGCTCAGCAGCAGACTGCCTCCTCAGCGTCTTCCAAATGACGAATGAGACCCTAAATATCTGGACGCATTTTGTGCCTGCCTGGTGGGTACCACGCTCTGGGTCTTCAGCATCCGTGGGAGGAAGTGGTGGGTCTCCGCGGTGGGAGCAAGGCTGGGGGAGCAGGGACAGGGGACACCCAAGGGTGCGATGCTCACCTTCCTCCGCCCCACAGGTACTTCGTGTGGACCCTGGTGGGGCGGCTGCGGGGGCCGGGGGGCCGGGAGGACCCCCACGCCTGGCCCCTCCTCGCCTACCTGCTGACCTGCTGCATCTACCCCCTCGCCTCCAGCTGCGCCCACACCTTCAGCACCATGTCCACCCGCACCCGGCACATCTGCTACTTCTTCGATTACGCGGCTCTCAGCATGTACAGCTTGGGTAAGGACGGGCAAGTCGGCAGAGGTTTTGGCGGGGTGCCGGTCCCCAGCACTTCCCCGGGGCAGCAGGAGCCGAAGCACAGGGAGGTGTCGGGGACGGGGCTGAACCCGGGGTGCTCAGACGGCTTATATCCATGGGACACGCAGAAACAGCGGCTGCTCGTGTCTGGTGTCTACTCCTCCTCCTCCCTGCAGCCTGGCGCTTGGGAGGGACCATGAAGCATCTCTGACGCCGCCACAAATAATAATTTGGGGCTGGGTTTCGTACCGGGCAGCCCTGGGACGGAGGTCTGGCTGTGTGACGCTCCTCGGTATTTGTAGTAAATAAAATAAGAAAAAAACCCCCCCACATCAAAGACAAATGCTGTCAGTGAAGTCGGTGGCACCGCGCTGGGAGCAAGCCCAGGGTACGCAGCAGGAGCAGCCAGGGTCTTCTCATGGCACAAGGCACCTCCGGCTCCTCACGGAAAGGCGTTTGCAGGAGCTGGCTATCAGGGCGTCTGCCTGATGCTCCGCTTAGCTATTTAACCGCTCGTCTACCTTCCTTCGTATCTCCCTTTCCCGAGAGCGCCCAAGGCCGAGTGCCAATTTGAAGGTTCACGGCTGCGCCCAGGAGGGTGCTGAGGGTCCCAGCGGGTCCTGGCGCTCACCGGGCACCTCCTGTTTCCAGGGTCTGCGCTGGCGTACTCGGCGTACATTTTCCCAGCGGAATGGGTCAACAGCACTTTCCACCACTGCTACGTCCCCATCGCGGTGTTTAACACTGTCGTTAGCACCAGTCTGTCCTGCTATTCCAGGTAAGCTTCTGCGTTATCTGCCGCGATTGCTACAGCATAATCATTAATTACTGTTATTAATAAAGGTTTTCAATTACAGGCTGTATGGTAACAACATGAGTGTTAAGCTCAGGAAGGGGAAGAAGGGGACTTTTGGTTTGGGAAACGCGTTGCACGTTGGCACTAGGAGAGTTCGATGATCAAAAATGCAAAACAATTGAAGTAGCTTTAATTTTTGACAGTTCAGAAGGCAGTTTCGTCTGGTGCAGGCCTGGCAGGAAGATCCCCACCACCAGCGCCTTGTTTGGGCTGTTGTTTTCCTAAAATCACCTGCAAAAAGGGCTGGGCTCCTGTGCACCCAACGTTTAAGCACGTGTTTAGGTTTAAACATGAGCATGGTCCTGCTAAAGGCACATACCAGCTTAAGTGCTGCGCGTCTGTGTTTGTACGTGCGTGTGTGTTTATATGTGCGTGTTTATACGTGCGTGCGTGTTTATGTGCGTGTTTATACATGTGTGTGCGTGTTTGTGTGCGTGTTTATACGCACATGTGTGTTTATGTGCGTATTTATACGTGCGTGCGTGTTTATGTGCGTGTTTATACATGTGTGTGCGTGTTTATGTGCGTGTTTATACACGTGTGTGTGTGTTTATGTGCGTATTTATATGTGCGTGTGTGTTTATGTGCGTGTTTGTACGTGCGTGTGTGTTTAAATGTGTGTGCAACAGATTGGCAGAGGAGGAGCCTCAGCATTCTCGCAGCCCGTTGCATAATTTTTAAAAGCACGAGCAGCATTGCGTGCACGGTATTTTGTTCCTGAATGGCATTAGACAATTTGTTTGGAATAACTCAAATGTCTGAACTACTCGGCTGATTTCCAGCGATACGTGCCGTGCTAGACCTCCAGCTGGTTTGGTTTTTATTTAATTCATGGTAGATACCTCCCTGAAGGCTGTGTTTGTAAAGCACTCGGGTCTGTCAGTGCGACGACACGCAGTTTGCTTTGCAAAATGTACAATTCCTGTTTCCACAAGTGGTGTGAATCGTTCGGCGTTATTCCTTCCTTGTATTTTGGGCTGTCTTCGACACGTGGTTGCCTGTCGCAGCATCACGTAACCCCGGGGGACCCTTCTTCCCCGGCTGCCGTGGCCCGGGCGGCCCCCCAGGACCCCCCCAGCACAGGGCTGTGTTTCGATGCAGGGAGGAAGACGCTCCCGCGCCCTGGCAAACACAGCAGGAAGAAATCACGCTGCCCGGCTGGCTCTGCTGCAGGGCGGGATGCAGCTGAGCATCGCCGTGTCTTCCCCACAGGGAGTGTGCTAAGCTCTCGATATTCCTTACGGATCCTGCTAATCTGGCTCGTTTAAGTGTCTGTTGAGTACAGAAGGATTTACTCACCTTTTACTCACTGCAGTAACTCCCTGGGGTGGAAGATTTGGATCTATCCTTGGTATTACTGAGCAGTACTGCAAACTCAAGGATCTCTCTGGGATCACTCGGTGGATGACGCCACTTGGGGCTTGGTATTTTTTTCCTTGTATTCCTCATTTCTTTCTCTTTGTCTCTTTTCCCCCTCTTATTTTTGTCTTGTGCGTCTCTTTATTGTCTCATTAGATGGGCTTAGCAAACGAAGCTTACTGACCGTGTGCTAATCCTAGTACTTACCACTTGAAGATAACACTTAGGAAATATCAGCAACTTGAGTTCCAGATTAATTTGGATTGTTTAAAAAAATTCTTGATCTGCAAATTTAATTGTCAGCATCTCTCTACTGCAAAACTGTAAGTACAGTTACGTGAAAAAACATGCAACTATCGCTACGTGATAGAATAGCAATTCCTATTGGCTCAGGAATTTCCATTAGAGAAGTAGTAAATCCATCAAATGTCAGCTTAGAAAATAAAAAAAATCCACCCAAGATCCCTGGGTGAGCAGGAATACTGAATGTACCGTACAGGCGTGGGCCAGCAGTGCTGCTGGTTTACCCCCACGGTGCTGAGCAGAGCCCCCGTAATTCATCACCGCACCCCGCGCACGCCAGGTCACGTCTGGGGACCGCGTTAGCCATGGGGCCGCTGCCAGCATCCCCGCGGTGGCCGCTCTCACCCCGCGCCCCTCTGCACGCCCCGCGCGTGTGAGCATCTCAGCTGCGTGTGCGGCCCCCGGCCGTGCCCCCGGCCGCCCGTCTCTCTCCTTTCTCTCCTCTCGCAGGCTGAGGCTGGCGGGGCTGCGGAGGACAAGGGGGCACGGTTTTGCGCCCGCCTCTGCCCGAGCGCTTTCCCGGTTTGCGTGAGAGGCTTGTGCCAGGCTTGCACCCCGGGGTGCCCGAGCCACAGCCGGCGGGTCGGGGACGGGAAGGCGGCGGGGCTGGCCACCCCCGAGACCCCCGCGAGGCCACCGGTGCCTGGGCCGCCCCGTTTCCTACCTCAAGGCGCTGCTCACCGATCGCATTCGCTTCAGCGTCACCCTCGGCTGAGTCACACCAGCCAAAACGTCCTTCCGAGGCAGGGGGTGGATGGACGGGAGCGGACCCGAAACCAAATTGCGCAATGGGCGGTGATGCGACCAAGTCAGGCGCACTCGGAGGGGACCTGCCCGGGCACTCCGGCTCCTGCCCGGCTCGCAGAGGGCTCAGCAGCAGCACAGCAACGCTGCCGGGCTGCTCTGCCAACCGCACCCTGGGCAGGGCTCTCTTGAGGAGCCGGGAGGGTCCGTGGCTGCTGGTGGCCCCGGACGCACGTGTCCCTGCCAGGGACTGGGGTCACTCGAGGAGAGAGAGGCGAGCAGCACGCCTGGCCATTTCGGAGAGGTTCAGATGAGGGAGGGAAGGGCTCCTGACCCCGGCTGAGCTTCTGCACCGTGGCCGAACGCAGCGGCAGAGTACGCTCAGCCTCTTGCGTGCACCCCGTGAAGGTCGACGGGCGTACGGGTTAATGCAGAGGAGGATGCGGCGATGTGATGAAGGCAGGGACTTGCAGTGGGGCATCCAAAGAAAGGCATTTGCTAAGCTGCTGCACCAAATTTCATCCAACATCTCGGGAAAATTCTCCAATCCTAGGTGGCTGGTTCGGTCAACAGTAAGAGTTTTTGTTTGGTTGGTTTTTGCATCCTGTGCCCTAGGAACATTGAATTGCCAAACAGGGAAACGTGCAGATGGACTGAAATACGTGCGTTTATCCTTTACGTGCGCTAGATACCCTCGTCACACTGAAATAGAGAGCGTCCGACTGCATCCCCCCCCGCCAATGCAGGACGAGCAGCTGCGTAAAAGGTTTCTTTCATGCTGGAGGATTTGGCATCTCCCTGCGGACATCCCCATGAAAGCAGAAAAACCTGTATGGGCTTTTCACGATGAGAACAGAGTGGGCTTGAACTCTGCTACATCTCACACCGTCCTCTGTGAATAGGGCACTGTCCCCGGGGTTACCGTGCGCCTGGCCGCGCGCCCAGGCTGCGAGATGGTGGCTCTATTTTGGCAACAGAAGAGCGCAGGTTGGATCGGTGCGCGGCCGAAGGAGTGGGGAGATGGTCCGGCAAGGGTGAGCGTAGCACCGAGCAGCAGCGTGAGCAGGATGGGAGTACAGCACCGGGCAGGTGAAGCCACAGTAGGAAAATCCAGTAGGAATCATGCAGAAATACAGGAGAAAATAGAGCAGGAGGCATCTTCAGCATCATCGCACCTCGAATGCTGTGTTCAGTGTTGGGCCCCTCACCACAAGAGAGACATGGAGGGGCTGGAGCGTGTCCAGAGAAGGGCAACGGAGCTGGTGCAGGGTCTGGAGCACAAGGCTGATGGGGAGCGGCTGAGGGACCTGGGGTTGTTCAGCCTGGAGAAGAGGAGGCTGAGGGGAGACCTCACCGCTCTCTACAACTGCCTGAAAGGAGGGTGTAGGGAGGTGGGGTTGGTCTCTTCTCCCAGGTAACAAGGGATAGGACGAGAGGAAACGGCCTCAAGTTGCGCCAGGGGAGGTTTAGACTGGATTAGGGAAAACTTCTCCACCGAAAGGGTTGCCCAGCACTGGACCAGGCTGCCCAGGGAAGCGGTGGAGTCCCCATCCCTGGAGGTATTCAAAAGCCGTTTGGATGAGGTGCTCAGGGACACGGTGTAGTGGTGGGCTTGGCAGTGTTAGGTTTACGGTTGGACTCGATGATCTTAAAGGTCTTTTCCAACCTAAACGATTCTGTGATGCTGTGATTCTGTGATCATCGTGATGTCTTCTGAGCAAGCCTCAAGCTATGGTGGAAGGCCAAACCCGGGAGGAGCGAGCCAAAAGCCCTTCTGCAGTTAGTGGCTCTTGAGCGCAAGTTGGATTGTCGGGGTTTCAACCCCTGTTTGGGGTCATATTGATAGAGCCCTCTGCTTTGCAGGCAGGTCTGTTGTAGTTCTGCTCAAGTTAATCTCCTTCTTTCCACATTGGGCTAAAACCCTATCAAAGCCCGTCTTTCCCAGCAGGGAGGCATCGGAGAGAGAGGTTTTCTGTTCCCGGTCTGGAGCTCGCGTGGCTAGGAGGCTGGCTGGCGGCTGTGCCGGCGCGTGGTGCGGCTCCCCTGCGCTTGCCATCGCCGGGTTTCATTTGAGTTGTGATCCCTGTGCGGGAAGAGCAGGCTGGGGGCTCGGCGACCAAGCTCCAGGTTTTATAATGGGTTTCTTGGGACCTGGGCGGTCAATTCTTTCATGATTTCAGCTATGAAGTAGGTCCTACATTTCAGCAGCGTGATTTCCTGGGGAACAAAATGCAGACTATTACTCCCCATACAGAGGCAGGCTTTCCTCCTCATACATAGTATGATTATAACCAACAGGCTGCTGCTTCCCTTATAATGGTGATGTCATTAAAAAGTAACTTGTTAAATTAATTTACTTTGATTCTCAGTAACTCTCTCCATGCGTTCTCTGAAATGACAATTGCAAAGTCTTGGCAGGATGTTAAAAAAAAAAAGGATGCTGCGACATTTCATGCGTTTCGGACACAAGCTGCAATACAGCTTCATTAACAAACGGTGACAATCACAGCCTGAATGCCGCATTCCCTACGAAGCCGTCCAAACCAAGGCAGATGTATTCTCCTTGATTGCTGTGCTCAGAAAGCTCGGATTCAAAACTGAGAGTGAAAACTCAGTTAAAAACAACTGCAGGGGCAGCAGCTGTTTAAAGAGCAGCTCTGTTCCTAGCTGCTGATGGGCAACGGGTAGTGAGCAATGGTAAAGGAAGAAAAATCAGCCCGCCTGGGATGGAAGGGTTGTTTTTGGAGCTGCAGGGATGCGCCTGCGAGAGCCAGAGCACGTAACAGGGGAAGATAGCCCCTAAATCCTTCCTCCCCCAGCTCAGGGTTCAGCCAGGGAAGGCTCAGCCAGGTGAGCTGAGGGTGGTCGCAGCTTTCATACTCTCAGCACACAAAAATCACGTTGCTGTGGCTGAATTCACGGCCATCCGTGGGGAAGTGTATGTGCAGTCTGTGTACTGCAATCCACGGTCCCCAGCAAACGACTGACAAACAGAATCCGGCGCTTACGTTCGCCTCATCTGCCGTGCTGTGCAACGTGAAATACCCTCTCTCTGTTCCTCTAGGTTTCTGGAGGTGGAGCGGCCCAGGTTCAGCAAGGTTTCCCGCACGCTGGCCTTTGTGTACCCGTACCTCTTCGACAGCATCCCTCTCTTCTACAGGGTACGCTTCCCAAGGCCCTTATTCACAGCACCAAGACATTGGCGTGCTGCAGGGTTGGAAATATCAGCTGCTTCATCTTAGTCTGAAAATACTTGGGAAAATATGCTAGCCTTTTTTGTTCGTTTTAAAGGAAAACAAACTCCTGCAGGAAAAGAGATTCGGTTATTTTTTCCTGCACCTATTGATAGGCAGATTCCTTCCACTTCAAAGCACCGCGCTCAAACTTTGCCCATGCTGGAAAGTTACTGCCTTTGCATGCTGCTACTTTTCCAGTTCCTAAACTGGAGCGGGGTGGGAATTTTGCTGCAGGGAGGTCTAAGGACAGGAGGTGCGGGGCTGGGATTTGCATGAAATGGAGGTGACGGCTCTTGTACAGAGCCCTGGGTCCTGCACCACGTGCCCTGGTGGTGGGTGATGGGCAGCCGGAGACGATGGGGGCTCGGGGAGCGGTAATGCCTCCTTTAGAAACGTGGTGTTCCCCTCTTTCCCTTGCACGGCACCCCTGCCTGGACACGTCTCTGCTGCTGCAGTTCTACCTGTGTGCGGCAGAGAGCTGCACGGAGGCTGCGATCCTGGTCCACTACAAGCACACCGCCTTTGCCTTCCTCACTTGCTTCATCTTCGCTAGCCATCTGCCAGAGAGACTTGCGCCAGGACACTTTGACTATATTGGTAAGTGCCGAAAGGGTGAGTTGGCATTGTTTTCTCATTATTTTCAGGAAGAAAGCGCATTAATGCGTGAGTGACTCCCAGAGGTTATAATCTATTCCCTGCTGGAAATTCGAAATGTAGTTTTACATACAAGATACAGCAGCCCTGCCTAGGTAAAGTGGGAACAGCTCCGGAAGCATGCTGTTTCCACAATGTCTCACAGAGGGTTTCATGACTGCAAAGCACTCATTTCTCATGCAAAAAACCTCACCTGTGGCACAGTGGTGCTTCACAGTGCCACGTCAGGGCACTGCAGGAGCAGCCACCAAGGAGACTGGGTGGCAGTCCTGGCCGCATGGGGGTTTCCTCTGTCCCCCCGCCACGCCGAGCGCAAGCGCAGTGCTCCTTAGCACGGCGCGTGTGCCAGGATCGCAGCAGCGAGCTGCACGTCCCTCGCTTCCATTACAGCCGGCTGCATTTTGGAAAGGAAGATCTCTGTGCTCTGGTGGCGCAATGATAAAAGCCACAGAAATCAGTAGAATAAATATTTAAAAATGCGATGCCCGGAGGCAATGGATGCTATGCAGAAGGTCTGCTGAGCCCTCATGGCGGTGTTTTAACGAAGCCCAAGGAGTTTCTTGGTGAGTGCTTCTGGCTTTGTTGCAGGGCACAGCCACCAAGTTTTCCACGTGTGTGGGATCATCAGCACGCACTTCCAGATGGAGGCCATCATGATGGACATGGCCGAGCGCCACGACCGGCTCCTGCCCCCCTCGCTGCTTCCCTCCTCCCGGCAGACTCTCGGGTCGATGGGCATCTGCATGGCCGTGAGCCTGGCTGTCATCGGGCTCTGCTCCATGTCCCTGCGCTTCATGCCAGAGCCTCTGCAGAGAGAAAAACCCCATGGGCATTAGGCTTCGGGTCTAGATAGCATTTATTCTGCTCCCCAGGAGAGACCCTAAACAATACGTGTATGGTATGGATGAGGAGGAGTTTATTCGCCTACGCTCTCTGAGAAAATGTTTATTTAAACTTTTCTCAAGAGCGAAACATATTGCACTGGTTTTTGTACATATAGCTTTAAAGCTGGGAACAGATTATGAAATGCTTTTAATCAAGTTGCTATTTCACCACAAGAAATATTTAAAATAGTCTTAACTTTTTCTGTAAAAGGGAGATAAGTGCTAATACTTTCCAAAGCAATAGGCATTCATCAGGACTGCCTTACGGAGGAATCAGGGAGGCGAGTGAACGTGGATAACGCTGGTCATCTGGTGACACAGATGTCCTTGTCCTCAGTTTAGACCGATAGCCAAGAGTCCTTGGTGAAGGCACGAGCAAGGGCTCTCCCAGGGGTTCCCTAACTGAGGTTTGCACCTTGAAAGTGGCATTATTTTGGAGATTAAAACCTCAAATATCCGTGTTACACAGCCTTACACTAAACCCAAGTGCCTGACAGATGTGGGATTGAGAGAGACTAGAGTTTGCCTACGTTTTAAATTCGGCTATTTTTAATCATTACCCGGAAAGAGTTATTCTAGAAGAACTCGCCATGGGATGTTCCTCCAGAATAGCTTTTTTCTGGGTCCAATTCCGGTGCATAGGTAAGTCCTGGGAAATTAATTCCCACGGGACAGCTGAGCTCCTGCTTGCAAGGGCGATGCGACTGCCCGGCGGCTGACGCAGCCCCAAGCGCAGAGCACGGGAGGCACCGACCCTCCCTCCTTGCACCGGACACCTCCGTCCTGTACTCACAGCTTCTCCAACCTCATTTGTGGCATCAAACGTAAATGGAGGAAGAGATATCTGCACCCGCGAGGTGACAACGTGGACTTCCTTACAAGCACTGTTTTGTGCCGAGTGTTTAACACGGGTGTGAAGCCGCGCTATTCAGCAGAGGTGTTTGACGCCTTGTTGAGGGCGATGGCTGAGAAATTCATGACTGCCGCGTCGAGGCATCCTCTCCCGGGCGTTTCTGGAGGCAGGATACTGGGCTAGACAGACCCTTGGTCTGAGGGCGTGACTGATGGTAGAGCCATCACCTCTGCACCTCTCTAGTTTCTGGTCCCACTCGCACAGAAGAATGTTTTTCCTTTTATGAGTGAATAGGATGGGGGTGTCTGAGGAGAATAAAACATCAGCTGAGCAGGAAGTGGCAGTCTGTCCAGCCTAGAGACATGAGCGTTGTCGGATGAAAGGCAAGAGTTAGAACAGCTCAGCTGGTAATGCACGGGGGGTCAAAGCCTGTAATTTTAAAGCATTTCCAGAGTTCGATCTCTGCTCACCCAGCAATAGCCTTACGCTCAGGCTGGCTCCTCGCTTTCCTTTGCTGCTGCACGTGATTTTACAGGCAGAAGCAGAGAGCTCTGGGGAGAGCCTGGAGGTCTCAGCCTGGTCCGGGGCGAGGGGGAGGCAGCCCGCGGGGAGAGCTCGGCCAGTGGCTCCAGCGACGGAGGTTGTCACGTTGGATTTACCTAACACGGCGCGGGAGGTACAGGAGCACGTGATGCAAGGATTACTGCTAGGGAATATTATCAAGCTTCTTGATAATCATACGGGTGTGTAATTTGTTTTGTGTATAATTACCTCTATCAAGGTATAATTGATGCACTTTTGAGTGACAATACAACGGCTCGTTAAATATATTATGGGACAAAGAAGTCTTTTGAAAAATAGCTTCCTTTTGAAAGCTGACCAAGATTTATATTAATATTTATAAGCACTGGAACATAATTGTTTATTCAACAGTTTTATTTCATTAAAAGAGAAAACTAATATAACTATCGCACTGATATATGCTAAGCTGATTTGTATAGTTTCATAAAAATACTGTCTGTGAAAATTAATCACTTCAGAGATAATTGCTGATAATTGCAAAGCTTATTTACCTTGTGTACTCGTGTGACTGGAAAGGAATCTGGCTCTGCGTGCAAGACATGATTTAAGAGTCTGTAAAATTTACATGAATCATTATAACTTTTTTCTTGGTTGTTTAACTTTTGAGTTTGGGAAGTCCTCTCGTCCTCTTCAGGTGAAATTATTTGCAGGAAAACTACATTAAAAAATATAACACCGACTTACATTACCAGAATCCCTCTGGATCCTGCAGCGCGTTGCACGGACCCTTTGCCTGGCACATACTTTACATACTAAACGAGTGAATGTTTGATCTTGAAGCAGCACAGGTCAGCCAGATTTCTTGCTCAGTTGGAGGCAGGCCTTCAAAAAGCTATTCAATGTACGAAATTTTATTCACATAAAGAAATAAAACCTCTGTGTCAAATCGTTACGGGTAGATAATACAGGATATTTATTTGTTGGAACATGTTGTTTCGTTGTGTGTCTGCGCCCAGTCCAGAGCGAATCCCAAACAAAACTGTGACCTTTATGACCAAATCCCAGAGAAAATCACTCATCCGCTCTTCAGCCAAGGAGATTTTACTGCGCTGATGAACTATGCAGATACAGCAGATTTTTAGGTCTATCGAGTTCCTTTGGGTTAAGGCAAAAAAGGTGAATCTGAATATTCCTGACTAACGCTTAATCCAAAAGACGCGTGTCCTTTCCCAGAAGGGTATAATGCACGACGAGGATTTAAATAAGCTGGAATGAGGGTACCTTCAGGCTTGGGAAAGGCGTCTGGTGTGCGCATCGTTAGCTTGTTCGTTAAACCACCTTTCCTCCCGTGACGATACTGAATTGTGCTCTCATCCATCCTGCGTGTATCACTTCCCGGGTGGATATCAGTATGCCGGGTTTAATTTGTCAAGTCCTAAGCGGTCCGGGATCGAGGAGAAGCGAGACGCTGCCGCGGCAGTCAGCGGAAGCCTGAGCGGAGTTTTTTGCTGCAAGTGCAGCTTCAGGCGCTTTTATCCGTTAGTTCCCAGGGCTTTGGGAATTCAGTCTGGTTTTTAGGGCGGCAGCCCCACCTCACCAGTTTTAGGGTGCAGGGCAAGGAGGGTCGTGGCTTGCGAGGCACTCCGTGACGGTGGGACTGCACGCGAGGCTCTGGTTCTGCTCCTGGGGGGGTCAGTTCCATTTTGACCGTTGGTATCCTTGATGCGTGTTACGAGAACATTAACAGATGTGTCTGTTTCAATGTATTTTAAACACTGTTTAAGAAGTGAAGTCTGGGCCAGGACAGTGGCTTGTTCCGATAGCGGTCATAGTAAAAGACAGCTTGTTTGGGGCTTCTTTGCACTTTTTTTTTTTCTTTTTCCCCTTAACTAACGATGTAGTTAAATTGCACTAAAGTAAGAATTGACTGGAGTCGGTGGTTTAAGCGAGATTGAGCTCAACCCACTGGAAGCCTTTAGAGCTGCTCCCCAGGGTTAAAACCCAAATTATTTCATCTTTTACCCCAGTTTCCCCATTTGAATTAGAAGCGTTTCCTTGTCAGAAGTAGGTCTTTCACTGGACTTGTTTGGGCCGGCTTTTTATGCCTCTCTTAACTTCACATTTTAGGCTTTGCTTTCCACCATTAAGCATTTACATAATTCCTACAGGCTAGGGATTAACTAATTTACCTCCAGGCAGGTAGCGGCTCTGCCACAGGGAGGCCCTGGCACGGAGAACTTGCTGGATTACACCTCTCTTCCTGAGCCCCAACCTTTATTTACACTAAGCAGATAAAAGAGGCAAATACAAGACGAGGCACGGCCCGGGCACCCTTCCAGGGAGCGGCTCCCGCGGCCTAGCCCGCAGGCCGGGCCCTGGGCCGCACCGACATCTTGTCTCCCTCCCTGCTCCAGCGTAGGGCGAGTTGGCTGGGGGAAAAGCAGCCCCGGGGTGGGAAGGCGGGGTGCGGAGGGGCGGCTTCCCGCTCCCCCGCCGGCTGCCCCCCGCCTGCGGGACACCCAGCGCCCTCGCCACGGCGGCTCCGGCCCTTCCCCTGAGGCAGGGCCTGGCTCCGGCCTCCAGGCCCGGCTCTGCGCCAGGACCACACCCGGCCCGGCCCCGGGGGATCGGCACAGGCCTCGGCGAGGCCCCGGGGCTGCCGGCCCCTCCCTGCGGGCCCTGGCTCCGCCGTGCCGGCCCCCCCCGCCCAGCCCCGGGCCGCCGCCGCCGCCGCCGCCGCGGCCCCGCCGGGCCCAGCAGGGGGCGCCCGCGCTCCGGGCCGCGCCCTTCGGCGTCGCCATGGCAACGCTTACGGGGCGGGAGAGGGGGGGCGTTGGTGAACGGCGTCGCCTGTACGTAGCCGCGCGCTGCGCGGTGACGCTAGCGGGGCCGCGCGCGCTGATTGGTTAGATTTGAATCACAGCGAGCGCGCGGGCCGCCGGTCGGAGGCAGCGCGGAGCCCGGCCGGCAGCGCCCGCCTCGATCGCGACCCCCGGCCCCGCCCGCCGCGGCCCCCGCGACATGAAGGCGGTGTAAGTCGCCCCCCTCACCCCCCCCTCCCTGTCCGGCCGCGGGGCAGGGGGGGCCGTTTGGCCGGCCCGGTCCGGGGGGGTCCGGTCCGGTGCTGTGAGGGCAGCCGGGCCGCCCCTCAGGCCTCCCTCCTTCTCCCAGTAGGGCCAAGACGCCGCGGAGGCCGGCGCTGAAGAAGCCGTCCAACCCCAGCCTGAAGGATCCCGTGGGGGTGAGTGCGGGGGCGCCGGGCGGGGAGGGGCCGCGGCCCCCCGGTGAGGGGCCCCCGGCGGCTCGGCGTGCTGCCGCCCTTCGGGGCTGCTCTGAGGGACGACGGGCCCTGTCCCCCCCCTCCCCTTCCCCAGGTGTACTGCAGGGTGCGGCCGCTCAGCCGCCCCGACCAGGAGTGCTGCATCGAGGTGATCAGCGAGACCACGGTGCAGATCCACCCGCCCGACGGATACAGGATATTCCGCAGCGGGGAGTACCGGGAGGTAACGGCCTGGGGGGCGGTGGGGAAATCCGCGCCGCTGCCCTCCTCCTTGGAGCTGTGCTCGGCTGAAGGGGCTGTTTTCCAAGCCTGGAATTCGGGATCGAGGTCCTTTTCCCAGCCGTCGATGTTTTCCGTTGGCTTGCGGTGTCTTGCGATCAGCCGCTTGCGCTTTTAGAAAAGCGAATTTTCAAAACCCGAAAACCATCTAGAGCAAAAATGCACCCTTAGCCATCAAATATATTTTCCACGTACGAAAAGGTTTCTGCAGGGTGGAGAGGGAAGGTAAAAGGAACAAAAGCAACGTTGGCAAATATTTAGACTGCCTGAAGGACTTTTTCATGTAGGACTAATTGAAAGAAACCAGCTCTAAGCTAAACCAGTCATGAATGAATTAATGGCTGATTTACCCCAAACTGAAGTTGGGTAAAAAAAGCAGTGTTTCCCTATTTATATAATGTGTATGGGGGAAAGCTGTAGGTTACGCATACAAACTGGTGAAATGTCACAAAGCCTAGAAAAGCAAGTAGCAGGTCACAAAGCGGCTCATATTGTTACTTGAGCAATACAAATGTTTCCTGGAACAGGAGGGTTTAGTACACAGCTCTGTAACTGTAAATAAGACATGGTCATAGTGTTTCTGAAAAAAAGAAGGTTAGTTGAGATGTAGAATACTTTTTTTCCGACTTCAGTATGGGAAATTCTTCTAGGAAGTACATAAAGTGGTTTTCAGAGGCTTAAATGAAATAGGCAAAGAATAATTAAAAGTTTGGTAAGCAAACCTTTGCGCAAAAAACCTTAAAATTCAAATGTTTACCTAAGCAGGTGTTTTGACTGAAAAGTGACCGGATTAATGAAAAAAAAAAAAAGTATATTGAAAACCTATGACTGGAAACTGAGGCTAGACTGGAAAAAGACACAGGCTCAAAACAAAGTGGTTAAATACTGGAACAACTCGACTTTGGCCGTTGTGGGTGTTCGTTTGCTCGGTGCTTGCGTAGATGATGGTTGGAGCTCAAGCACAAGTTTGAGCTTGAAGCTGTGAATTGTGAGATTCTCTAGTGGCTGGGAGGTCAGGCTTTGCGATCATTCTGGTTATTTCTGGACTTCAGCTCTATGAAAATGAGACAGTTGCTGTTCTTCATTAGGCACGTCTTAGTCTGAGAATAGTTATATTGGAGCAACTGCCCGTGTTCACACACTGGTATAATCCTAAAGTAGAATCTTTATCTTTCTGGTAAGCTGATGGAAAGGGGTTCTAAGGTATGAAGCAATGAAGCATTTTGAAGCAATGGACTTCTGGACAGGGAAACCTAAGGTTTAGGACAGTGTATCTCTTTTTCTTCAGACGCAATATTCATTTAAAGAAGTGTTTGGCACCCTTGTTGCTCAGAAGGAGCTTTTTGACGTGGTGGCTAAACCTCTAGTGGAAGATCTCATTCGTGGGAAAAATGGTAAGCGAGTACTTGTTCTCTACCACTTTTCCGTATGTCTACCAGGCAGGTTTTTTTCTATCGCTATGATTTCATACGTCTCAAGGTTTCTTAGCTTGTCTAGGTAAAAACATGTATACCTTGTTTGCAATGAGAATAGCTCCCCTATACAACATCCTTGGAAGCTCTTCTTGCCTTTCATTACTTCTAAACCTATTTACCGTTGTTATGATGTGCGTGTTACTTGTGTCACAGTCTAATCTTTTTGTACACCGTTAACTGGAGAAGCTTTTCTTCTGCAGAAAGGGGATAACTTATCCACCTACAGAAAGAAATCAGTTTGTAGGGCTTGATCTCCTGGGCATGATTTGATACCATGGTGTTGGTTCTTGAACTACCTGGCTTATGTCAGACTCCTCAGTAACAGTCATAACAAATCAGCACTCTACACCTGGGGCTTAGTGGCTTCCTTCCATTTTGGCTTCCAGAGAGGATGGTGGGGTAGAGTCAGTTGTAGTTGAAGTGGCTGTCAATGAGAGATGTAAACGCTAGTGATGCCAGTGGCTTTTGATGGGCTGGAATCGTTTGCTGTTATCTGTTCAGAAGGAATCATTGTTTTTTTCCCAAATACGTTTGACCCGAGAAAGACAGGGTGTGTGATTATAACTGAGGGGTTTTTTGAGGCAGCAAGCATGAGTCAGTAACTTTTCTGTCCCTCCTAGGTCTCCTTTTTACATATGGTGTGACAGGCAGTGGGAAAACACACACCATGACAGGCTCTCCTGGTGATGGAGGACTTCTCCCGCGGTGTTTGGATATGATCTTCAACAGCATAGGACCATTCCAGGCCAAGCGATTTGTGAGTAGTTTTGCACTGAATTCTCTGTGCTGTTGCTTGTAACAGCCTAAAAACACTAGAAAAAAAGGTTCTGTTCAAAGTGCTTGTCCCCTGTCCAGTCATGTGACTGGAACACTTCAAAAAGAAAACCAACCGAGAAGATCTCACCCCCTTGAGATTTGAAGGGCAGGGCCAAGGAGGCAGGCGTAGTAGCTAGGACAGATGTTTCATGAAGATGTATGGTCTGGCTATCCTTATAATTGTCGCTCATTCTTTAATTAAGCTTTTTAAAACAATAAAAAGGGAAAGAGGAAGCTTTCTGAATTATGGAATGAAATCCAGCCGCAAGATACAAAAGCCACTGGAAACAATATCTAAAATAATATAGGACATGATGTGAGGCTTTTCTTGTGGTCAAACATCTCTGGAGTTTTGGTATCTAAATATATTTTAAATAATACTGGAAGTCTTTTCCTTGGTAGCATGCTAGCTTGGGAGCTTTTATGAAATATTGTTATCTCGGAAATATCTGTTTTCTGTCAGATCTACTTTGCATTAGCCAGCAGATCGAGTGTTAGTGAGGGGCGTGGTATTTGCTGGTTGCCAGACAGCTTGATCAAATAATTTGTTTTGCTGGCCAACACCTTATGTTCTCTAGTGTTTGTCATTATATTGTCTAAACATACTATACTCACTGCTCAGGTTTTTAAGCTTGATGACAAGAATGGTGTGGACGTTCAGTGCGAAGTAGACGCTCTATTAGAGCGCCAGAAAAGAGATGCCATGCCTGTTCCAAAAACTCCATCTGGCAAGTAAGTAACTGTTGTAACATGCGGAATGAATTTAGTTAATGTCAGTGTTATTCTGAAATTGTGGTTTCAACTTACCTCGTTCTCTTCATCCTTCCCTTGAAGAAAGGAAAGAAAAGTATTACAGGAAAGCTAGTATATTTCGTATGGTTTGAGCAATTGCATAATTAAGTTTTTAGATCAGAAGACTCAGAATCAGGCAACAGAAGGCTGGTTTTTGTACCTGTTAACTCATGAGTAAAAAGCTGTGACTTCACCAAGGAGGAATACTGTGAAGTTACACTTGGGGATATTTTGCAAAATAGGGAGATTGCTGAATGGAGGATAGAAATGTTGACTACTCAGGAATTTTGCAAGGCATTCCTTACTGCAGCCAAGTGCAGCAAGTGTCAGATGAAAGTTTAGCTACTTAAACTTTTCAGAGTGCTTTTTTAAATCTAATGTGACTGGATGTGTTGTCATTAGTTGCTAGCGTGAGCACTTCCATACTTGAATTATGCTATCTGTCAGTAAACTTGCTTTTTAATTGTATGGTCGCTGTCTGACATGTTAGCTGGCTGTGGGTGCTCCACTACAATCACTTATTGTGTGTGTTCAACAGGCGACAAATAGATCCAGAATTTGCTGATATGATCAATGTGCAAGATCACTGCAAAGTGGAAGAAGTTGATGAAGATAACGTCTACAGTGTCTTTGTCTCCTATATTGAGATCTACAACAACTACATATATGACCTCTTGGAGGAAGCTCCCTTTGATCCTATAAAACCCAAGTTAGTTTTATGAATACCATTACTCCTACTTCAGTTATGCCGTTGCGGGAACTACAGTATGTCTTTGTGGCTGTAGTCTTGGCGAGTCTGGCTCAATTCATGGAGACCGCTTTAAAAATCACATGGAAAAGGGGATGCCCAAGGAGTCCAGGCAATAGTATTTAAGTGTGCCAAGCACTGATGGTTGTTCTGTTGCTGTGAAGACTTGGTGCTCCCTTCCTTGTTATAATGGGAGATTAATAAGCAAATATTTAATTTATTAGGCAGTATGTTGTATCCCACTGAGATTCTAAGTCTATTCATGCTATTCTGCGAGTACTATTCCTAGCAGGTGACTGCAACTTGAAGAGTAAGCCATTCCATAGCTGACATTTTTCTCCTGGAAACAGTGTATTGGGCGAAAGTTGCTATTTAGTTAATGCAAATTTGCATATTATTTCACTTGATGTCAGTAATTTCCATAAAAACAGAAATTAATTGTCTCACAAGTGAAATTCTGGGTATTTTTTGGAAAGGTGTGTACTTGGCTGATGTCTAAAATCAGTAAATCTTGAGACCGTCAGAAAAACAGTCTGCAAATTTAAACTTTGAATATATTTTTTAAATCCTAAATCATTAAAACCCTACGTGTATCCATCGGTACATGTGTTAATTAAAGAGTTGGCTGATTTACAAAGCCTAACTAGAGCAAAACAAGCCATTGCTCTGAAACATCAAGAGCTGTCTCCAGGGTGCTGATTTGAAATGAGTTTGAATGTCTGAATGCTATTTAAAGAAGAATAAAATTATTGGTTTAGTATTACGCCTATGTCCAAAAATCAGCCTATGAAGAATCTTGGATTATTTCTGTTTATGGAAGCTACAGTGTATTATATATAAAAAAGATTTTAGACACAAGCTGAATGACTTAATATTTTTTAACCCTGTTTTTTTGGTAGGTGGAACAATTGCAACACTCCTGTGCGAAACGGTGACTTTATGTATGTGCATAAGCATATTATTCCGAATACTGAAAAGTGACATTTTCTTTTAGTAGAAGCAGAAAATAAACTGAGACTGACTCCCTCTCTTCTTGCTTTACTAGCAAATATAGAATGCTGTTGAAGCCATCTTGCTTCTGTATGCATGTAGAAAAACAATAGCTGCCATCCAAACCCATGATTTCCAGTAAGAATTGCAATTAAACGTAGCTTTTAAATTAAAGCAGTAGCTGAAGTGTAACTAATCTTGGCTGAATGTGTGTCCATGTTCTTGTACTTCCTCTTCCATCTGCTGTATGGATAATTGACATATTCAGTCTGAATTTTGTACTTAAACAAAAGAAAATTTGCATGACACAATGTCTTGTTGTACAGAAAACTCCACTCAATTTTAGTGTTGTGTTTCTTTGTTTAATTTCTTCCCTGTCCTTAAGACCTCCACAATCCAAAATACTTCGTGAGGACCAGAATCACAACATGTACGTCACAGGATGCACAGAAGTAGAGGTGAAATCTACAGAAGAAGCTTTTGAAGTGTTTTGGAGAGGTAAATCTTGGACTATACCTTCTTAAATTCAGTACAGATGTGTAATCCTTTAGACTATCATGCTGAAAACAGAATTGGCTTTGCCAGGTGGCAAGTTTGCTAAATGAAACAGGTTTTTGGAGGGATTGTTTTTGTTCTTGTAAACAGGTCAAAAGAAGAGGCGTATTGCAAACACTCAGCTGAATCGAGAATCCAGTCGCTCTCACAGTGTTTTTATAATAAAGTTGGCTCAGGCACCCCTGGATGCAGATGGAGATAATGTGCTGCAGGTGAATTCCGGGGCAGGCTATTAAAGGAGAACTGTGCGCGCATATGCATGTATATGTGGGTTAGAAAAGGTGGGGAACCTTGCAGCATGGCCTCCTGTAACAGTTACCGGTCTCGAGCGTACACATCTTGCTCGTTAGCAATTTCATTTTGAAGGAAATTATTCCATTTCAAGTCTTTGACAGAATAGTCTCCTTTTTGTAATGGAAATAGAGCGTTAAAATGGAGTGTGAAGCTGCTTATTCCTTTGTTCTTTACCTCCGCTTCTTTTGAGCGAAACCTGTTCAGAATCTAAAACTTGAAGGATTTGAACGAGTGTGGTTATTGTATTTATCTTGTGGCCCAAGATGGAAGGGTTCTGCTAAACTTAATCACAAAAAAGCTAGCGGTGCATAGCTGCTTGCATTAAGGGCTATAAAAACACCCTCGGACTTTATTTAAAGGCACAACACACATTCTTTTGAAGTGTGCCTGCTGGTTTAGGTTTGGGGGAGTGGGGTGTTCCCCCCCACCCCGTTAGAAGGAATATAGAGCTAATCATTAGCCTAACATAATTTGTTTTCTGTAATAGGAGAAAGAACAGATCACTTTAAGCCAGCTGTCTTTAGTTGATCTGGCTGGGAGTGAGAGAACTAATAGAACAAAAGCTGAAGGGAACAGGTTGCGAGAAGCAGGTATGTATCGCCTTTAGACAGCCTGGTAACTTCATGTGCTAATACATGCTCGTAGCAGTCTTCTCTCCTAGTAGAGAAATCATAGGAAGAATTGAAGTGTTCTGTTATGCTGTTCAGTTGTCTGTTTTGATGACCTTAAATCCTCCAGTTTGGAAACCAGAAGTTTAGTAGCATTTATTCTGATATTTCAGTTAATTAGAGCAGTTATCTGTAACAAATATAACTTAAGTCCAGGCAATTTATTACTTAAGAACTGCTAAATAATTTGGGAGTGTGATCCAAATGGCTGCTTACAGAGTTTTTTGTCTTGTGGTTTGTTTGTTTTTTTTTTTTAAGGTAATATTAATCAGTCACTAATGACATTAAGAACATGTATTGAAGTTCTACGGGAAAACCAGATGTATGGAACAAATAAGGTATGCAACCTGTTATCTAATTATCTCTGATTTGATGAAGATGTGGTGTAATGAAGGCTTACGAGATCTTTCATGTACTTTATTTTTAAGATGGTCCCGTACAGAGATTCCAAACTGACTCATCTCTTCAAGAACTATTTTGATGGTGAAGGAAAAGTGCGTATGATTGTGTGCGTTAATCCTAAAGCCGAGGACTACGAGGAAAGCTTGGTAACTTCCTTGCAGATCTTACCTCATTCCCTCCTACTCTTTTTTCATGTTTATCACTGAATTACTGTACTTGTCTAGTAGGTGACAGGAATGATATTTTTTTGTTGCTTGGACACTAGTAATCAAATATAATACTATAAGGCAAATGTGCCCTCCAAGTCTTATTTTTCCTCTTAAAAATGACAACTGCTATTTCCCTGTAAAATAGGAAAAGTTTCTCTTATTCGCAGAAGTCCAAATACTCCGCCGTATTTAGGTGCTTAATCGTACTGTGACAGTACTTGCAAAAACTTCATCTATCTGCACAGTCGGTTCTGTGGTTCCCTGGGGGTGAGGTCGGGGAGCTATTACTGGGAAGGTTTCTGGATGCTCTGCGTTAGAATCGCAAGCTATCTAGCTGGGAACTACTTGAGATTATAGCTTGATAATGTCTCCTCTAATGCTTTTATTGACCTAAGGTATCACTTTCAAACATACATTGGACTGCTGCTGGTTAGTTTGGCTGTTAAGCTTGCTTTTGTTCTTTTGTAGCAAGTCATGCGCTTCGCCGAAATGACCCAGGAAGTTGAAGTTGCAAGACCTGTTGATAGACCTCTCTGTGGCTTAACGCCTGGACGGCGCTTTAGGAATCAAGCCTTCAGAGAGGAACTCTCACGGAAATTGGAGATGCGGGGTGGCCCAATAAATGGAGGTAAATACTAGAATGTGAGGTGATTACAGCACCGTGTTTTGTTTTTTCTGTTAGGAGTTGAAGGCTATTTTAAAACAAATTATTTGAGCCTTGAAACTGCAAAAGGAACTTCACTTAGCTGGTAGTTGTGAGCCTTCTCTGCAATAGGTACTGCTCTTTTCATGCTACAGTGCTACTTGTAGTATAAACCCAGTTACTGTGTAAGTCTCCAAGTAATTCTTTGTTATTGGTGATGAGTTGAATTCATGGTCCCATTATCGCAGCTCCTGAAAGGAAATTGTGCTGAGGATGATACTTTGATGTTTTTGTACGCTTAGGGCCTACTTTAGAAATCAGGAGTTGCCTGGAGGTATTATAAAGCAATGAATCGAGAATGTCACATTTAATCTTTTCTCAACACTGTCATCTCTTCTGAAAACTTCTAGTTCTCATTAATTATTCTAAGTTCTGTCTGCTTCGTGATACTGTGGAATGAATGATCTGTGGCTGTGCATTGTCAAATGGAGTTTTTCTGTTCTGTAGCTTGCTGACAGACTTTCTTGGCTTTCGATCTTACAGAAACAGAAGAGCAATGTGTTTCAGAAATGTTTTTGCAGAACTTTCCTCCATTGCCTTCATGTGAGCTATTGGATGTTAATGATGATCAAACACTTCCAAAGCTTATTGAAGTCCTGGAAAAACGCCATAAACTACGGCAAATGTTGTCGGAGGAGTTTGCCAAAAACGGTAAGAATTTGAACATCAGTGTGGAGCTAGATTTTTTGGCGCCCTTATTACTACTCAAGGGAACTCTTCTGTACCAACAGGAATTAAGTATCTTGTCTAGACTGATCACTTAAAAAACCTTTTTTTGAGGTAATGAAATAGCTGGTAACATTAAATTCGTAGGAGAAAAACAGAACTGCTTTTGATACCGTGGAGATACAGTGAGAAGATAAAATGTATTGATTCTCTTGCAGTGCTTGCATTTAAAACAATGCTGCAAGACTTTGACTCCAGTGTCATATCCAAGGAAAATTATATTCAAGGAAAACTGTCTGAAAAAGAGAAAACAATAGCAGGACAGAAAATGGAGCTAGAACGCCTGGAGAAGAAAATTAAAACTTTGGAATACAAGGTCAGTTTTTTCATTGTCTAAAGCTAAGCACAAAATGTGTTTCTGTGTACCATTTGGCAAGCTTCTTGACATCAGAAGTTGCTTGCAAGATGGGTATTGGAAACAAGATTGGAAGTATTTTGTGGGGAACTTTACTGAACACTTTTAGCTTTTTGGCTTTTTTCTTATGAGGTGAGGCTTTTCTTAATACATTAAGATGGGCAACTTACAAGAAAGTTGTAAAATCTCTGAAACTTTTTGGAATGTGGACTATTTATCTGGGTGTATTTGTACAATGGCTAATATATTCTGGTACAGGTTAACAGTCAAATGTAACTAGCAATTCTGGGCTTAGATGGTTGTGCTTCTAAGAAGCATAGCCAAGTCCTTCCTCTCTTCCTCCAGATTGAGATTTTAGAGAAAACTGCGACAATTTATGAAGAAGACAAGCGTAATCTTCAGCAAGAACTAGAAAGCAAGAGCCAGAAATTGCAACGTCAGGCTTCTGACAAGCGGAGGTTGGAGGCACGATTGCAAGGCATGGTGGCAGAAACAACCATGAAATGGGAGAAGGAGTGTGTAAGGACACTACCCTATCTATTAGAAATGTGTAATGGGGCAATGCTGGGGGGAGCTGGGCAGCTTGTTTTTGCAGTGTGTTTTTTTATATAGTAGTATTTTTTTTTTTACATAGTAGTAGCATTAAGAATGGAGATGTGTTTGTCTTTTAATTATGGACTCGAACAGACATTTTGAACTTAACTTTTATAAACGTAGCATGATACAATAAATTCCTCGAGGACTTTTGATGCAGGTAGAGCAGCTCTCAAGCACTGTGTCACTTCATTTCAATATCTAGAATTTGTTATTTTGGGTTTGTGGCACTCTAAGGAGTAATTCTCTTGTTCTGTCGGCTGAAGAAGCCTAATGTCAGGGTTTCCCCTTTACCCTCATGTCAACTCTTGCTCAGATGTTCACTTGACAAGCAATAAGGAAAGGAAATCTGAGGGATTAATTTTTACTACTACAGGGCTGTTTACTACTTCAGGACCATTGATAGAACTATAGTTAGACATGCTCCCATTTGTCATAATTTAGGAAGCAAAATTATTATGACGTTAAACAAGGTACTGTTTTATAATCTGGAAGGTCTTTCTTTAGCTTGGTGTGTCATTATTTCCAATAGCTTGTATCTCAGCAGGGAAGAACCTCATTCCATGTGGAATATGCAATTTTCTTCAAACTTTCAGCACGATTACTTGTGCTTTCGTGTAAGGTACTTCATGCTTTTCCTCGCTTGTCTTTGTAGGAGCGCCGTGTAGCAGCAAAGCAGCTGGAAATGCAGAACAAACTTTGGGTCAAAGATGAAAAACTGAAGCAACTGAAGGCCATTGTTACTGAACCAAAAAATGAAAAGCCAGAGAGGCCTTCACGGGAGAGGGACAGAGAGAAGCCTATTCAGAGATCAGTGTCTCCTTCACCAGTACCTGTAAGTTGCCTTTGAAACACTCCTTGATATAGGGAAAAGCATATTTATAAGAAAGAACTGAAGTGCAGACCAGTTCTCTCTAGTGGCTAGAAAATAGTTCCCAAGCACAGAATTTGGATAACTTAAACTTGCTTTGAATTCTTCATCTCCCGTTGTATTTATCAGTGCTCTTTATTTGTGCTCCTACTTTCTAATGCTACTAGTATTGGAAGAACACCTGATTCTTAATGCTGTCACTGCAACACAATACCTATGCAAACCCATAAGCTTGAATAGCTGAATTGTCACTCTGCACATTGTCAGTATTCATTGTTTTATTGCCTTATAAGTTGACAGTTCTGTATGTTCACTAACTTCTTTCCCATTCTCTCTAGCCTTCTAGTAACTTTATTATTCAGGTCCCTAACAGCCAGCGGCTCGTGAGCAACCCGCAGGTGCACAGACGTTCTAATTCTTGTAGCAGCATTTCTGTGGCATCCTGTGTTATGGAATGGGAGCAGAAAACCCCTTCGCACAAGCATACCAGTGGCACTTCTAATGCAAGGAGTAGACAACAAGAACCAGAACAAAGTAGAGACTATAACACCTCAGACAGAAGGCGAGGGATGTGCTGGACTGGAGTCATTGAGGTTCCCAGGCGTAGAGATGAGCTAGAAATAGAAGAGGATCAATGCTGCAGGGTTAGTGCTGCTCCTGTCAAAAGCTAAACGTAGTGTTGCTTAGTCTGGCTCAAAAGCTCACTACAACTGCTCTCTTACATTGAGCACACCTAACACAGATTGGAGTTTTCCCCTAAATGTATTTCTCACAGAACAGTACTGTTTCCCAGTTGAGTCTCACTACTCATTCTATTTGACTCCTTAACTTGACATTTAAAAACTCCTTAAAAGCAGTGTGTGTGTTTCTTGCTAGCGCATAGATAGCTCTTGTAAGGAACTCCTAACTAGCTAGACCTTTTCTCTAGCTGTGAATGTCCTTGTGTTTTAACTTGTGTCTGTCTCCTCAAATCTATTTTGCAGCCTGCAATTTACTATAGTCTGTTTGGGCAGCTTAAAAGGTGGTCTTACGAGCCATATCTGCAAATGTCTACTGGAAATAGTGCTTGGACAAACGTCTCACTTGTGTGACTGTTAACTTTAACTCTCTTAGAATAGTCTTCCCTAATTTTCACATCTGTGTTAAAACTGGGGGCTTTGCTTACAGGTGGGAGACTTTTTTTTTCCTCTCATTAAACTGATGCGTGCAAATGTTTGTATCGGTGGTGTCTCTATCGTGTTCTAGCACTGTCGCAGTGGCTCAGGTAAATCGAAGAGAATTGTACAACCCCAGCCTCTTGAGAGAGCTTCTCGAGAGGAGGAAAGTTTATCGTGGTATGATTCATTTTTTCGATAGCGTTCTCAAAATTTCTGTTACTTGCTGGCTCTTTGAAGTCAAGGACATGCTTTTAAGCAGATGCTATTCCAATTAACTAACACACGAATCACTGTCAGCAGAGTAAGGGATGTGGTCTCCGCCACAGTAAAATGTGACCGGTAGTAGTGTACCCTCTCCTTGGAACATAACTTCTAAGGCACCTTGGCAGAACTGTTTCAAAAAACCATCAATGGAAATAAGTTCTTGCCCACTGAAAGGGGAGGAAAAAGTATTGAAGTTTGTTCTTTCTTTCTTTTTTTTTTAATGGAAGATTTTTGCTGAAAGCCACATTTCCCTATATTCGTTTAATTTTTAAGAGCTGCTTTAGATTTGTAAGAGGTTTATCTGTAAGGGGCACAGCTGATCTCATGTCTATTGGTGAAAGAAATCCTAATTGATGCTCATCACCTGAAAATACAGCGCATACAATTTGCATTCATAGGTTTGGGTTATGTAACCTCACCATGATTCAGAGGTCTCTAAAATTAGTATGTAAATAGAACAGAGAGAGTCTGCAAATACTCTTTCAAAAGCCCATTCAAAGATCTTGAGGGCACCCACGGCTTTTAAACAAGTTTCCAGATTTTTTTTCTGATTTTCCTGAGCAACTGACAATAATGTTCATGTTCATAAAATAAAAAGATATGAACTTCAATTGCTTCTCATGGGTTTCCAACAGCTGAGTTCAGAAGCGATAGCACTAGGACAAGGGGACGCTTCCTCTGCTCTGTTTACTGAGAAGTGTTATGAGGTCTTGCGTCCTTTAGAGATGTTGGAAATCCATACTCGGTCTGCTTGCTTTGCTACCTCAAAAATACATTTTAATCCATGAATGCATCCATGGAAACATAATTTTTTCTTTTCTGGTTGGTTAATGTGTTCATAGCAATCCGTTTTGATTTGGAGACTCGGGAGGAGCATTACCAAACGTAAAGATGTCCTCCTTGAGGAAACTTTACTAGTTGTGGAATACAACAGATTGGATAACATTTAGCTAAAACTTACAAAAAAAAAAAAAAAAGGAATTGGCACAGAAATAATCCATTAATAATTTTATGCAAGGTTCTTGGTAATGGTGCCTTTCAGGATGCACTCTGAAAGCACTTTAGGAACGAAGCTTTGATCTTCATACAAACACATCTTAACCAGACCTGCAAAGTTCACTTCTGCTAGTGATATCCTCCGAGAGATTTACTGTGTGCTGATTTCTTCTGATTCTCTTCCACTCTGATCAGAACGCACCTCCAGTTCGTCTCAGACACAGACGGTCACGCTCAGCTGGGGAGAGATGGGTAGATCATAAGCCACCTTCTAATCTGCCCACTGAAACAGTCATGCAGCCGCATGTCCCTCATGCCATCACAGTAGCGGCTGCAAGTGAAAAGGCACTAGCTAAGTGTGACAAGTATATGCTGACGCACCAGGAGCTAGCCTCTGACGGGGAGATTGAAACAAAACTAATTAAGGTAAAGCAAACGCCTTCCTCGTAAACTTGTGATAACCCTGTCAAAGCCTATTTCTGGCAATGTATTTGTGCTACGGGCTTACTGGCTTGCAAACGGGTACGTTTGACTCAATCTGCTAAGCGATTTGATTTGAAAGTTTTGTGCGGCTAGATTCAAGGGAGCTTTTAGAGTCTGAAAATACTGTTCTTGAACTTTGTCATTACTTCATATGAACCAAGATAAGCTTGGTTATCTCAGTCATCGTTTTCCTTGAAAGTAATTAAGTTTGTTTTTCCTCTAGTAAAATGCAATAATCCATTTGTAGTGGAAGTTTCTTAGACTTGTGGCTGCAGCTAATCTTGTGGAGTCAGTCTTGTTGGAGTGATGTTATTCGATTTCCACTAGCGGTATGAGTAAGCTTGCTGCAGTGATGGATGCTCGAATGCTCCAGGACATAATTTCTAGTAGTCCGCTGACAAACAAATTGGTGAGACAGCCTAGGCTTTGAACACTTGCAATGTTTGTGTCCTGAAATGCTGACTGTACTTACCTAAGGCAAATTGAGAGCTCTTTGTAATTTGTAGCAAGAAGCTTTTGGTTCATTTTTTCCTATGGTCACAGACCTTCCAATATTGTCTTTTTTCTTTTTGAGCTTTAAAAAAGCTCTCGCTCCTGTAAGGTAACTTTGTAGGTTCCAGCAGTGTTTTCAAAAGCAAAGTCTTGCATAGCTGAAAACGTACCTGTTCATGCTGTGGAATGGAACTATTGAAACTAAGCCTATGACGTGATTTCTGTAGTATTACTTAGTCGTCATTATCATATAGAAATCTTTGTCATCGTAGTGACTGCTCAATGGGTACCTTGCATGATCATCAGCGTAGACGGTGTTCGCTCTTTATTGTCCTGTGTATAATAAGATTTATAATGGGGGAGAGTTTATTTGTGCACCTGTGCTTGCTGGCTACTAACCTGCAAGGAAATGACATTTGTAAGCGCTTAAGTTTTGATGTGAAAACTGGCACTGTAGCCATCGTACTGACCTAGTGACTGTACCTTGTTAACTGCTTTTGGTTTCCAGGGTGATGTTTTCAAAACCAGGGGTGGTGGACAGGCTGTGCAGTTCACAGAGATAGAGACTCTGAAGCAAGAATCTCCAACTGGGTGAGCTGTCTGAATTTTAGGTTCTGACACTGTTGGTGGTATGTAACTCCAGTAGTAGCTGATTCTGGTCCAAATGATTGAACAAAATGTTGTTGCATCTAACTTGAAATCATATAAAAGTAACCTGGAGAGGCTTATAGACACTGTAGCTGCTTTTAAGGCTGGTCTGCTGCTGAGAGCAAAGTATTTATTTAGAAAGTATAAAATGTATTCTCTTGTGTATGAGAATCTGCCAAAATACATGACGCTTGTAACTTTTTTTTTCCACATACTCTTTCAGTCGAAAGCGAAGGTCATCACCTTCCAATCCTGATCCACCCGAAGATGCTGGAGACTCTGAATGGACTGATGTAGAAACCAGAGTAAGCTATAAACGAAGGAGGGGGACATCTCGTGCTTGATCTGGATGAGAATTTGGGGTAATGCTGATAGCTGGATGGGGGGTTAGCACTGGAGACTGATTTTCTGTGTCTTCTCAGTGTTCCGTGGCAGTGGAGATGAGGGCAGGATCAGCTCTTGGACCTGGATATCAGCATCATGCTCAGCCCAAGTAAGTGCATCTCTCCTTTGATACTGGGGTATTGCATTCTGTTTCCTGGTACCATCTAAAGTGGGACAACTTCCCCCTTCCCTTGACCTTGCTGCCCTTCCCGCTTCAGGTTTGGGGTGCATACCTCCTTAATACTGTAAGATAAGCAGGCCTATTCAGTGTTGGAAACTGGTGACAGGATAGATCCGTAGGAGACTCTAAGCAGAATTATTAAAACTTGTCTTCTGGGTAAAACTCTGGCATTCAGCGCAGTGAGCAGAATGTCAAGTTTGATCTTGTGCTATCTTGACTGTAAAAAGCTGGGAACTGTCGGATGCCTGGCAGGTCCAGAGTGGAATAGGGTTAGGGATGGCAGTGACAAAGTACTAAGCTGTATCCCTCTTCTGTCCCCCTAGCCTTTATCGGATGCTGATGTAGTGAAGAATACTCATTTTTGTATCTTTAGATAAATTTAAATTTAATAAGGTTACAATTTCAGTATGAGGTAGGGAGGAGGGAACTGAGGCAACCGTAGGATATACCTAATGGTATATTTGACTGTGGCTAATATTCCAGCTGCTACCTGCTGTGTAGTTGTCCAGGCACCTGCTACGGAAGCATGGGCTCTAGTCACGCCAGAAGAAACTTGCCTCTTTTTCAAATGCATAGATAACAATCTGAATTCTTCAGGGCTGTCTGATCATTCTTTAACGTGGTGGGATCAGTGGCGGTTGCGCACATAAATGCAAACTTACCGAGTCAGAAGTCCCAATTTCTAGCAAAAAGTTGAAATGATCCTGCAGTTTGTAAGGCTGGCACCCAACATTTGAGCCCCGTGTCTTAACAAAACACTTCACTGACAAAAGAAATGCCGCAGATGAGATCATTTTGTTAAACTAGGTGTTGCAGAACAGAACTCAATATCCAGATTTGGCCTCTTGCAGATAGGTGCTGGCGGTGCTGTGGAAGTCACCTATTCAGCTTGGGGGAAGACAATTTGCAGTTTTGCCAGACATGTTTACAGGCAGGAGAGAGGGCTGGAGAGGTAAAGAGGTTTCTATGAAGCCAAAATGAACTAAACTTATTGCATTTGGAATCCCAAAAGTTTAGAAAGGGGTATTTTGGAGAGTATCTGAAATCAGTAATCCCCCTTTCAGATAAGGTGACAAATATGTGCCTTTCATCATGTCAGCGTATACTCTATTACATCTCTTATTAGAAACTGGGTCTTGCTCAAGGTGGCTACTGCTACTCACAGCATATTGTAGTAAATCCTTTAGTTTGCCTGTGTATTGAGTTGGAGCTTGTATTTAGTTTAACTTAATAAATAATAAAACTGTTTTACGCTCACGGCTGTCTAAAAAAGAAAGCAAAACACAAGCATTTCTTGATAAATAAGCTCTTCAGTTTTCTCGTGTTAATTGTTGGGTTTCTTTGCATAGGAGGTATGTGAGACTTACGTATACGGCAGAATAGGTAAATAGGCTATTGACTACTGTTAAGGAAAACTGCTACTGTGTAAAATCTGAAAGTTTGGGGCTTCTTTTCTTTCTTTTTTTAGGCGAAGAAAGCCATGAACTTCACGTACTACTGCGTTGGAATCCTCTTGATTTTATCAGACTGATGTAATACCTGCTGCCAGTGATAAACTGGATAAAAACTGCTTTGTTATCACTACAGGCGTATATTTTTATAACGGCCTGTGCTAGGCAATGGTTAAATGGGAGATACTTCTTGCGATCCCAAAGAAGCATGTGTGTGGGTGTGTATATTTTCAGTAGATGTAGGGGGGTTCTGCCATTGTGTCCTCTGGACTTCTGAAGAACACCTTCCGTCTCGTATGTATGAAGCCCTTGTTATTAAGCTGTATCTTTATAGACTAATGACACAAGGCTTTTGCCTTGCATATTTTTTCAGCTTTTTCTTTTTATAGTGCAAAATACTTGTATTCTGATCACTATCCCTTCCTTGTCAGGTCCTCTGTTTTGAAGAGGCATAAATGCTGCTATTTATTTAGATGCAGTAACGCACTTTAAGAGTGTTTCTATGCCATTTCATATTTTATTGTTACTAGCAACAGCTTGGTAATATGGATTTCTTCTTCGAAGAATTACCTTTGATTATTTAATATGCAAATCAGCTTGTGCAAACATTTCAATCTTCAAACCTTCATAGTAACGAAGCAAGAATACTGATAGGATGAGTAATGGTGACTTGACATCAGACCTACTTTATTTTGTAGTGCAAGTAAATAATTAAATGTTTTACATCTGTAGATATGGGGTAAAAGGGTAATCTGCTCACAGATATGGTGAGAACTTTATATGTGTGGCTCTGCAAACGTGTTAAAATAAATACTTTTATTCAATGGCTCTTACAAACCATGTGCTTGTTACTTAGGGGTATGCTAAGCTACAGAAACTAAGGTAAGCACCACAGCGTCTTGACTGTCTCTTGTGCAAAGAGCTGTGAATGAAGGCGCCTTTTGGGATACTGCTGAAGTTTAAACCAAGGAATCTGCTTGGATCCCAGGAGAGGTTTTGGACAACCTTCTCTTCATGTCTGCAAATTGCTTTCAAGGGCAGTTGGTTCCATTTTGAGTGAGCGACTGCCTTGTTAAAAGGTGTTGAAGCTTTGAGCTTTTTCCAGCATAAGGAAAAACTTTTCTTATTAAGTAGCTTAAAAACCATTTTTTTATAAAGCCTAGGGGATTTTTTTGAGTTTTTTTTTCTTTAAGGAAAAAAATGACCAATATGAGTGCCTGTTTGTAGCTGGTATAAACAAATTTATTTTCAGGTGGTCCATGAAAAAGCTTGTATTCTAAAGAAACACCATCTTTTCCACAGGTCTTGTAGGCCCACAGCTGGAGCAGAAGGCTGTACAGCAGCAGTAATGGCTAGCGCTAACACCGTTCCTCTGTGGTAGTCTAAGCGTTCACCTAGCTAAGAGCAAGCTTGACCATAATCACTCTGAGAAAGCAGGAGGCAGAGCGTTGTTATTCTCTTGTCTGGAGCAGGCAGTGCTGCTTAGTGGTTTCGGAGGCTTTCCGCCTTGGTCTGGGAAACAAGACATCCTACTTCAAAAAGCTACAAGCAGAGATAGCTCTGTGTGGCAGGCATGCGTTTGTCAAATGCGTGTTCGGGATGCTGGCTGAAGTACAGTTTTGCTTTTCTTTACTGCCTAATTAGTTAAATGCCGTGTCTTAGAATATAGCTAATAAGTGGTAAACAGAAGAAAAAAAACAAGGGGAAGAAAACAGCCTGAAGAAAGGTGCGGGTTTAAAAGAGGCCTCTGGACTTGAGCCTGACAGGCAAATGCGGTGCTGTCTGGTGACGGGGCGGTGGGAAGCAGCTCTGCTGTAGCTGCACGCTGAGCTGATGCCACTAGGTGGTGTGGAATAACCGTCAGGGGCTGGGGCTGGATCCCTCCTCCTCTGCCCTGCGGGGAGGAAGGCTCTGCCCTGGGCACGGGGCAGGGAATTCCTCTTTTCCACACTCCGGGGAGTCTTGGGATACCCCTGACCTGTGCAGCAGCTTCCCCGCTGCCTCCCATCTTCCTGCCTTTGCTGCTGCCCTGCGGGAGCATAAGGATAGGAAGGGCAGGCAACAGAAATAACGATGAAAGAAACTTAAATAAGGCCTGTGCTCCTATTTCTGGCATTTAAACTAACTCCTTCGCATGCACTAAAATAATTAATCTACTATTAATGATGAGCAAGCTGTCAAGCGCATTATCTCTTTGATTTGAATTCAATCATCCTGTCATCGGCGTAAGTCATACTGAAAGTGTTACTGGGGAAACCTGGGAGGGAGACGCGAGGAACTGATATTTGGAACTTTGTAAAGGAAAATGTTTAGCTATAGAATATGGCTTCATTTGGGTTGCTTCAGAAACAATGTGAAAAGCATTCTGAATTAGCTCTCAAAAAGCTGGTTTTTAGATCACCGGTGGCAAAGGATGCGTGGCCAAAGTGTTTATTTCTTGGTCCGTGCCAAGGTCTGTATTTTGACGCGAGTGTTTTGCAAGAGCTTTGCTCGGAAATTTCTTGTTTTGAAGGAGAAAGCTGTTAAGCACAGAGAAAATAGTTGCTGCAGCCACTCTGTCCTATTATAAAGGTTAATCAAAAGCGCAAATAGAAGACCTTGCTAAGGAGGATATCTGGCCGTGCCAGTGCTGTGAGGAAGGTGGCAGCATGGTAACGACTTGTCTTGAGTCTGTGACTTGTTCTTCATGTCCCTCCGCTGCCCTCGAGGTCTAGCGCCGAGCTAACTGTGCTGCCCTGTGCCTCTGAGCAGGATTGAAGGGTACGCTGAAGGCTGGGCTGCTCTTCCTGGCTTGAAGTCTTGACTAGTCATCACCCCTCTGCAGCCAACACAACTGTAGTGCACCTCCCTCCTGTCTTAATTAGTTACATCTTTAATTACTCAAATGCTATTATTACCTCCTGTGATGGGCACCAGAGATAACTTTAAAGATTGAAACCTAATGAGTGAGAACGAGCTTTTGCAAGCTGCCCTGGGTTCATGTTTGGAAAGAAGCAGAGCTTGGGCTCATCTCGTGAAGTCTGTTAGCTTGGGCAGGAGAAGACACGGGGCCTCTTGCCGGGGCAGGAGCAGCTCAGCGTGCCCACCCAGCTCAGTTTCCTAGCCCAGGTCTAGCAACGCTTTTCCGTCAGCAGAGTTGTGTTCGGTGCCACTCAATCGCATTCCTCTGAAGTCATTCTTCATGTCTTTGCGTCTTCTTCACATATTTACTCTCGCACATAGTACCGGCAGTGTTTACTCTGCAAAGATTCCTCTAAGACTCAGCTAAGCACACAATTTACTCAGCTAACAAAGGGCTGGCATTTATTGTGGGTATCTTTGTGTACTTGTCGTTCTTTAGTCTCCGTTGACATTCGGTGGGAAGCGTTAAGGCAAACGGCAGCACGCAGTAGGAGGGTTGCCTCTACCAGTGCTCCTCTGAAACAGCTGAACGAGGCCTCCTGCTTGATGTTGGCCAGAGCTGCCTCCCCCCAGTCTGCTGTCAGTGAGGATGGAAAAGCCTTTTTGAAGCAAGTGGGCTTTTGGGAAAAATTTTCATCTTTGGAAATTCAGCTTTTTTTTTTCTTTGCAGTGCACATATACCTTCGTTTATTTTCCCCTTGAGCTTTGCACTGACTGCAGCTAACGTTTCCCGAGAGCGGGTAAGGAAGTAGCCCTGTGGGGTAACTCAAAGTTCAAGTTTCTAGCGGGCAAGCTTTTGGGGGGGGGGGGTTAGCCCTGAATTTGTTATTGCCCAGTAACAGAGCAATTTATTGGGGTAGAGCAATTTATAGAGCAGGGGCTCTAAACCCGAGGGCATCTCGGGGTCTCGCTCTCCCTGTCGGCAGCAGGAATGTTTGCCCGGAGGGTGCAGGGCTGGGACTGGGTTTGCTCTGTGCTTGGAAGGGGCAGCTGCCTGCTCCCCTCCCGGTTGGGATGCTTGAACCTGTTGCTGAGGAGAGCCCAGTTATACATGGAAACAAAGTAACCGAAGACAAGATAATTTATGTGATTAGTGCTTTTCTTCATTTAAACAGGGTTCACTGCAGGTCCTTCTTGTTTCTGCCAGTCCTTCCATCGGCCAACAGCGTCATACCGTACCCCAGCATGATGCATCAGGCTCTTTTGCCAAGGCTTGTAGCCCGCTGGTGAAAACAGCTCTTCAGTGCCTTTGTTCTGAGGCTTGTTTCTGTGATTTCTGGTTCACGTAGCTGGAAGCCTGCAGAATTTCAGCACATCCAGTCAGCTGCTGCTCTCTGGAAGAGAGCTGACGAGCAGTGGATGCCCTGCTTAGTGAGCAAGCCTGGTGTCAGAGAAGAATCTCAGTCAGTTTGCTTGTCCTTTAGTTTCTTAGCAAGCCAGCATTTGTCAGGAATACTGAGCTGAATTCGTGTTTACCTTTTGAGGTAACAAATTCCTACCGCAACAGGCTGAAGTCTGCAGCTGATGCTGCCCGATCTTCCTGCCAGTTCTGAATTGTCAGAGTTTCCTACTGGCAAAAGGTGAAGGCTCTGGACTCTGTTGCCTGTGTTGCTTGGATGTTTTTGGCATTAATTGGCTGCAGCCTCTGCTGAGTAATGAAAAGCAGAGGAATAATATGCAGGCTCAACCCTGAAATCGTAGACACAGTGAGCTGGAGTAAAGCTGGTCTTGAACTGGGGCTGTTCCAAAGTCTGCTGTCTAAAACGGGTCAAGATATGGCACGACAGTTCAGGACACCAATCTTCCAGGTCATGTTCTGCCCCTCTGCGTCTGCGGCAGTGAATCACTGTTAAAGATATAAGTACCAGAAGCCTGTAGGATTAGCTGAACTCTTCCCAGTGAAGTTAACGGGGTTTTACTGCCTACCTCGCTAGCCTGCCTGCTCTTCTTGCCAAGTGCTTTGCACAAAAACAAGAAAGGTGCCTGCACTCTGCTGCTGTGAAAAGCGTTCTGGCTGAACCCAGGCTGTGCGCTAGGCAGGCTGCCAGGGAGCAGGGGAGGAAAAAGCTGATACGGAGGAGCCTGTTTGCTTTTGGACCTGGCAGCTCCTGTGTGTGCTTCACACTTGCATGCTGACGTGCTCTGACCCTGACCCGAATGGCTACAGCTGTTCTCAGCCTGGCCTCTCAATCTGGGGCCGTCACTCTCCTGATCCTCCCGTGCTGCCTGGTGGGAGCTATTTGCAGAGAGGGATCAAAGGCCTGGCCAAAAAACCTGACGATCTAGGGGGTAATGGAGGCTGCCTGGGGTGCGAGTCAACTTTTCCTTTGAAGTCATTGCAGAACATCTATGCTTTGGCTGTGTCTTGTCAAGTATCGCTGCCTGGAGGCACGTGAGCCATGCTGGCAGCGGGCAGTCGGGCACTCGGTGCTGCTGCGCTGTCCCGCTGTGTGATGGGGCCGCAGAACGGGCTGCAGGGGCTGATGTGAGATGCAGGAACCTGGGCTTCAGGTGCTGCCCATCTCCACATTGCTGCTCCATGTGTCACAGGGATGCGGGGATTCATCTGGCTCTGAACAACTCGCCCCCAAATGCAGGCTGGGATCAGGGATGGCTACTGCTGGGTGCTTGGGCTACGCTCACTGTTTAGTGATTATTTTTTGCTTTTAATACGCTTTCTCACAGTGAACTGCTTTCTATTCTCCACTGCCTTTTGTGGTCTCCTCTCATGTCCAGCTCTGATTATTTTACTGCAGAGCGTGTGTATCGTGGCTGCGTGGTGCGGGCAGTGCTTGCTGGCCTGGGGTGGTGGGGTGCCCTCCATCTCCCCCCACCTACACCCACGGCTGGACCCAGCCTGCCGGTGATGGCAAGTGGTACTTAGGGGCTGGGTACAAAGTCTGAGAGCTGACTCTGAAGGGTTTGCAGGACTAAGCTTTAGATTGCCCGAAGGAATCAAAATTGGAGTTGCTATTGGTCTGAGGGGCTTGCCGTTCATGGCACAGCGTGAATAATTATAAGCAATAATCCTGGCAGGCGCGAGCAACCCTTACGAAATCATGGCAGCAGATGGACCGCTGGCATGTGGCAAAGCCTGTGTTGGCAGAGCGGCGCGGTGTTGCGTGGGGACGACGCTGGGAACAGCGTCCGAGGGCTCGCAGATGATGAAAACCACCTTGAACCTTACTACTTCGGTGTTTGTCGTATGGGGCAGGGCAGCTGATACGAAAACGGCTGGTGTCTGTGACAACTCGGCAGCGACTGCGTCCCAAGGACGGGCCTTTATCCCTCCTTATAAACCGGGCAGATGTTTACGTGCAGATAAAACGCTGTCCCCTGGCAGTGCCGGTGGCCGTCCTCCTTCGGGCAGGACCTGCTCCGGTGCCCTCAATGACATATAAGAAACGATCTTTTCCAACGAGCTGCTCCCTGCTTCCCAGAAATAGCATTTGTCTCCAATGTCTGCCTTGATTTATGTCGAGTTCAGAAGCTGTTAAAAATAATCCACTCACATGCTAAAATTATATTGTCTCTGATTATAGCCAGCTTTGTGGATGAAGCGCCTACAAACAGATGAGTAAAAGGGTGCTCAGGGTGGGGAGCAACAAGTTGTTTTCTGTAGGGAAGATGTTTGTCCTTTGCCTTGGCCAGAGCCGCTATCCGGGGCAGGGATAGTGTTGGCACGGTTGGATCACCCCGAGTTACTCCCAGGGAAAGGCAGCAGGCTGATTCCCAGTTCATCCCCGCAAAGAATTCATGTTAGCTCCCCGAGACTGGGCGTGCAAGAGTTAAATGCATCATTTAACCCGCGGTTCAGATGAGAACTCTTTAATTAGCGAGCAAGGCGTTTTAGTGGGTAGCGGAGAAGCCTCCTGCTGCCCCACAGCTCGGTTGTTCGGGAGCTTTGGATACTTGGATTTATTTTTAAAATACCATGAGCTGCTCTTGTTGTTTTATTAGGAAAAAACCTAGAGCCTGTAAAATACAATTCCCTAGGATAGAAGGCTAATCCTCTTATTTCTACACATTTCTGGATGATTAAATGGCTGGATTATTTAAGTAGTGATTTGTTACTAGATTGCATCATCAAGGAGATCTAAGGCATAAATATTAGCTTTGGGCTTTTGGCTCTTTACTGTTGAAAGGGGTAGAAGGTGTTCTGCAGACAAAAGCCAGAGAAATTAAATTAAATGAGCATGTGGAGCGGCGGGTCACGGCGGAGCCCCTAAACCCGTATTGGCTCGCAGAGCTTTAACCTTTACAGAGAACACGTACAGTAAGTAACATCAGCTTTGCCTACTAAATCTTGTATCCTACTGTGTTTCAAAGTGAACTAGCCCTTCTGCTGTACTTGGAAATGTTTCTAAACCATTTGTTAGATTCTCGGGCTTGGATTAGCCTTTCCCTTGTGCTGATCCAAGTCCTGGCAGCCGGTTGCGCAGCCTCTGCCCGGCAAGGGGAGCGCGGGGAGGCTCGGGGTCCCGCAGCAGCCCCTCGCTGGGCTCCCCGAGCCCGTGGGGTGGCTGTGGGGGTTTGCAGCAGCACTGGGGGGGCTGCCTCCCCACCCCACTGCTGCCGTGGGGCCCGCCTGGTCGCCGGTCCATGTGCGAGCAGCGCGGGGCGGCAAACGGTGCTCAGCCGCGTCGTCACCAGCTCCGCTCCCACCGCCGCCCCTCTGCCTGCCGCGGAATGCCTCTGGGACCCCCGCACCAAAGGGATGCAGCCTTTGAAGGACAGCTAGAAAAACATTGGGAGCGGTTAATGAGGGTGCTGGAGATGCTCTGGAGAAGGGTGGCCGCAGGGAGCACCCTGCCCTCTCATGGCACGCCGGGAAAATCGAACAGAGGAAGACCTCCCATGCTGTGCTTCATCGGTTACTGGCGATCCTCTCGACGCATGAATTCCCCAGGACACCGCTGTGGGAGAGATCTATTCGGCGCTGCTGGAAATGCACGGCTGCTGCCGGTGAAACGTTGGTGGCTGATGTTCCCACCCGGCTGGTGCAAGAAGAGACAAGCCTGCGCTTGTGAAGAGCTGCGGCAGCCAAAGGCGTCTGGAGCGACGTGCATGACCTTGGTGTCCGCAGCGGAGCGGGCGTCAGCTCTGACAGCCCCGGCAGCACAACGTTCTCACGTTTTCCTCCATCAGCGGTTAAAAACCATGACGGCGAGCACAAGGACAAAGACGAGGGCGAAGGGAAGTGGCTCCACACCCCCAGCTAGCTGGATTTTGCCCCGGTTTGACTGGTGAGATGTTGGTGGAGTCTGTGTGCTGGCGAGCTGCCCCGCAGCTGCCCAAATCCAGCCTCCCTCTCGCACAAAGCCAGCCGAGGCGAGCTTTGAGGCCCAGAGCGTGAATCGCAGCATCCTTTGCTGGCAGCACCCATAAAGCCTGATGTTCCTTGGGGTGGGGGGCAGAACGAGGAGAGAGAGAGAGAAGGAAAAGGGAAAACCTCTCTTTAGATAGCTGGGAGAGAAGCAGGGGCTCCCCGGATGAGCATCCTCCTCCTCTGGGTCCCTGGCCAGGCTCTGGCCGTGGAGGTGATGCTGTGAAACGTCTCCTGCCTTCTCCCTGGTATAGTTGCACCTTTCCTTAAGATCAGCGCTGACCGGAATATGCCCAGTTAAGTACGGTTGTTTTGTGCTAATCGGTGGTTACGCCTTGTGCGTATATAGCGTTGGGCAGCAGTGACCACATCCAAATGAGTGTTACCGCTTCGTCCCTGCGAGGCTGTGTGTGTTCTAACAAGTTACAAACTAAATGCTACGAGGTGAAAGGATCTTGGCGTGGAGTTGTAGGCTAAAAGCCATCGATGCAAAAGGGTGAGGAGATAAAGGGAAAAGAGGGTGGTTTAAATGTCAGTGGCGATCGCTTTGACAATAAACCCGGCGTAACAGTGACTCGGAGCCTGCCAGTGCAAGGGGATGAGGATAAGAGCACTCGGGACACCGAGCTGTCTGTACCCCCGGCCTCGGGTGTGCGGGCAAAGGTGGTGAGTGGAAAAAGCGGGACGTGGAGGGCCATCAGCGTTACAAAGACTAATGCACCATGCAACATCTCCGTACCGCTTGGGTTTTGGCGCTTTCAGGGAGAGTTGAGGGTGAAATGAGCCTTCCCCGGCTCTGGCCCCTGCCCGCTGCTCCGGGCCATGGCTGCAGCCGCTCACGGTGGCCCCTGGGCAGGGCTGTCATGCGATGGGGCACCAGGGCTTCGTTACCTCCTTCCTCCCCTGCTCCGAGCCCGGTGGGACCAGCTCTTCCTCGGATCTGGCAAGGGGGAAAGGCTGGGCTGGAGCCCAGGGCATGGGTGGCTTGGTCGGGTCCTGCCAAGACGCCCGGTGAGTTTTGGAGAGGTCCCTGCTATGTGGTGATGGGTTTGGGGCTTTGCTGCTCTGGTTTCGTGTTGTATCCTCCAGCTGGAAACCCCCAAATTATTCCCAGACGGCCGCGTAAGGAGAGATGGGCGTTAAGCAGTGTTTTGGTGGATGCACTGTGGACTTGCGTAACGGTATCTGAGCAGCAGAGAGGGTTTAGGAAGAAAATTTGTTCGCTAGGAAACGTGGTTTTGTCTCTAGCTAGTGAAAGGGAGGTGAGTGCATGTGGCTTTGGCTCTGGATTAGGGGCCAGCAGGTCAGGGATTTTCTTTTTCTACGTGTGATATGCTAAAATCAACTGGTCTGAATATTTTCGGGGCTGTTGGCTGGAGGGATGATAGGTGGCTGAAAATCAAGGAGCACAGTTGGCAGGGTGGGCCTTCTGCGAGGGTTTGGGTTTCCGAGGCTTAGAAGAAATGCTGTTGGAATGAACCAATGCAAAAAAAAAAAGTTGCAATAAAAAGAGTATTTTAAACATAATACCAATATTAAAATTAGTATGAGCAGGAAGGGTGTTTTGCTGTGGACTTGAAACCGGAGCAGAGTTGGAAAGCGCAATTCCTCAGCCGCTTTAAGAAATTCAGTTGAAAAATAAGACAAAGTAAATATTTACTTGAGCTTGGACTATCCGAATGCATTATTGCATTGGGAATTCTTAGCTCGGGTACGTTAATACTTTCATCTGTTGTGTTAATAAACCCTCTGACAGCGGGGCTGGAGCACACCCTGCCGAAGCCGGCACGCGCGGGGAGCTGCCTGCGGCCGGCGCTGGGCCAGCCCGCTCCATCCCCCAGCCGCTTCTGACACCTCTTGTTTAAACACGAGTTCTGCTTTTTAATGAATTCAACCTTCCATGCAAATTAGATTCCAAATAATAAGTAATTAACTTTATCAAATTGACATTACCGTTTATAACAAAATGTCAACATTGCCTTTATAAACAAGGCAGAGCTGCTATTTGCAGAGCCGGGGCGGGGGGACCGACGGTAGGAAAATGCAGCGAAGCCCAGACAAGAACAAACGATCCTTTCCTTGGGCTGTGGTTTCTTCTCTGCTGCTTTCAGAGGGGCTCCCTGCAGCCCCGTGGGCCGGAGACCGCGGTGGCACGGCCGAAGGATGTCGAGGTGGGATGCCTCCACCCGCCCCCAGCCAGGGCAGGTATTGCCAAAGCTGTTGCGTTATTCTAGGCGAAGCTTATAGATAGTTTCATCTTTAAATGGTGCTTAAGTGGGAAAGCAGGGTTTAGCTGATGGTATTTCCAGAGGTGTAAAATACAGGCGAAGAGGTCAGGCTGCGGTATTAGAATTCAAGCCTGGATTTCCACCTTCCTCTCAAGTTCTGGATTTGACACCTCTGGTTTTACAAAGAGAAAAAATAAGTTACGGATTAGAAAATGCGGCTCTGGATCTGGAGTGGAGGCCAAGCCCCTGATGGATGCACAAGCCTAATAAAAATGTGCAAATTTGCAAACTGGGAAACTCCTTTAAAATAAATAATCCAGTGTGTTCAAAAAAAAAAAAGTGTTTACTCTCACATATGGAAAGAAAATCACTTCTCCGTGTGCCTTGGCGACAGTATTGTGTGTCGTCTTGTTACCCAAGAAGTGAAGTTACTCATTTACCTCCAGCGTCCTCGCAGGCAGAGGTTAATAGCTGCAATAAGGATAACGTTAATCCTCCCTCCTGAAAGCACGAATCTGGGACTGCGGCATCAGAGCAGAATTTAAACAGAAAACTCGCAGGGCTCTGCCCTGGCGGCTCCTGCGAAGGAAGCAGGAACTCTGGGCCCTGCTTTTTTATTTCGGGGTGTTGTGCAATGGTGCCCGGTTAAACGTGGGGACCTGGGGGGCTTCGGAGCAGGGGCCGTGCCTGGGGGGACGCATCTGAGCTGGGGGGCAGATTGCTTCCACGTGATTTGGGTCATAATTTTATAAGGAATTATTTTCATAATGGAAAATAGCCCTTTTATTGGCATGGGTGTTTCTGTCAATGTCTCTCTTTTTTACTTTTTTTTTTACTGCAATTCAACATTTCTGGCAAAGACCACCAAAAATTTGGCAATCGAAAAGCAAGTGTTAAAATAAAACTCTCTGTGGACTAGCAGCTTGGAGGTGTCTGCCCCAGGATGGATATATGGGCAATTAAAAGCTTTAATGCTCTAATGATCCAGGTGCAAAAAAAGGATTATTATTTTTTTTATTTTTCTGAAGGTTGCTATTTAGAGTCCAGCCATTTAAGAAGATGCCAACGGGATTTGTGGCCTTTCTTTTCAGTACACCTCTTGGCAACAATAAACAGGATAAATTTCAATTTAAAGAATAATTTCTTAGGATTGGGGAAAAAAAGGGATGGGAGGAAGAGAGCAGCTTCCCACCTGAAACGGGGCTGCTGCTCTGGGGGATGCGAAACCATTTGAAAATACGCTTTTGATTCAATCCAAAAATCCATCTTTTAGTTAAAATTTAAAAAAAAAAACAACCCAAAACCCCAAACCCATACATTAATCTCATCAGTGGAAATAATCGTGTTGGGTCTATGATCTTAATCTTTTATGTCATACCCATCTGGAAAAGTAATTCAGGGGAAATAATATAAACTTCAGCTAAGCTGTATAAACGCACTGAGAGGGTGATTTCGTTGAACGGCAGCTCGGTGGCCCTTTGTCACACGCCTCCTTGTAACAATATTGACTTTATAACACCTACACTTTGTTCTCTTCCTTAACAGGACAGCTGCTAAGTGCTGGTAAAACAAACATCACATGCTCCGTGGGGCTCCTACCAGGTTTGCAATCAAGCGCTCTCTAATAACCGCTTAAATACTCTCATCAAGCTTGTCCTTGCTGTTTGCTTTAGGACACGGTGTTTTTCTCTCCCCTCTGTATTTATTCTACGTGAGCGATAGTCGGAGCTAGAGGTCACGCAGAGTAAATGCAGGTGCTGGGGTGGTTTTTTTTCTTTCCCTGGGTTGACTCTCGGTGTTGAGTTTGCCTTTCTCCATCAGCGGAGTGGATGTGGCTCTAAAAGCTTCACCTTGTTTTTTGAGGTTGGGTAATCCGCCCTGAATGCGGCTCCTTATTCTCTCCTGGCAGGCTTTCAAAACCAAAGGGAGCAAATGAAAGGCGACAAGAGACGTAAGAGCCCGTTTAGCAGGAAGAGGGGAATCCACACCGTCCGCGCAAAATTATGTTTCCCCTTTGCGCAGCCTCCAAGGTCAGCAGAAACTGGACCAGAAACTGGACCGGTCGCTTGTGAGAGGCTGGAGAGTGAACCAGAAAAAACCCACGTGGCCGCTTACCCCGGCCCTGTGCCAGGGCAGCAGCTTTCCTTCGCCCATCCCCGTCTCTTCCCGGGGAAGCTGAGGGTCGATGCTGCTGCCTGGTGGTTTCTTGCTTCGCTTAAAGCTGCCCTCTGATCTCTGTGCGGCTGCAGCCCGGGACTTCAAAGCGGCTGCTGTAACGTACGACAGGTATTATATAGGTAGGGCCATAGGATAGCTGGGGCTGGTGAGCTCTCCTAATGGGAGCACGGCCCCTTTCTCCTCTGGGTGACTGGATTGGGTCTGGATTTGGTCTGGATGTGGAGGGCACACCTCCATTAGATAGCTGCATCCCTGGGAAAGCATCCTGGGCTGGGATGCCGTACCGTCCCCGCTGCTCTGCGTGCTGGGTACCGCGGGGTCCGCGAGAGTGGCGGAGGCAGACACCTATGGACGGGAAAGCACTGGGAGCGGGGCTCCATGGGGAGAGGGGTAGCGCTTCCCCAAAATGCTGCCTGGCTCGAGCGTTTCCAAAAGCGATGGCTCTTTCCAGCGTGTTGCTCCCCAGCACCGGCCCTGATGACAAGTCTAATACAGCCCATTGCATTCTTGGCTCGCTTACCTCTGGCAAGCGCGCAGCCGAGCGGCTGGGCTGTAGGGGCTGGCTCTCCCAGCGCCCTGCCAGCAGCCATTTCCCCACAAAGCTGCTATTATACCCTAACGAGGCTCCTCGAATCAGCTCACCCTGGAGCTGCTCCATCCCGTATGACCCAGCGAGCCATGTCGTGTGCGCTGCACCCAGCTGCTTCCACGTCAGCGCTGGGAACTGGAGCTTTATGACCAAATAAGATTTTTTGTCTGATTTTGCAGCTCGCGGGGCTTTGCAAAAATCTGTGCCTCGTTGTCGGGAATCGTGCTGTGCTCCTGTAGCTCGTGTTTTGGTGGGGATGGCAAAAGAAAGCAGCCTGTGCAGCAGCCTGTCTGACCCGGAGACGTGGTCAGCACGGGTGCAGGCGCAGGGCTGTGCCTCTTGCAAACCCACGGGAGCCCAGCGGTTCTTCTCCCTTGCAGAGCCAGGCTTGCCGACCTATGCGTATGGCCGAAAACTAAAATAAATGGTTATTTTACTCTTGCTGGGGTGGGGATGGGGAGGAAGATGCTCCGCTCAAAAGCACCTCGCCTATCGGAGAAGTGCAGGAGTTCACGAAGGGTTCAGGTGCGGCATCCAGGGCGACTTCTGCCATTAGTGGTGGTCAGCAGAGCCAACCCCTCTCTCCTCCCGCTGCAGTGGTGGCACGAGCAAAACGAGTCCGTACCGGGACTTCAAAAATCCATAATTATTGTGCAGGTGGGGGAACTGTCCCCCATTCTCCCCTCAAAAATATGCTAGAAATTAAAATAACCTGAACGAAGCTGTATAGGTTTATCCTAACGGACCGGGAAGGCGCAGCTGAGGCCGCCACAATTTCCGTGCGTTCTGTGGAAGATGGGCTAGTAATGCCGGCTTCCCAAACTTGCTTGTTTTGCCGCCTTTGTCCTTTTCCATGTAAAGGTTACCTGCTCCCGCGCCGAGAGCTCTCTCTATGTGCACGCAAGGCAGCTGCATCCCCGTGCCGCCATCCCCCAGGGCTTCCATTTAATGGCAAGGTGACTTTTCTGTTGTTAGCGGGGGGGACGTGTCTCCTGGGCAATCCCTGGTCCCAGCGAGGGCTGTCTGGCCATGGCAGCTGCCCAGGAGGGTCTCGCTGGCGAGGGGAGAGCGGAGCAAGTGCCTTGGGGAGGGCAGCCCTTGGGAGCCGGAGCTGGAGCTGCCCTCGGTGCCTCCCATGCCAGGGGGGATTTTGGCAAGGCTGGGTGCCCTAAACCCAAGCCCTGAGTCTTGGCGGGACAGCAGCTTGTCCCCGTGGCTGTATGTGTCACCCCATACAGCCTAGGGTGACACAAGCGCTGGCCCCACGGCCGTGCCAGGGCAGCGCGGTGCTCTCTGCAGCCCCTGCCCCGCGCTGCAGGTGGGGAGATGCCCGCGGTGAAGGGTGCAGGTGGGACGTGTCCCTGATGCACCGACAGCAGAGGGAAAGAGCTCAAGAGCAAAGATGAGAGGTCTCGAACCAGCCCTAATAATGCCTGGGTCCGTGGCAGTGCTCCTGGAGCGGGCAGGTTTTTGCTCCCCTCCTGCCCGGTTGCTCCTCCAGCCCTTGGCAAAGCAGGAGGGGCTGGCAGGGGCCGGAAAGCGTCCCCACCGCTGCCGCTGGGAACAGGGTCTGGCTTTCCGTCGGGTTCCACCGTGGCATCCCAGCTGAATGCGGCCCTTCAGCTGCCGCAGGTTTTCTCAGCTTTCTGGTTTCCTCTAGGAAAACCAGAGCTGGTCAAAACATACCGGAGGCTCTCTGCGTAGGAAAGGGGGGTTCGTCTGGGGTCTGGGCTGCTTGCTCCTGGGTTGGCTCAGGCAGGCAGAAGGGCGGGAGCGAGCGTTTCTGCGTTTAGAGACTGCAGGTTTTGCTCTGTGTGGTTCCTGTGACCACCTTACATCGCTCAAAGTAATCGGATGACACGTTCCCTTTAAAAACAAGGGGAAACGCTGCGTATTTTCTTGCTTTCAAAGAAAGGGTTTGCTCGTGCTGAAGCCTTTGTGCGATATGCAGAGTCCCTGCACGCTGGATGCTTCCCAGGTATCACAGCCCGGCAGAGGCCGGCGGCACTCTTGTAACGCAGGAGGTGCTGGGGTGACGCTGCGTGAGCCCCGCGGTGCACGTGGCGGGGGTCCAGGCACCGCGGGGACCGAAAGCGATGGGCTGCCGACAATGGGCTGCCGGTGATGGGCTGAGCGTGGTGCTTTTGTGCAAGGGGGATCAGCGCTGGGCACGGGACCTGGGGGAGCCCCTGCTCCAGACTGAGCCCTCCTGCTCTTTGGGCAATGCTTAAATATTGCTCGAGGCAGAGAGCGAGCGCTCCCGGGCTGTGCCTGGATTCCCCATCCACCTCACCCCCTTGGGGAGCAGCTTCCCACGGGGTTGCTGCCTTGTTCTGGAGGGGCTTCGCATCCCTGTGCCCCCTCTCCCGAGCGAGCGGGGCCACCAGCCGCTCCGCTTCCATGCTGGTGCTGGAAGCAGGGGCTGGCTCTTTCCGTTGGGTCAAGTACTTAACGAAAAGTCCTTGCAGTATAGATTAATTCTCTTTAAGAATGTGCATATTCTTGTCTGCGTACCCTTTTTTAAATTTTTAGTTGTAAGCCACAAGCCAATACCATAAATGAACCTCTTTCCGTCATTGGGCTTTGGACCAGGCTTGATACAAGTTAAAAATCAGGAAGGGCAAACTTGCTGCATGTTTTAAACCCATCTCAAAACCACAAGATCTAGGTGTCCTAGACACCTAGAATTTACGTCTGGCCAAACACAGTCATTAACTCAATGCTGTTGGTTTCCTCAGCTCCCAGTTTCCAACTGGAGCTGACCACTGGCAGCACTGGAGAAGGCGCTTTCGGGTAAGAGGGATGGTAAAACACCGGTGCTGACTCCCCAGCACTGTAATAAATCCGTCCCCAAACCGGCTTCCCAGCCCGAACGCTGTAGCAGCTACTCTGGAGGTGACCCAAACCCCATATCGCAGAGCACACGTGGCTCCCTGGGGAGCGTTCATCTCTCCTCCACACCTGCACCTCGGTTCGGAGGTCAAAGCCCTGCTGTAACATCCCCGAATAAACCTTCCCGCTGTTTTAATTTGAGAAAATCTGCTTACGTCTTATAGGAAAGCTGCCGGCTGAGGGGGGACAACTCCCAGGGGTCCCAATCCCCCTCCTGCCAGCCGGTGTGTGCCGGGGCACGCTCTGCCTGGCACGGGGACCGCTCCATCCGAGCAGCCGATCAATACGAAGGCCTGGATGAGGACGCAGTATTTAAATCACCGGAGGGACCGTTTAAATGGGAAATCAGTAAGTGAAGCGTGAGAGATTGATTTTAAATAATTTTTATGGCCAAGGACTTCAAGCTGTTGTCAATATTTCTGCATAAATAATGAAAAACATTAAAGGGGGGTAGACGTGACCGACAGCGTGCCTAGATAAACCTCGGGGCTGGCGGGGTTGCAAGGTGCGGGGAGCGCTGCAAATCACGCTGCTGGCAGGTGAAGCCGCTGACACACCATTTATTTTCCCGTGCTGACAGCATTAGCCCCTTCCTCGCTGGCACTACCAGCAGCAAGGCACTTATTAAAGCAGCGCTGATTTAAAAGGAAGGGGGAAAAAAAAAAAAAAAAGAGGTTATGATAGGAAATGATGAGCTGGGCAGATTTTATATCCCATCCCTAAGTGGCGTTTGTTGATTTGTAGCAGCAGCAGGCATGGCTGTTCCTCTGGCTGCAGAAAGCCGATGGGGAGCATCCCGGGGCGTGGGGGATGCGGTCCTGCGTGCTGGGCGAGCGCCGGCCGAGCCTTGGGGTCGGGGCTGGCGTAAGACAGTGTCGTGGTTTAGCCCCAGCCGGCAGCTCAGCCCCACGCAGCCGCTCGCTCGCTCCCCCCCGGTGGGATGGGGGAGGGAATCGGAAGGGTAAAAGTGAGAACACTCGTGGGTTGAGACAAAGACAGTTCAATAGGGAAAGCAAAAGCCGCGCATGCAAGCAAAGCAAAGCAAGGAATGCATTCACCCCTTCCCATGGGCAGGCCGGTGGTCAGCCATCTCCAGGACAGCAGGGCTCCATCACGCGTAACGGGGACCTGGGGAGACAAACGCCATCACTGCGAACGTCCCCCCTTCCTTCTTCTCCCCCAGCTTTATACACTGAGCATGATGTCCTATGGTCTGGAATAGCCCTTTGGGCAGCTGGGGGCAGCTGTCCCGGCTGTGCCCCCTCCCAGCTCCTTGTGCGCCTGGCAGAGCGTGGGGAGCTGAAAAGTCCTTGACCAGTGCAGCAACAACTAAACCATCTCTGTGTTATCAACACTGTTTTCGGCACAAATCCAAAACACAGCCCCACACCAGCCACTATGAAGAAAATGAACTCTGTCCCAGCCAAAACCAGACAGCACCGGGTGTCCGTGGGCAGGTTGGGACGATGGTTATGGTTCACCCTAGTGTTTTCCTTTCTTACCAGGACCCTCCTGCCGTGGGGCTCCTCCTGAGACCCCGCTGCAGTCGGGGGGGCTCTGGCTGCCTTCCCCAAGAGGCATTTCAGCAGCACCCGTGGGTGCTGCCCCCACCCCAGGCTCTGTTTATAAATCATTTAGACGTTTTCCCGCTTCCATCCTCCTGGCCAGGATGACGCCCGCTCTCACCTTGCCCTCAGTCCTGTCGCAACGCCTCTGAAACAATAACCAGGCGGTAGCTGGCACCCGCTCGCAAAACATCCATTACCTTGGTCTCTGCGATCAAAAGCCATTTATAGTAAATGTGTTTGCTTTGTACTGAATTACTCACAATGCTGCCAAGTACAACCACACCAGCTGTTAATTAGAGTTTAGCTTTTATTACCAAAAAGTCTGCTCTGTTGATATGGAAAATGGGAATAAAAAGTCATTTAACCTATTGTGATGTGAAAATAAACGACGACTTGTTGGTTTAATTAAATAGTCTATTTATCTAGCCGTCAAAGTGTTTGAACATACACAGGATTATGAGCGGCATTACCCTGGCTTGGTCTCCTGTTGTCTGAATAATCCGTGTTGTTTGAAGTGACAGTTACCTGCTCAATGGCCCATTGAACTCAACATGAATCTTTCAGCAGAAATGGCCGATGCGTCGCTTTGCTTCCCGTGCTTTCTGATGTTTGCTTGCTTTCCTTTCCTTCCACGCTCCAAGGGGCTGCCACCTCCTTCCCACCACGCTCCGGCAATTATTCCTGCTGCACAGCAAGGGCCATCAGCGTCAGCCCCTTCCCTGCATCCACGTGTGTGTGCAGGCATTCGCTGCTTCCCAAAAAACATTCCCGCCGGGCTCGTTTCGGGATATCGCTATGAGTTGCATGGAAGAAGTAGTACTGGGGTTTCCACTACGGGCTCTGTCTTCATCTTTTGCATCCTGCTCTTTAGGATAAAGCTGATAAAGGAGTTTCTCTGTGCTCAGATCTGATGGTCTTAATGTTTTGTGCCTTTTCTTTGTCCCTGCAGCTCTGTCTTGGATCACCGAGAAAAATACAACGGACCGGAGAACCAGGATACGGCTCGTGGTGAACCCAGCACGTCGGGACCTCCCAATGGCGAGGCTTGGCTGGCCGGCGTGGGGAGCAGGCTGCGTGAGCTGCAGCAGCTCTAGTGCTTCCCCCCGGGGGGGAAAAGAGGGTGAGGAATTCTTCCGCTTTTGAAGGGAAAAATTGAGTTCAAGGCCTAAAGGGAAGTCTGGTGGTGGGAAGGGTACCGAGGATTGCCTCTGTGCTCCCGGGAGGGCGAGCAGCTCAGCACGGCGGCCCCGGCTGAGCTGCCGGAGCACCTCTGTGCCAGGATGGCGTCTCTGTGCCGGCATACTGAGCAAGGCAGGAACGTGAATCCCGGCGTTCTCAGGGCACAGGTCTCGATTACGAAATGAGTTGGGGAGCAAGGGCGCTGGTGCTAAGGCTATTCGGATGATTCAGGAGCGGGCTCAGAGTTCCGCTGCCGGGCGGAGTGTTGCAAGCCGCCCCGGAGGACACGATGCCTCTTTCTGGAGGGAGTTCAAGGGTCTTTATTCATCTGTGGCAGAAATGGCTTTGTTATTACTTCTTTTTCTTCTTCCTCTTCTAGAGTATTTCGCCATCTGCCAAAGCTGGAGGGAAGATTTCTTGCTTGCCAGGCTGGGGAGGAGAGCGGTGGGGTCCCACCAGGGCTATATGGGAGATGCCCACATTTTTCTGTCTCAGGTGCCTGTTTCTTTAATACAAACCAGACCAACCAGTGCCACCGAGAACGTGTTTTGTTCCTGGGGACGTGGGGTTGTGCTCCTGGCACAGGTCAGGGGCTTCTGCCTGTCCCTCCCACCGCATCTCCTCCCGTCCATCAGTCCTCCATCGGAGCTGCCTGGCTCGTCACGTTGTTGGATTGCGAAGGTGACGAGCAGCCTTGGCAGCTGCTTTGCAAAATGTGCCGATGCATCTGCACGTTGCAGCTCTGCCATCGTGCTCCTGTCGAAGAGGGGACATGCTGCCGGCCGCCTGCGTTGCCTCCTGTCCTCCAGCCCCGTGCCAGGCTCGGTGCAGCCCACGGCTCATGGCAAACGCCCCTGCCGCGGTGGCAGGAGGCACCAGGCAGAGATGGCTTCCCTCTGTCACCCTGGTCCTGGTTTTATCCCCGGCTTAGTAGAACTAGTTCTGGCAAGATCTGGAGCAGGGTATTTGCCTGGGTGGATTTGCAAGGGGAAGCTGGCAACCAACAGCAATGACTCTTTGGGCAGAAGTTCCACTAATCTTGGCGTGGCAACGTTTTCCCTGGGGAGCTGGGAGAGGAACCTGCTCTGCCTTGAGCTAGGTGCACCGGTGCCGCCGTGCACGTTGTCCATCAGCCGTCTCCCCCAGGCAAGGAGGGAAGCTGCGTGCCAGCCCTGCTCTGCCAATAGCTCGTCAACCTTTCTAACGAGCGGGGCTGTTGCTGCTTTGCTTGCTTCTTGCTGGAAACAGCCGTCAGCTGCTCTGGCACCCCAGATCCCCGGATGAGCAGGGTGCTCTGAGCCTGTGCGGTGCAGCCGGCTAAGGAAAAGCTTTATTGCACGTCGCTCTTTTTGGTCGCAGCCTGATGATTCCTCTTTAAACCCTGCAGCGGTGGCACGGAGCACACGCGTCCTCTGCAGAACTCCGTCTCCACGAGAGTGCTAAACTTGTCACGGCTGTTTACTTAAGCTTTCGCACTGTTTGTGTAGTCAGAAGTCTTGATCTTGTATTTATCTCCTCTTAAAACAGCTACAGTTTATAGTTTAAACACATTAATCATTTCCAAGCCTTTAAAGGGCTTTTAAGTGGAGACACTGGTTTTGTTTGCCTTTTAATTTTTATTTCAAGTCTCCCTTCCGAATCCGAAGGCAAGTGCTTTAAAGGACATTGAAGGAGCGCAGTCTCATATAAAGTGCAAGCCGATGCAAGTATGTCCCCATGCTAAAAAAATACGGCGGGGAGTCGTGCTTTGGAGGGACGCCTCCGCGTGGGAGCAGCAGCCGGGTCCTCGATGCTTGGGCTGGTTGGCATCTGCTGAGCGGTGCTCTGCGGCAGCCTGCCCTTGGTGGCAGGTCCCTTTCGGAGGGCGCAGGGCTCCTCGGGGTGCTCCCGGGGCTGCATCTCCGGCACAGAGGAGCGATTCGCGCCCTGCAGCCAGCGTGGCCTTTCGGGCGGCGTGTGCGGTCGGCACCTTATGGGCTGGGGAGACGCTGCCAGCCTGGCTTTGTGTGGGCTGGCTGCCAGGGGGGTGCTGATGCATTGGTTGGCTTGGCTGAGCTGCTCCAGCCAAGGGCTTGAATTTTTAGGTTTTCACAGTCCCCGGGTCTTAGAAATAGATGGTGCCGTGTTTTAGCTGGGGGTCAGAGATGATCAGAAGTTCTGGCGAAGCACAGCCTACCTAAGGAGATAACTAATCGCTATCTGGGGTCTGCGTTGCCGTTTGGGTTATAACTCTCCCATGCTCTCGCCCCGTCCCCGGCAGAGAGGTTGCAGGCTCCGTGGCCGACCATACCAGGGCTGCTCACGGTTGTGGGGCTTGAGCTAAAATCCTCTCCCAGGGTTTTCAGGGAAGAGAGACAGGGCATCCCGGCTCAGCTGCGACCGAGCAACGCTGGCGCTCCTTCAAGGCGCTGCCGCAGCCCCGCTGGGGACACGGCACTCAGGAACACTTTCGGTAAATACCAGCACACTTATTTACTTTACAGGGAGGAAATTCTGCCACAAGTAAGAAAACTTATGCGGCATCCGTTTCCTATAGGAATAATAAGCATTGTGAGGGACTAATCGCTTTGGGGCATCGGTCAGGCACACAAAGCCTCTCATTAGCGACGGGTTGTGACCGTAAGTCATCAGTGCCTGGCTAAAATGCATGAAATAAGGCTGCTGGTTTCTGCTAATCACCTACAGCCGGGTGTCAGTGGCTGGGAATTGCTGGCTGGAAAGGCAGGATTGGGGCAGCTGCCCTGTCCTCCCCAGCCCCTCGGGCTCGGCACGGCTGCACCGTGGTGGCTGCAAAGCACTTTGTCACCGGTCCTCGCCGGCCTCGAGGGGTGCAGAGCTCAGCATTGTTAATCCAGCACCTTGAACAAGCAAAAACCCAAAAAGCAAAGAGGGAGACGGGACTGCTTGTCCTGTCGCCTCCCGACCCACTTGCCCAGCCGGCACATTAACACCCACCCTCGGACTTTGTTTCCCCCATCCCGGGAGGCACCCGGGCACTCTGGGGAGGGACGGATGCTGGAGAGGTGCTCGTAAATAAGGGCACATTTTCCACTGCTCCCTCAATGCCGCCGAGGTGCGGGATGCTGCTGTGGAACGGGGGTGTTGACGTTTCTCCCGGGGTGGCGTGGGAGTGGGACCCCCCACGCAGAGCTGTTTGCCCCCCATGAGTGGCTGTAAAGGTGGGTTTGCCAGAGCCCATCTCCGTGCCACGGCGAATTACTGTTGTTATCCTTGGAGACCCGTCTAGGTGCTGCAAATGGCTCCAGATGTGGCAACACTGAGCCCATCCGGATCTGCCAAGAGGCCCGGACGAAGCAAAGCGTCACTGTAAAGGGATCCTCGCTGGCAGGGGCCGGGACGTATCTTCACATAGCGGAGTGGAAACCTGGATGTGTTTTATTTTCTCCCGCCTTTCGGAACGGATGAGTGTCTGCATCCCACATTGCCAGGGCTGGAGCCAAGACCCGAGGAGGCTTGCCAGGTGTGGATGAACATGGATTTACCATCTCATTGACTTGGGAAAAGGAATCGTGTCAGTGCTGGAGGGGCTGCGGGGCTCCGGGTGTTATAGCAGTGGCTCATCACCTGCATGCCAGCTCAAGGAACGAGGCGCTTCTCCCCAAAACTCAGCATCCTGCAGCAAGCAGATGTCCTGCGGCCACGCTGCAGCTGGAGCTGGCCACGCTGATGCCTTGGGGTTTTTTGGGGAGCTCTATCACTTCCCAGCTGGTGAGCTGGACATGCGGAGCCCTTCTCCTTTGCGGCAGCCTGTGCAAAGTGGCGTGTGAAGGGCTGACCGCGTTTAAAGGACATCCCAAAAGAAGCAAAGAAAAGTCTGCATGTGTTTCGTGCAGGACCTAGACGTTCCCCAGCGATGGTCAGGAATCGGCCTCAGCCCGCCCCATCTCAGCCCACGAGGTGGGCTAGCGGGTGGGCAGGGGGATGCGGGGGGGAAACGAGTGAGCAGCGATCCCGGCAGGGATCCAGCGGCGAGATCTGGCACTCTGGCAGATGATGTGGATTTGACATGCTCCCTCGAGGGCTGTGGGTTCCCAAACCAGCGCATAAATCACAGCGAGGCTTCGCTAACCCGGCCCTCACATCTGCTGGAGGCAGCCCCACGCCAGTGCTGTCTGCTACGTAAAACCAAAACCAGACCCGTTTGCTCAGCGCTCTGAAATTCCCAGCGAGAACAAGATCCCGCTGAACTGAGGGCAAAACCCAGCAGAAACCCACGGCGTGGAGTTTGGCACAGCTCTTTCCACCTCAGAGAGCCACAAGCAAACTCTTTAAATGTCTTCTTAGAAATGCAATCACCTCGTGATGCTTTTGCACCGGCGCTTCTGTGTTCCTTGCTGCTCTGCAGGGAACGTGACCCGAGCTCTGAAGCTGTGGCTCGTGTGAGCCCCGTGGGAGCTGGGAGCAGGCTCTGCTCCTGGTGAACGGGACTCCCTTGAGAAAGCTTTATGCATGTGGGAGGCTGAGAGTCGGTCAGTTTGTCCCAAATATTTCTTTCGGGCCAAAGCAGGGGAAAAGCCCAGCTTTCTCACCATCCTGTTTCATGCTCCAGTCGTGTGACCGCCGTTTCTCAGCGTTGCTGCACGTTTATCTCTTTTTCTGTTGCTCTCCCTGCAATTTGGATAATGCTAAAGATATCTTTAATAACTGCCTTACCGTAAGCAGCTTTTCTCCAAAGTGTTTACAGTCTCCTCCAGTTTTGGCCTGCAACGTTATCGTGGCAATAGTGAACGGAAAGGCAAGAAATGGCTTGGGGACTGAGGCCATGGATGCTGGAAGCACCCGAGGGCCGCAGCAGCGCAGGTCCAGTGGGGACAAAGAGCCGGAGCCGTGGGAGGAGAGCACGTCCCCGTGCACAAGAGGGCTGGTGCTGCCGACCCTCCGCTCCTTCCTTCCTCACGTTTGCAGGATCAGCCCCTAAGCGAAGCACTAACGGGGGTAGCGGTAGCGGTGCTGGTCGGTGCTGCTGGTGGGATTCGTGCCGTCGGTCCCGGGAGGATCGCTGCCCCGCGCCCAGCGTCGCTGCTGCGGGAATGAGTGGGGCTGAGGTGTGGTGGGTGCTCACAGCTCTCCTCCCCCCGGGAGGTGCCACATCCACGGAGCATCGGGCTGTGGCATCCCGCTGCCGGGGCTGGTGGGGTGGGCTGAGGAGACGTGAACCCCCTCCGCACCCTCCTGCCTTTGAGCTGCATCCTCCTCCTCAACATCTTCTGTTTCTCTAAGGCAGAGCCCGAAGGTGTCTCTGGAAATGCAGCAGGTACCTGAGCAGCGGTGCTGAGCAGATGGAAGTGGCTCGGTAAGCCTGCGTTTAATCTGCCCTTGCCCCCTTTATTCTCGGAAAGAAGAGCCCCAGCTCCCCCGGGGCTGGGATCGGCTGGGCAGAGCTCTGGAGAGGACGTATGTAATTTCTGTAGGTGACTTTCTGCTGGGAGAGCCCGCTGGGTCTGCACCCTCCGCGGGCGATGCCGCTGCCGGCAGACAGCACAGCCGCCTGCGGTTCCCCTGCTGCCGCTGCCCGAGCGGGGACGGATCACCTCCCACCGAACGGCGATGCTCGGCGCCGAGGAAGCTGTCTACATCTTCCTGCCGCTGTGCAAATATCAGCTAATTAAGTGGCAGCAACCTTATCTAAAGGACACTTGTGCCGGTGGTGTTCGTGGCCACAGCAGGTAACAGGGAGGATTAATTCCCAGCAGTCATCTGCAAAAAAAGAAAAAAGAAAAAAAAAGAAAAAAGGTGGTGTTGGAGCTGGCTGAGGATTTTAGGAAAGCTTTTATTGTCAGCTTTTCTTGGGAGGAGGGCACTCCCAGGGGCCTGGTGGGGGGTGGCCTGGGGGTGCACGGTCCTGGGGTCTGGGGAGACCCAGGACCCATCTCCTGTCCGTCTGGGGTTGGCTGCAGAGGCCAGGCTCGCTCCGGGCGGAGGATTGCAGAGACCCCTCCGAAAGGGCCGGTGGCAGCGAAGGGGGCGCGGGCAGCGCTGAACAGGGGTGCAGGGGCACTGGTGTCCGATGGTGTAGCTGGGGGGGTCGGAGGAAAGGCCGGAGCTGCCTGCTTTCACTGCGCGAAAAGAAACGATGTCTGAAAGCTCAGCGCTTTGAAAGAAGGGAAAAATCATTGCTGGACCCCTCCAGTTCCCGTCCCCATCGCCGCCCCAGGCACCTCCACCTCTGCCGCTGCCCTCCGGGGTTTGCTGCCTGCGCGTGGGGGGCTCGGCCCCGCTCCCCTGGCCCCTCCGTGCCCGGCCGCTGGCACGGGGCTCTGAGGGAAAAGGCGTTAAAGCTCGTGAGCACCTGGGTCTGACAGTAACGAGGGCTGGCGAGGTGGCTATGGCAGGGTTCCCCTGAAGGCGATGCATCCTCATTTTATCTGTGAACCGGATGGCTGCTCTCCCTGCTGTTTATTTTAAGCAATTTTGCTAAATACTGTGAATTATTCCTCTTTACTCACGAGTGGTGATCTTGAAAGTAATCTAAGAGGTTCAGATAAGCTTCCCAAATAACTTGCAGTGAGGTTATTTCTCCTCCCCTGCAAAAATCTCCTGGCTATAAAACGTGATGGGCGAACCGGCAGCCCGGTGGTGTTCAGCTCTCCCCTGCGCTGGCGATGCTGCTCGCTCATATTCTTCTTTTTACAGAATGAAGGATGAAGTGGCCGTTTGCCAGCGGGCTTTAGTCCACCTGAAGGTCCACCTGCATGTAATTATCTTGTGCCGGGTAACTCAAGGTTCCCTCTTGCTTCCTTCCTTCATTTCTAGCGAATTCATTTTGTATCTTGCTGTAGAGGTCAGTGTACCGAAATATATATTTTTTTAATATATAAAATCATCAGGAAACGAGTGAGGCTGAAGGTTAAGTGTTAGATTTGTAGCTACAAGACCTCCTTCAGGGTGTGCAAGCAGCGAGGGGACTCACGGTCTCACTTACGTTGCTTTAATTGCAGAGAAATTCCGTGGATTTTTGTGCAGCTTACACCACGGCAGACAGAAGCAGTTTTGTTAGGACAAGGCGGGCAACAAAATTTGGGCCTTTATATTGAAAACCTCTCCTTTAAGCGCCTCTCCAGCTCCTGCAGCTCCGCAATTGTAACAAATGCTTTTTCCATAAGATGTCAGTGTGGCACAGGAGTTTAGATGCTTGTTTGTTCCTTGTGGGAGTAATCCATCACAGGCAAACGATGGAAAGCCATCTTCTGGACAGCCACCAAGTCTCAGCTCATTTACAGCTCACAGCATTCATTTTTTCACTGGCGGAGAGGCGAATTGCCGTGCTGATCCAGTGCCACGACGGGACGATCGCTCACCTCCAGTGTTAAAATCGGCGCGAGATGTGGCCGGCAGCCCCGGTCTCTCCTCCTGCCTCTGCGTGTTTGGCACTTTCATCCTACTGACTCCACTGGGCTTCTTCACATCCCCAGAAATCCGGCCTCGAATGCTCTCTCCTCTCTTCTGTGCGTTTGAGACAATAAGCAGGAGAAAATGTTGGTGTATTAATAATAGCCTGGATAATAATAGGAATAATAATAATAATAATAATAATAATAATAACAACAACAATAATCTTATGCACCAGATGTAACCAAAACAAGGAGCCAAAAAATATCCCGCACTTAGTGATGCTTTTGGCTACCATGTGACTTGAAGGGTGCGTGAGGAAAGGAAGGCAGGAGTCCATAAACGTGGGCAAAAGCGGATATTTGGGCAATGCTTTCTCCGACCCTTTCATGGGATATTCTCCCCCCAGAAGCCAACCTGTGGGGAGAGCGGGAGGTGGTTGCATGTCGGGCCAGCCACGTGCTCGGAGCCAGGTGCTTCGCTGGCTGAGCCACTGGGGAGCCCAGCGGAAGAAATCAGACATATTAGGAGAAACACAGTCTTATAGCAAATGAGAAAACCAGCCAGGGCTCCAAGCCACGAAACGCAAGCAACAACCCCGCAAGACTGCGGCTCTAACGCAGCAGGGAGTTTTATTTCACTCGGGGCTGCGTCATGCTGGTTTTGCACTAGGAGTTTTTTCGGTATCAAGATTTGGCTTCTAACGTGGGACCGAGCTTGTAACTAGAGCCCTGTGCCAGCTCCTCCTGCTCACCACGGCCCCGTCCTCCCACAGAGCTGCCGGGATGCTCTCCGGGATGCTCTCCGGGATGCTCTCCGGGATGCCCTCTGGGATGCTCTCCAGGATGCTCTCCATGACTGTCTCTGCGGCCGCCAGCTCCGGGCGAAGGGAGGAAGGATGCTTGTCCTCCCTCCTTGGCCACCTGCAGGGAGGTGGGCTGGTGGCAGCAGCCGGTGCAGCGCTCCTCCGCTCCCAGCGTGGGCTTAATTGCCCCGCTGACGAAGCTGTGCTTGTCTAAGGGTTCTCAGTTTTGGATTTGTTAGGAAGGAGCAGCTCCAAAGGCTGCTGAAGCCCATGGAAAGCCTCCTGTTGACCTCATTAAGGGCTGGATCGATGCCTAATGGCAGGCAAAGGGCTCTCCCTGCGCAGGGCTAGCTGTGAGCGCAGCGCTACAGCCCTCGCTCTTCCAGCGGCGAGGACCTCGGGGCCGAGGGGATTTATTTCCTCTCCGGGTAATGGGCACGCTTGGATAGTTCAGATATTGCATAGTCCTTTTCCTTCTTTAGTTTCAATTCGATACTTAAATCCAGTAATATGTGTAATAATCTGCATGTCTGGGATTAATATAATGTTATATGTTTCTTGAAAGCCTTGCTGATCCCGTAGTTAATTTAATCTTTTATTAACATTAACGAGCTCATGTGGTGTCCAGCAAGCCCGGGGAGTAGGCTTTCCAATACCAACAGATGACAAAGAGATGAAAACATAATAGCAGATGAATTCCTCCTTTACCACAAAAGCAGCAACGACAACAAGACTCCAGCAAAAAGCCTTCTCCTGCTTGGAGAGTATTGTCTCACAGGCAGAGCACGTACTGTACTGCTAACGGGAATTGCCAGGAAGCAATACTTATTGTCGAGGCTTTGAAATGGTAAAGGAAGAGATTATTGAAAGGCATATCTCTGGCCTAGGAGCAGCCTGCACTTAACAGCTATCAATGCACAAGTGCCAAGAGGAAAATGTTAACCTCCCTGGTGCCAAAGAGACTCCGCGGATCCATTCTTTGGCTGCTGTGCAACATTATAAAACAGAAATAATGGCATGCTGGAAAATGGCCATTTCGCTGCTAGAAACGCTGCTCTTGTGCAAATGCCAAGGCCCTACCTCTGGCAGAGGCACGACTTTGCCCGGATCGTGAGCGTCAACGCGGCAGCGCGCCGGTCCCTGCCAGCCCGGCCGTCGCAGGGAGCACGCTTCACGCCGTGCTGCAGTTTTGGGGGTGACTCCGGCACCCAGGCGGCTGTGGCCACCCCTGAAGCGCCCGTCCCGCTGCAGGCATCCCCTTCGGGTGCCGCTTCAGCCCGGGCCCCGGCAGCTCCCGAGGGGCAGCGGGTGCACGGCGAGGCCGGGCTGCGGGAGCATGGGAGCGGCTGGAAGCCCCCGCTGCCGGTGTCCCAGCGCTGACCCGCGGTGCTCGGCCGGCTCGGCACGTCCACCCGCAAGCTGCAGTGAAACGTGGAGAGATCCAGCAGTTTCATTAATTTCCAATTGAATTTTTGCTGGTGCAGCTCACTTCTCTCACTAAAACAAAGCGGTTCGGCGCAGTTTGCTGTCTCTGACACATACCCGTGCTGGATAACACTGGCATTGGATCCAGATGGGGAGAGGCTCAGCTCCGGCAGTGCAGAGGGAACCCATTAGCAACACGCTGTATTCCAAGGAATTCCTTTTCAATTTCCTTCCCAATTATACCGCTTATCCCCAAGCATGAACCCTCCCCTGGTCTCCCTTTGGTTTATCTCCACGCTAACTCTCCTGAACTTGTGTGTTTTCTTTTCACTTCATCCTATTTTGGCAATTTTGTTGGAGCTGGGCAGCCTGGAAGGTCCGTGCCGGTGGGGAGCAGGTCCACGTGGGGTGGTTGGGTGCCTCTTCTGGGATGTGCTGGAAGATGGGCCGTGGGGTATGTGGATCAGGGGGGCCTTTTGAGGCTGATTTGTCTTCGTTGCAGAAGCCTACAAAAACACGGCACCCGCACGGTGCTCGCTTTTTGGGAGAGACTTTGAGTTGCAGCTTCTCTGAGCCAGTTCAGGTGGGATGAGAGAGATGCACTCTCCAGTCCGTGATGGAAATTCCTTAATTTCTGTCTCTGCCAAGCCTCTGAAGATCACCGTGCTATTTTTAAGTGGTTCAGTGCAACAGCAACCGGGCTTTGAGGGAGCGGGGCTGCGTGGGGTGGGGTTTTTTAACCATGGGAGCATGGGGAAAGGCTTGGAGAGGGCTGCCCTTGCACGGAGCTTCGGGCAAGCTCTCCTATCTGCGTGCATGGGGAGGTCTGTGAGCTTGCTCGCCTTCTTCCATGTGGCAGCAGGACCTGCCCGACCCCGTCCCCCCGCCCGGCACCGCTGGCAGCACCGCTCACCTTGCCCCCAGCCCGACAGCTCGCCGCGGCTGTGCCACCTCTGTCTTTCTGCCGGCAGCTGCACATCTGCTATTTCACATGTGAAACGCCGTGCACGTAAGGAACAGAGCATCCCTGCGTGCTGCAGCCGCTGTGCGCTGGGACTGCTCCCTCCCCAGCCCCACCTCAGGGTGCAGGGTGGACGTGGGTGGGTGGGCAGGTGACTTCTGGTTTCGCACAGGATGGGTGCCCGTATGCATGTCCCCATGTGATATTTGCTTGCCCTTGTGTCCACAGGCCACTGATGACTCTGGTTCAGCTGGTCTCCATTCTCTGGAGACCCCAGATTCTTTCCTGCGAGCGCTCGGCAGCTTCTTATCGGACCCCAAAGCACCTTCCCAGCCATCGCACGCAGGATGCATTTCTGTTTGCTTGTAGGATGTTCTCGCTCTGGGTTGCTCTGCCCTGGGCAGTCTCAGTTCTGCAGAGAGAGCAACTCGGAGAGCTCCCTTCCCTGCTTTTCCCTTTTCCAGCAGAGATTTGAAGCCGTTTTGGGGAGAGAACCTGTGCTTGGCTCTCTTTGCTCCATCCTGGGCGAGACGGGGTGACTGCAGCTGGTGAGCACCACCCGGCACGGGCTGGGTCTGCCCGCGCTGTGCCACTCCGCTTGCCAGGGTCTGCAAGATGAGGGTTTAAAAACCGAGGCTGGAGCAGGGCTGGGTGCAAATTTGGCCTTGAATATCCAGCATGGGAACTTTTTTTCTACATGCAACCAGCCCTGCTTTTGCATGCTGCCCAAAAACCGGCACCGTACGTGATGCACCGGGGTGGGGTTTGGTAATAGCCAGAGGCCGGCGAAATGCTGGTTAAACGCCAGCTTCCCCAGAGCAATGCACCCAATTTGCACACTGTGAAATCAGACCAGTACAGGCTGTAAACGCAGGAAAGCGGCATAAAAAAAGGAGTTGGTATAAACAGGACGACAAATGGGGTTTAGTGAGAAGTTAGCAAATGAGCTGGAAAAGACTGGGCTCTGTTTTCTGAGCTGTAAGCTACAGTCAAAAGTAAACTTTTGGAAAGTGTGGTCTCCTCTGAGGTCTGCGCCATGGTGAACACGGTGGTGCTTTCCAAGCCTCAACTGTTTTTGCTGGGCTAATAAAAGTTATAAGAAGCGAAGGAAAAGGCGTAGTGGAATTGGGCTATGTGAGAGCCAGGACCTGAGCTGAAACTTCAGATCTGGGCCCAGCTTTAAATAAACCAGACCGAAACCCAGCTTGTGGCTTCAGACGCGGGCAAGATGCAGTGCAGCAAACAGAGCTGTAAGCCGTGCGGTCCGGGGGTGTGCGAAGCTGGCAGACCCCGGTAGCTCCATCCCCTGCCAATTTCCCACAAGGTCTTTAAAATTTTTTAGGTACGGGTCTGGTTTTAATTTGGTTTTTTGCTTTGAGAGAAGGTGCACCAGTGTGTGCTCGGGGAGGTGTAACGGCAGGGCAGGTTGTGGCGGTGAAGCAAAGGCAGAGGAGGTGGAAAAATCATAGTCTGGGAAAAAAATTGGCTTTTGCGTGTATGTGGGGAAGGTTGCTAATTAGTGCCGAGTCACCACACCAGGGACCACGGCATGAGAGGCAGAAATCATCAGTGCTCGGGTTGGAATATTAATGAGATCTGCTAAACTTCACCTGAAGACAAACCCATGTAGGAATTCAGGGTTTAGCGCTGAAAAATCTCACCGAGCAACGCTCCCCTCCTCCAGCCCTGGTGCCTTCTGCCCCGCTCCTGCACGGCTCCGTGGATGGGGAGAGCGGTTCGTGATGGGGCAGGACGGTCACTGGTGGGAGCATCGCCCACGCTCCAGCACGGTGCCCGGGAGCCCTCCAGCAGCCAGAAGGTCTGTGCAAAAACCTGCGTGGGCATTAGGTCACGGTGATATATTTAAGTTCGGGCTTTAAAATAACCCGGTCCCAGCCCTGCATTTCTTGCGTGCTCAGCACTTGCGCTGGCTGTCGGGGTTTTGTGCGTCTTCCGCGTGTGCCCGCGGGTTTGTGGACATGTAAGCACTTGGGGTGCAGCTTCCCCTCTCCCGAGGGGCTGAGGACGGCAGCGCCGAGCTGGGCCGGGGTTTTCTTTGCGGGAGATGTTACTGTAAGTAAGAGCTTTGGCACGTGCGGAACTGGGGTTTGGGGAACTCCTGTGCGCAGCCGTGCGGGACCGACCCCCTCCCCAAACCCATCTTCAGGGTAAAGCTTCTTGAGAGGAGCTTGTCTAATCCGCAGCGTAATCACTCTGACTCAACTAGGTCTGCCTTTATTGCACTCTAACACATGCCCTGTTATGTCTTATTGTTTAATGGGTACTTGGCATAGCCTTGGTATAAGCCTGCCTGGGACCCATTGGAGATAAACTCTTCCTCCATTAACATCAACTGGAAGTTTTTATGGGGTTGATGAAAAATATACCTGGGACAAATCATTGTTTTATGTCTTAGAGAAGTAAGACCTAAGAGGCCTCCAGACACGCAGTAAGAGAATCATCAACCATTAACATGAAGGTATAATTTGTCTCTCATCCTCTTTAACATAGGGCTGAGGGATACTTTCTAGGTAAATATAACGTTCAGCTGTCTTCTTGGCACGGCGGATAAGGGCAAATCCACTTCCTTGGCAGATTATAATGATATACATTAGCCACCCAATTTAGTGAAAAATATTGTTTTCTCCTAATTAGCAAATTGTTGCAAGCTAGGTCGCTGACTCCTGGGGAAGTTACAGTTTCTGCCTTCTAGGCTTGCTGACAAGAGAATAGATTTATCTCCAATTCAGATCACTAGAGAGGGTTCTTGGTATTTTATTACCACATGCAACTTTCTGGATGTTACTAGGAGATTAATGAAGAAGGGAGGGCGGGGGTGAGGGGAGTTCAGCAACAGTCTGTGCATGACAAATATTAATTGTGTTTAATTTCATATGCAGATGATGCAATCAGCTGTGCAACACTGGAGATAACACTTTTGTCTAGGTTTGTTTTTTGACCTTGAGAGGCCATGTTTCCCCCCCCTTCCCTTCTTCCTACACATCAGAATTCACATCTTAATTACGCTCTGTGATTTGAGTTCCCTTTCATACGCGCAGATTAGCGAATGTTAACACATGGGATAGACAAGATAACTACCTTCGGGTCAGCTAACTCTCGCCCTGGAAGGATCCTCGTGCGGGATAGTCCCGCTGCCCCAGGGAGAAGGAACCATCACCAGCTTCTCCTTCCACCAGCTTGGAGTTGCTTCGTGAGGCCACGTTAAGTAACTCAGCAGTGTCGGGGATGAGCGGCGGCACTCAGCTATTGCAGGTCTGGGCACGGCAAGGGTGCTGGCCGGCAGCGCCCCGAACTGACGAGGTCCCCGGCACCCTGCAGAAGCTGCAGGCATCGCCTCCTGCAGCCCAGAGCCATCGCTCAGCAGGGGCGATGGGGAAGGTTTCGGCGTGTCGGCCCATGCTACTGCCTTAGTGCTCGCGCCGGGAAGCCTGGGCCGGCAGCGGGGGGCCAGCGCGGCAGGGCTCAGGGATGCTGTCAATAGTATTTGTAGCAGTTAGGATGATTGCCTTCCTGAACAGAGAGGAGAGAAGGACACTAGCAGGAACAAGGGACTTGTAATGGTGTTTTATTTAATGGTGTTTAGACTGGATATGAGGAAATTTTACTTCACTGAAAGGGTTGTCCAGCACTGGACCAGGCTGCCCAGGGAAGCGGTGGAGTCCCCATCCCTGGAGGTATTTAAAAGCCGTTTGGATGAGGTGCTCAGGGACACGGTGTAGTGGTGGGCTTGGCAGTGTTAGGTTTACGGTTGGACCCGATGATCTTAAAGGTCTTTTCCAACCTAAACGATTCTGTGATGCTGTGATGCTGTGATTTAGGTTTTGAGCTTTGGTGCATGCCTGGGGTGCAGCTCGGCCACACACCCCATGGCAGAGCCTTACCTGCACCCCCTGGGAACACCCTCCTCCAGCACCGGTGTGGAAATGCCGCCGGGGAGAGCCCGGCAGGCTGTAACAAGCCCGCCTTCCTTTGCACGTGAGGGGACACTGCAGAGGAGGGGGCTGGTGGCACACGGGTGACCGGTGAGCGGCCACCAGTTGGGCACGGCATCGCAGTTTTATCTGACGATGCTGCTAGGTGGTTAGTCTGACGGGCCAGAAGGATTTATTGGGAAAGCGTTGGGTCAGCTGGACTGCTGTATGTCCTGGGTTGATGTTGAGGTAGACAGTGGTTAAATACAGAGTAGAACTCTCCCTTCGTGTGTGTGTGTGCATACATATATGCACATATACGCATATATGTATCTGTAGGTATGCAAATGTGTAATCAGAAGTGTCTTTAAGTGTCCCATAGCAAAAATGGAGCTAGTAAAGGGCGTGAATTTTCTTAATATTCCAGCCGAGCAGCTCTTGGCCAGAATTCCAGCTTTTTATTAAAATTTGATTCAAAGCCTTCATCCACAGTAGTACTTTTTCTGTCTTTAAGATCTTAGGGCTTATAAATGTCATCACCCTTGGCTTTTATTTTGTTCCATGAACTCTCGCAGGCTCTGGGAAGCGGCGGCGGTTTATTGTTATAAGGAGCCGCTCTGCGGGTCGGGAGCTGCCGGCCCCGGGTAGCGCCTGGCGAAGCCGCCCCGGTGCTAATGCACTATAAATAATCATAATGTAAAGAGACACTGTCAGCTTAAATACATCAGGCTTGTTTTCTCACAGAGTGGCAATTTGCTCTGTCATTTATAGTTATGCAAAGTAAGGGTAAAATAGTAATATCCTCATCTGCTAATAGCTTGCAAGCGGCTCATCAGAGGGGAAATGGCTGTGCAGAGCCGGGGAGAGGGGCGTCGGGCTGCAAGAAGCCTGGAAACTCCTCGTGTCTGGCACCACGGGCTCTGACAGCTGATCAGCTTTTAAGACTTCTCCACTCGGCCCGTTTCCTTGCTGCTGGTGTTTCCCCGGCCTCTTTCATTTGTTTTTTTCAGCCCTTTGCACCCTGGGCTCCTAATTTTTCTTACGCTCTCAAGTGAAGTTATTATTCCAAGGGATAGTTTTATATTAAAGCTTGTTAAAGCTGCTTTGCTTCAGCAGGCATTTTGTCTATAGCTATCAGTTTGGCAAAAATGCTCGGGGTGCTTAACACGCGAATGTTGAAGTGATTTCTTCCTGCAGGAGCCCTGGGGGTCACCAGTCTGCTCTCAAACACGCGCACCCCGACGCCGCGGCACCCAGCCGGCACCGGACCGAAGCCCCCGAGCCTCTTCCGCTGGCACTCGCACCCCACAAGGCAGAGATGCTGGAGGAGGTAAGGGCGGGCTTTCTACACCAGCGAGGATTTCGAGACGTAAGAGATCAGCTAATTACCGGGCAGCCAAGCAGCCGGCGGCCTCCCTCGCCCGACACGGCTCTTTAGGAAGCGGCTCATTAAGTAATGAGGGCTTTGCTCCGTCGGCCGGTGTTAGCGTGGGCTGGTGATGCTGCCCTGCGCTCGGGGAGGACGAGGTGCCCGGGAACGGGCGGCTTACACTGAATTTCTGACTTATTCTCCTGACCAACCCCCCCCAGGGATGGCAGGCACTACCAGGCTGGCAGGCTGGGTCTGGCCGTTTCCAGCCTGTTCTGGCTCTGATCCTTCCAGAGGGTTTTTTGCAGGTAAGTATTATTTGATTGTCTCCAGGATTAGCCGGCAGCTACTTCCTCTGCCTCCCCAGTGCCCGAGGGATCTGCTACGGGTGATGCTAACGCGCTGGTTTGACCAGCAAAAGTTGCCTTTGCTTGTGCGAGGAACCCCCCCTCGTCCTGCCAGGTGCCCACGGGTGCTCAGCAGAACCAGAGGAGGATCTTGGCTCCTCTTGCTGGTCTCAAGGTCAGGGCGACCCGGGTTTCGGGGCCAGTTAGGTCTGGGAGCATGTGTTTCTGACAATACGGGAGCGTTTAAGGCCACACAGCGAGTCCCCGGTTGTCAGTTTGCTTCAAAGCGAATCTACGGTGTGTGGTTGATACGCAGAGCCATCGGCATGTGGAAGTGGGATTTGAAATCCAATGGGCCATAAGAAACAGCGGCAACAGCCCCAGCTTCCCCGGCATAAGTGTTTTTCCCACCATTTCTCTCCGACGGACGTCCCGGTTGAGCATCCTTCTGCCTGGCTCTGCCCCGGATTTAGTCCCAAGCCGAGACCCCCGGGCATCCCCCCGGCAGCTCAGCAGCATCAAGCTCATCCCTCAGGATGCTCTGCTCTCCCCTTTTGCCTTTGGTCCCCCGGGAGCAAACGAATCCATGGAGTTTTTAATTGAGTCATCATTTTCTGCCTTCCACTTACAGGTACGAGTGTTTTCCTAACCCTTCTAATTCATGCAGGCTTGTTTTTTCCACTGTGGGGCTTCTCCCCGCCCCCCCCCCCCCCCCCCCCGGTGCACCAACAGACAAGATAGCTTAAGAGCTCTTATCTGCAAAGGAAAAAAAAAAAAATAGTCTTAATCCCTATTTAATAACATAATATCAGCAGGTAACATGTTCAATATGGCAAAAGAACTCCAGCACCAGGTCAATAGGGTAGCTATAATTTTTAGCAATAAACAAAGCCTGCTTTTAATTACTTCTGTGAAATTGCTTGATCCATGCATGATTAAATATTCATTCTGTGTAACTAGACAGTTTCTTTGTATATAGATCCATATTAAATTTAGCTGGCATCCTGCCCACACAACACATCTAATAAATTCCTTTTAATGTGCTGCAGCTTTGAAGACGTTTTTCCCTCCCCTCCTTCCCCCCATCTAATTTGTATAAATAGCTGATGTCTCTGCCTTACCTGGGCGACCGCGTGCTCGGGATACACATGGAATCTTTTAGGAAGGGAAATTATGGAATTTGGGGGAGACATGGGAAAAATAAACCTTCTGATCGCTCGGTGATGGATCTGCTAGGGGAAAAAGTGACTCCCAGACCTTGTTTTTTCACTGGCTTGCCATCTAACTACTTTGGCAGCGTGTGCAAGAGGAAAAAAATCCCTCCTTTTAAAGTAAAGCCAGGGCTGATGTAAATATTTATGTAATATTTTATTACAATCTGAATTTACTTCTTGATTGAAAACATTTCCTAGAAACCTTCTGGAAAATCAAATTAATATGTAATTTAAGTGTCTTGATATTTTTTTTTTTTAACAGTGGTTTTACCAGGAATGCTGATGTCCATAGCTAGGGCAGAGAGGTCGGGTCTCGAGGTACGCCATCGGTGCGGGATGAGCGGAGCTCGCCTGGATTTAAAACCCCGCTCAGGCAAAAGCTGCGTCCTTGGGAACCCCTCATCCTCCCCGGGGCGGGGGGTGCTCAGCCCATCGCCAGCAGCAGCAAACCCCCGCTGCTTTTTCTGCCTCTTTTGAATTGCACGGAGGCTGCGTTGATCGACGCAGCGCGACGTTGACCTGAGCCGTGTGGGTGCAAGCAGGCGCACGCATCTCGCACGTGGGCTGCGGTAATTAAGAGGTTCGGGATGCGCACCTAAACACAGCCAGCCCGAGCATTCCTCCCTGTCTGCCGGGGTCGGGGCTCCTGGGTCACACGGGGGGATGTTCCCCTTCCAGAAACACCCTCGGCCCTCTGGCAGATGCGTGGGCTCTCAGGCAAGCTCCATTTATCCTCTGCTGCTGCTGCCAGTCCAAAAGGTGTAAATATTTGTATGAGAGAGGCGACGGGTGAGCTGCCGCTGGGTGAAAGCTGGCAGCAGGCTGCCGAGCTGCGTGCACGAGCACGGGCGAGCGCTGGGCGTCACTCAGCATCTGGTAACGTTCAAGGCTCTTGGGGGTGCGTCTGATATCCCCGACAGCCAGCCTTTCGGATGGGCTAAACAGAGGAGTTGGGCTTTAGCTAAAAACTGACAACTTTTCATTTAGCCCAGCAAATGCCTCTCGCCTCCCAGCGCAGGCAGCAGGCTGCGCCTGGGGCTGTTCCTGCCTGCGCTCCTGCCCGCAGCCTGCCTCGGGGGCTGCCTGTTCGCACCGACACCTTGCCGAGCATCCCGCTGGCTCCGGTGGGAGCGGGGGGTCCCAGCTTGGGAGGATTTTGAAGTCCCCCCCAGCGAGGGACCAGGGCCGGTTGGGAGGGCGAGCAGTTTTGAGATCTCTGCCGCAGCTGATGGGAATCATGGAAGATAACAATTCCCAGCCAACGAGCACTGTGCTCTCACAGGGTCCCTTTTGCATCTCCCATCCGACCTGCGGCGGAAGGGAAACCCTCTCCTGCACCTTCCTCCCTTCCAGCCGGTGCTCAGGCAGGGAGCATTGATGGAGACGCCCAGCCGTGACTTAAAGGCTTCAAGTGATGGCAAAATCATTTGCCCGAGCAAATAGCAGCGAGGATTTGTGCTCCTCTATTTCCAGAAAGAACAACAGGACGGTCATGCAATCCCTCAGTTAATTTGGGACAGAGAGGATCAGTTGGCTGAGCCAGCTCTAACATCAGCATTGCCTCCAAGTAGGGTCCCCCAGACGCATCCCATGACCCTGGTACTCGAGGGTCTCGGCGTCACCCATCTGCGGGGCTCCAGCACCCATCGCTACCTGCCGCGGAGGTCTCCGGGCCAAGCCTCCGTCTATCTGTGTTTCGTTTTCCACCGCAAACCTCTTTATTGATACTGCAAATTGAATGAAATAGCCAGCAGATTTTTAAAACTAATAATGCCTTTGTTTCTGTCATCAAGACTGCATTGTTTAATGAAATCTAATTCAGCAGAACATTATTACTCAGTGGGAAGAAAAAAAAAAAATCTCTTAAATAATCAAATCTGCGCTGATAAAGCTAAATGCAATCCTGCTTCCAAACGCAGCAGCCAAAACAGGGCTTCGGCTTGGACTTATAGAGCTCTCCTTGCTCGCGGGATGGGGTCGGGGGGTGCGGGGGCCCGAGCACGGAGCTGCTGCTCCAAGTCAGCTCAGCATATCCCCCACCCACCCCATTACGGTGGAATTTATCTTAGGAATAGTCCAGTTTCTGGCTGAATTCACATTATTAATTAGCGAGCCTGTGTTTCAGACGAGAACTTGTTACGCTTTATCTCCTGTGGCAGCAGCTTCTATAAAAGCCTTTCTCCGCTTTTCTTCCCCTTTACTTTTAATCTCACATTCAGGCATTTCCAATCAAAACAAAAGGACGTTTCATCTAATGAGGATGCCACTAGTGTTTAGGAAGCATTATTTTTATTGTATGGTACAAAAAAAACCCCCGTGAGTTCCTTGGAGGCCCAATACTTAAAGCTGGAGTAACAGACTGCTTTTAAATTTGCTTATAAGGAAATATAGGAGTTGTAATGAGCAGGCAACTGAACTAAATGACTGGCAAGCCAATTAGCTTGCTTTAAAACATTGTATTCATTAGAATGAAAAGAAAGCCAAACTTTTTAAAGATAGTTGCGTCTTTTAAATATCAGTTTTCTTGATCCACAGTCGTCTCATAAATACGCATTATTATATAATCCTTTAAAAAAAACGTGCGTCCATTAATAGGAGCACAAAAAGTACTCTAATTTATGACATGAAGCAAAACAAAAAAAGTAACCAAAGCAAAGAGATTTGACTTAAAAAGCTCAGCCTGGCACTTAGCTGTCCCCTGGCACGCCCGGGCAGCGTGGCGTGCCCGGTGTTGGACGAGATGAGCCCTGGGAGGTGAGGTCCTGTGGGCCCCGTGGTGGAAGGGACGGGTCCTGCACCACGCTGGGAGCCCTCGCCAAGCTGGGCTGGATGGACCCAGCGGCACCCAGGAGCCGGCTCAGCACCGGGAATCACCCCTGTGTATTGCAGGTGCGGGACCGCTGGGCTTCGGCTTCTGCCGGCAGCACCGGGCACATCGGCTCTCGCCGCATCGCTGCCTGGTTTTGGTCACCCAACGGCAATCGGGGTCCCCTGCGCTGTCCCTGTCCGCACCCCATCCCAGCATCGAGGCAGGTGACCTCTGTTAGCATCCTCGCTCCAAATTTCTTGGGCTGAGACTCTTCAGCCCAGCTTTGACCCAGAGTAAATGTTTAGTCCCGAGCCTGAATACCTGATTAGCGTGCGATTAGCGTGCGATTAGCGTGCGATTAGCGTGCGGGGCCGGGGCTGCCAGGCTGCTCAGGGGGTGATGGCTCACGGTGGCTTTGCACCCCCGTGGCCTTCGCTGTCCTCCCCCGGGGAGAGGGGCCAGGAGGCTGGGATGGATGGAGTATTTTCACCTCTTAAAAGGTTTTGACCCTGCAGAGCTCTTCAGGACTCCTTCTCCGGCCCGTAAAGTTTTCTCAAGAGCACGCTTGAGGGTATTCTTAGGTTAAAAATGCAATTAGCGACAGAAGAGCCTTTCCCGAGGGATGCGTGGGAGGCTGCTGTGCCCAGAGCCCTCCTGCGTGGCCGGGATGCCTTGCGCCCGCAGCGAGCAGGAGCAGGAGCAAAGCTCTCGCTGCGCCCCGAGCAGCGGCTGCTGTCGCACTTGTCCCCGTGCCCCGGCCGGGATGTCCACGGCTGCGCTGGGAAGCCCAGGAACAGCAGTTGATGGTAAATTTGGGCCAAAGTTGTGGCTTTTATCCCACCGTGGGGATAAAACCACCGTGGGGCGGCTGCAGTGTTCCTGCTCTGCAATCCCGCGCCCGTCTTTCCTGTACCGAACTGGAGACTCCACCTTGCACCTCACGAGCTGCTTTTTCCCCCTAATACGTACAGAGAGGCCGTCTTGGAAGAAAGGAAAACCTGATATTTCCCAACGCTTACTGTCCATTGCAAGCATCCTAGCGAACCCCAGTATCCCGGAGAGATAGATGATAAATATTGGCAAATATTGCTGCTTGAAAACCCGGCTGGGGGGTGGAAGAGGGGAACGGGGGTTTGTTTAAGCCAGCGGAGCTACGGGGCAGCCGCTGCGGGGTCCCCTCCGGCTGATTAATTGGCTTGGGGGGGCAGGGGGGGAAACCGCCCGCATCGCTCTGGGCAAGCACGGCTCTGTGGCCTCCTGCTCGCTCAGACAATTTCCTGATTTTATAACCCAACGGAGAGCGCGCGATAAATTACCTGAAGTGGGGAAGTTTGAAACAGTCTTAATTTTGCAGTTGTGCCCAAGTTTGCCACGTCTGGCACGGCAGCAAAATGAAGGTGGTCCCCAACCCCCTCTAAAGCATCCCAGGGTGACAATTAGGATGAGCAGGCACTAATCAGATTGTTGCCTTTTTTTTTTTTTTTTTAACAGGAGAAAATATAAAGGGGGTTCTATTCCTGGCAAGAGAGTGGAGGTTCTATGTGCGATGATGATGGTGGGTCCCTCCGGTGAAACGGAGCGGCTGCTTTTGAAGGGAAATAGTTTTTGGGAGGGATTTCACGTCACCTTGCAGCCGGAGGGGCCAATACTGCATCAATCAGCGATGCTAAAAATGAAAGCGTTGAGAAGGTGAATAAAGACAGAAAGATAAATTTAGCTTCTCTTTTCCCCCCTCGAGGTGATAAGTGCTACCCGCGCTCCAAGCTTTGCTGGAACATCGCGCTTTAAGACTAAACTAATAGAAGTTGCTAGCATGTGCAATTTGGAGCTTACGCTGTAAAAACCTAACTTAGTTGTTCCCTGTGGCTTTATTTATGGCTCTGGGAGAATTAGCCTGTCAAACGAAAAGTGTCGCCGGAAGAAAGCGATCCACGGTTAGAGCCTTAAATGGGAAACGCTGAAACCGCTCTGGTATTTCAGTCTGCCTGCTGACCCCTGCGCCGTTAGCGACGGGAGAGGTTTTCACCCCAAAAACCCCCCGTGATTTTGGGGTGATGTCTGCCTCCGTCTGCTCCTCGTGTGGCATTGGGAGCCGGCTTTCACGTCAAAAAGATACATGGCTGGATAATGCTGTGAATGTCTTTAAAGCCCCATCCTGCTGCCGGTAAAACTTGCCGTGTTTAGTCCTTGTATTCCGAAGGACTGGCCCCTGCGGTGGCTTTTGCTGCACCAGAAGGTTGCTGCCCTCCTGCTCTCTCTCTACGTACCTGCAAAACCAAGATTTAAAAGACTTATTTAGTTGCCAGACAAGATGAGACACGAGTTAATCAATGTATGTATGATATTTTGAGAACCTAAAGCGCACGCATTAATAAATTATTGTTCTATTATAAGTGAAGTGCTGTAGGTTCAACCTGACAATGCAGCACAATGCCGACTAAGTGCAGCGTGACGTGGAACCAGCAGCATGTTCTTGCTGCTTATTTTCCCTCATTATTCCAGTAATAAGTTGTTGTTATATGATAAAACAGGATAATTACCAGCTACCTTTTGGAAGGCAGCTATAAGCAACAATTGCAAACTATATAGCGGATTGAATTAATTTTCTGCCATTTTGCTTTCTTTTCCAGTCTCTCTCAGGGTAAATAGGTTCCCGTGGTTCCTGCCATTTTCTATTCATTCCAGGCTTTGTTAAGAAAATGAAGCTTCAGAACGGAGCATCTCGTCTGTTTTGTGACTTGCGGATGCTGTGTGTGCGGATGGTAACGCGCCATCCCCGGGCACAAAGACGATGCTCGTCAGGCTGCGTCTGACACCAGCTTCGGCACCCAGATAAGTTTTTTCTCTTCTTTCTGCCCTTTTGGTGTCTCCAAAGGTGAGGGCTTCTGGTGAGAGCCGGAGGTCGGGCTGGGCCGGGGCAGGAGCAGAGGAGAGCGTGGGGCGGCAGCACCGTCCATGGCACTGGGCACAGGCACCTGGGCACCGCTCTTGCCTCAAATTCACCGGGAATTAGCCATGCAAATTCTGCTAGCAAAACACATGCACAATCGGCTGGCTAATCTGCATGTGCGATTACCAACATCGCATAAATAAATCGTGTAACCATGTGGAAAAGCTTACCGGGATTCACCATTTGCAGGCAATAACCTGATTTCGGCACGTGCATCGGCTGCAGCGCTGCGCGCGCCTGGGTTTTGCAGCAGGGCAGGTCCTGCTCCAGCAGCTCTGGCCATCCAGGAGGGCCAACCAGATGGATGAGCGTGGCCATCCGTGTGTCTCCGGCATGGCCAGCGAGGCCAGCAACCTTCCCAGGTCCTGCCGGCAATGTTTCCCTTGGCTTTCTGCGGCTGCACAAGGGACGTCGGGGCAGGACGGGAGCAGCACAGCAGCAACCGTCCCACTGGCCGGGGGTACGGACAGACGGTGCAGAGCCGAGGGAGACATGTGCACGTGACAGCAGCACTGGAAATAGCCTGAACTTTCTGGAGGCTTTAATGCTCCAAGTAAGCATTTAAATAATCTCACCTCTCTTTATTTTTGTTGCTGTATGGCTGCTCCAGAAATGGCCAGAGAGATTTAAAATTGCTCCAGATTAGGCAGCATTAGAGCATCATCCAGTGCAGCACACATTCTTTTTCTGTCTTAGTTATACACTGAACCCATGGAAAATTGGATTTATAATAGAAATGCTGGGACAACCTTTGCTCCTGTGTTGCTACCAGCTGCTGCCGCAGTGTATTTGTAGTCCATCTTTTCTTCCCTCCTTCCTTCCCTCCTCGCTCTCGTCTCTCCCAGCAGCAATGGGTGCTGCGCTCTACCTGGCATCTCCCCTAACGTGAGTGTGTTTAAAAACCCAGCAGCCCTCTGTTGAAACACACCCTGCCCCGGCAGGTACCCCAAGCTCCCTGACTCACCTCCCGAGGTGTCCCCAGCTCGCTCTCACTCCAAATCATGGCAATTTCCCTTCTCTTCCTCTCCAGGAGCTGCAGCTCTGCTGCCCAGCCTGCACGGTCCTTCCTCGGTGCCCGAAGGGTGGTTCCCAGCGTCCGCATCCTTAGACATCAGCCAAAGCACGGACGGCCCTGCGAACTCACCCCGTACGATGGGACGTGCTGGGAGCAAGGAAGACCACGTGTGTGTTGTGAGTCCCACTAGACTTTTTCCAAGCTTGGAGCTGGATTTTGGTGGCTCCTCATTTTTCCTTTGTTCATTCATGGTGTCCGTGCCCTGCTGAGCTCATTTCCCCGGGGAGTGACATATCCTGAACCTCTCTTGGCTGTTTCATGCTGACAAACCTCTTCTGCTTGCTGTAGGGTTTCGCCGGGGGCATTGGGAAGGAGGTATCCCCATGATGTGGCTCTGAGGAACGTGTGCTCGGGGGCATTGGGAAGGAGGTATCCCCATGATGTGGCTCTGAGGAACGTGTGCTCCTGGCCATTGCTCCACACTTCTCCTCCCAGCTACTGGTTTTGCAAAATGCTTGCCTATTTTGAGCAGTTCGGCTCAAAACTTTTATCATCTCCCGTTTGAAACTCCCAGAAAGTGATTTCCTGGAGGAACAAAGCTTGAACACTTTAGATCCCGCGTGATGAGATCTCTTCTCCAGGCATCAGGGCTCCCGATGCAGAGCTCGCTCTGCCCACGGCTGCGGGAGCATCGGTGCAGAGCTGGCCTGGATAGCCCAGCAAGGGGTTTAGCACACCCCAAAATACCTTACTGATGCTTTAACAGCAAATCATCTTGTTCCTAGCTCCTCCTGCTGAAGGAGGCAGTGGGGGAGATGCATTATCAGGTTTCCTTCCAGAGACATTTTGCTTTATGGTTGGTTTCACAAGCTGGTGTGACTGGAGCAGCCCACTGTGTTGCTGAGGGCTACCTAAGTCGGGCCTGGCATTAAAGAATAATGTTAATTTTTCTTAAGAGTTGGCAGTGCTAATGGCTTTTTTGATTACACTGCACGCTTTGTTCTTCTGCTTAGCCAGCAAAGAACAGACACTTCCTAAGCAAACGTGCAGCGCTTCAATGGGAGGAGGGGAAGGGGCAGGGATGCCCTCGCCCACCGCTCTGCGGTGGCTATGGTGGCAAGGCATTTTTTGACAACAAGGATGGGTCGCCCCTACTCAAACAGTGCCATAAGTCTCACTTGCACGGCATCTTTGTCAAACTGGGCCTATCTCGGTTTTTCCCTGGAGTCCCTGAAAGTTTCCCAGTGATTTCAGGGCGCTGGATGCGACCCACGATGGTGCACGGTGAGGAGCTGAGCTCCTGGGAGCAGCGGGTGGGCAAAGCCCTGAGCACAGAAACCCACCCAAAACGTGAGGGCTTGGCACGCCGCGAGCTCTGCCAGCTCTTCCCGGGTTTTGTGCAATTGGAAACATACGCTACTCAGGTTTAATAATTAATCGGGGCTTTATTTAAGTCCATCGCTACACTGTACTGCAGTAATGATTCATCATACACGTTCTTATAATGTGTACACTGTAATTTTTATTAGAATGTACTTCTAAAGCAAAAAAGCTGGTCGTTACCTGTTTGTATTCAAACCCGTCATTAGTTACTATGCATCGCGGGTCAATACGCAGGCATAAAACAATCCCTTTTCTTCTCTTGCAATGATTAACCCATCTATCAACAGCGCCTGTTTAATATCTCTCACTATAAACAGTCGTTATTTGCAAGTATAGCCAGATGGGCAGGTAATTTAAAACATAACTTCGAATCTATTTTCGTTTTTAGAGGCCTAACTTAAAAAAAAAAATAGAAAATCATAGAAATGCCCATGCAATCACACGCCCAATTTGTGTGCGTAATTACCTTGATTACATGTGTGCTTGTGGTAATTGTCACCACAGATGGTATTTGGATGCATGAATGGTCACTTGTGCATGCAAAACCACTCCGCATACCACACCAGGGTAATCGCACATGCAAATTGAACGCGGATCTGGCGCAGCCCGCGCTGCAGAGCGCGGCATGCAGCGCCGGAGCCAGGGCTGCCGCCGCGGGCGGCCGCGCCAGACCGGTGCCCGGCCTCCAGGAGCCGGCTCGGGCCGTGGTTGGGGTGGCTGTTTCAGGCGCTTTGGTAAATACCGTGGAGAGCTGGAAGGAGGCTGCAGGGGTGTCCGTAAGGCACTGCAGCTCGGCTGCAAGTCCCGGCTGGGAAATGCCACGGGCAGCCGGCAGCAAGCGGGTGCTGGGGTGGTGCAGCCTTTTGTGCCCTTGCCGGTGCTGATGGGGGATCACCCCGTCTGCCCTTTTCCGCGTGAGAAATCCGCCTTCAAATGCCTTTTTGAAGGCAGTTTCCTCCGCAGGCTCCACGCACCCCACGAGGAGGCACAGCCCTGCCTTGCCCTGGAGAGTGCTGCTGTACCGGGGGTCGTGCAAAAAGCCTCTGAGAGGTGGGGTTTGCCCCAGGTTGTGCCACCCCATTTAGCGCATCCACGGGCCACCTCGTTAGCTCATCCACGTGCCACCCTGCTAGTGCATCCATGTGCCGCCCTGTTAGTGCATCCATGGGCCACCCCGTTAGTGCATCCACGGGCCGCCCCGTTAGTGCATCCATGAGCTACCCCGTTAGCGCATCCATGGGCCACCCCCTTAGCGCATCCATGTGCTGCCCTGTTAGTGCATCCATGGGCTACCCTGTTAGTGCATCCATGTGCCGCCCCGTTAGTGCATCCATGTGCCGCCCCGTTAGTGTATCCACGTGCCACGCCGTTAGCGCATCCATGGGCCACCCCGTTAGTGCATCCACGTGCTGCCCTGTTAGTGCATCCACGTGCCGCCCCGTTAGTGCATCCATGTGCCGCCCCATTAGTGCATCCACGGGCCACGCCGTTAGCGCATCCATGGGCTACCCTGTTAGCGCATCCACATGCCGCCCGTTAGTGCATCCATGGGCCACCCCGTTAGTGCATCCATGTGCCACCCCATTAGTGCATCCATGGGCTACCCCGTTAGTCCATCCATGTGCCACCCCGTTAGCGCATCCATGGGCCACCCCATTAGCGCATCCACGGGCCACCCCATTAGCGCATCCATGGGCCAGCAGCTCTAGGGGCCACGGCTCCTGCTGGCTGCAAGCCCCCGTCCTCGGCTTAGAAGAATTAAAGATGCCTGATGCTGTACTTACCAGGGGAGGAGAGAGAGACTTAGGAGGCAGTCTATCTAAAAGTTATTATTAATTTTTATTGCTGCATGGATTTAGAGATTTGGAAGAAGATAAATTCCAAACAGACATCCATTACCAAACCGACAGTGTAGCTTAAAGATAACATTTACATTCTGACGGTGTTTATATATATCTGATCCCACTCAATCTGCTCCCTGTTCAAACTTTTTGCCACCTTCAGAAGGATCAATACCTACATCAAAGGTTATATGAAGGTGGCCAGATTCTTTTAAGCTGTTTGCATAGCCCTCAGTTTACTGTGCTAACACAGGCTGGTACTTCTTCCAATAACTCTGTTTGCCTTGTATTAGGGCTGTTTGCTGAAACACCTAGCAGAATCCAATAGAGGACAGACTTTCTAAACATTTGGTCACATCTGTCAATCAATAACACCAATCGGTTTCCTGATACAAACAGCAAACTCTGCCAAATCTAATATTTGCCCAAACTTTTACTGACTCTTGCTGGTTTTAAACAGTAAAAGGCAACTGAGCAGACATTAGTGCAGAAAGGTTCTCACTAATATTTAACTCTGGGCAAACAGAGAATAATTCCAGCAATGAAAGGAGCAAAAACAAACAGTGTAATTATTGTCCCCTTTTTATTTGAGATAATTTGCTTAAATGTACAGCTATTATCTGCTAATATGGCGAGGGATAATTAGAAGGGACCCAGTCGGGGTTTGGCTGCGACTCACACGCAGGCACACAGCGGTGCAGATTTCAACTCTTGAACCTTGCCCTTGGGCTGAGAGCGTGTTTGTGCAGGTGATCTTGGAACAAACAGGGCGATGCTATCGGGGTGGAAAACACCTGACTCGAAAACAACACACACACAAAAAAGAAGTCCTGGGAGGACTCCAGGCAAATCTGAATTCCTGCTTAAAACGAAAAGGAACAATAGAGGCCAAATGTTTTTCTGGAGTGACTGCCAGGCTGGGATGGCCAGCCAAGAATTGGCCCAAGTCTCTTCTATAAATCCAGGAGATGCTTTTCATCTGCAGCCGAAAGAACTCAGAGCCGGGCCAGCATCGACGCCCCAGACGTGAGCGGGGCCGTGGGCCAGAGGCTGGATCCAGCCCGCGGTGGGGAGCCGGGGACCCAAGCGGGGACCGTGCCGTGCCCGGGGATGGAGACACCTTCCTGCCGGTCCCCAGTTCCCGGTAAGGGGTCCCCAAAAGGTGACACCACCCCTCCTGCCCAGGTGGCTCCTCTCGCTGGTGCCGGGTGGGAGGCAGAGTGTGACGGCGCGGTTCATCTTTAATTCATCATGTTGTGGAAGGAGAATAAGTGGGACAGATAATGAACGGCAGGGTTTTCCTTTTGGGTACCCAAATATATCCTTGTGATAAGTGACAATTACTCTGAAAGCTTCTCTTTACAGGTAAGGCGCTCCAGCTCCACTGCCTCAAAGCCTCGTTTTCCCCGGAAAAGGAACGTAATTGGGCTCTGATCGAGAGCAGAAAACACCTGAAAGATGCAGAGAACAATATTTTATCCAGCTAACAGCCTTTTCACTTTGAATGCACGGAGTAACAATACGTGCGACGTGTAGTCACATCCCTAACCGCTTTGTTTATTGCAGCGCGCTGCTAAATATTAGATAACGGTAGTTAGAGAACACTTTTTGCAGGGGAAAACAACTGAAGGAGAAAGGAGGCTTGCTGCCTGGCGTGGAGAGGGAATCACACCGCCGGTGACGGGGACGGTGCTCCCCGATGCAGGTAAATGGGTGTGAGCGGCGCTGGCAGCCCTCGTGCCGCTCGGGTTGAGCAAGGCAGCTCCTCCGCCCCGGTTTGGGTTTACGAGCAGCTCCCAGTGCTCGTGTCCCCAGTCCCTGTGACGGTTCACTCAACTCCTGCTCAGATTTTGGCTAACCCAGCTCATGCTAAGGCCTGACGTGCGCTAGGAGCAGCACCATTAGGTCAAAGCGAGAGCACCAGGTGGGCAGGACGGGGGGCCAGGAGGAGCTGAAGGGCCACGATGCACCGTGATCTCCTGCAGATTGCTGTCTCCTCCAGCCAGCGCCTTTTGGCCGGCAGTTTCGTCAGAATCTGGTAACTTATGGAAAAGGTATAGACCAAACCTCCAAGCTGGAAGGTATAAAACATCGGGTTACCCAAAAAGATTTTGAAGCAGATCCAACAGCCGCTGGACTGCTGAGGCTTTCATGCCGGTGTGGTACAGGGGACGCTCGCACCGTGATGGAGGAAGGATGAGCACACTCACCCTCGGCTAGGGAACTAATCCTTTTTTTTTTGTTTTTGCTCATAGGTGCACAATATTAAGAGTTATGGGCTATAAGTTACGAAACCTTATGACTTGAATGGTGAATAAGTGAATTCACATGACAGACTAGTGTGGGCAAAAGGGGACTGAGCCCCTGTTTGTCATGTTTGTTTGCTGTATTTCTTAATGCGCTCATGAAATCAAGTTTAAGTCACAGAGTACGTTGTCCTGTAAGTTTGAGAGATCCAAATGGACCGTGACAGTCCCGTGGCGGGATGAGCCCCTACGTTGCTCTTCAGCAGAGATGCGAGGGTGCAAGCACCGTGTCCCGGCTCGCTGCTGTTGCAGCACCGTTGGTGAGTGCCACGTTGAAGCAGCCTTGGTGCATCCGCCTTTCGGACCCCGTCCCTTTCCCCCTGCCGAAATTAAGTGGGTTCAAGCTGAGCTCTCAGCCCCGTGCGTGCCAGACCTGCGGCCGCTTGCCTTCCTCCGTGGGACCGTGCGCTCGGTGTGGCTGTGACCGCCGAGCACCCCTGCCTTCGAAACAGCCCTTCTGCCGGCGGCTGTTAGCCTGGGCGAGAAACGTGCCAGCGCGTACGCGGAGCGTTGCCACGTGCAGACACGTGCGTGTGCCGTGCACGGCAGACGAGCACATGTAGGGATTCAAAACTCATAAAGTTTCGAGGAGGCAAAGCTCCGGAGGAGGCCCAGCCAGCGCGGGGGCTGCCGGCACGGCGTGCGGCAGCAGATGGCAGTGGCACCGTGTCGCTGCCTGCCCGGACGGCCCCTGGCAGCTGATTAACATATTAAGTGCTCAGAGAGTTGCAAGATTTGGAGCTTTGGGGACCTGAAATGAACTCTCTCCTTTTTATTTAATGTCAGGTGGAAGGAGTTGCATGTCACAGCGTAGCTCCTGGCCTTGAAATTCAACCCAAGCCAAGCAGGCGAGAGATGGGAATCGCTTCGATGGCCGCTGAGCCCACCCTGTGGCCCCCGCTGATGGGCTTTGGCTCCACGGGGGACGTCTGGGCTGGCTCCAACACCGTTCGTATGGTGGATGGAGGGATGCTTGGGCTGGGCTTCACCTGCTTTGGAAGCCGAGGTGATGCCCTGTGTCCCAGCACTGCGGATCCTGGCTGTCCCAGGGTCCCAGGGAGGAGCGAGAAGCAGCGCCTGAGGATGTTGCACGTGTCGATGGTCGCACGTGGTGCCTTGAAACACAGGTCAGAGGCTCCCGTGGATGGACCTGGAAGAAATACTCACCTGGGACCCCCGACATGAGCCCCAGACATGCTAATGAGAACTTCGTTATAGTTTATATCCAGACTGCTCTAATTTGCAGGTTGAAAATTAGCTGCGTTGGGCCTGATTTTCCTTATCAGTTTATTGCTGCAATATTTTCCTAGACACCAAGATGAATCAGAGCATTGCATCTCATTTCGTACCGTTTAGAATATATTACCTGAAGAATGTTAAGAGTGTTTTACTATTGAGCAATTAACCTGGATGCTCTGGGTTCGGAGCTGCCGAGCATCCATCGATCATGAGAAAACGTGGCAGGCGGGAGCAGGGAGGCAGTGGGGCACCTGCGAGAGCAAAGCAGGTTTCCTTCTTGGGCCTGCATGGGTGGAGGGGGACCATGGGCAGAAAGCCACCCACTGATTCCTTCCCCCAGCTTTGCAAGTTGGCCGGGACATAGCTTGCACGAGAGGTGACAGCTCGCCTCAAGAGCGGCTGGAAGGCCCTGCGGGAGCTGCAGCCCTCCTGCCATCCTCCCCCAGCCCGTCACATCCCGCGGGAATAGCTTCGCTCCAGCTCCGCGTCCAGGTTGCATTCACCAGGCGAGGTGCATCGGTGTTGCCCAAACGTGCTCTTTCGGAGGGTTGCACAACAGAGCGGCTGCTAATTTACCCCTCGGCCAAAGCTCTGGAGACGAGTGCCGGCTTCTGTCCCACCACCTTCATGGCGAAACCCCGGCTCCGCTGAAGTCGGTTGTGAAACTCCTTCATTGAGAAAGCTGGGCCAAGATTTCGCCCTGCCCCGCTGCTCCCTGCCGTGCCCCGACACGTGCCGGCCAGCGAGCTCGTGGCTGTGCCGGGACAGACTCCTGATCCTGCAGCCCCAGCCCTCGTCGTGTCTGACGTATTCGCCCAGCCCGATGCCTGTGCCGAGGTCAGGACCAGAAAGGAGAGGTACCTTACCTCGCGTGACCTCCGCTGCAGGGGATGCCGCGGAGGAGCCGGTTCCTGGAGCGATGGCCCCTTTCTGCCCCTGCCAGCTGTGGGGACGGGAGCGGTTTGGGGGGGATGGTGCTGTAAATGCCATGTGTGCAATATGCTCATTTATTCTTTAATCTTTGAAATTATATCTCAGAGATGCCCGAAGATGATTGGGGGAAAAAAAAAATCTGAATTCTTCATTAAAATGTATTTTTCTGCTTTAAAAAAAAAGCATTTTTCAATGAAAAAAAGCATTTAAAAAAAAAAAAAGCATTTTTCAATGAAAACCAAGAATTTTCTTATGAAAAAAAGCATTTTTCAATGAAAACCAAGAATTTTCTTATGAAAATCTTCAAAAATGCACAGTTTGGGAATATTGGCTATGGGGGTGACAGCTCGCACCAGGTGGGACGCTTCTTCCAACCCATGAGCAATTTCGCTGCTCCAGAGCTCTTCCCCATCCCACAGCCAAACTAATTCACTGAGAAACGCCCACAGACTATAAAGCCAGCATTAAATATTTTTGTCTTTTTCTGGAGACAGCTGGTCAAAAAGCTTCATTTCTGTTTTGACTTTTAAATATGTTGAAACCGTATTTTCTCTCTGCCTGGAAAACCCACAGCAGCTCTCGCAATGGCGGCTGCCGGTGTCAGAGCACACAAAGTCGCTGCCACGTGGATTTACCTCCCCGAGCACGGCCGGTGCGGGGTGACCTGGTGCAGGCAGCCGGGATGCTCTTTCTCTGCCGGGGAGACGGGGACAGGGACGTATGTGCCACCACCGCCTTCTCACCCACCAGAGGCTCAGCGCAGGAGGAGCTGGGTTATCGTTACACAGCATCTCTCAAAGGTTTGTGTGGCTTAAGGTGATAAGCATAAAACTATTTTCCTAATGCTCTTCCTGGCCTCTGTGAGCAGACTTGCGTGCTGTTTGCCTCACGTAATTTGCAGCAAACTCCCAAGCGATGATGTACGATATCCCGATGGACTCGGTACTCCAAAAACCCCCTGCTCCGCAGCCCGGGAAGCACGGTGAGGGACCACTTGCGATGGAGAGGACATTTGGTTACCCCCCTTCAGCCAGCCTGGAGAAAAAGTGGAAGGGAAAGGACTTGGGTTTCATAATTGGGACACACGGGATGGGTGGGGAAGGCTGGGGCGGGAAGGGCCATTACCATGAACCCAAGCTGCAGTGCACAGCCATGCCCGCACGCGCCTGTGCCCCTCCTGCCCCGTCCAGTTTGGGGACATCTGTCCCCATTTGCCCTGGATTACGCTGTAAGGCCGAGCAGGCAGCCGTGAGATTTCTAAGCCTTGAAATGCCCCTGCAAGGCAATCTGCATTATTGCTGCTTATTTAGGATGTGACACTGACCCAGATCTCACCGGGGCTTCCCACAGGAGCCAGCCCCTGCGTGGCCGAAGAGCAAAGGCAGCCGGCGCGGGTGGGTGAGGGCACGCCGGCAGGGACGCGTGCGATGATGGGAAAAAGCCCTGGTAGTCAATGATAGGAGTTGGCTGCTCTTCTATGGGCGAATTGAGCTCAGAAACAGGGGAGGCACCAGAATCCAGAGGTGACGGCTGTGCCAGATGTCGGCTTGAAGTGCTGGAGGTCAAGGCTGGTACCCACCAGCCCACGCTATGGGGCAGAGAGAGCTGAGCTGGCCGGGAGCAGGAGGTGAAGAGCAACCCCAGGCTGTCCCGGAGCAATGCCCTGGGAGAGGAGGGCGATGGGGGGGGATCTGTGGGGAAGGGGAGCAGGCGGGGGGACCCCAGGCACCCAGACAAAGCAAGGTGAAGGCCACACAATCTCTCTCGGTGAAGTGCTGCCAGCAGGCTCTTGTAGATAAAACCCTTGCTGAGGCTTCCAAACCACAGCAGGCTAATTGTAACTAATTATGAAATGTAATTGTTTGAACATGGCACGGTGCTTTGACCTGAATAATAAGGAGGGACACAGCATCCGTCCCGCATCCCCCCCGCACGCCGGGCGGAGGGGCAGGACCTGGGAGCAGCGGGCACTCCTGCCGATATCTTGGTACAATGGGTCGCCGGGAATGAACCCCCTAGGAGCACTTGGCGGTTTCATCTTTAAGCAGATGAAAGACCTGCAGCAGGCACCGAAAGTTTCCCCTGTCATGATGCAGAGAGAAAACACTCTGGGCTGGGAGCAGGAGAGTTTAATTGCTCTGATCGTTAAATGCCGTGGTGCAAAATACAATGGGAGTGTAAGGGGAGGAAAGACGGGTCTAGCCCCGACACCCATCAATCTGCCCGGCCAGCCGCTTGCAGATGAAATCCTCCCCTCTGCCCATATGCCTTCTCTTCACCCCAGCAAATGTATTTATTAAAACCCCTGGGGAACCCCCAAATTAAAGTGCTTTGTGTATTTTCCTGCATACAAACGCTGTCTTTGTGGCAGGCAGGGACTGGAGGCATCAACGCTGGGATTTCCTCTTCCCCTCCCACTCCCCCTAATTTTTTTTTGCCTTTGGCAAAAATTCCAACATTGGTTTAATGTTTGTAAAGCAGCATGAGACCTGAAATGAAAGGTGCTACATAAGCACAAAGCATAATTGAGAGCCTGTGTGATGGGCTCTATAGAAATGCGTGTATCATAATAATGACATTAATAATAGGCTGCTATTTGTCACGGAGCAGACCCGAGGCCCAGGCACGCCCAGAGCAGGCTAATAAAGAGCAGAGAGCCTCAGTCTGCATGCTAGTTTAAAATAATATCATATAATAACACCAAAATTGCTCTCCAACCCCTGACATAGTCCTGCTCAGGGCTCGTGTGCAGCCAGCGAAGTTTCCCTGGGCCTTTTCCCGGGACACAAACAGCTGCAAACATGGTTTCACAAAACCAGATACCTGCTGTTCTCCTGCTTTTGTTAATAACCTGGTGCTTTTATGAGTCATTTATTGTCCAACGGGTTTTTTTCTCCTTTTTTCTACCCAAAGAAAGGGAGGCGTCTGTCTTCTCTGACAGTTGTGGACATCTGGAGCAGAAGGTCATTTCAATGTCCAGTCTCCAGCATGTGCTAGAGGCATATGCCACCCTCCCGATTAGTGATTCCCCACTGAAGTACCAATGGTTCCCCAAAACAGAGCGCTAATTTAATAAAAAAATACGAATTTACTGCGGCAACGTCCTGCCTTCGTTGCATCTGCTTCCTGCCTTTGCATTCAGCCTGTTTTGCTCATCACCAGGTTCGTGCACGTGGAAATGAAGCTGCCGCCTTGCTTTGCGGAGGTCGTGGAAAAAATGTCCTTGCTCGACTGCACTGCCTCATCCCGGCGCGTGAAAGCAAGCCTGAAAATACTGCAGGGCGCCGTGGGGGCTGGACCTGGGTGCCAGGAGACAGGGGACAGGTAAGGGGCCAGGATTTGGCCCTTTCTCCTGAGCTCGCCTGAGCTGCACGGCCCCGGGGGGTGATAAAAGCTGGCTGGGGGGGGTTTGTGAACACAGACTTGGCACATTTGCCTGCCCAGGGGGTTGAAGTGCAAAATGCAATACAAGAGCAAAGGAGCGTGCGAACGCCGTCACTCCTTCTGCAGCATCCAAAGGGCTTGGGTGGGTGCAGGAGCGGCCTCCCCTCCCGCGGCCGAGCTCAGCTCAGCGCAATGGCTTGCGTTTGCAGGGGAGCCAGCTCACCCTGCTCCGGTAGATACACAAGCGAAAGGATGCTGCGGCCACAGCGTCGGGCTCCTGCGGTGGAGGGACCCCAAGAGACCATCCAAAAAACACCTGCGGCAACCCAGCCCTTCGCAGGGCAGGGGCCTCTCTTGAACCGTGTGCTGATGGAGAGGACGGCGTCGCCACAACTTCGTTTCTGGATTGACTCAGCTTAGCGGACCCAGCAGGGATTCACCGTAAGGTAGCAGAGCAGGGAGGGAGCGGCGTGCCAGAGGTCTGCCTGCCTTGCCTGCACTGCAGGCAGCACCGGGAACGGGCAGGCGGTGCCTCTGCCGTCCGTACAAGCCCCTGTGAGCCCTCGCTCTGGTCCTCTGCGGGGGGTGATCTCCCCTCTGTGCATAAACCCCGGAGCAGAGGTGCCCGGGTGCCTCTTGGTGATGATGATCCAGCCAGAGCAAACCGGCAGCCCGGGCCCTGCCCGGAGAGCAGCGGAGCAATGATAATTACCTCTTTGTTTCCTTCTTTTGGAGTTATTTGCGGCAGAAAGCATGTTTGCCTTTTTCTGTTTATTCACACGGTCAGTTCTCAAGTGCTTGCTCTCCATGCCTTCGTGCCTTTTGTTCCCGGCCAGAGGATGAGGAAGATGAGGATCTCTCCCCTCTGCTTCCCCCCGTGCAGTGTTAGCCCCCGGCACGGGCTGCCGAGGGTCCCCCCTGCCCACCCAGCAGTACCAGTTTGGGCTTTACTGGGAAGGGAATCGGCCGATGGACGCCTGCTAGACGCGGGCTGCTCTCTGCCTCTGCGTACATCCGATATGCACGCCCGTCTATTTTATATAAACTACTGGACGCACGTGGGAGGTAAACAAGGCAATCAGTCTGGCTCTGCAATCTGGACGGGAAACAAAATATGAAAGGGAAACAAAAAATGTCTGCAAAGCGAGTGCTAACCACGGAGCGCGCTGAACGCGGCCGCTGAGGAAGGGGAGCGAGCACAGGGTGGCAGGAACCCGCTGCACCCGAGCCGTGGGTGCCATCCCACTCTGGGTGGACGAGCGGCAGCGTGGAGTGCCGGTACCGCTCATCGCCCCTGCAGGACGCCGTGCTGATGCTCTGTATACGCCAAAATCCCCGGGCAGCCTTCCTTGCCCCTTCCACCGCTGCTCTCCCCCTCCTTCCCACCGCAGAGGTCTGTCTTCTCCTCCGGTCTGTCCGTCCGTCCACCCACGGCGCGGTGCCGCTCTCCCGTGGCGGGCGCGATGCCGGGAGGCACGAGGGTGCCTCGGCATGGGGCAACGTTCACTGACCCTGGCCCGAAACAAACGCCTTTGAGTCCCACCCAAGGTGACAAGCAGAAACGGAGCCGTTCCGTAGTGTTTGCTCTGCGCGAGTACACAATAACGCTGTAACCTTGGGTTGTTTGAACTAGCCAGGAGTGTCATTGCCAGCATTATATTCAACAGTTGTACTTGACTGAATAAGCAGACGGGGTTTTTTCCCCCCCGTCATAATGGCACTATCCCACGGAGGGGTGATGGATTGCTTTTTCGGTTGCACACGCTGTTATCGCTGCGCTGTTCTAATGCTAGTCAAACATTATTGTGAATAGCCAAACTCAATAGCAGCAGTGTTAGGCTGGAAAGTCAATATTGGCTGAGCAAACAAAGCAAATAAAGAGTTGCTATTTGCGTAGCTATGAGTATTTGTATGCTCTGCTGCTGAACAGGGTACTTTGAAATAATAAAAAAAAAAAAAATGTTTTTTCTTCAAGGCAGGGAATGTTTTTTATTTAGGGTAGAGGAGTCAGCTGTTATTAAAGTTCATGTTTTCTTCCTTAAAAGTTGCAGCGGCCCCGCGAGCGGCACAGGCACGGCCGCCCCTCGGCCAGCTCTCGGGGAGCAAAGCTTGGCGTGCGAGACGGCTGCCGGCGGTGCCACCGCTCACGCTGACACTGCCGGATGCCCTGACCTTTAATGCCGCAAAAAAAAGTGTGGGAATCCGCCGGAGCAGGCGAGTGCTGAAGCAGCAGATGATATTAAGTTATCCATTAAAAGGCAGCTCTTCCTCTGGAGGGGCGGCTCCGTGTTTCGGCCGTGTTTCGCGGCAAACCTGTGACTGCTCCCGAGCGGCACCTCTCTGTCCCGAGGATGCTCCTCTGCCGCTGGGACAGGGGCCGTGCGTGGGAGCCCCTGTTTCGTTCTCATTTAACTTGCGTTTCCCTGTTTCTTGTTAAGTTCCTGGCACTTTTCGAGGTTCACTGCGTGACCTTCTAAACGACGCACGCCTGTTTATAACCCGCTGTCTGTGGCCCGATTTGAGAAGCCCTGGGAACGAAATCCAATAAACCGTTCCTTCATTAATACTGTATAGCCCAACGTATGCACCCCACATGCATGCTAAAGAAGGGATGCCATAGTCCATCTTCATCCCAGGCTTGTTTCCGTATAGAAAGCGTTGTTAAATATACATGCCGAGCCAGATGAGCTCGGGGGGGCCGGTCCCAGCCCCGCCGTCGCCCTCTCCCCCTGGGACCCCTTCCCAGCTGGGGATGGATGCACTGCATTACTGGTTTAGTCTGCGTAGCATTTTTCATGCAATCTTCAGCCCAGGATGCTTCGGAGAGCTGAATAATACAGCTGGGGGATTAAATAATTCATTCCAAAGAAGGAGAGTAGCTGTGAGGCATAGGCAAGGGACTATATATATATATGTATATATATACATGTATACAGTGGTTTTGGCTGAGCTGGAACGAGATGGCGACTCAGGGGTGGTGAAGTGCAGGCTGCCTCGTCCCGGGAGGTGCAGGAAAGAGGGCTCTGGTGCTGGGAAGGGTAAAAAAGCCTGGAGGAGATGAGATGGGGATAAGGGCAGTGCGAGATGTTCCTGCAGGTACCAACGGCTGAGAGCACGCGTGCCTGGGACACCTGCAGCCGTAGCTAGCGGAGAGGGAAGGTTCCCTTGAAGATCCTGCTGCAGAAAAGAAATAAAGGAGTCTGGGAGACGTCTGAAATCTGGAGGTTTGGGAGCATTTTCTGGGAACTCAGCAGTGGAGGCACTTTGCTCTTGGCCAAGCCAAGCATGGTGCATCAGCAGGGCCGAGCGGGGAGCGGGGCTGAGGGAGCAGGGCTGCCAGCCTCAGCTGCACGTGTCCTCGAAGCTGGGAGCACTGGGAAGGGGGGACCGAGCTCTTCCCCAGGGGAAAGGCAAACCAGCCCCCCCCACGGTAACCAGCCCCCCTCCCCACGCCTGCGGTGCTCCTGCGTCCCGGCGAGCTGCCTGGGGATGACCGAGAGCATCCTTCCACTTCAGAGAAGACAAGGAAAGTGCTGGGAAAATATTACGGCTTTTGCAAAATGAGCAGCAGGCTGGGGGGGCGAAAAGAGGGAGCATTCAGGAGCCCCACTCCAAAATGTGCTCTAAAAGAGGCAGAAGGACAGACAGCCGTGGCCCCAGGGATGCGAATCACCCAAGAGCCCGTCTGCGGGAGGGGACGGGGCCACAGGACTGGCGCGGTGGTCCTGCCGCCCAGCACTTTGCCTGCGAGATGCCACCCATCCTCACGCAGGGGCGTGTGACACCCGTGGCTTTGGGGACAGCCCTTCCCCGGGGCTCACGCACTGCAGCACCCTGCTTGCACCGGCACCCATGTTGCGGGTGGGCTCCTGGGGACAATCCACGCCGCAGGGCTGCGGGAGCAGCGTCTGCCGGGGAATCGCCTTTGGGGGGAGCGGAGCATGCCTGCGCCCTGAATTAAACGCGTACATTTGCTGTCATTTTCTGCCAGCATCCCGTCGTCGACTTGTCGCATCGCCGGTTGCTGTGCGGGTCCCCTTTGGCCACGGCCGTGCTCGGGGCCACGCGTGGGGCTGGGGCAGCCCTTCCCTCCGTACTGTGGGTGCTCTGCTTCCCTGGGGCTTTTGGAAACGTAAAAACATCCGCTACTGTATTCCACTCGGTGGGTCTTCATATCACGAAGCACATTTGCTCTACAATTATAGCCCAGGCTAATGCTGTTTGGAATAATTAAATTCACATGACAAATGTAGTCACATTAATTTTATTTATCTTGAGTGGGTTAACAGGAACTAGCAATGGAAAAAGTAATTATTTTGCTTCTAGGGCGCTGGGATTGCTGATTTGGAAACCTCTCCGAGACATATTCCTTAAATGTGGAATAGCAGCATGTGAAATGCATGAGGAGCTAATACAGTGCATAAAAATGAACATAATTTCTGAAAAATGGAATTAATGAGGCAATGAGACTGTTTTAATGAGCACAAGGTCTGCAGTAAATGTCACTGTTCCCATGTCTTTATTGTAAATTATAATGTGCATTTTTAGAAAACACTGCCTCAACGCAAGCCGGGAGGAAGCTGCTGGAAGGGGCCGAGCTCAGCCCGCGGGGCCCAGGCGTCGCAGGGGGGATGCGCAGCCTGCGGCTCGGCACCGCTGATGCCTTATCGACAGGGCATTTCTGTTCTCGCCGGGTGAACAGGAGTGTTTGGTGGGGAGGGCTGGCCGGGAGCCAGACCGGGACCGGGACCGGGAGCAAACAGCCCGAGTCCGCGGCAGCTCCTGCCCGCGGCGCTGCGTCTGCTGCTGCGCCCGGGAGACGAGCGGGGCATCGATCTACCACGCAAATATTAGCCAGGTCACCGTGCGACTTCGGTGGAGGCTTGGTTTGATCAAAAGCTCGTGCAACTGTTTAATTTCTCTTGTTAAATAAGGTAGGTGAATGGCAAGGGAAATAACAGCTCTGGGCTGAGCTTCCCTGCTTCGAATAAAAGCCGTGGCTTTGGTACCGCTGCATTAAGCAGCAGCAGCACGGGGTCCCATGTGCTCAGAGCCAGGAATGAACAAAATCCTTCTTAAAACTCATTCATCATCCCAAGTTATTGCATGTTGTCTTTGTAATTTTATTCCCGAGCATCAGCGCTGGGAAGGTTTGCAGAAAGCGGCTCCCCTGGGCAGGGGCAGCGGGATTTAACCTGGGCATTGACTCCCAGCGAGAGCTGGTGGGTGAGAAGGAGGATCTTCCGCTTTGCTCTTCTAATCTCTCAGGCAAGCAGCAGCAAACCTTCTCCCCGCTCCCCCAGCCGACCTCCCCAGTGCTGAGGGGCTGCAGGAGGCTCCCAGCGGGGTGCAGCCTGTCCGAGCGTGCAGGGAGCACGCGGGGAGCGTGCAGCGCGGCTTTGGTCAACAGGGATGTTTCCTCTGCCTTCTGGAGATGACGGCTGTCCTTTCCTTGACGTCCCTGCAGAACGAGTATAGACATAACACTGTCAAAGCTGGCGGGTGGCCCAACGCCGCCGTGATGGGCACCGCGAGAGGGTGACATTTCCTGATGACTGCGCGGGATGTGAAGCACCATCCTTGCCTCCCCCGGCCCTGGCACCTTGTCAGCTATATCCTTGCGAAATATATCCTTGCAGATCGCCCGTCGGCCACCTCTGGGGCATTTCAGGTTACGGCAGTCCTCCGGATGCCGTCGGAGAGGGTGACACCGGTGTGATCCCACAGACGGCTCTGCCCTCACCCCGAGCTGCGTGACCGGGGGCTGTCGCGCAGGCGGGCGAGCATCTTGCTTCATCTTAGTGCTGGGAGCCCGTCGCAGCCTGAGCGGGTCCTGCTTCGGTCGGCAGCAGCTCACGCCTGTGCCCCCCCATCCCGCAGCCCCGCTCCCAGCCCTGCCGCCCTCCCGGGCTGGGGACACCCCCTTGACGGTCCCTGCACAAGCCCTTCGCACCTTGTGCGTCACCACTTCTGCCCCTGCCATCGGTGCCGCCACCGGGGCGGCCGGGATGGATGTGGCCCTCGCAGAGGTCTCGCCTGCCCAGAAGTCACACGGGTTGGCGATGGCAAGAAAGGCCACAACCCCCAGGCGCCGGAGGAGCTGTGCAGAGGAGCCTCCCATGTCAGAATCATCTACAGATGCTTTATCGGTCGTAGACCTGCTGAAATTTTCTAGGGAATAAACCCCCGGCATTTCAGACCCCTGTCTTTCCAACGAAAACAAGAAAGTCATCACGGCTTTTCTCAAGAAAAACAGAAAAAATAATCAGTGGCGACAGACGTGCTGCCTCGCCGCTCGCCCGGGGGGACGTCCCAGGCTCCCCACGTGCCCCATCCGCCAAGGCAGCCGTCCGGAGGATCCAAGGACTTCCCGTCATCCAGAGAGCCCGAGCCAGAGCAAGCCATGCCAGCGCCGGAGGAAAGGCTCTGCTGGCACCGGCGCCGGCACCACTGCCTTCCTGGGCGATGACTGGGTGAGGAGATGAACCCCAGCACGTAGCGCGGGTCATCCAGGACGCATCCTCTTCCAGGAAGGCGTCTTTGTCCCGGGATGAGATATTGGAGCTCGTGGGGCTCCACCGACCCCGCAGCTGAGGGTGTTTCGGGAATCCGTCCTTGCCGGCAGTGCCGGCGGCTAATTGCGAAGCCAGGGCTGGCGGGAGAAGCTGGGGGCTCGCTGCTCCTCCGTGCCGGGTCCCCGACGCCATGGACCTGACTGCCTAAATGGGCCCGTATGCCTCATTTTCAGCTGTCAGGCTTCTGGTAGGGATGACTAATGCAAAGGGGATTCTTGTTCAAGAGCCGGCGCGGCCCCCGCGGACCCCCAGGCTCCATCCCCCGGCGCTGGGACCCCCAAAGGATGGGGACCACAAGGCTGGGGGGCTGCTGGGTGTTCTGCTCTGAGGCAGCCAGTTGACGGGGGCAGAAAATACACAGAAAAATACAGTTTTGACCATAAATCTCAAAAAATATGTTCCAATGTGGGTCTTTCCTTCTTTTGTACTTGGGTTTCCCTTCAGTTTAAAAAGCAGGAAAAGAAACAAACACATACAAAGGTGGCTTCGAGAAGTTTTTTTTCCTATGTGTTTTCCCCTCTCCCATTCTTCCATGGAGGAAAGGGAAGAAAAAGGATTCAAACGAAAGGAAATACTTTCATTTCCCTGTAAGGTGCCCGGGACGTGGCGGGGGTGGCAGGCAGGACCGTGGTCCCCGTCCCTGCCCGGCTCCGGTCCCCCAGCCTGGGGCGGCCGAGGCATCGCTGCAGGATGCGGCCGGTGCTCCCACGATGCGGCCGGGAGGCCGCGAGCATCCCAGCGCGCTGGCAGCCCAGCCCATGCACCCTCCCGCATTTCCCGGGCTGGGCAGTGGGTGCCGGCTGGGGAATCTGCAAAGGGCTTTTCCAAATCAGGCTTTTTTAAACTCAAAAGAGGCAAGAGCTCAGTGACCAGCGTCTTCTGGCAAACGGCTGCCTGTTTACAGACATGTAAATACAACTTCACAATTGCCATAAATCCTATTGTGCAATATTCTCTAGAACCAATTAGATTCTGACATCTGCTTAATGTTTAATTACTTTTTGACGAAGGAAATGGAAAAATTGACAAATAGTTTAATCCATCAAATGTCGGCCTTTTGTGAGTGTGTTTATATAAAGCTTACATGCCAACGTCTCTTAATTTTTCTTGCTGCTCTGGCAAGGATAAGGACAAATATTTATATTCCAGGCACACAAGATGGCTTTCATATTGTTTTCATGTTTAACTGATTTCAAATGAACTAAGATGGCTCTTAATGTGGTTACAAGAATTTGCCATTAATTTTCACTTAAAATTGGATCCAGCTTGCTACATGCCTGCAATATATTAAAGTTAATAACGATTTGTTTAGAAAACGCGGTGCTTACTGCTGGCTGATTGGCACACGCTCGCTCGGTGGAAACATCAGATTCCTATTATATTTAAATTATAATTAAGCTTAGAATATTACTCCTATTTTGCAGTGCTTAATGCAGAATATTTTTGTTAATGCTATGGGAAAAGACAGCCCGGTGTCCCTCCATCGCCTCCAAACCCTGGGAAATGCTCCTGCCTTGCCGTGGGATGCTCAGGCTCGTCAATCCGCAACTCGGGCCGGTCCCTTCTGCTGGCTGAGCAGCCGGCTCTGCAGCCACCCTGCCCATGCAACCCCAGCCAGAACGGCTGCGCCGGGCTGGATTTGCCTTTCCCTCCCCTCCGCCGCTTTTGGGAAAGGCGTGGGAGAAGGAAAGCAGCCCAGCTCCCTGATACTTCACTTACACATTTAATAAAAGGAATAAAATATCAGAAACGCAAGAGAACCTTTAATAATTCAGCAACTCCGAGTTGTTTCATTACCTTAATATTTGCAAAAATTGCCAGCAGCTCTTGACACCTTTTCTCGCTCACGATCTGAGCCAAAAAAGCCACAAGGAAGTACGATGTATTCACCTGCCCTCATTATGCTAATCACAGCATCGCAAGGCTTGCCTGTAAGTGTCCTCGCTCCCTGTGATGGAAAAAGAAGCGCAGCGCAATAAATTTGACCTAGAATAGTTGTTGGGAAGAGAAAAATGCGTAAAGCATGAGCAACCCACTGATCTTACTCATTGCATCTTTGAAAACGCTGTTATTAACTGACAGTAAATCTAACAAACTTTATAATTAGGTTACTTCTTTCCTTTGAACTCCCATTGCCAGAGCCATTAGCTAGTGCAGCGCTGTGATTTATAAGCGAGAAGCAGCACTAAGTTCGTCAGTTTATCGGCTTTTATTTTAAAAGGCATTTGTTTTCCCGTCTCTGAGGAAAGCCTGCTGCTCCCTGAAGCTTTGTTGGAAGTCGTAACGTGTCAGGTTGTTTTCTTTTCTCTCCCTGCCGAGACTGCCAGCCAGCATCCCAATTAGCCCCAGCGGTGATGATTTCTGGGATGAGGGGAGTTGTCCGCTGGCAGCTGGATGGAGAGGGAGCAGGTTCCTTCCATCTCGGCCATGAAAGGGCTGGCAGACGGTCACAACCCACGGTCGTGCCTGGGCTGGCATCCAAGGGGTGCAAGGAGAGCCACAGTTGGGAAATTTTCCCCTGTTTTGTGGATGTGTTTGTATTTTGAGCCTGAGCCATCTGGGAAATGGGGAGGCGAACCGGCGAAAGCACTGCCAAAACGTTTCCGCGTTCATCCCGTGAATTTCGAAGTCGTCTGAGAGCTCGCAGTAATTTAATTTAATAATTAAAACTCCCGCTGCCGCAGGGCAGTAGGGCCGTCCCGCCTGTCCCTGCTGCGTGGTGTGTTTGCCCCGTCTGTGCATGGCATCCCCCATATCCTCGCCCCTCCTGCGTGCCCCCCTCCCCGAGAAGCTGCCGCCGGGTCCCCTCCCTGCTACCTTCCTCAATAACCCTCCCGCCTGCAATAACCCAGCTTTCCTTGGGGCTACCAGCATCCTCGTATTTTTTTTCCACGCTAATTAAGGTTATTATTGGTGTTTGCGGAGAGCGATGAATGCTGCACTTGCTGCTTCCTGCAGCGGGCGCTGTGCATGGGCCAGGCTGGCGTGGACATTTTTTTGTTAACAATCTCTCAAAATCAGCCATTTCCCTGCAGGCTTTTTGCTGTCAGGTCATTGCTTTAAAAAAAACCAAAAAACAAAAAGCAAAAAAACCCCCAACCTCTACATGAAAAGGGTTCGATTTCCACAGCCACTTGGCGGGTTTTCCCACTGCCTGTGCTGACAGAAAGGGTTTTTTATTGCGCATCAATTACTTTCAAGTGAATGGGAGACATTATGTTATTAAATCCCACCCTGCCTCTCGAGGTGCTTTTAATTTGTATGTTTAGGTTTAAATTTCTTCAGGAGTGCCAAACCTTGTATTTGTTTTCCTTGGGCTATTTTCATTTAGGGTTTCGGTAACTGTCAAAGCCTGCAAGTTAATTGTAGCTCACAAGGTTATCTTTCAAAGCTAACTTATATTTCTGTCATGTGCTGGAGCCAGTCCTTGACTGCCTATCTTTATGATACTGTAGATTTTGACTCTTGTAATTATCCTTTGAGTTTAAGCTGATTATGTAGACTTTATAACCGGTGTTTGTTTAATTTACCCACAGTGTGTTGTTTGTACAGTGGCTCCGAAAGTAAACACGAACCTGATTAAACATCTCTGCCTGCCACCAATGGCCATTTTCCCAAAGATACACTAAAATAAACAGCGGAGGGGCTGCGGGAGGGAAGCGGCGGTGCTCGCTTGGCTCCTCGCACTCGGCTGCAGAAGAGCCCCGCCGGCCCGGCCGCACCAGAAAGAGCTGCGTTGGAAATGGGTATTTTCTTAAGCCAAGAAAACCCAGCCTGAAGGCATTCCCCTCTGCGCCGGGGCAGGGGTGCGCACGGCTGGGGAGGGGGTACGGCGCTGGCACTGCCGCGCTGGCGGCTGGCCGGCCCGTTGGGCATGGCGGGGACGCTGCTGCCGAAGGAAACGGGGGCTGCCGGGGCTGCCGCACACGGTGACAGCCCAAGAACCTCCGCAGGACAGCGAGCGGCTTGCGTTGCCCCTCTTCCCCCTGCGCAGCCGGGGCAGACCCACGTTCCGCGGGGACCTGGTGCCACGCACGGCCGGAGTGATGCCGGCAGGGCGGGAGGTGACGTGTCCGTCTGTCCCCCGAGCACCCGGGAGGACAGACGCCTCTGTCCATACCTGCAGCACCGGGGTTAGAGCAGCATTGCACCACGCGCCGAGCACCGGCCCTGCAGAGCTCCTCGGGCTGGCTCGGCTGCGGCACGCCGGGCTTTGCAGGCGTCCTTTTGTCAATGCGCTCATTTCTTATTAGAAGTAATTAGCTCGTGGAGTGGCACGGCGTGCTACGCAGGCGTTCGAAGCCAAGGTGTTTCAGTAGCTCCCAGCCCTCGGATGGCTCTTCTGGAGGTAGGTGGTTTGGGCAGGGAGCCCTCGACGTGACGGCACAGGTCGGATCCTGCCTGCTTTCCCCGACGAGGGCCAAGCGTGGGCACAGCACCCCACTGCTGCCGGCCACGGCGTGGGGCTGGGGCCGGGGGTCCCTCCGAGGGGCCGAGCAAGGCTGCTGGGACCAGGCACCGTGCCGGCTCGCCCCGCTCGGCGGCCATAGGGATGTTCTGCAAGTGACGCATCATTAATGAGTATTTCTCTTTTCATTAATCAACAAGCTTTAAACTTACTCTTGAGCAACTCCAGCTTATCGCGTTATCTGGTCTCTTGCTGCGACAGACAGGTTAAAACGTGTGCATCTTATCTCGGTTTTTTGTTTGTTTGCTCTCCCGGCCGTGCCAGCGCGCCTTCCCCTGCGCAACCCGGAGCTGTGCTCGGAAATGCCGGTCGGTCTGGGCACCGAGGACCTGCTGCTCTTGAGGAAAGGGCACCCGGAGAGGCAGGGGCATGCACAGGACACCGCGCATGGCCACCGGAGACACCAAGGGTGGCAACCACTCTGAGCTACCTGCAATGCCACAAGCCAGGCAGGAGAGCCGCAGACCGCGGCGTAGGGCCAAATCCTGCCCTGGGTCTGGCCGTGCGGAGGTGTTGCTGCAGGAGGTGGGTCTGGGTCTGCAAGCTGGGTCGCAGACCCTGCGCCGTGGGCAGCGGCTCTTGCGTTAATGACACCGGTGGGTGCTGCCGCCCTGGGGAATAAACTGGGAAAGTGCAGCTTTTCCACTCCAACTGGTTGCACTGGGAGGACTGGAAGACAAAAGGCGGAGGCTTCCCCCTGGGAATGGGAGCGGGGACCCTGGGCAAGCCGTGAAGGAGGTTTCTGCAGGTCAACGTGGCTCCTAACGAAGGCGCAGGCTCCCAAAATTCCCCCCTGCGGTGCCAGCTGCTCGGCTGGCTGTTTTGGTTTGCAAAAGGTGCGAAGCGGGATGGCAGGCGTCCAGCATTCCTGCGGGCTCCTTTTAATATCGGGTTTAGACAGATTGGAAAAACTCCTCGTTCGCACAGGCGCCGTGGGTGGTTTCCTCCGCTCTCCTCCCTGGCCTCGCAGCACCCGTTGCTGCTGCCGCTGCTTGGGGTCCCCGGGACTTGGCCCCAGCCCTGCTCTCAGTGCCAGCCCTGCTCTCGGTCCCAGCCCCGCTCTCGGCCCCTTCTGCCTCCCTCCTTCGCTCGAAGCAGAGGAGACTTGGTCGTTTGCTTGCAAAGGAAAAGCTGCCTCCTCCTTTTCCCCCCGCTGCGACATGCCCAGCCCCCTGACCCTGAGCAGTTTTTGGGAGAACAGAAGCTATTTTCCCATTTCAGCACCTCCTCGGGGCCCGTTGGAGCGGCCGGCTGGTTCACAGCTCCGTTTGGTCTCACTTCCACCAGTGTTTTCTCCAAACTGGGCAGGTCCCTGCTGTGCTGGGCCATCCCCGGGGCAGCTCTGCACCCACAGCCCTTCTCACGAAGAGGGTCCACAGGCTGAGCCCTGCTGCTCAGCATCACCGCTGCGGTCCCCAGCTCTGGGCATTGCCTGCTTGAGGAGGGAGAAACTCTGCTTTTGCTCTTTTAATGACAATTTCTCGTCTGCATAGTCACAGAAATAAATGCCAACATGGTCTGCTGGGGATGGGGGGTCTGGATGCCTCTTGGCTGAGTCCGTCATCTTCAGCGAGCACTGATGGGCGGTTGGTGCCTATGGGGAGGTGGGAGAGGACCAGAGCTTTCTCTACGGGGTCAGACCACCCCTATGCATGCTGTACCCCCCAGCGTGGACACGGGGGTCTGGTCAGACTGGAAAGGCAGACACGTGGAATGGTAGCCAAGGAATGGCTGGGGTGTGCAGGGGCTGAGGGACGTGGTCAGGACAAAGAGGGGCAAAGGCATCGCTGCCGCTCCTGGGGCGTGGAGGAAGGGCCGATCGCCTAAAGAGAGGGAGAAACTTCACGTGAAAACTCAACTGCGGCAGCCCAGGGGTTAAAGGAAAGGGCCATGGGAAGAAAACAGCTTTTTCTCTTCTGCTGGAGATGCCCCTGTCAGCCCAGCCTTGGCCGGCAGCCTCCCCACACCTCCGCTCCCTCCCGTGCTGCTGCGGGGAGAGTCTCAGTCTCTTCTGAGCACTTTTATCTCTGCAGATGGAAGCGTTTGAGGAGCACCGGAGAGCCAGCTAGGATGACCCCAGGCTGTCTCATGGCTCTTATCGGCCTCCTCTCCTCCCCCAGCAAACACCTCCCATCCCCACCTGCCTCCGCAGCTCCCTGCCTCTTCGCGGCACCTCCAAACCACTCTTACCCCATTAAACACCGCTCCCCCGGCCCTGCTATCCGGGCAGGTGCTCCTCAACTGCCGCCTCGCTCAAAGCCAAGCGCCGGTGCCATAAGGGAGGGCTTTTATATTATTTTTTTTCCCCAGAGGTTTGTAGAGGATTCCCTGAGCCAAGGCAGAAACTCTCTGCCAGGTCTCCTTGCTCAGCACCCGTGGAAATTCCTCTGGCCCGCGTTCGAATCGCACCTCCAGGCAGCCCTAATTACAGGGAGGGAGCTGGAAAGCGCATCGATGTCATTAACCACCCCTGGGTTTGTTCTGGAGCCAAATTAAACAGCAAGGGTGGTAAGAGCTTCCCCGAGGCACAGCCCTTCGCCCAAGAGGGCTGAGCTGGGATGGCCCCGTGGGCTCGGGCAGCACGGCGGTGGCTCCGGCAGCATGGGGGTCCCGGTGCCGACCCCGCCAGGGCTGGGGTCTTCACCCCACCAGCACCCACTGCAGCCCTGGGGATGGGGAAGGGTGAGGAGATGTCTCAGAGCTGCTCTGCTGCTGCAGAAACCATTGCGCTTGCCCATCGCCATCAGTCCGGTCCAGCGTCCCAGCCCCGGGACCGGAGTGATGGCTGGGACGCTGGACCGGCTTCGCGGCTGAATTTCTCTAAGTCCACGTTTCTAGCCTCTGGCCTGGGCTGCCATCCTGAGCCAAGGGTAATGCTGCCGTGTCAGCCGGCGTACCTTGGTATCTGTCTTATTTATGGGTCATAAAAACATTTGTGACGCATACTTCTTATTCCCTTTTCTTTTTATGGAAAGCACTGGCTTCTCAGCCCTGTGCTGATAAAAGCCTTGTACAGGGCGGGTTGCCTACCCCTCCTGCGGTGGGGATGGGATGGGGCAGGGGGCTGGCGGGCAGGGGGCTGGCAGGACCATCACAAGCGGCTTCTCTTCCTCTGTTTTTTTAATTGCTTTTTAGCCTGCGTTTGTGTATTTTGAGTGGTGTGTGTCCTCATGAACGGGAAGGAACAGGGAGGGAAGGTGCCTGGTGCCAATGCACCATCCCCTGGTACGGGGGTGGATTCATCCCAGCAAATTGCTATTACCTCTAAGGGTAAAAAAAAGCCCCGCAGCAGGCAGCGAGACACCCAGGAGATGGTGGTTTTCAGGAAAATATCGAGGAGCGAGAATGCACTCAGGCTGCTGGAAAAGGCCCAACACCTCTTGTTTTTAAAAGCTCGATGGGCTTTCAGCTCTCCTGCACCCACAGCGCATGGTGAGCACCCCTCTCCTGAAACCACAGACTGCCCTGGTGCTCTGCAAAATTCAGTGTGTGCAGGGCTGCAAAGCAGAGAAGGGGTTTTTTTCTTTCCTTTCTGGCTGGCATTGGAGACCCACAAGCTCGAAAAACAAATCAAGCTCCCTTTGCATTTTAAAAGCCCTAAAACGTACGAAGCCTTATCAGTCAGCCCTTTACCTTATGGGATATATATGCATTTCCCAACCTGTGCTAAATAAATATCTCTCCACAGATGGGCAGAGAGATAAATTTTAAAGAATAAGCTTAATTTTATTACCGTCTTCTGAGTGGCCATTGCATGACAGCGCAGCGCCAGATTGACAAGAGTTTGATGTTCGGTAATAGCACATCAGCAGGCCCCCGGTACTTTGATGTATTATAATAGCGCATCATCAGAACAATGGCGTTTTGATATATTGTATTAGAACATAATCAGAGTGATGGGGCTTTGATATATTATGTAAGTACATCATCAGAGCGGCGGTGCCGTGACATACTACCTTAGAGCACTGTCAGAGCTGCCGCACTTTAATGGATTTCAATAATACATCACTGGGGCCGGGGGTCCCTAGGAGCCGCAGTGCTGGCAGCCCGAGGGGCCGCCGTGCTCACCGTAGGACATCTCTGCCTCCGAAAAACCTGACCCGCTTGCGTGACAGCCGGAGCTTTTCACGCAAGGAGGTCCAGGGAGGAAACGCCGGGGGGGGCTCCAGGGCGAGCACGGCCCCGTCTCCGTGGGGCGGCTGTGGGGCTCAAGGACCCCAGGTTGGAGAAACCCCCCTGCACACAGCCTGGGGCAGGGACAGGGACCTCGCTGAGCTGTTTGGGGCTGGTGCTGGGGATTGGGCTTGGGGCTTGCTGGGTGCCAGATTTTCAGGGTGAACAGATTTTCAGGGTGCCAGATTTTCAGGATGCCAGATTTTCTGGGTGCCAGATTTTCGGGGCTTTACTTTTAAAGCAGCTGGCAGACCCGGACTTCCCATCAGCGATGGGTGGCTGACGGGCCAGGACGTGTGGTTGCACGGTGGTCCTGATGCCAGCTTCACCGCACAGTACTAAACCGCAGGTTTCACCTCTGAGCTGTGAAACGGCGGATATTTCCAGAAGGGCCTCGTAAGGACGAGCTAGCGCTGGCGGAGCATGCTGGCAATGAGCAGGGCTGTTCTCTGGCATTAGCCGGAGAAGATCCCTGCATTTTCCTTCCTTCATCCATTCCCTGCTCGTGCAGGAGCCGGTCGCATCCCCCGGCCATGCCCTGATCCCCGTATCTAACGCCCCGCAGGGACATCCCTCCTTCCCCAGCCGAATCCCGGCTCCTGGGGCCGTTCCCATCGCCTCTGACGGGAGAGTCCTCCCGGCAGCCTTTTAATGGAAAGATATATCAGCTGCATGGCTGATAAAAGTCACTTAATTTAGTGTCCTGGTGGCTGAGCTGCCCGGGACATCCCGTAGCCCTTTTGCATTGCTCTGGGTGGAAGGAGAAAAGTAAGTAGCATGAGTAAGTAGGAAAAATAATGAGAAACTCTGGAAATTTCAGCTTATGCATGCTGAGGTTTCACAGAAGTGCTCGTCAATGAGACACCTGGCTTGAAGGTTTTCTTGTTTTAGGGGGGTTACTGGTTTTTTGATGGTTGGGTTTTCTTCCTTTGGGGTCATTAAGTCATTTGCACAAGCCTAAAAACATGTCTGGTTTACTTCTCCTCTTCACTTCAACAAAAAAGCCATCAGAAAGGAGTCTGAGGTGAAACTTCATTTTCTTCACTGAAACGGACACATTTCACCCCTCTGAAATAGAAACATTTCACGATGTTGGAGCTTTTTTATTTCCTTTTAAATTACTTTGGCTGCATCTAAGCATATTTCAAAACAAGTGAAGAGTTGTTCTATTTAAAAATGCCAAAACCAAATTTTCAGCTTTCTGAACTCTCTTCCGAGGGGATGTGGATGGGGCTGAGTGTTGCTGATCGGCTTCCCAAGACCTTTGCCAGGCCCAAGAAATGGATGTCTGACCCGAAAATGAATTCAGAAACAGAGAAGAAGGAGGCAATGCAGGAGACTGCCAAAAAGGAGCTCTTGGAAGTGGAGAACAGCACTAATATTTTGGGAAATTGAAATTCCAGCCATGAAATTGCCTATCATTTATCATCCCCAACAACCTTACAGAGTAAGAAAAACAGGCATTAAGCCTTATTGCTTTTTAAATACTTATGATCTCGGGGAAAAGCCATCTAATCTACTTCCTTTAATACCTACTCTACGAAAATGTCCGTGAGTGTAACGGTAACATTTGTGTTTACGTGTGCAGTTACACATATGAAAAAATGATGTCAGGCTGTTGTTGAGACGCTCAGGCGATAAACCCCAATCCCGGGGCTCGGGGGCTGCTGTCACCCCCCTGGGTCCCCGGTGCTGGGGGTCGGTGCCATCGCCGAACCCAGACCTCCCCGGCGCAGACGAGGACGCCTTTTCCTGTTCCGCAATGGAGAGTTCAAATCTATTCCCTTACGGCCTAGGACTGAATTAAAATCTCAGCAGCAGCAGCCCCAGGGCAGAGCCCAGAAGAGGCAGTGGATTGCCAGGCTCAAACCCCTCCGAGCCCAGAAAAACAAGCTTTGCCCTGAAAGCAAGGAGAAGGGTTTGCTATGAGCAAACCTGCCAGAGAATTTCATTGAATAGTTGTTTGCTATTTGCTAGAGAATGTCATGGAATAGGTGTTTTCTGATTTAAACGTTGGCAAACTCCTGAGCACCTCTACCCATCCCTGCCGCGCTGCTGCCCCTCTGTCCCTCCCCACGGCGAGGTGCTGCTGCAGCTCCGTGCCCTGAAACTTGTATGTCTTTGATGGTCAAACTCCAAAACTTGCTTTTTTTACCACCAGGAGCAATGCTTGGGCTTATCGCCGTGCATGTTCCGAGGGGTTTTCCTCCCCGGTGCTGAGGTCCATGGGGCAGCGATGCTCTTTCCCTGCCATGGCACCGGCCACCCTTATAATTTCCACAGGTAGGAGTTTGCAGGTGTTGGGGGGGTACCGAGCTCTGTAAATGCTCATAGCGGCGCCATGCAAAGCCATTTAGCGCAGGTGCTTCTGTAATTGTGATGCATTGGAAAAATTTGGTGTTCAGCGGCTGTTTCGCTTGCACGGCCACCTGCGCCGGTCCCTCCGTCTCCAACGCGGGCACCCGCCGCCATCCCGGCCGCTCTGGACCTGCCACCGTCTCCTGCGGGGTCTCCGTGACTCTGGGCACCGTGTGCCTCCGCTCCTGCCTTTCCGTTAATTTGCTTAAAATGGAAGCAGAAAAAGCAAAAAAGGCCGTCGGGCAGCGTGGGGTGGGCTGCGGGGGCCCCTTGGAACCGCACAACACCCCGAGCTGCCTCCTGCCAGGGAGGTGGTCACGGGGTGCCCGGGTCCCCTGTTTCCAGAGGTTTTGGGGGGATGAGGATCCTTTGCCTGAGGATCAGAGGGTGCACAGGGCAAGAGCAGAGAGAGGATAGGTGGGAGCAATGCTTGCTGCAAAAGCAGCTCCGCAGGGCTGTTGTCACCGTCACCGTCCTCTCCGGGAGCGGGCGGCGATCAGAGGGGATGCTCGGTGTCCAAACGGCGTCAGCCCGCTTCATGTCGCTTCCCAAAGCACCGACACAACCCACCAGCACCCCTGCAAAGTGCAGAGCTCCCTGGGGGGTTGCGTGCGGAGTGGGCAGCTTCTCCCCACGCTGCCCTCGCTGCCGTGGGGGGTTCGGGTTCCCCCAGCGAAGGCAGGTCTTCTCCTCCTCCACGGGCAGCGTTTTGGAGGCTTCATCGTCCATCGACACCTCACGCTCCAGAGGAAATGTTGGAGTTTACCTGCTAATGGTCAACCACAAGGCAAAAAAAGAAAAAAAAAGGAAGCAAACAAACAAACCAACCAACCCTCGAATGATAGGGGAACATAAATTATCCAGAACTGGCAAGAAATGAAAGTGTTGCATGGTCCCCTGACAGCAATGGGATGAATAACTGATGATGATTAGTTAAATCATAACATTGCTCATGCCATGCATAAATGATGAGCCAACTGCTTGCGATGCCCTGATGAGATGCAGCGTTCTTAGCTTTCTATCATTCCCACTTTGTAGCCCCAAAGAAACTACCACATTTCTGCATTTTTGTGTTATCTGGCACATCAAGCAATGCGACAATGAATATATATTGACCTTATTATAGCAGCCGGCTGCTTGTGCCAGAAGCAACCAGGCATACTTTGCACAAATTAAAGCTGTCAGCATGTAATTTATGGTTCATTGCAAAAGAGGAACAGAACTCTGAGGGGAACATTGTGGTTTGGGAAGCAGGTAGGTAGGCAGATGAATTGCATGATAAAATATCTTGCTAATGATGTGATGTTAAAGCTGAAGTGTCATTTTCATTCTGTTTTGCACATTTTTTTAGTTATTTCTTGCTCGAGATGATTTTCCCCTTTCCACAGTTGGGTTTTTTGTTGTTTTTTTTTTTTTTTTTTCCTTTCCAAAAGCTAAATTACTGGTTATACCTGAAAAGGCTGAAGTAGGTGTGATAATTTATGAGCAGACAGCCGTTGTCTGAAGACAATGTGGTGGCACCCTGAGCAATGCTAGAGCCCTGTAATAGAGCGTCGTCTTACGGGCGCAGTCAACAGCCTTGACACCGGGGCTGGGCGTGGATGATTAAAGTTTTGCTCTTTTTTCAGACTAGAGAACAGTCTCGAGGAGAAATAAAATAAAGAAATCTATCTGCGCGCCTTCGCTCCTGTTGACACACACACACACGGCGGCAAAATCGTACATCAAGAAGGACGCTCGACGTTGCAGACAGCAGCCTCGGCGCCGACGTCTTTTGGTTTCGTGGATGCTGGGTCTTTCCTGCCTTTTTGTTTCCCAGTCGCTCAGCAGCTGAGGGAAAAGGAAAGGGGGAAACAAAGGGAAAAAAATATAATTCAGAGAAATAGGTGGGGGAGATGCGTTCCCGTGGGATTATGTCACCTTTGATAATGCACGGAAGCGCGGGAGCGGGGAACGTGAGAGCCGAGCGAGGAAAGGCAGGGGGAGGCTGGAGGAAGCGGGGATTTATAGCCTGCCGTGCCGGAGAGCTCTCTTTAGTCCAATAAATAAATGATAAAATAATTAAATTCTGAAATAAAACGTCACTGAATTATTTAACTGCTCACCTAGGAATAGCTCTGACTCAGCCGGGTGAGCGCTGTTGTTCTGCTGCGGGTGCCAAAACCAACATACGACGCAGCGAAGCGCTCTCGGCACGGGGGCGAGCCGGGGGGGCGGCCGGTCCCTCGTGGGACGGCATCCGAGGTCAGGAAATCCAGGGTTTGCTCCACCTTGGAGCCGGCCCAAGGCGGCTTGAGCGATTCAGCACAGCGGAGAGGCGAGGAAAGGTCCTTGCCCAGGCGGAGCGGGTTGGGCTGGGGACTTGGGGAGCGGGAGATGTCTCTGGTGTGGGGACCCCGCTGGGTGCCACCGGCCGAAGGGGTCCGCGAGGGGTGCGAGCCCCGGCACCCTCATGCTCCTCTGCACCCACGCTTGCAGCAGGTTTGCTGCTGCATCTGTCGTGAATTCGGGGCGTCAGGCTCTTTAGAAAGGCAGAAAATTATTCTGCCGGTGTTTTGGAAAGCAGGAGCACGTGTCTGCATTTTACAGAGCAAGACGTCCGTGCCGTGAGGGGTGCAACGGGGCAAACCCAGCCCTGCAGCCTCCAGGCGCGTCCCCTCCCCGGCCGGACTCTGCCCCTGCTCCTGCTGCGGACAGGGCTGCTTGGCAGAGCACCCCTCGAGTGGGATCCGCTCTGAAATACCAGTTTTATTTCCCCTGATCTCGGCAATTTTCCTCGCTGACATCCACTCACGCACTCACGGGTGGATATTTTATTTGACCTGGCGAGGGGAGGCTGGGCAATGCTGTCGCTGTCAACACGTGTCCCACGCGGGACGATGCATCGGTGCCGATCTGGGGTGATGACGCTGTGAGACAGGGGGTTCCGGCCGATGTCACCGCGCTTTGAGAGAGGTGACACGGCGGTGGGAGGCAAGGCAAGGCGAGGAGGCATTGAGCGGCAGCGGCATGGGGAGGCACTCGTGTGCCCGAGGACGGCCTGCCTTGCCTTGATCGGTTTGAATCCCAGCTCTCCAGCATCAATAAAAGGTAAACCGAGCCTGAGAGCTGGCTGAAGCCTCGCTAAGAGAGGTCCTGCCAAGCTGGGAGGGTTTCTCCAGGAGGTCACCGGAGCCGTGGCTCCTGGGGACGTGCTAAAATGCAGAATACGCAGGAAAGCCGCAGGCAGGCATCAGCGATCAGCAGCATTGATTTTCCTCTTTGGACACTTCAGTTACTGTCTCTGGGTGCGCGGCTCATTAGTTCAGCTCCTTTGCCTGTGGAGACATTTCACCGCTGTAACTGGTGTTAATTGGAAGACGACTGCAGTCAGGACTTGTGCTTGTCACGCTGGTTGCTGCTTGCTTCTGCCTCGCCGTGCTGCCGGGGTGGGTCCGCATGCATCCGTGCTGTGCCGTTGCACATCTCGTGTGTGCCGGGGCTGGCACCAGAGCAGGGATCTGGTGGGACCAGCAAGGCACCCATCCACCGGCCCCCTGCCCGGCTCCCGGCTCCGCGGAGGCTGCTGCACCACCACCCACCGGCCATGGGTACAGATGAGACCCGAGCTGCCAAAGCAGACAGCCAGAGCTCCAACCCGCCTTTCAGAAAGGGGAAAAAAAAGTTTTTTTTTTTAAAAAAAGCCCAAGTTTCTCGTGCTGGCACTGCCTTTGAACCAAATGTCTCGCTGCAGCCAGTGACAGCTCCGCAACAAGAGCGGTGGCAGCATTCGCGAACTATTAGTGTTAAATTATTCCAACAAAAGCAGGCCTTGATGTTGTGTTGAAGTTGATAACTTGAGGATGTGTTTGAAAAGGATAAAAGCTTTGCCTTCAAAGGCTGGCTCCTCTTTTGTATGAGACACACTGCTGAGCGAATTAACCATTTTTGTAACAGACGCATCATTTTAGAGGCTAATTAGCAAGCGCTGGGGCTCGTGATTTGGTAACTGTACATGAAGAAAACAATAATAAAAGGATTATCTGTTTTCTCGATGTCCAGTGGCACGTCTCGAATGCCGCCGTGCTGCCTGCGTTTGCTCCGGCCACGGGCAGCAGACGCGTGTCCCCGGCAGAGGAGGTGCAGGCGCAGGTAAGGCCATTTATGGGAGATTTTGGGTGACTGAAGCGGGTGATGCCAGAGGTGCCGGTGCCGACACGCCTGATAACGCATGCTCCTGTTCTGCTTCCCGGGACTAAAGCTGCAATCTCTTTCCAAGAGCATTATCCATCAGAGGGGCTTTCCTCCCCCATCAGCCGCGCGTGGCTGTATGTCCTGCCTGCGGTGTGAGCAGCCGGGCTGTTTCGTGTCGTGGGCCATGGGCACGGCAGCTAACGAAGGGGTAATTTAGCCATCACCAGCTGTGCCACGTGCTCAGGGCCAGCGGAGAAGCTGTGATCCCGCCACAAAGATAACAAGCGGGGAGAGATGTGGGAGGAGGGATGTGAATCGTGAAATCTAAAGCTTCGGCCCCAAAATGTGACCTGGATTAGAAACGAACTCATCTTGTGCTGCGGGAGCTGCTCTGATGGAGGGACGGAGGTGGGAGAGCATCGCATGGTGCACGACCCGATGCAGGACCGAGGAGCATCACCATCACCTGCAGAGTCGGGCACGGGGCTTTGCTTGCCCCTGGGAAGGGGATGTTTTAGCACGTGCTTACATCCCAGCGCTGCAGCATGGCTTACAGGGCTATAACAAGACAAAAAAACCGACTTTTTTTTCCCCAGGTCCGTAAGGTCCAACGGGAGCCGAGTGTGGGAGCGCTGGGCTCTCCCCCTCCTCGTGCTTCCCACCCCTCCAGGCTTGCGGGGGTGAGAGCCCGGCATCTCGAAACGTGGGGGGCAAGGGCCCCGCGTCCAGCCCGGTGCGGTGGTGGGCACCGCTTACTGGAGGACCAACAGCCACCCCTTGTCATCACACGGGTCTCCTGGGCGATGCTGGCCCCGTGCCACCAGCGAGAAAGCCATCCCAGCAAGCAGCAGCGCCGAGCTTGGGTTTGTGCCATCTGACATTGAACCGGGGCTAAATTTGTCCGGTTTACACTTGGCCGGAGTGACAGCCGCAAGGAGAGAGAAGTGCCTTCCATTTCCAGCGCAATAAAGATATGATGGAAAAAAAGTTTCATGGTGGATTAGCACCCTTGAGGTACTTGAAGCTGTCACTTACAATATGCAAGATCCGTTGCTTGACCTCTGCTGCGTGCTAGGGGAGGGGGGGGAGAAAAGAAACAAGCCTTTTACAGGATCCCTTTTGCAAACACGTGACAGTCCACAAATCAAGCCCATAACGCGCAGAACTTACCCAGTAATTAGTTTTATAAACACGCAATTCAGTTGATGTAACAAAAGCTGTAATTTAAAATTTGACACCATCTCCCTTTGCCGGGGGCCGGCGGGAGGGAGGTTATTAATAGCAGGAGTAAGAGTTTGTATTTTTCTTCTCCGTGGCACTTGGGAGGGGGGCAAATGACCTCAGTGTGAAGAAACTTTATTTTCTACTGCCTCTTGATTTATGTGGGGAATCTGTTGCATGATTAGCGCCTATCATCAATAACCAGGCGGCGCAGGCTGACAGCTGCTGAGTGGAATGAAGAAACCCTGTGAAGCAAATAGCTACAAATTTCCCTGACAGCCCTGGTTCGATTACACGGCGTCAGCTGCCAAAACACCAGTTATTACAGGCATGGAGTGCCATGAATAGCTGAGCAGAAAGGAGCACGGGCAGCGGTAACGCGGGGTGGGATGTTAACACCCCCCGTGCTCCTTTCCCTTGGCGAGGGCATTCGGGGATCGTTTATTTACAGCCGCCCGGGCTCGGTGTGCGCCAGAGCCTGGACCTGCTATTTATGCTGATGCTGAGGGATCACCTCTGCCAAGACGAACGGATGCGTGAGCGGCAGCATTTTTTCCTCCTGCCTGCCAGAGATATTAACACAAGAAATAAGTTACAACAAAACCCCGGCTTTCCAGGTGAAACCTTTCTGAGGATTTGCCAATATGCAAATCCCTAGGGAAAATTTGCAGGCAGCAGAGGAATAAATGCGGGGCTTGCTGCTTGCCCGCGGCATCGAATCCTGCGGTCGAAGAGCAGCAAAAGGGGGGGTAGGGGAGTAAGGGGGGGGCTGCGCACCCTTGGGCTCCATCCAAGCACCAGCCCCGTCCCCCCGACCGCACGCTGCTCCGTCCAGCCCTGGGCACGGTCGCTCAAGGCTCTGCTCGTGAGCCATGCTGTTGGCAAAACCGGCTCAGGAAATAATTATCAATTTTAAGCAAATATTGGAAAACTGTGGTGAAAAACATCAACGTCCAAAGCGGAGCCTTCGCAGGCACAAAACTCAATTGCAGAGTTATGTGCACCTAATCGGGGAGTCGTGAGACTGATACGGCCCATCCAAGCTGTGCAAACACAGCTCGAATTTAAGCTGCTTAATGCTCGCGGGAAGCTATTTGCAAACAATCCGACGGACCAAGCATCATTCCCAAAAACGAGAGAGGCAACGGTTCTGAACGACTGATAAATCTGAGAAACATTCGTCTGCTGGCAGCCTTTCCGCACGGGAACAGGGGTAGCGCTGAGTACACCGCTTCTTACTGGAGATTCTTCAGCCCACACCACTTAGTGTATATGCCCCTGGCAGACCGAGGATCTTCCCTCCTTGCTTTAATAACGAGGTTTTTTCCATCGAGGAGAGAGACGGGGTGGTGCAGAGCCCGCTGCAGCACCAGCCGCTCAGGTCCCTTCCGACAGCTGCAGGGTGAGGAGAAAGGAAACGTTTTGTAAATGAAGACAAATTGGGCGTTCTCCATGGGAAAGTTTGTCAGCAAACGCTGGCCGTGACACAGGTCTGCTTCCCAGCAGCGTCTGCGAGGTTCACCCTGCCGAGCTCTGCGGCAGCTCGGCCCGTGCTCCGTGGGTCTGGGCTCGCGGTTTTGGCAAAGGCAGCCTGCAACCCCCCCCACACCCAGGATTTGCCGTTCCCCGGCTCGTTTCTGCTGTTTTCCATCTTGAAAATAACACCTTTGGAGTCGGTCGCACCTCTAGGTCGCAACAGGGAAAGGACGGGACCCACCGGGCAGAGCCCCGGGACAGGGCTGCCTGGCAGACGCATCGCCTGAGGTTTCCTGTAGGAAAAGAATTTTTTCCAGAGATGGGCATGTTTTGAATTTAGGCTTTCGTGTCAAGTTGTGTGCCAGTGTTAGTCTCTAATTTTGTTTTGATGTTTATTTATTATTTTTTTTTAAAGCCACAGAGGACATACTGGCTGGAGCGCTTCTGGTGAAATCTGGTTTTCATCTGCATGTGGCATGTCGCAGCAGGGAAATGCCTCTCCTGCGACAGTGTTTCCAAAGGGAAGGCTTTGGGGTTGGAGGAGAGGCAGGTTCACCCCGAAAGCCTGGAGCTGGGGGCTGGCTGCCCGGGGGCACGCTCCCAGCTTCCCCCCCACAGCGCACCCAGCTTCGGACCCTCCGGGCTGCCCTGCGGAGCCGGGCTTTGCGGTTAGGGCTTTTGGCTTCTGGACGTCGACGGAAGAAAAAGTTTTAGCTTTTTTTCTTAAAAAGTTCAGAATTTTGCCTTTCTTCCCTGTTTAGTATGAAAATACCTCCCAGTGCTGAGATATTCATGGACACAAGCCACCACCTTCTGACAGGGATTTTTTTCTTCTCTTCCAGGCCATCAGTGCTGTCGGGGACCAGCATCGGGGTGAGGGCCAGGCAAGTGGCTGGATGGAGCGGTTTGCCCGAGGCTCTGTGGGGCCCGTGCTGCGTGCTGCAAGGATGGCCGGGATGTCCCGGCTGTGCACCCCACTGCAGGCAGCGGACCCCATCGCAAGCCATGCACCCCACTGCAAGCCATGCACCCCACTGCAGGCAGCGGACCCCATCGCAAGCCATGCACCCCACTGCAAGCCATGCACCCCACTGCAGGCAGCACACCCCACCGCAAGCCATGCACCCCACTGCAAGCCATGCACCCCACTGCAGGCAGCACACCCCACCGCAAGCCATGCACCCCACTGCAAGCCATGCACCCCACTGCAGGCAGCACACCCCACTGCAAGCCATGCACCCCACTGCAAACCATGCACCCCGCTGCAGGCAGTGCACCCCACTGCAAGCCATGCACCCCACTGCAGGCAGCACACGCCACTGCAAGCCATGCACCCCACTGCAAGCCATGCACCCCACTGCAGGCAGTGCACCCCACTGCAAACCATGCACCCCACCGCAAGCCATGCACCCCACTGCAGGCAGTACACCCCACCACAAGCCATGCACCCCACCGCCAGCCTTGCACCCTGCTGCAGGCAGCGCACCCCACTGCAAGCCATGCACCCCACTGCAAGCCATGCACCGCGCTGCAGGCAGCGGACCCCATCGCAAGCCATGCACCCCACTGCAAACCATGCACCCCACTGCAGGCAGTGCATCCCGCTGCAGGCAGCACACCCCACTGCAAGCCATGCACCCCACCGCAAGCCATGCACCCCACTGCAGGCAGTACACCCCACCACAAGCCATGCACCCCACCGCAAGCCATGCACCCCGCTGCAGGCAGCGGACCCCACGTCAGCGGCCGCCGTGCATTAACCCAGAGGTGCCAGCTGCACCCAGCTTGTGTCCATGCGATGCCCAGGCAACCTAGAGCCCCAAATCACAGCGCTTTCTGCTGGAAACGCTCCAGGTGCTAATGAAATATTTATGAGTCAGGGCATACACGGCCTCCGATGTAAGGAAAGAAACTGTTTTTATCGTGATGATGAACTTGAGGGGAACATTTTATTAGAGAGCATGGTGTTGTAAAACATTGTATTCAGAAGAGGACGGTGTGTGATTTCCCTCCTGCGGAGCAAGGCTCAGGCGCCGAGCCGGAAAGCCAAGCGTTTCCTTACCCAGGCAATACGATGCCGCCATGGGGCTGAGGTCTCCTAAAGACGGGGTCTGCTCTGAAATGCAGCTGATGGCGGTGAACGGCTTTTGCTTTCCAAAATAGCATCCTTGTCCTCCCCGCTGGCGTTTCCTCGCCCTCGTGACCGCCTGGTTTTGGTAGGAGATGCGACACGCCATCCAGCACCCCGAGGAGGGCTCGGGAAGGCTTCCCATCATCTGGGATGGAAATCTTTCCCCTGGAAGTGCAGGATGGATCCGGCAGCTGCCCTCCACTGGGCACGATGCTCCGGAGCTGACTCCGATTTGCCTCCCTCCTGCTCAGCCGAGGTGGGCTCCGCTGCTGGCCCTTCTCCCCTGGCAAGGGGTTATTTGTCAGCTTTTAGTTTCTCTCAGCTTCCCTTTTAAAATAATGGAAGTGTCAACTCTAGTTCACGGGCTGGTCAACGTTTTAATTCCTCCCTAACTTTATAAGGCAATTTCATGAATTATACAGTGTGGTAACAGAAGGAGCTAAATAAAGATGCAACACTAGCTGTGTTTAATAAATACACCCTCGCTATCCATGGAAGCTATTTGCAAGTCAAAAATATGGCACACGATGATCTAGCTGTCGATTGCAAATTTTTTAGATTACTGCTAGGTCAGCACTATTTTATGCTAAATCCCATCAACTAAAAATAAAAGGAGGCGGCTGTGCACGGGGAGCTGTAAAGCAGAGGCAGCCTCGCCGTGGGCTCCCTGGTGCCGGGGACCTACCGAGCTCATGACCAGGCAAGAACGGACAAACTTGTATTTCTCCCCCCGACGGGCACTAAGTAACCTCTCGGACATTCAATAGGCCTGTTTAGGAGATGCCAGGAGGCGTTAGTAATAAAGGGGACCCTCACCCATGGCCTGATCCTGGGAGGAACCAAGCAGCGCCTGGAGAAGGAGCAGCAGAGGGTGCACAGGAGGTGCTGGTCTTGGAGCTGCTGCTGAGACCCCACCGGAGGGGACAACCCGGCAGAGGGGGACGGCTGCTCTCGCCACGCTCAGCTGCTCTTCATGGGCGAGAAGAGGTTTTTGAGGAGCGCATCCGGGAGAGCAGAGAGCTGGGCGCCAAGGGCTGCATGGCCAAATCTCTCTGCCGTAAGCAGTGGCCGCTGCTTTCTTCTGCCTGCCCTGCACACCTCTGCGACAGACTGGAGAAGGGCCATGGAGAGGTGAGGATTACTCCCTTGATGCTTGCAAATGGCTTTGAAAATAGGCAGTTGTGCATTCGTGGCAAGACTGTGTTTCTGTTAAGGAAACGTCTGGCTACTAGTACAGTTTTGCCATCTTTCTCAGCCAGCTTGCCCTCCTTGCGCGCCGAGCCGGGCTCTTGCCTGTCTCAGAGCCGCTCGGGTTTCCTTGCAAAAGCTGTGCGGGAATACCCGACGGGGTGATTGCACTGGGCTAAACGCCGGCGTCGGGCCATGCCAGCGCCGGGCATTAGGAGATGCCACGCACCAGATGCTTTGCACAGCATCAAGCAAAAGGTGGGAGAGAAGCAGGCAGCAAAGCCCTGGCTGTGCTGTACCTGGAGGGCCTCTGCCGCAGCGCTGGAGCCTGCAGAGCCGCTTTCTCTTGGCGGCATGGCGTGCGGCAGAGCAGAGCCCGGCACTGCCACCGAAACCATGACCCGGCACCAAAGGCGGGAGCGGGATCCGGCTGGGACCGAGGGAGCGTGAGAAGAGGGACTAACACGCGCGTTCCTCCTTCCCTACGGCGATGAGCTGCTCTCCCAGTCAGCTGGAGAAGGTTTTCCATATGGCCCCAGCCCACGCAGCCCAGCCGAGCGGAGCCAGTGACGGAGCGGGGGAATCGCCGCCCCTGCGCAGTCCTGCGACGTGCCGCAGCCCCGGCACGCGGACCCGCTCCGCCGCCCACGCCTTCCTCCCTGCACGGGTCTGCAGCTTGCTGACATTGCATCAAAGCCCTGGAGAAGCGCTTGAAGCCATGCAGGGGCTGCCGCAGCTCTCCTTGGCCCTCGGGGGCTAAGGAGGCTGCCAACGTCAGAGTGATGCCCTCCTGGTCATACTGAAAGTCATGCTTGGGGCAGGCGATGCCCTCCTAAAGCTGTTTGGCCAAGGTGACCCCAGCGCAGCAGGACTTGCGTTGCATTCACCCCTCGGCCAGCCTCGTTTCTGCAGCCACGACGGACCAAGGGAGAAGAAATACTAATATTTGTTCTTGTCCCCCTCACCGCACACGCAGTAAATTGACCGTTAGTTCCCAAATCGGCTATAAAGACAGACTGAGGGTGGTTCCAGACTTCACAGAAATTAGCTGGATTCAGTTAAGCTTCTCTCGTTGCAAGGAAAGCAAAGGGCGAGGATGTTTGCAGGTGCTGCACGCCCCGGAGCAGCAGCACGGGGGACAGCCACGCCGCGTGGCTAAGGACAATGAATTTGAAGGTTGGTTCCCGCTGCTGGAGCTCCTGGGCTGGGCTTTCCCTTGTAGGCTCAGCTGGAGGCTGCAGGTGGACGCTGATGCTTTGCTCCAAAGGGCTCAACGGGCTCAGCCCGGCTGCGTTCGGGGCTCGCATCTGCACTGGCCAGCGTGCCCGGACCCCTGCCCAGCAGCAGGACCCCGCAGGCCCCGGGGGACGGTCGCACACGCGTTGCACACCCCTGAGATGGAGAGGGAGCTCGGCCCTCCGGACAGCAGCTCCTTACCCTGCCGCAACGCTCAGTCCCCGGCGCTCGAGCAAGGGCTTTACCTTACCGTGCATTAAGTTGCCCTCTCTTAAACGAATGACATCAGTCTTGGCCGCGAACCAAGCGGACCCAGTTCTCCCTTCCCATGCACGTTACAGAAATCCCAGTCTCTTTTCCAGTGTGAGAGCAGAAAACGACTGGGACTGTGTACCGAGAGGAAACTGCCATGAAATAGCCCTTGGTCATAGATTAGGAGCATGTCATATGTTTCATTACCTGCTGAAAGACAGTTGCTGTGTGCTGGGGAATATTTATAAAGCCAAACTATTCGCAGCTCTCTGCCTTTTCCTCGCAAGCATGCAGCCAGAAAGGCGTTAATAAAGTAGCCTTGATGATCTGAAAGATTTATGGAGCAGCAATTCCGTAAATAGGGTTCAAAGTTTTAAAGATTTATTTGTTTTCCAACAAAAAGTCATCCTAGTGGTACGCAATGTATATACTGTGTAGGTTAATTATGCTATTTATATCTGAGATAAATTGTTCAGTGGGCAGTATGCCAATGCACCAGTTTAGCTTGATGCTAATGTTTTGTAAGAGATTTTTTTATCCCCCTGGAAGTTTTGTAACGAGCCCATGCAACTCTGCCAGCTATCGGGAGACGCACGTTGGAGCCAGACATCACACCGCTTGAGTGCCCCGCACGGTCAGGCCATATTTCTGATTTCTCACAAAAAATCCTCCTTGCTCCCCTCTGTCTGCTGCCCGTCCTTCTTGAGCTGAAGCACACGAGCAGCAGAACGCTACCTTGGATTTTGAAGTGCAGGCAGCTTTCTTTTCAAATGCTTCCTTTAAAAACCCCTTCAATATTGCAGCCTTCAGAAGCTCCCCCCTTTCTGCCAAGCCTTTACATTACTTTTGTCCTTTGTTCTGCTTCCTTTAAGCCTGGTCCCCCTTCCATTATGCCTGTCAGAGGAATCCGGAGTACAAAGATCCCTACCAGCGCCTTGCCTGCTTTCTGCCTCCCTCCCTCCAGCATCCTCCGCGATTACATCCTCTCCGGTGCTCTACAGCTGTTCCCAAACTCCCCCTCAGCATCTGAAGCTGCAAAGCGCTCCCGCCCCACATACGCACACGGGGTTTGACTTTGTGCAGGGTTTTTGTCCTCGCTTTCAGCAGAAGCCGGGATGCAGCGGATAAGGCTGACTCCCAGTGGCTCACAGTCCTTGACTCGGCCGGTGCTTGCTCCGTTTCCTATTCAGGCGATGAATTGCAGAAGCACTCTTGCTCTTGGAAATTTTGCCTGTGCACATAAGTAGATTTTTATCCGTTCCTTCCAGATGCTGCAGTTATAAGTGCCCGTGTACATTTTGTTACGGTTCCCCAGATAACAGCATTTGGAGTATCACTCCTTCAGAAAATCCATGCAAAACCATCTGTGATTTTCTGCTCTTGGATGGATAATTGGATTGTAGTGCAGGGTGGGCTTGGGTTTGTTTCCTCGCCTGAAAACTCAAAGGTACTTACAACCAGGCTCCAAGAGGCTTTCAGACAAGAACGAAGCCCTGCGTGCCCATTCCTGGCTGGAGGGGAGCAGTTTGCCACCAGCAGCCCCAGTTAACCCACAGCTGCCCCACTGGATATCTCACGGCCGCTCTCGTCCCATCACTCACCAGGCAGGAACCTCATTTTTCCTACTCTGGGCTTGCTCCCATATTTTAAAGCACCCTTTAAAGAGCTGCAGAACTTCTTTGATACCATTTTAATATCTGTGACAAGTTCCTTCAGGGCGACCCAGCTTTCTTTTCTTTCCTGTCGATTAATTAAACACTGGGTAATGGTGGCATTCCTAGTTATCTATAGACAGGGCAAAACAACTGCCAGCAGCGCAGCCTTCCTCACCTGCCCCTGCCACAAAACACCTCGAGGAGGTGGCACCGAGGGCCACCAGGATTAAGGATGCTGCTGCACGGGGCACAGCAGTGGCAGACGGTCCCCGCTGCTGCGGCACATCCCGGACGGGAGCAGCAACACGGCGGCTGTAAATCACATCACGGAGCAGGCGGAGGAAAGGTAAAGAAGCGGGGGAGACGCTGGGAAAGGCTGCGGGGCGGGCGTGGAGCGAAGAGCGGCCCCGAGGGCTCGCAGGCTGGCTGGGGAGGGGGGAACGGGGCACTCCGCTTGGGTTGCGTTGCTCGAGACCATCACGGACTTCTGGGCAACCTGCTGGGCCATCAGTGCCGTGCCATCGCGGTTGGTCTTGTCAACTGGAAGGGCATCTAACTGCAGGGCATTGAGCATCTGCTGCCGCGCTGCGGTCCAGCGGCCGCGCCGGCCCAGGGCTGAGCCAAACCAGCAGCGGGGGCATTAACCGAGCCACCCGCCCGTGCCGCTCCGAGCTGGAAGAGGGGGTCACAGGAGGCCAATTCTGGGTTTACGCAGGCAGTGAAACCACAACAGCCTCTGGGGAAAAATAAAATAATTTTAAAAAAGAAGCAAAATGCAGGAAACAAAGAACGAGGGGGAATTTGGATGGGGAACAGAGCTGAAGGACGTCGGGTAACGCTGCAGCTTGGACGAGGCTGGCCCAGGTGCCCGGCTGGCTGCGATTTGGTGATGATCCGGCCGGTCCCTGCTGCCCCGTTCATGCTCGTGTGTGGCCCAGACGCGGCAGGATGCAGGCAGCGAGCTCCAGGGCTGCACGAGCACCCCAGCGATGTGCTCTGCCCAACCCTCTGCCCGCCCGCGGGCTGCGATGCTTCTCCTGCCTGGTCCCCGGCACAGAGACGGCCCCAGTTTGTGACCGGCATCCCTCGCAGGGAAGCCCTGGCCAAGCTGGTGGCCGTGGCTCCGAGGGAAAAGCCTTCATGTCCCACCCAGCCAGCGGTGATGGAGACTCGCTTATAAACGCACTTGACGTTTGTTGGGTTTGTTGTTGGGTTGGTTTTTTTTTAAGAAATAGCAACCCGTCTCCCATCTGCCAGCTCAAGTGCCACGAAGCGCATCTCCAGCGCAGCCAGACGGCTGCAAAACAAACCTCCCCGGCTCCTTCCCCTCCGGTCGGAGGAGTCATCGAGAGCCGTCGGCCGTGCTGGCCCGGGGATGGTGCATTCCTGCTCACCTGATTTATTATCTCTGCTCAGCACACAGAGAAGAGGATTCTTCCCGAGAAGAAAAGTTGGCAACTCGAGGCAGTCCCTTAGAAACAGCCAGTGTTTGTCTGAGCGTTCCTTCAAAGGAGCAGAAGGAGAAAGGAAAAAAAAAACTGTAGCAGAGAAAGATTCAAAAAAAAAAAAAAAAAAGGAGAAATCAGAGGCACTTGCAAAGCTGGACTGCAGCAAGGCAGCCAGTATTTCTGTTCGGGAGGGCTGGGACGGAGACCTGCAGAGACGAGTTTTGCATATTCAGAAAAGTAAACAGCAAGCTCAGCCTTGTTTTTTTGCAGAATTACAGGAACCAGAGATGGAAAAGACCCATTAACTCATCTTTCCATTTCCCTCCAGGGCAGAGCAGGATTGCTCCCTGGAGGAGATTATTTTTAGCACTCTGTTGAACAGAGTTTTCAACATCTTGTGAGATGGGGGTTTCTTTTCCAGGGATTTAGATGTATGAACGATAAACCAGGTTCTGCTGAAAGAAGGCTTGACCCAGAGATGAAATGAGGATCAAAGCGGTGCTATGAGGTTCAGAAATGTTTGCCTGCGTGTTTTCTTCTCTCTCTAACATGTTTCTGCATCTCTCTACAGCGTGCCTTGCCTGGGAAGGAAGCAGAGGCAACGAAGCCCCAGTTCTCCAGGGATTTTTCTTACAGAAAAGAAGAAATGTGACAATTGCTCTGGAAGAAGCTTCACACAGGCATCCCATGTCCCGGGGAAACGTGGTACACGCATTTATGGGGAAAAAAAAGAGGCACGGCACTGCTAGGTAAGCAGCCCTTGCACTGCAGCGTCCCATAGGCTCAGCAGAAGGAGGTAAGCCGTGCCGGCGGGTGGTGCCTGGCACCGGTTTGGGGTGCCGGTGCTCCCGCACGGGCTCTGCAGGGACCCTGGTGAATCGGCACCCACCGGCGCTGCACCAGCAGGACCTGCAAATCTGCTGCCTGAGGTTCAGGGGAGCTTTGAGCTCTCACACCCACAGCATATATTAAACATGGCCTGAATTAATGCCGCAGCCTCGGTCTCCTCGGCGGGGTCTGCTGCGGTCCTACACGCCTCGCTGCAGCCGCTCGCTCGGGCCGTGCATCGCTTGCAGCTTCCCTGCACGGCTGCCCCGGGGCGTCGCAATCGCTCCAGGTGCAGAGTCCGGCGGCTGCTCAGCTCCTACAACTGCTGCAGCTCATTAAGAAGGGGAGACACACACCGGGCCCTCTCCTGGACGCGTCTCTCTCTCCTTCCTCCGACTCTCTTTGATCTTAAAATTAAAATTGTTTTCAGCCTGCGAGTATATTTTTGCTCCATGTGGGCTGAGCGACGCCAGCCGAGCGGGGCTCTCGCTCCTCAGCAGCCCTCGGCTCACAGGGAGCGGCTGCAGGACCCGGCGAAACCTTGTGTTTGCGCCCAGAGCAATTGCAAACAGTTTGCAAATGGTTTCAGTGGCTGTTTTGGTGAGAGAGGGAGGGAGAAAAGGGGAGGAACCGGACTTGGATGCTGACTCTGAAATGATTGTTTGCAGGCCAGTAATTCAGGTTGCAGACAAGGCCCCATTGACTCGCCAGTGAAGACGGAGCAGTTCAGTTGTCAACCCCGGAGAACCGGCTGCTGCCTGCGTGCCACGGGGCTGCCGAGAGCTGGACCCGCCGGACACCGGGGCAGCACGGCCAGGGCATCGCTCCGAGCTGCTCGAGGGGCTTTTGGGTGGCCCCTGCAACCCGGCTGCAGCGACGTGCTCAAGATACCACGCAGGGAGGTTTGGAGCCTGGGGCAGTGCGTGAGAGCTGCTCTTCCCAGCACCCTCTCTGTCCCTTGGTCCCCTGACTTTAGCACCAGCACCCATGAGGTGTGCAAGCAGGAAAGCACGTGGGGGCAGCAACGTACCCCTCCCAGGTTCATAGGAGCACCCTGCGTGCTGCTCCCCTGGCCTGAGCACCCCGGACACCCGCCTGTGCGTGCTCAAAGGGCTGCTGCAGATACAGCGTGTGCCTGGGGGGTCTGCAGGTGCTGCATCCCCATTAAGCGGGAGTACGCACTGCCACGGGATATTGCAATGGCCACGGGATATTGCAATGGCCACGCACCGTCACGAGATATTGCATCGGCCATGGGATATGGCAATGGCCACGCACTGCCACGGGATATTGCAATGGCCACGGGATATTGCAATGGCCACACACTGCCACGAGATATTGCAGTGGCCACGGGATATTGCAATGGCCGTGGGATATTGCAATGGCCACGCACCGTCACGAGATATTGCATCGGCCATGGGATATGGCAATGGCCACGCACTGCCACGGGATATTGCAATGGCCACGGGATATTGCAATGGCCGTGGGATATTGCAATGGCCACGGGATATTGCAATGGCCACGCACCACCACGAAATATTGCAATGGCCGTGGGATATTGCAATGGCCACACACTGCCACGAGATATTGCAGTGGCCACGGGATATTGCAATGGCCGTGGGATATTGCAATGGCCACGCACCGCCACGAGATATTGCAATGGCCACGGGATATTGCAATGGCCAAAGTCACAAGCGGGTTTAGGTCACGCTGCCAAACTCACCGGCAAAGGGGCTCGGCACGACCGTTCCCCGGGCTGCATCCCTCCGGGATTCGGGGCGTTCCTCCCATGTTTCCCTCGACCTTTTTTCCCTCGCAGCTCCGAGGAGGAGGCAATGTTTGTCTGCAAGAAGCAGGTCTCTGGCTGAATTCCCCTCCTGTGAGGGAACCTGTGTCAGCGAGAGGTTTAATTTTATGCGGCTGTGCTTTGCCCAAAAACATTAGCTTAACATTATCACGGGGTAAGTCAACAAATATGGAAAAATCCACCAAGGTTACATTTTACCCACTTTTCTTGCACCTTTGGAGATGAAACTCAGGCTACACTGCTAAGTTAGTGATTTATTGGTGGGCTGAGAAGCTGGGTTTTAAATACTGCATCTTTGGGATGCTGGCAGCCTTGCTTCCTATAAATCTTAACTAGTATTTCTAAGCCCTTTTATGCCAGCTGCTTTCATGTATTCAGAACCTTTTCCGTGCAGTAGCCTATGAAAATATTGAAACGATGCCCAGAGCAACACCAGGATATGAAGGGGAAAACTTTAAGATGTTTTGTAACTATTTTTTAACAGAACCTGCCAAATCTTAATTTTTCCAGTTTACAAGTAAGAGCCTCTAACCATCTGTTTGCTGTCAACTGATGTTTGTTTGGAAAGGAATTTTATTATTTTTTTCCATCTCGCACTCCTGTTCTTACAACTAGTTTACTGAACTTCATAAATGTCAGCTTTCACAGTTGTTTTGTAAGCCAGTTATGATTTAGGATTTAATCAAAATTGAGCAGTCAGTGTCTTTAATCAATCTGAATGGAGATCAAAAACAAAGAAACGGAGACTGAAAAATGAAACATTTAATGTATCCCAACAGTCTTTGAAAGAGCCTTATTTCCAACGTAATAGCTACCAGGAATCATTATAACAAACTTTAAAAAAAAACAAAAACAAAAACAAACGAAAACCAACCACCCTCCAAAACTGCTTGTCGTGTTTTTTAAAGATAAAAAGGGCTAAGGCAATTTAAGGCTTAAAAGCAATCCCAACCTTTTATCTCATTAAGCATTAAAAATAAACCAGCAGCAGCCACTCGCCGGCTGCGACGGGCCGTGCCGCGGGGAGCTCTCGGCGCTAAGGACGGGGCCGCTGGGCGAGCCCTTCGCTCGCCCCGTCTCACCCACCCGAGTCCACGGTGCCGGCGCAGCGCGCGCCTGGACCGCACCGCGTTCTCCACGGGGATTTTGGCACCGGCACCACCGCGGTCTGGCACCAGCCACGCGTGCCCGAGATACACCGATTTAGAGCGTGGAAGTCAAAAGCGGGGAGGTGAGGCCATTGACGCCCGGCAGCCCTCCGTCCCTCTGCCGCCTGTGCGCGAGGGCACCGCCACGGGTGCCGCTCTCCGGCGCGACGCCCCGGTGATGCCGCACCCCGCGTTTTCGCCTCCGCCTCGCCGCCATCCCCAGCGCCCCGCCGCACTGGGTTATTGGCCCTTTTGGGCTCCAGCGGGAGACCGGCCGTGGAAAAAGCAAGTCACCCCGATGGGGGTGAAACGGCCCAGCGGCTCCTCCGCGGTGGCCCAGTCCCTCAGGGGCTGGCGCGATGGCCACGGCTGTCGCTGCCCGGGGCTCAGCGGAGCCGACGTGGGGCAGGGAAATCCAATTAATTGGGGTGGCAAGGGGAGCGATGAGTAACGACGAATAAGGGTGAATACGGGGAGTAACAAGCAGGAGCAGACCCCGGCTTGGAGGGGCCTGTGGGTGCACCGGAGCCGTGACCCCACGCCGGGGGCTGCACGGGGCCGCCGCGCCCGGCACCACGGGGCCTCGAGGGACGGGCCCAGCCCCGGGCGGGCGGCGACGGGGACGGAGCCGGGCAGCGCGACCCCGGCCCCGCCCGCCTCGGCTGGGCTCGGCTGGGCTCGGCCTGGCTCGGCCGGGCTCGGCTGGGATCGGCCGGGCTCGGCCGGGCTCGGCTAGGATCGGCTAGGTTCGGCTGGGCTCGGCTGCGCTCGGCTGGGCTCGGCTCAGCCCGGCGCTCTCGGGCGCCCCCTGCCGGCGCGTCGCGACTGCGAGCCTATAAGGGCGGGGCAGGCAGGCGGGCAAGCAGGCAGGCGAGCAGGCAGGCAGGCCGGCCGGGCGGGCCCCCAGCCCCGGTGGGTAATTTAACGTAATTAAACTAATAGTTCTTCTCCTTGGCTTCCCCCGCTGGAGCCCCCGCGCTGCCGGGAGCGGGACGAGGCTTCGTGGGGACCCGGGAGCACGGCTTCAGGTTTAATTTATGAACCAGCCCCTGACCTTTACGTTCAAACCACCGAGCTCTGTTTTGCGCTGCAGGGCTTTCCTTATTCTCTCCTTTTTTGGCTTGTAAGGCCCTGTCCGTGGTTTGTTTGTGGGCTCCGGGGTGGTGGGGTGCCCGCGTGGGTGCTTGTGGGGTTAAAGGTGCTGAGCAGGTCCCAGCGGGAGGCAGCACCGCCCCGGAGCAGCCCGGCCCCACCCCGGTCAGCCCTCCCCAAAGAGGGGGGCTGCCGCAGAGCCCCGCAGCAACCGTTAATGGGCTGCTGGGCTCTTAATGAGCAACCGGGGTTGGGCTGGGGGGCAGCACGGGGAGGGTGACTGGGTCCTGGGGTGCTTCAGCCAAGGGGAATGTGGTTCTTCAGTTTGACTGCGTTGAGCAACTGCGTGGTGCAAAGACCAACCCAAACCCGCCGCTCCGCTTGTGCCGTGGTCCGGTGGGGTGGGAAGGGAACCCCGGGAAGAGGCGCCTGTGGCTGCGCAAACGTCTCCTGCCTCGTAGCAGAGGATCCCCCTTCTGCTGCGGCGTCAACTTCCGATAAATGTCTTGATTTAGCCTCGGAGTTCCTGTAGCGGCAGGAAAGCCTCATCCGGGGTGATGTTGTATTCCATTTGAAATCGGCTCTTGGATGAGGCACAGGAAGGAGGGGATTTGAGCTGTAAACAAAATCCCGTTCACCTCCTTAAAGGGGTTCGTCCATGCAGAGGGGAAACGCGGGGTGTCCTGCCTCGTCTCCTGGGGTGCAGGCTTGCCAGGACGTGGCGCCGTGCCGTGGGTGAGCTCCTGCGTGCCAGGATACGGCCCTTGCATCAGAAAGGGCAGTGAAGCTCTGCCCAGCGGCCGAGCCCTGTCTCCGAGCGCTTCTGGCCAGGCATTGCCTGGGTGCCCGTGCTGGGCACCCCGGTCCTGCCGTGGGCTCCTGCGAGGCTGCGGGATGCAGGCATGCCCGCACACAAGTGGGGCCCCTCTAATTACATCCCTGACAAGGGAGTCCGCACCCCCGGCTCCTGCCTGTGGTGGAGACGGTGGCTGCTGGTGATCTCTGACTGATGGGCTTGCTCTGTGGTTTCCTGCTCTCCTGTCATTTTCATCCCAGTTAAAGCCAGGCTTAATTTTATTTCCACTTGCAAGCAGTTGCTCTGGGTCTCGGTGGCACAGGGAAGATGCAAAGTGCTTCGATGGAGCCGGGCCAGGGCTTTGTAGAGACGCCGGCGGCGTGAGAGCTGCCACCTCCAGCACGAGAGCCAGCTGTAAGCATCCGTGTCCCACCGGGCTTCGGAAGAAGCCCCTGCTCCAGCGACTGAGCCCTTTGACTGCTCTTGGGGTACGTGGAGGAGAGGCTTTGCACCTCCCCGGGCAGGGACAGAGCAGGGAGGAGAAAACCTATCTCGTGCAAAAGCTGCTGCAAGCATCAGGCTCCCTCCCTGCTGCTTGCTCATCTCCCCTCCGCTTTGCAAGCCGGCATCCTGTAGCCGACAACCATCCGATGCCCGTGGTATTGCCCGTTTGCCACCCCGGTTGGTGCTGGATGCCGCCCGTCCGTAGTTAGCACGCTGGGAACCCGGCTACTGGCAAATGTTACCCGCATCAGGAAATCGGGAGTTTTATTCCTGCCTGAAACCCAGGCTCGGCGTCGCCTGGCCTTGCAACAAACAGCCAGCGTTTTGCTGGTGCTACTCTATAAAATTCCCTCTGAATCGAGGGAAATGGGTTTTTAAAATCGGTTTTAAAGGCCTCCAGGGGCTCCACATATTCTCGCAGGCCTTCCTCTTTATTTGTCCCCTTATTGTAATCCCCTCCACTTAGGATGTATGGGCAGAGCTGAACATCTGGCTCTCATCACACCTTCTGTTGACTCACTGCTCAGCACCAGGGCTGAGATGGCTCCCAGATGTTGCAGCGTGTCGGTGCCCCGTCAGCCGCTTGCTTTTACGGTGGGGGATAAACAGAGGTGGGTTCAAAAGCAGAGGGGGGGAGGACTGAATAAGTGTTACCTGCGGGTTAGGGGCACGCAGGGGCTCGTGCATGTTTCACACGCCTTCCTTGGAGAGGTCTCATTTTTGGGGAAAGCCTGCACAAGTCATCCAGGGCTTCAGAGGTTTCTCTGTGGGTTGTGGCAAGCCTGGAACAGGCATCGGCTGGGCTGGCTGCGAAGACGGTGGCTGGTCTTTACTACCCTCCAAGCTAACCTCATCCCTGAGGCTTTACTGGGGTGCTTTGCTTTATTTTTAATTCAAGGCATGGCGTGCTGGTTCTGCATCTCCATGTGCTGGGAGAGGAGGTGAGCAGGGCCAGCGACGAAGCCACCGCGGTGCGGGTTGTCACGCAGCCTGTCCCAGAGCTTGGAGAAGACCTGGCGAGGTCCTGCGGCACCTCTGCACGCCCACCCGCGTGCGTTGCGTGTCCCCCCTGGTTCAGAGCTGTTCAAAACCAAAATGCGTGCATTTGAAGTTGAAGCATCAACTCCTGCTGACGCAGGATACCCCCCGGGGTTTTTGCTGCCTTGGTTGTCCCTGGCATCGGCAGCAGCGTGCCGTGGGAGCTGGGAGCGCTCAGCACGAGGCAGCTCTTGGGGTCTGCGGTGCTCGAGCCATGCTCGGATGCTCCCGAGCTCCTCGATGCCTTCACCACGGTTGGCATCTCATCGATGGGTGGGACCTCCTGCAATGTCCACAGAGCAGCCTGTGGCATCCCTCAATGTCCGGTGACCTTGCAAAGGGTGACAACCACCCAGGTATTTGCTTGCAGATGAGTCCTCCAGGCGTCCCAGCGGGGCTGGTCTTCGCCCAGCCTGTCGAGGGGCCGGCAGGCAGCGGAAGGCGTTGTTAGCAGGTCTGAAGCCTGATCTTGAGCTCTTTGATGCTCTGAGCATTGATGTAGCTTTGGTTCATCTTTTTGTCATTGATATAGCGTGCTTATCTAAAAAGGAATCTCGTTTTCATTATTGTGGATTCGGGGGCTTTTTGCTCTGCATGCCGATGAGCGGGAAGGGAGCCGTGGTGGAGCCCTCCGGAGAGGCGGCTCCTTAAAATGCCCTCTGCAAATACACGCCTCAGACAAAACAGCTCTGCTGCCCGAAGGCATTTCAATCCGCACTGAACCTTCGCTGGAGGAAGGCAGCATATCAGAGAGCCAGGATTTCTCCAAGGCAAATGAATCCGTTCTCATCTGGTTTTCCTCTTTGATGCATTTTTATGTTAAGGGGCCTAAAGTGCTCTTTTAATAGTTCTGGCCCTGTCAGAGAAGCTGAGGTTTCTTTGCTTTCTTGTTTCTTCCAAACTTCCCTCCACAAGGCTCCCTGACAGCTCCTTCTCCGTGATGGAGATTGCCAAGCCCCTGCGCTTCACCAGCCCTGAGCTGGGAATATCTGTAGCTTCCAACAGCGATGCTCAAAAATGCGTTGTGTCAAATTATTTGCCTCAATGACTGGGGGCTCCCAGGAGAAGCCCAGGCTCTTAACGACAACAGCAACAACACAAATTAAGTCTGTCTGGTGTTGGTTGTGGGGGTGCTGGGATCCACAGGCTCGTGCCTGGCTCCAGGACGATGCCAAGCTGAGCACAGAGTCCTCCTTAGGTCCCTCCTGCCCCGCGCTGCTGTGCCGGCTGGTCTCTGGTCCGCCTTGCCCCTTTGCTGCTCAAAAGGCAGAACTCGAGGGTGACGGGTGCTCGTGGTGCACCCGCATCCCTCTGCTCCTGCTGCTCTGGGCTGATGCTGGCTGGGCCAGCTCCAGCCCTGGGTTTTGCAGCATTGGAGATGCTTCTCGTCCCTTCTCCTGCGCACACTGCTCCGTGGGCCAGGGGCGCGAGATGGGTAGTATGGAGTTGTACGTTCTGAAGATTTTGTCCGGCGTGGAGCAGGCTCTGATCCTGTTCTCATATTCCATCACCTTACGCTCCCTGAACCCCGAACGCTGCTTCTTCTTCTTCCCTTCTGGCTGAGCCTCCTCATCACCTGATGCAACAGCCTTTCTACCCTCACTGCCGCTGCTCTCCTCCTCCTCCTCATGCTTCACCTTCTCGCTCGTCTCCTCCTCGGATCGTGTTTTACAGAGGACGGGTCTTCTGTTGTACGTTTGAAGCCTGGCATCTTGCTGTGACTCAGAGGTCCTCACTTGATGTCCTGCTACAGCTGTAGCTCTGCTGGTGGAGACCCCCTTGTGCTTCTGCAGTCTTCAGGAAGCCGGAGAGGGACAGAGGAGTAGGAGAAGCAGGCGGTAACTAGTGACATACCCAGAGCGCACAGGAGGGCTATCGCAGGCGCTTTTTGGCAATAACCTTGGCCAGGTGCTTTATTTATCACCCTGGGAAGGCACCTTGCCTCCACCAGCCCGTGCTGCCCCGTGGAGCTGGTGGCGGTGGGGGGAGGTCTCCTGTCTTGCCCCATGCTCCTAGAAGAACTTCCCGGAGGTCTCTGCAGGAGTGCAGCCTGCTTGGCTGTGGGGTTTCTCCGCTCTCACACGGTGACCAAGGACTTTGATTGAAACCATCTGGGGGAGACGCAGGTTCACACCTGGTACCTGCCTGGCGCCGAGCTCGGTGCGACCCTGATGTCCCCTCGGATGTCACCGAATGGCCCGGGGGGCTGTGTCAGAAACATCTGGGGTGCAGCCAGGCTGGGGGTCCCTGCATCAAGGTGCCTCCGGCTTCGCCTTCCGCTGTGCACCTGCGGAGAGCTGGCGGGAGGGCAGCTCGCCGACATCCTCCGCTCTGTTCTCGCAGATGAAACAAGGAGATAGGGAAACCTCTGTGGCTTCGCTTGCTTTAAAGAACAGTTTCCCTGGCCTCTTTCATGCATGTGGGCTGTGTTTTTAATTAGCTTTTTAAAATATAATTTTAAACTTCTTTCTTCTGCTTGCTTTTTTATCTCAGCTTAGGATGCACAAAGCTTGACTATTTTGTTCTCAGAGTCAGCTGGATGATCAAGGTTTTTGCAGTCTACTAAATTATTAAAGAAAACTCAGTTACTCACTAAATATTATTGCTTCCATACTGTCAGGGAGAAGATCACAGTAATATTTTGTTAATTCAAACATCTTTCTCTTTCTCTGAGGCTGTTGATGACAGGCAAAGCGCTTGCATAATATACAAAGGTGCTCGTTACAGGAGGAGGACATAATTAATTTTAGCAGTAGCAATAAGTCTTCGCTACATGCAAAGCAGCATCAAGGACGTGGAGCTGGCTAGGAGAGGCTTCCGCATGGCTCGGTTGATATTTCTGATGAATCGTGGGGGTAATGTGTTTGGTGCAGCTGATGCAGCTGGAGCGTGATGGAGGGGTGGTGGGAGGCCGCCCCACGCATCCCAGCCGCTTGCCCGGCTGGTGGGCCGGTGGTCGTGGGATGCGGCGTTGCCGTCCCTCTCGGCCGGGAGGATGCCGGTGCCTGAGCCGCGCGTGCCCGACACAGAGAGGCTTGTAGCAAGGCTGTGCCCCCTCGGGTGGGGGTCTCTCAGCTGAGCGGTCCCCAGTTCCTGGGGGGCATCGTGAGCCCCACGCGATGATGGGAGAGGCGGATGCGCCGCTCCCCCTGCCTCTGCCCCACGGCCGTGGAACGGTGCCTGCCGTGGGTGCCTTCCCGCATCCCTTGACCCAGAATCGCTCCGCTGCTCTCGTTCCCCGCGCTGTCCCCGTGCCCGCCCGTGGGGCTGCAGCGGGGCTCTGTTGGCATCGGCATAGCTGGGGGGGTTTGTCCGTGCCCTGCCTGCACCGCAGACGTCCCCGGCGGGACGGTGGCATGGCCCTGGCACAGGGCAGGAGGAGAAGCGCCCGCTCCGGCACAGGCTGAGGCCGTTTGGTGGTGACGCTGCCACGCACAGCCTGGGATTCGTGTGGCGAGTTGTATTTTCACACCAATGGTTTTTGGTTTGTTTTTTTTTTTTTTTTTTCCCCAAGTTGTTACAAGCTAAACAGCTCAAATAGTCTTCAAGGTGAAATCTGCTTTTCATTACTCTGTAAGGGCACTGCGGCTTCATTTTCATAAGTTACATTACCATATGCAGCATTATAGTGCTTTGCTCTGCTACATATTGTCAACATTAAATAACCTCTTTTTGTGGTTACATCATAAAAATTCTTTAGATCTTGGAAGCAGACTGTGAATATTTGCATATGTATATCTTTAATTTTCGCGGAACAGGCTGGCTACCAGATGGGTGAACCAAATAAGCCTCCAACATTTATCTGAAAGTTAGACGTTTTCCTGTGTTGTTAACCGCAAAGGAAACTAGGTGGTTTTCAGCCATGCTGAGCCGCTGCCAGTCCCTAACCTTCGAATATTTTCACAGGGAGGGGGAAGAGGGAGGGAGCCTTTTCCTTCAAACCAGATGGCCGTATGGAATCAATAAAAGGCAGTTTTCAAAAGTTTGTTTACTTAACATTGAATATAATATGCCTTTGTGGTCCCTTTGCACAGCAGAAAAATGTGATCCAGCAACCGAGCTAATGAGTACGGGGAACGCGGCACAAACCGGGGGACGAGCCTGCTCCGGTTATTGCCTTTTTCCTTATTTTTGCCCCAGCAGCCGACGGGCTCGGTGGCCGGCCGGCACCCTGGGCTGGGTGCTCTGCAGCCCCTGCCGAAACCCCACGCCACTGCCCGCGTCCCCAGGCCGGGGACACGGGGGCTTATCCCAAAGGACCTGCTGGGTTTTGGGGTGAAGGCGCTCTCCCTGGGAACACAGGGCAGGAATTAGGGGTTTTTTTCTAGTTACAGCCCCAGATTTCAGCGTTTGGGGTGTAATGATGCTTTTTTGGGGTATAAGGGTGTTGCCCCTGTTCCCAGCCACGTCCCTAAAACCTGAGCAAAAGACGGGCTGGGCTCTCCGCTGTGTGTGAGAAACGTCTGAAAACTTGTAAGGTATTAATCTTCTGCCATAATTATTTTTAAACATCCCAAATTATACGAGTAGTACAGCAAAAAACAATGTAGCCTTGTCTTTAAAGCAGAGACTCTCATTACGGCAATCTGTCATCTGTTAATTCATTAGAGCCCTGACAGAAAGAACTTAGATCAAAACTATTTTAAATGATTCCTGATGACACACAATGGCAAATTTCAGCCATTATTCCGGAAATGTAACATCGTTCCTTCTGCTGCCTTCAACAAGGGGCCTTCCGCCGATATTAATTGACTTCTAAGTGGTTACATGTGTTGTGTTTGCGTTATTGCTCAGATCTCTGGTGTGACACGCTATTTGAGCGAGAAATCTTGTACTTGTTAAAGGGATCGATCCGGCTCCGAAGGGCAGAGCGTGGTTTGCCGGCGGTGCCGGGGCTGCAGCATGGCACGGTGCAGCCCGTCAGGCTCGCCAAAGTGTGGGAGACCGGTTCTCCTTGAGAAAAAGAATAACAAATACAAAAAAATCTTTTTTTTTTTTTTTAAAAAGGTGGGTTTTTTTTCCCTAAAGATCCAAGCTGGATTTTATAGCAAGTTCCAAATTTTATTTTGCCTTTTTTTTAATTTTTAGGGCGTTTTGTGGCATCTCTGTGGTTGTCCGCATGGCCAACTAAGCCATCCAAGAGTCAGCGTCTGCAAACCCCGAAGCACCGGGGTTTCTGCCGGCAGAAACATGAGGGTGGGTGAGGTGCTGGGCAGGTTCTGGGTAGCGATGGTTGTTAGTGACTTTATTTGTAAAGCAGCATTATTGTCGTTGTCCAAAGCAAGATGCAGGAACTGTGGAACGCTTTTAGACGTTTTTCCTCCTACGTTTCGACATACCTTCCTGCAGAAGTTCTTGTGCGGATCCACTTTCCTGAAAAGCCCCGGCACGGCTCTGCCATGGTGAGCCTCTTCCAGCTTCTTCACCCGAGCGCCTGCCTTCCTCTTCCTTTGGGAATTGAGTCACATCCCCGCAGCTCTTTCCGAGCTGCTGGAAAGCTGTTTGCTGTCGGCGGTTCCCGAAAGGCACGAGCCCCTTTTGCTGCTTGAGGTGGGGTGCTGGGGCTCACCCGGATGGTGCCAGCCCCTGCTCGGACTTCCCTGCCTTGGCAGCGATTTGTGATGGAGTGACGGTCCGAAAACAACGCTGAGAGAGCTCGCCGGCCGGGTGGGGGTAATTCTGGGGCCGAGCCCTTCTCGGCTGAGGCAAGGCAGGTTTTGCTGGAGCGGAGGGGGGGTGTTGCTGGAAAGCCACACGCAGCCCCGATGGGTTTTGGTGGCCCAGCTCAGGCACTGCCCCAAACTCGCTCTGCCCGCTTGGGGCAAGGTGGGCTTGAACCTGAAAAAGATGGAGCAAAAAACCCAAGTCCTCTTGTTCATGCAGCCTGGTCCCGAGGTCAGAGCCTCTGTGGCCGAATAACGTGCAATCTGCCGCAGACGCTTTTCTGACGATTGCAACGTGGTCCCCAGGACCATCACCGTGGATGAGAAGCGAAAGCTCTTTGCGAGGCTGGATTTTCCCGGCGCCCTCCCGCTGGTCACGGCTGCCTGTTCCTGCCTGAGCCCGGCCGTCCCCGGCTGCATCCCCGCCGTGCTCCCCTGCACCGCCGATGCCTTGAGCCCTGCGTCCCTGCACGGAGGACCCTTCGGGTGACACGGGTCCATCCCCGAGAGCCGAGCCTGTCGGAGAGCGACCTGAAGCACAAGATACTGGCTGTGCTGTCAGGCCCTGCTGTTAGAGAAAAAGAGAGGAAAAACCAAGTTTTGGTAGAAAACTTGATAATCCGGACTTCTCCAAAGATTTCCGTGTCGTGACGCAGAGAATCTTTGTTCTTGCTGAGTGACGAAGGGCAACGCAGGGGTGTAGGGGCTTTCCTGCTGCTGTGGAGGTGCCTGGGAGGGTGCTGCCTTTGCCGGTGGCTGTTCTAGCGATGCTTTGTTCTTGCGTGATGCCTACCTGCCCGCACTGAGCCTGCCGCTGCCCTCCCCGGAGCCGTGCTCCGTGGCTTTCCCCAGCACGTGTCAAATAGCCCGCGGGCAAGTAATGGAGAGGCAGTAACGTGCTTGCAACGGAGGAAAAGTGGTTTTGTGAGTTGCCAAAAAAAATGTATTTTGTTCTCCTGAAGTTGTCTCTGTGCTTCTTCCAAGTGAAGTCTATGAAAATCCCGCTCAAATGATGCGTGAGTTTCTTATGAATTGGGCTGAGAGCTGGTAAATTGCTATGTTTAATTAAATACCTTGATTTACTGAACTTGAGGTGAAGCCAAGTATAGTGACAGGCCGTTTTTATGAATTATGAGAAGATGAGGAAACCAACGATGATCCATAAAGTACTGTAGGGTCAATAAAAAACGAAAAAGAAAGGATTTGAATGCTCTTTTTGTGCAGCAAAGCCCCAAGCCATTGCTGGGCGCATCCCAAGGGGCTCTTGGGAATGTAGCAGTGGATCAGCTTTGGGCAAATCCCATCCCATTGAGAAAATGTCGTATTTGCTTTCCGGTGGGCTGCCCGTGCCCAGTGCCTGCGGGTACGGGACTAAGGACAAAATCTGGGAGGGGGCAGACGAAGAGGTTTTGGAGGGAAGCAGCCTCCAGGCTGAAAACGGATGCGCGGAGGTGGCTTGTGTCACAACACGGGTGGCAATTGCCCACCCCGCAGAGCATCCCCTGGGGCTTTCTGAGCAAGGCCAGTGCTTTGCTGGGAGGTGCAGCCCGGTTCACCGGGAGCAGCTTGGTCTGAAGCAGGAACTGGGAGGGAAGGATGCTGGGCTTGGGTGTTGGCTGGAGGAGCGATGCTCAAGCACGGCCGCGCCGGTGGCCTCGCCCATTGTGTTATGCTGTGGTCGGGTCCTTTCTTGTTTGCAAATGGGTAGGAAATATGCTGAACTGAACGGTGAACACGGTCAGGGCTTGATTTGGCACTAAAGGTTTATGCGGGGACAGGAGGGAGCCTGCAGCTCCGGAGACACCGGGAGCCCGTCGCTGTGCCGAGGGGTGAGGGTGCAGCCGTGTCCCCCCTCCCGTAGGGCTGTCCTTGCTGCAGGGATGGGAGCGCTCACAGGGACGGGGCTATTTTTGGTGTTAAACGCCCTCAGGGGACAAGATAGGAGTAGTTCCCCTCGTCAGTCCTGCTCTCGCAGCCGGAGCCATCCCTGCCTGCTGCATCCCCGTGCAGCCCGCAGCACCCCTGCGACACCCGGGGCTCGTCCCCGTGCGGCTGCCCGGGTCCGGGTGCCGGAGGAGCAGGGCACCTTGGAGACTGCCGTCCATCGAGGCCGTAACTGCCATACGGAGCAAACAGAGTCAGCGGGGAGAGCGGGATCGGGTGCAGGAGCACTTGCATCCAGTGTATTTATCTTCGGTGCTACCTTGCTGTGCGTGAGCATGACTCTTCTGTGCATAATTCAGTGCCTTTGTACTGCGTCGTACTTTAAATAGCACAGAGGAGCAGAGAAATAATTATTCTTTTTGGTTGGCTGGGGTTGAGTCTAAATCTGCACGAGCAGCGGCTGTTCAGGGACTTTCAGTGCTTGAGTCAGCGATCTTCTGACTTTGTAACTTCAGAAGGAGACAAGCGCTGTTCCTTTCTCTTTTTTTTTTTTTTTAAACAATATATAACGACGAAGATATAAATCTGTGGCAGCCCTGAAGCATAAATAGCAGCAGCGTGGCTAGCTTGCTCTGCCGCCCGTGACCCGTGAGAGGTCTTCACAGCTTTCTTTTCAGCTGTAAAATTGCTTCAGTCAGCTGTGACCAGCTTTGGCAAAAAGCAAACCAGCCCAGCGCCGTCTCCCCGTCCCTCGCAGGGGCACCTGGGCGATGCAGGATAGGAGCAAAGATGAACAGTCAACATCTTCTGAGCCCCCTTCCTTCTGGCCGGGAGAGCGGGAGAGGACGCGTCCAGCCGGTGAGGACGGCGTTGAAGGGAAGGCAGGCGCACGTTTGCTCATGAGTTAATTAACGAGGGGGCTGCCTGGCTGGGGAGGCTTCGCACGCTGCTGCAGGCTTGGAGTGCTGCGGGTGCCAGCAGAAAGAGCTGCAAAAATATCAACTGGAGTGTTTACAGATTTATTTTAAATTTTTATTATTTTATTTTTTTTCCTTGAGATGCTGTGATTATGAGCCAGACTTTTGGAGGCAGGAAGGGCCCGGCAGATGAGCACATCAATCACTTCTTTTATAAGCTTTTGAAGATTTTGCAGCTCAATTTATTGCTTAGATAGCAGCCTGCCCGTGAAGGCAACAAACCTGGCAGTGGATCAGGCAAAGGGACAAGCGTGTGGCGTGAAGAGTCGTGCACAACGAGCAACTCTTCTTCCAAATCCCAGGGCGAAGAGGAACGAAGCCCTGCTCGGGGCAGCCAGCCCCGCTCCCTGCCCTTGCGTTTGCTGTGCCCGTTTTCCCCTTTAAATCTGGAGCGTTCGGGTTGCCGGATGGCCTGATACCCTGGGTACAACTGTCCGTAAACACGGGTCCCCCAGCAGACACTGGGGACTGCAAGCTGACCAGCGGATTAAGAGACATATAAACTTTGGGATTTATTTAGACAAAACAGGCTTGGCTGATTGGAGACTTTTTTGTATATAAACGTATGTTGCTCCCCACTCCTCCAAGCCGATTCCACCCGTAATACTATGGATAAAATGCATTTGTGGTAGTTTCATAGGCTCTACTCACCGCTAATTAAAATTAGTAAAAGAAGGCAAAATGGGGGGCTAGGATGGGCTAAAAAATGGGGTGCTGGATGCCTCACGGCGGGCCAGGAGCGATGCCGAGCCGCCCTTGGAGGGCAGCGGGTGCTGGTGGCCCCTCGCCCATAACGCTGGCACGGGCGAGCCGCGGGATCGCCGCCCTCCCTGCCACCCCCGGCACATCCAGGGAGATGGAAGAGAGCAGCTCGGTGCAAATGGAAGAAGCGTAGACCTTTGAGAGGTGGCCTTCAGTTTTAAAGGTGTCCTCGAGAAGCACTTGTTATTCCTTGTGAGTGTATAAAATGCGTGTGAGTTATCCCTCCCTCCGAGCGCGCGTGGGTGCGTGCGCCCACGTAGGTAATACGGGAAAAGGTGCCAATTTCTGGCCCGCGCGGCCGTGCCTGGCCGCGAGGTGTTGTTGCAGGGATCGCCTGGGACAGCCTGTTCAGACCGAGCTCCTCTCCCGCCCAGCACCAAGGGCATATTTGTCCAGGAATGTGAAATATTCCACATGCCAGGGATAGGTTTATCCAACGTTGGCCTGCCCTAACACCTAGTCCGATAATAATGTATCTTTCCTGTAATTTCAAATACTCTTTTTCCACCATGCAAAAAATAATTCCACCATGCTGAGCAGTAATTAAGCTGCTGGTTTTAGCTCGGGTGGGACGGCTCGGTGTTCAGCTGTGTCTCGAGCTCATCTCGGTGAGGATGACACCTCGGCTCCAAAGAAAACATCCGACAGAAAACGTGGGAGCCTGGCTTTCCTTGAGAGGCTGAGGATGGAGACAGCTTCGGTTCTCATCAGGTCTAATTACCGTATGAACGTGCACTTAGTAATTTTCTGTACAGAGTAAATGGCTTTTAGTTTGCAAAGCGAACGGAGTAGGATCTGGCAGCGCAGGATACAGCACGGCCGAAGAAGCAGCAGCCCCGGTTCTGTGCCTTGGCAAGGCGTTTCCAAAGCAGCATGCGAGCAGGGGGTAGGTGGATCATTTTGGAGAGGTTTGTGTGCTTTATTTTCCTAAACAAATTCTAACCTGAGCTGCTGGTTTTGCACAGGAAATTCCACAGTTGGACTTCTAGTCTAGGCCAGTGAATAATACAGCTCTTTTGAAATGTCTCTTAAAAGCGTGTTTTGGTTTTGAAGCCAGCTGATGGCATTTAGGGAATGGCATTTAGTGGGGTTTTCCCTGTGTTTTCTTGCACGAGGGGTGTGCGGGAGGGTAGGGTCCTTCACCCGCCGGAGCGAGGGGCCGTGGTCCCATGGGTCCCCTGCGTTTCGCTTCTGGGCTCCGCCGCCGCTGCCTCGTTTTTGCAGGCTGGCAGAGGAGTCCCAGACTTTCTGACATCCAGTGGAAATCTTTGCCCTGGCTGTAATTTGTCTGCATTTGGGCAAAGCAAATAAGTTGAGCTGCTGAGTCGGTGCAGCTGCTCCTGCGCTCCGAGGAGGGGTGATAAGGAAGCAGCAACGCTGAGCCGGTGCCTGCAAAGCCGGAGGCTCGGGGCCAGGCTCATCATCCGTATTTATAGCCGATGCAAAATTGATCCTTGCTGTTTCCAGACTCTGCAGCCAATTAAGCCTCTTGCTCCCACTCCATTCCTGGGGCAATTACCACCTTGCACCCTGTAACTTGCAGCTATGAGTAAGCCAAATTCAATTTTAGCTAGAGTGTGCAACGTGAACTGTAACTGGGGAGCAGTTTCTTGCGTGCCGTCCCTCCCCAGCCTGACAACCAGTTTTACTACCCAGCAGGGAATCGACTGATCGCTCATTTACGGCTGCAATCATCTCCCTGTTACAGCATTAGGAAGGAATGAGCACCAAAAGCCATTATAATTAAGATCTCTCTGGAGCTGACAGTAGAAATAGATGGCATGTGGAGCTGGAGCTCTGTGGCTCAGCTGTTTCTTTTCGAGCTGTCACTGGAAAATTACAGAGGCTGACAATCATATTTTTAACGCAGCAGTGCTAAGTAATATATATCCACCTTGTGCTGGGGAGCGAAGAGGAGGCGGGGGCTGGTGCTCTTGGGGACCCCCCCGGGCGCTGTGCTGGGCAGAGAGGGCTGAGCCATCCCCACCGCGTCCCTCCGCCCCCGAAACCCCGGCTCATCGTGGAGCTGAAGGTCTTGAGCACCTTCCTGCGGTTCAAACGAGCTGATGAGGGTGACCTGGCAGCGGGGACCACGGCCGTGGGGCAGAGGGACTCGCACCCAGAGCTTTCCCCGGGGCTCCCAGGCCCTGCTAAACTTTGGGGATGTCTTTGCAGCCAGAGCGACTGCGGTGTGTTCCTAGAGACATCTGGGAGGTTAAAAAAAACCTTAAAAATTCCCATTCCTTGTCTTCCCATTGAGCATCTGAGGCTGCGTCAGGGCTGCAGAGGTGGCCCAGTGTGTTCAGACCTGTAGGGCTTCATACCTGAGGATCTATTGCTCAACAGAGATGCGTGATTGGAAACAGCAGACGATGCTTTCCCAATTATTTCATAATAACGGGAGCCGCCTCGCCCGCCCTGGACAGCAAACGCCGCGCGTTGGTTCTTTGAGGGGCAAGCTGGGTTGGCTGCCTGTACATACAGGGTGCTCAACCTGCTGCCTGCACTCCCTGCCTGCATTTTTGGCCTTTCAGAGCGATCCGCCTTCCCTCTCGCAGCGAGCTTTGTGCCTCGCGGGGCTGTGCCGGCATGCACCACCTCCCCACTCACCACCGGCACGGTCTGAGCCGGGCGAGACCTCCTCCTCCCCGTTTAAATCGGACGTGCGACGCGCCCGGGCTGGTGCCGTCCGAGAGGCGACGGGGTGCAGCAGCGGGTCGCTGGGGGGACGTGGCCGTGGCAGCCTTGCAGCCTCTGCTGCACCCGCGCCCTCCGCGTCCCCAGGCTCCGGCGGGAAGCTGCTGAGCACGGGCGCTTTGGAGGGACCCCCCGGGAGGGCTCCTGGCCGGGGCAACCCCTGCAGCCCCCCACAGCGGGTGCTGACGAGAGATGCCCACGGCATCCTCCGGCTCTTCCCAGTATGAACCAGGCTGGGAAGGTCCCCACCACTTCAACAGTTCTGCGGTGCGGTTTGTCTGTCTCCGTTGCCAGAGGCCGTTCCTGCTCCCCTGCGAGCTGGATGTGGAGCAGCCGAAGTCATGCACTTGCTATCTATGTTTTTCACTGGCAGAGCTCTTTCTTTTAAATGCCTGATGCTGTGTCTCATCGCGTTGGGTTACCTCTTGCCACATACCCCCGTGAGCACACATGCCGTTTAAAGAACCGGCGCTGGGTATGTTATGCTTCCTCGCCCTGTAACATAATACGCCATAAACACTGGTGGCCTTCCTTTTTGTTAGCGTCTGGGTCTGTAAGAAGATTCAAATTAAAATATAATTTGTAGAAGGGGATTGCACCAGTCTCTGGTTTATTTTGGCACGCTGGTGGTTCCCGGCACCGGGTCCTGCCGGCGGTGTTTGCGGTACGCTCCTGCCGCACAGATATTTACAGCGGAGCCCGGTGTAATGCGACGCGCGGCACTCGCTGTCCCTGCGGGCAGCAGCCATGTGAGAGCGCAGAGGAGGAGGACACACATAATCAGCCGGCGTATTAGCATGAGGATCATTTTCTAATCGCCTTCCAGATAACCCTGGCAAGGCGGACGCCGCTCCGTGGCACCGCAAGTGCCCCTCTGCCGCCAGCCAGGGTTTTGCTGGGGGAAGGACGGGGGGTGACACCGTTCCTCGTGCCCCGAAATGGCTGATGGACACAGGCTGTCCCCGGGTACGGCCCCGTGTGCTCAGCGGGACGCGGGCCGGGGAGCTCGCTCCGTTTTCCCTGCGCTTGCAAAGGCACTGCGGACTGGGGCATGCCTGGGGCCGGGTGGGGAGGAACATTTTGAGCTGTCCCAGCACGCCTCTTGGGTCCCAAGCACCCAAGGAGCTTAATAACCAGGTGATTTGAGCCCTGGGAGCATTTATAGGCTGTGCAGATGGATCGGGGTGCAGGTTTGGGGGGATCGGAGGTAAGCCTTGGGACCAAAGAGTATTTTAGAGACTCTTCTTCCATCACAGTGTTAAAAAGATTCAGAGCCAAACTGTCCTCTTCCTACAGCAAACATTGCATGAAAGTTTCTTTTTAAGCTGCAAATGAATTATTGATGCAATTATTCATTCTCATTTAAATATCTATTTAATGGCATTTAAATAACAGTGTTCAGCATGTGTCAACTGTTTACACAATAATTTGGATTCTGAACTTTATACCTCTGTTTTCTCCCCACACAAATAATTGAAGCTCATCCATTTTGAGTGACAATTGTAGATAAGTATCACTTTTTTTCTATTGCACATGTACATTATCTAAATATATTAAATCACTCAATTTTAATTTCATTTGAATGATTAATCAGTTTCTTGGCTATAATTATTTGTGGTAAGACATCTCCGATTAGAAAACAGAGCAGAGAGACAATTAGGAAAACAAGCGTGTTGAAAATCCGCCTGATCATCTTGCCGCGCGGGCTTTGGGATGCGGGAAGGCGTTACCGCTGCCGGCAGCCCCGACGCCGGGTGAGAGGCACAGCCTGCCGGCATAGCTCAGAGCCGGGAGGCTCGGAATATGTGCGGGTGGATGGGTTAAATGTTCTTGTGTGATTTCCCTTGGCTCTTGGGTTCGGCGCGAGCTCGGGGGGTGACTTTCGGGGCGGGAGGTGGGTGCAGCCCAGCACGGAAAGGGGTTGGTGCCCCACGTGCGTCGCTGGGACCTCACTGGTTTCAGGTGGCTTTAGCTGCTTTGTGTGAGAGTGGGGGCCGGTGGATCATTCCAGGATCGAAATGAAAACCTTGGCTTTAAAAACACGCTTCTGCCTTTGATCTGGTTTCCACACACGTGTAAGTTTACAGCCTTTGCAGAACTGACTCCCGATGTGCGTCTCTGCACAGAGCGCATCGCCTCCCTTAAGGCGGAGAGACGGTCTTGCAGCTGCCGTTGAGTTTTTATTTTGGGGTTGGTGGGGAGTTTGCAGATTTCGATCAGTGCTTTAATTCCCGGGTGGTTTAGCGTTTCTTGCCGTGCCATCCCGCTAAACTGCAGGAGGTGGGTGCGGAGGGCAGGACCTCAAAGGCCACGTCGCTCTTGGCAAACGGGTGATGGGTTTGCTGGGATCACGGCAAAGCCGGGAAGGGAGCAGGCTGCTGGCAGTGCAGGCTGAGTTAATTTGCTGAATTTTAGGGCCGTTTCCCTTCAAAAAGGTCTTCGCAGGTGAGCGAACCGTGGCCTGCGATCCACCAGCCCGTTCCCTCTGCCTTGCCCCATCTTTCTTATTTTTTTTAATCCCAGAGATGTATCCCAGATGTCAGCTTTCTGTAACTAATTTTCCCTGGGTGTAAAGCCTTGTGGAGAAGCCCGGGAAGGGCAGAGCCAGGCGAACCCAGGGACCTGACCTGGGGGGGCCTCTCCTCTGCAGCACTAATGGGGAGCATCCTAATCAGCATCCCATCCTAATCAGCATCCCATCCGTATCAGCATCCCATCCATATCAGCATCCCATCCTTATCAGCCCTCTGCCTCGGGTGCATTGCAGTGAACCCATCGACATCCTTACAGGCCTGGGGCTGGGGAGAGCCTGCCCTGAGCTACGGAAACCTGATTTAACCACAGGCACAAAGCCACTGGGAGAGCAGGATTATGCTCCTGATCCCTGTTTCTTCAGCCCCTCTTTGCCCCGGTCACCCTGTGCCGCGCACCTCTCTCAGGCTGCAGCTTTCAGGGGTGCACTGTCATTAAAACACCTTATTTTTTTAATTTTGTGCAGGGCTGTGTGGCCAGGAAGGCACCAAGCACATGAGCATTAAAGCACAGCTGGAGTGGGAATGCATGTTATATATATATATATATATACACACACACACACACATATACATATATATATCTATCTATATATCCGGGCCGGAGCATTGAGCAGAGCCAGATGTTTCTCCCCTCCCGCGGCTTGTCAGCGTGCAGCGGCTGTTGTGTGCAGCGGTAGTCGTGTCGGTGGTAGGAGGAAGCAGAGACACATTGGGGTCACGGTGAGCTCCAGCAGTTCCCCACAAGATTTATGGCTAAGCCTTCCAGCTGGAATGTGTTTGAGGCTGGGATGTGCTGGAGGGATGTGCTGCTCGGGTGGATGTGATAGCGGGGTTACGTGGGTCCCTGCGGGCGATGCCTTAAGCATCTCAGCCCTGGGCTGTGGTGGGGACCAACGGAGAGACCCCGAGAACCAGGGGAGCTGCAAAATGGGAAAATGCTGGAGAAACCCCCCGGGAGAGGAGGATAAAGGAGCCCCTTTCCCAGAGAGATGGGATGCTGCTTGATGCTGCTCTGCCCGCGCCTGTCCCCCCGCCCACGGCATCAGGGCTGGAGCAGGATGCTCCCCTCCCCGTGGGCATCGTGCCGAGGCGAGCAGCCCGCATCCCTCCCGGCACCCTGCCCCTGGGTTTCCCATGAGGATCCCGCACCATTAATTACCCCCGGGGGATTCTCCACTTACCCCGAGCGGCTGCAGCCCAGCGCCCATCCCGGAGGTTTTCGGCAGAGGCAGGAGGGGGGTAATTGGGCTCCTCCAAGGTTACAGCTCTGGTCGGAAGAGCCCCACGTGCAAACCACGCTGGCAGCATCCATGTGTGCGGTGGTGGCGATGACAAATGTCGCTGACCTGAGCTGGCATCGCCCTGGCCCCGCTGGCCCCCCCCAGCCTGGCCGAGCCCCCCCAGCCTGCAAAGGCTCTGAGTTTCCTGTCTCAGAGATGTGGCTTGGCACTGCCTTGGGTGAAAATGCGGCGTAATGAGCCAAAATGTGCACTTATTGGCACTCGCCGGACCGGAGCTGGGTGTCAGCCAAGGGTTTGGCCCCGTCTCCAGCAGCAGAAGAGATCTTCCCCTCAACATGTCATCTAAGGAGAAATCTTCCTGGGCTGCCCACCGCAGGGCTGCGGACCCCGCTCGCCCTTCGCCCCCCACGGACGGAGGCGCTGGGTTAAATCGCTCTCCTCTTGCAGCCCTGGCTCCCCCCGAGCCGTCCCGTGGTGTTGCTGTAGCAGAAGCCCACGGGGCAGGCAGGGTGTGCTGCACCGCGGCTCGCACGCCGCCTTGGACACACATCCCTGTCTTTTCTTAGAAAAAAAAATGATTTTTTGGCTACGAGGAGGAACGCTGGAGCTGCCCCAATACTTCTTGTTGTTAAAGTGCCTCGGCACTTTCAGGGCTCCTCTGGCTCAGTAGAAAAATCAGGTTTTTATTTTGCTGATCATTACCAGAAGCAAAGAAATGGGTGTTTCTGTTCAAAGAGCAAAGTGACTGCTGGGTGCTCAGGAGCTCAGGCCGCGGCTTGCGCTGATGCTGGGTCTGTGCCGGGGCTGCACCGGGGCAGACGCAATAGCAGAGATGGGTCACGGTGAGGAAGGTGCGTGGTTTGCAGCCAGCGTCATCCCCACCAAGGGGAAGCACTTTTTATATTCGTGCAAAACACGCGGTGACCCTCAGGAGCGGCGGTGCGGCCCCTGCTCTGCCCGGCACGGGGCGTGCAGCAGCCGGTGCTGCGGGGAGCACCGGGGGACCCCGCTGCGGGGCTCTGGCTTCGGCACGCTGTGCCCAAGTGCTTCACTTTGCACGGCGGAGGGGCAAAGGTGGGAAAGGCGCTGGTCGTCGTGGGAAAACAGAACCCGTAAAGAGCCTGGAAAATTGCTCTGGGGTTTCTTTCATCCCTGAATTTTAGGGGTTCCTTGTTCCTTGCCTCGTCTGCAGGGCTGTGAAGTCTGCGGGGCTGTTGAAGTGCAATCGATGGTGGGCTTGGGCCAGGTTCTGGTCCTGGTGTTCACATGGCCTGGGGTGGCTGCTCCCAAGACAGCGAGGTGCACTGGACCTCACCCATGGCACAGGCTCCCAGAGCCCGTGGGGAAGGGTCCTGTGCTTGGCCAGCGGCAGCTTGCTGCGAGCACAGGGCAGCCCCGTCTGCCCCGGCCGGGCAGGAGCAGTGATGTGCCGGATCCAGCGTGTGCAAGGAGCACCCACGGACGTTTGAGTGGGATGGGTGTCCTTGGGGGTGTCCGGGAGCACCGGCACTCGCCCTGCGGTCGGACAAGAGCATGATACGTGGAGCTTGTTTCTCAAATACCAGGCGTTTGAAAAAAGTCTCGGCTGTAATAAAAACTCAATATTTCCCACAATTCCTTCCATAATGACTTTAGCACATTGATGAGATCAACCCGGTGTGGCTTCCCCCTCCTCTGGAAGGCGGGTGTCCCGTGGGGCAGGGCTGCATGGAGAGGGGTTGCACCGCGTGGGTGCAGCGAGCTCCGGCAGCAGCGGTCATGGCATCGTCCTCCACCAGCGGGTCGTGAAATTGCGGGGTTTCTCCTGCAAGAAAACAAAAGTTTGGCGTTTGAACCCGTGGCCGCGTGTCTGGGAGCCGCTCGGCAGCAGGGCTGCCTGCCGAGACGCCTGCACGTGCGGCGGAACTGGCAGCCCATTCCTCATCCTCCACCTTCCTCCCCAAATTCATCTGTTTGCTAATAGAGATTTCAGCAGAACAAGTGATACGCCAATCTGGCAAATAGGTTTCTTGCAGTCCCACGGCTTCTTTCATTAGTACAATGTAAAAAGCCAACACCATCGATCACCGAGCTCAGGACAAAGGAACGACACGCTGAAGGCTTCGGAAGCAAATTCACCCACAGTACCGGTTTTCACCATCATTTCCCAATCAGCTGCAGGAGACGGTCCGAGCAGCTCGTGGAAAGAGGCAACTTTCGTTTTGCTTCTGCATAGCCCCTCCAGCCCCTCCCAAGGCACTTGTTTGCTTGGTTTTTTAAGGGGAAAAATATCTTTCATTTGTCCTAATGGGCTGTTAATGGGATTGGTGTCACAGGGCTGCCCAAGCCATCAGCAAGATGTGGGGGTCGGCAGGCTCCGGCCCGCGGCGGTGACCCGGAGCGCTTGGGGAGCAGGCACTTTGGCAGCAGCAGAGTGTTCTACCAGCTCTGCGTTTACTCGGTTTTCATTTTCTTTCTTATTTTTGCAGCTCTGCTCCATTAATCTTCTTCGTGGCATCAGTTTTCTGATGCCTTGCTGTGTAATGTCGTCGGCAGTGCTGTGCGTTTGCTTTTTCTTTCTTGCTGAAGGGGACAGCCGGGAGGGAATCGGTGTCAACTAAGATCATGCATGTGGCTCTTCTCATGGTATCTTTCAGGCCATGATTGCAAGACTCTTTCCTCGTGCACACTTTAGGAAGCAAAACTGGAATTATTCATAGATGCAACCGGCTTTGATGTCCAAATCCAGGTCTGAGGAGGCTCGTGGCTGGGTGCTGGAGGTGGTGGTGGTATGAGTGCCCGCAGCTATCGCTGTGCTCGTCTGGTCCGTGAGTGTCGTAGGGGTTGGTCCAGACTGATCCAGGTGCTCTTGGAGCCCAGACAGTTGGGATAAAACTCCTTAATTCCGGCTCGTTTTAATTACACCTCACATGGAATAGCAGCTGCCGAGGTGCAGCTTCCCATCACCAGCGATGCTATTGCCAGCCCCGGTACCTGCTTTGGCCCCGGCAGCAGATGCAAAAGCAGGGTTGCGTGTCCTGAGCAAGAGCCTTTCCCATCCTCCCGGGTCTCACGGGTTTGTTGGGCAGCCAGGGCTGGCTCGGAGCGCCCTGGGGAAGCTCCGAGGCTTTCTCCAGGCCGATGAAGCTGGCTTTCCCACCCAGCGAAGGCAACGTGCGGGAGCAGAGGCTGTGCGGAGCAGCCAGTCCGTACCTCACCTTTTCTGGGGCACCATCTATCCGAATATCAGCCCATACCTGTGCAGGAGAAAATCCCGGAGCATTAATTACCCCCTGCAAGATGCAGAACAGTGCTGTTGTTCCCAGCTGACCTCATGTAGGTAGGGATTTGTGCGTGTGAACCCATTTGCTAGGGCAGGCGGTGGGGCTGTGACCATCCAGACTGATTTTTCTTTTAAGAGCTGTTAGGAAGCACCCAGCAGCACCCAGCGTTGCTGCCTCCGCCGCCTCTCCGTGCGATAACTGGCAGCGGGTGCTCCCGACCTGGGGGTGCCATGTGAAACGTCAGCAAAAATAAATCTGGCTAATCCCGAGGAATGACCGGGCACAGCAGCAGCCCTGCAGTTCCAGGGAGATTAAAATAAAGTCTTGCATTACACCACTTGGAAGGGCTGAGATTTACTTGGAAACTGAATCACATTAATTAGCATTCTGCTAATGGCTGTTTTGTATAAATATAGTGTGCCTTAATACCAACACAAGTCGCAGGTTGACATATTTAGATCGTTGATATCAAAGTCATTAACGCCTCTCCATGGTAAACCTATTCTCAGTTGGGGCTGCAAATGGGATTCTCCTGAGCCAATCAATCTTCCTAAAGCCTGAGCAGAGCCTGTTGATCTTTAGCCACCGAATGGATACGGCTTCCCAGAAATGTGCTTGCATCTGTCAAAATTATAAGCAGCTGGCAGCCGTAGACAAAGGTCATATTTGCTGGGAGTGTGAAAATAGGATCTCAGGACAAGAAATGCTATTTAGCAGCGTATCAGTTCGGGACCTGCTATTAATGTTGCTGCACAATACGGGGGTGTGTGTGTGTGTGTCCATTCCTGCAGGCATTTGTACACATGTCAATTATATATTTATATGTAAAATTTCTCACGTATACCCTGTGGTCCTGGAACTTGTCCAGGGCTTATTAAAACTTAGTCACATCAAAGGATGGGAAAGGTCTGCCTGAGTTTAGGAACTTGGAGAGCTTAACAATTATTTTGCACTAATTCACTCCTAATTTATCGTTTGTTATTGCCCTGATTAAAAGCCCCCCCTGCTTGATAGCAGCGGTGAAGGTAACGGGTTCCTTTAAAAACTGATTTGGGGGAATTTCAGCATGGCAGGAGCACGGGGCTGCTACCGTTTCTGAGAGCCCACTGTACATGTTAGTCATGCAATTACTGCAATTATCGCACGTAGCACGGCGGAATGCCCTCCGCCGGGCTGGGCCAGGAGCCGTCACTTGGGCTGCGGGCAGCCCCCCAAGGGCTGTAGCCATGCAGGGGGTCCGGAGCCGGCGGGACTGGGCAAAGCCCCGACGCCGGTCGTGGACCCCCGGGATGGCTCTTGCCTGGGAGCAATCAGCAGCACTGATTTATGCCCCCGCTGCCCGTGGGGGATAGACCGCAGCACAGGGCTGTTAATGCCTATACATCTCCCAGCCCCAACGCGTAGGGCTGGGAGCGATGGCTGGGTGGGAGTCATTGGCGTCCCCGGGACGGCATCCCCTCGGCGTTTGCTGGCCTGGGGCAGAGCAGATACCCCGTGCAGGGGTCTCTTTGTCTGCGGTGAAGCCCCTGGAGAGGCGAGCTTGACCTGGCGCTCACGCTTTGAAGCCAGGAGCGCGGTTTCATCTGGGGTTATTATTAGATTGCAGTGACAGGGATGAAACCGCGTAAGCCCAACTTCTGAAGTATGCAAATGCTTATCTCAGCCAGGAGACCTTGCTCGTTGGTGTAATTTAAGGCCAAGCATTTTAGCTTGGGAGTTTTAATTTTAAATCATAAATCTCTGTGGTACCAAAATCAGGGCACAGCGGTAGCCGCTGCCTGCAGATCCCATGCTGGGGAGGGCGAGCGGATGCTTGGGCAGGCTGATAGCATCCCCCGGTGGGACGTGGCCGTGGAAACTCGTCCCCTTTCCCTGGTGCCATTTCAGGCAAGGCGGCATCGTAACAGGGGTTATTCCCACCTCTCGCTCGGGAGACCAGCCCCGGCAGCAGGAGCATCCTTTGACTTGCACGAAAACCTGAAAACGTGCCTTGTTTGCACGCGCGAGGTGTAAGCCCAGCCTTGTCCCGGGGGAGGCTGGACCGAGCGTCCCTTCCCGAGCGCAGCCGCCGGGTTAACGCTGCGCGGGGGGGATTCCCCCACCACCACGTGCAGCGAGCTCAAAAAACACAGAATAAACTCCATTAAGCTGGCGAGGAGGGAAAAATGCTAGGCAACAAGTTGCAATGGCCTAACAATAGCGAGTGCTTGTTTTGACAGCGGGGGTTTTTTTTGCAGTTGGGAGGTTGTGCTTATAATAAAATCTGCACTTGGCTGGTGGATTTTAAATAACACTTATCTCATGGATCAAGCCAGACGGTATGTAACGCTGAGGCCCGTGTGCGGCATGTCTTTCCTTTAATTATTCCTACCTCCTATTTTGGGTATTTGTTAGTGAGCCCTGAAGCCCTGAAGCAGCTACAGATTGTAAACAAAGGTTTTTAGAATTTTACCAGTTGATAAAAGTATTAAATAAAAGCGAGTGAGAGCCCTGGAAGCTGCATGAAAAGTCATTAGAGAGGACAGGGCTTAGGAAATACATTCGATGTGAACAAACATAAATATCTGTGAATTTTTTAATTCAAAAAGGGGATGTGGGAGTGGAAAAAATACCCGTCAGTATAAAAATGGCTGGCATAATTTGTTTTGTCAGAGTCCAGGCAGCTGGAGAGAGCTTTAGATACAATCCTCCTCCAAAAGAAATGCAAGCAGAGGGAAAGATTATCAAAAGAGGAAAGGCTTTAATAAACTGTGAAGCCCTGATCACCCACTGAGAAGTGAAGCTTAATTAGAAGATTAAGCAGTTCTCTGGTTGTGTGCATGGACTCTGTGTGCGGCGGTGCTGTGCCGGGAGATGCCGGGATGGGCTCGGAACTCGCTCCTTTGGCTTTCCCAGGATGTCAAACACAGCCGTGCCTACCACCGAAACGTGGCACCAGCTCCTCCAGCTGCACCCACATCCCGCGGGAGCGCGGCGCCGGCATCGCCAGCGTGCCTGGGAGGCCAGGAATTGGGCTGGGGAAGGGGAAACCCTTTGGAGGAGAGCCTGCGCCTTGGCTCCCCGCTCGGTTCCACGTTAAAGGCATCCTTAGGGACTCCCCGCTCTGTCCCTTCCTGCTCCGCCTGTCCTGGCTCCCTCTGCACCAAGCACATCGTCTGCGTCAGCAGCTGCTGTTGGGACTATTACTTATTTTACCCAAGTGCCCACCAAATGGAAAAACTGTCTTTAGAAAGCTATAAATTGGGACAATTCATACGTCTTTATTGCTCGGGCCCCGCTGACTGCTGGAAGGGCACGACGGTGCATCTCTGGGAAGGGATGCCCTGGTGCGCTGCTTTATCTGCTCCGCAGCCGCCGGCTGGATTTCAATTACATCGAGCAACACGGTGCAGAGGTTATGCTTCCAATTTCTCCAGTTAGTGGTGAATCAGGCTTGTTTGTATTGCCGGCTAATCTTTATGCCAGAGTTGTTAATACGCTCTCAACCTTCTTTAATTCCATATGCTGAGATCCCCAGAAATGCCGCCGGCGGAAGCCGGCAGCAGCCCAGGACGTGCGCGTGTGATGTGTCTCATCGCTTCCAGCACGGCACTGCCACATGCGTGGACGTCTTGGTGCGCCCGTGCCCACTCGTGCTGTCCCAGGGTGGGTGGGCTGGACGTGGCCTCGGGTGCTGGTCCAGGTGAGACATCGGGGTTTTACCTGCTTGGGAAAAATCCGGGTTCTCTAGCTATCACACCTTGCTCCCTCTGGAAAAACGTGTTTTAAAACACACGCTCTTCCAGGAGATTCCATCTTGTCAAAGAGCCAGCAAAGCCTTTTCTTTTTGCTTTCATGTGAAAATAAAGCGCATTTGCATCCGTTGGTGAGATCTGTGCCAGGGGTAGCCACCGAGCATGATGTGCGTCCGTCCCAGCAGTGCAAATCCGTGCTGCTGGGTACAGAAGACGGTAGCGATGTGCCGCTTTGTCCTCTTCCCGGGATGGCCGCGTCGTGACAGCGCCCGGGAGGTGCCCGAGGGCACTCACAGCCTTTGCTGTTGCTGCCATGTGTTTTACTTGAAAGCCCTGCTGCTCCCACGCCTTTACGAGCGTGGGTGCCTTTTGCACCCAGCCTTTTCCACGTTGCAGCATCAGCCCGTGACTCATTTGCCCTCTTCGTGCCAAGGCTGTGGCACTGCGCCTGCCACTCCCGGGCTGCCCCCGCGCCCTGGCTGCCGGCTCCTGGGCTCGCTGCTGCTCGCTTGTCGAGGGAGCATCTCCCTCCGTGCAGGTGGACCGTCACTCTGGGGGGTCATGCCTCCCGACACCCTGCTCTTTTGAATGCTAAACCAAACGCCATGCTCTTGCAAGGGCTTTGGCTGGATGCGGTGGATGTCTGTGTGCAGCATCTCTTTAGGGAGAGTCCGGTGCGATGTTGTATTGCAGCTCCCACTGTCCAGCGTTGGTCTGGGGCTCTGGGACCCATTGCTAGCGCACCCTGTGCCATTTCAGGGACCGGTGTGACACCTCCGGATGGGTGTCGTGCGTCTCAGCTGCACTCAGGGGACACCCCGTGCGTTTCGGGTCCCCGGTGCTGCGGGAGGGCAGCAGCACCCGCAGCCCCAGCGTCGCCCGGGGCTGTTCCCGCAGTGGCTCCATCAGCGGGGAGGAGCGGGGTGTGTTTGTGGTGCACGGGCCTCGAGGCACACGAGTCGTGGGGCAGGTTGCAGAGGAGCTGCGGGGGTGACTGTCTGCGATGAGCCGGGAAAACAGCGGGTCTGACCTCCGGGAAGGGCCCGGCAACCTTCGGATCTGGCTTTGGGCCCTGGTGTCTGCAGGGGGGTCTGCTGCGCCTGGGGCTCGGTGCTCGTCGGGAGCCGGGACCCCACAGTCCCGGCAGCTGGCAGGACCGAGCCTTAATGTGGTATTCAGCAATTAGCACCGGCAGCTCGTTTACCCAGGCTGCGCTGGAGAGATGGTTTGGATCGGCCCCATTCCCGCATCCTTTGCTCTCCCTTCCCGCGGCGCCGGGGTTTGCGGGCTGTGGGGATGCCCCAAAACTGCTTTTGGGGGGATGCCCGCGCGGAGCAGGCGGGCACCTCGGGGTCGGAGAGGAGCTCGTCCCGCGGGCAGGAGAGGTGTCCCCGGCCTCGCCGTGCCACGGGCAGCACCGGTGACGTACCGCCTCGGCTGCGCCCTTCCGGCAGCAACGAGGGTGTTTCGGGATGCTTTAAAAAGCATTTCCCCCCCCGCCCGCCCCCAACTCACACACATGCAGCTTGCAAAATCTAATAACAACCGGTTGAAAAACATACTAAAACCAGAAAATTTATGTAGCATGACCCAAATTGAATTATACATTACAGCACTATAATTGATTTTTTAGAAGAGAGATTAAATTTATTTTATGCCTCACTAACTAACAGCTAGATTTACCTAATTGCTTGGAGTGCAGAGTTAGTATGATTCATTAAACCCCATACATGCCTGGGTACATTACACTGTGACTAAAGCTTCCCTGCTTCGAGCAATTAAAGTGGAGAAACTGGGGGCCTCATAAGTAATTGAATATAACAATACAGCTTGGAGTTGCTGTGGATGTCTTATTAAGTTCTTCAAGCAAAAAACCACAAGTTTCCTTCCATTCTCCAGTGAATCATTTTGTGAAATTTTCTATGACTGGCATTGTTTTCTCCTATTGCCAAAAAAAAAAAAAAAAAAAAATTGTGTCTATGAGACAGATTTCATGCCCTGCTTCACAGTTTAATTTTATCAATCATAACATTTTAAAAAAATTGACAGCAGTGAGTAGACATCCCTGCTATTCCAAGGAGAGAAATTTTGGGTAGAATCTAGTAACATTTGGTAATTACATACACATTGCAAAAATAAAGGTAGCAATTTAGTAAAACAGGAGTGGAGAGAAATTATCATTTTAGCTGGCAGGAATAAATTAGAATTGTTTGGCACACTTTAATAAAATCCCACAGAGGCACAAATTACTCTCGGAAAAAGCAGCGATGGTTGCGGAGCCGGGTGTCGGATGCTGGGGCCGGTTGCAGGGGGAGGTGGCAGCCCGGTCTCTCTTGCGCAGCCGTTGGGACGGTCGTCGCTGGCATCATCGCACGGGGTTTTTTCCCCCATTTGGAGCCCAGAAATGCTGGTGGGCAACGAGTTGCTCTCAGTGCCTTGACTATTCTTCCCTCACGCGCGCCGCAGGCAGGGCGTGGGTTTGCCTGCTCTCAAACAGCCTGGCCTCCATCTCTCTCCCGTTTACAGGTTGCGTTTTATTTTGCCAGTAGAATGATTAGAAAAAAGATCCGGATTTATTCTAATCTCTTATCAACAGCTCAACCCATTGAAATGCTAACCGTGCTCCAGCCGCCTTTTCCCAGCAAGGCTTTGAGGATGCTGGCAGGGTGCGAGACACCCTCTGCTCCGGGGCAGGGCATAACCTGAGGGGTTAGGAAATAAGAAGATGTTTTAACCCTGGTTAGATGCACCTCACTGTTCCTATCATTCTGGTTACGTGCCAAAGCGGGCTCCTCATCAGTGGAACTACTCGCCTGCAGAATATTAAAGAAGTGAAGAAAGTTTCCAGCGTTTGCTTGCATGAAATTGGAAGTCCCAGCAGGGCTGTGCCGTGGCGGCTCTTACGGACTAATTTCAGTAAAGAATTTGGGGTGAGCAGACGCTTTGTGCAATTATTAGGAAAATGATTAGTAGCCTTCCAAACGCAGGGGTGGAAATGCACACAGCATTAACGTTTAATGAGCATGGCACAAACCAGGATCATCAGTTTACTCACTTCACGGAGCCCACAGGTCATAAAATTCAGGCTGGATTGTGTGAAACATCTTACACAAAGGGCTTCCCGTAACAAAATAAGCCTTTAATTAGCAGAACATCATGCGAGGCTGAGGTGCAACTTTCCCAGACGTATCACCGGTGACGTTAATTACCGAAGGGCTTTGCACATGCATGATTTATGCCTTTTTTTTCCCTTGCAGTGCTGCTGTGTCGTGCTTCTTCATGGGGCTTTGCCGGGGGAGGGCTGGCACGGCCGCGGGCAGTGGGTACCCGTGGGTTGGGATGGGGGCACGGCCGCTGCTCCGTCCCTTCTCCTGTTTGCATCCGAAATGTCTCGTTGCAGATGCACCCGTCTGCCTGCTGCTGGTCCTGGCCATGCTCTGTAGGAGCTGTGTAATTAATGGTTTCCTTGTCCGTGTCCAGTGATGCAGTTATAATTTTATAATCTGTTTTTGCTGACTTACTTTTGGAGCTTGGAGGCGTCGATGGCAAGATTTGAGGGGGAAAAATCCTACAAGGCTCTCATGAGATACAAGTAGGTGATGTTAATACGTTAGATTCATCCAAAATGGGGATTCTGAGACTGGGAAGAACCCACCAGCATCCCCCGCGCCGCTGGCTGCAACACGGCCCGGGACCTGCCGTGCCGACCAGCTGCCAGAACCATGCCGACAGATGCCGGGAGAGACACGGGTTTATAAACCATTAGGTGAAGGCTTATGGTTTTTTAATTACAGCCAAAGCTATATCGTAGGAAACCTTTCGGCGAAGGAGCTTGCAGCGCGAATGGGGACCGAAGCGGATGCATTTTGTCTCCTGAAAATGGGGTTGTTTTTTCTCAGCGCCGGTATTGGCGAGGTCTGTCACACTGCGCTTCCCTTTGCTGTCTTAAGAGGCTCCTTTGCTGCAAGAGCTGCAAAAGAGCCTGGGAGGGTTACAGCTCCAAGAGAGATTAAACCGCTCGTTGAGGAGATGCAGCGTGATGAGGACGCTTCCCGCGTGCGATACCGAACCCAGGCTTTCTTTTCTTTTTTTTTTCAAGAAGGAAAGATCAAGGGATGCATTTATCAAAATGAGATGCCCTTTATGTCTGTACACACAGGCATCTCTCGTAGCTGTTACCATGAAGGGAGAACATCATTAAGGAATAACGAATGGCCCTGTATGGGCTCCACCCAGCTCTCGGTGCTGGGAAGCCTAATTAGAGCGCAGAGATAACGATGGAGTGCTCCGATGAATTTGCATGGGACTCCAGCCTATGTAGGGTATGAAAGTAATTTATTATGCTTATTAGAGGGAAGCTTTTGTCACTGCAGGCAGAGCGCCGTTAAGACCCTCGGACCCCCTGCCCCAGCACCTGCGGCTCAGGGTGGGCTCACACTGCAAATCCCCTCCCCAGCCCCGAGAGCTTCTTTATTCTGGTGTTTGCTTTGGGGTGTTTTCGGAGGCTTCTGTGAGGTATCGAGCAAGTACCTGGTGGTAGCTGGGGGCGGAGAGGTGGGTGCTGCAGAGCATCGCTACGAGTAGTGTGCGGCTGGGTGGGCTCAGGGGTGTTTGCCCTTGGTAGGGGGCTTTGCTCTGACCGATCGGCAGTGGGAACGCGGGGTCCGGGACACGGTGTGGGGCACCCTGAGGAGAGCGGGCGGCCAGTTTAAATCCTCTTGAGGCAACTAGAGACTAAACCACCTCCAGCTGCTCGCAGGGTAGAGCTGCACAGCTCTGAGTTAGATTTACTGCCTCTAAATTTTCCAGAAAGCAGCTTTGTTCTCCTCCTAAGCGAAAGATTGGATATTAGGAACAATCTCTTTACTGAAAGGGTGGTCAAGCATTGGAACAGGCTGCCCAGCGAGGTGGTGGAGTCACCATCCCTGGAGGAGTTCAAGAAATGTGTAGACGTGGCACTTTGGGACACGGTTTAGTAGGCACGGAGGTGTTGGGTTGACGGTTGGACTAGATGATCCTAGAGGTCTTTTCCAACCTTAATGATTCTATGATTCTATAAAAGCACCCGATCCGCTCCTTTAAAGCATTTTGCTCAGCTTTATTATCTCGCCTCTTGTTTTTCCCTTCCCCAAATAAATGGTGAGTCTGGGCTTGGCAGCCTTTCCGTGCTGCCAGGGGATGCTGAGAGCTGCGGGTTGGAGGAAAGTTGGGGGAACCTGTCACTTGCCCACCCCTCTTTGATTAAAGTTCCTGACACGGGGATCATCATTAATGCTTCTCATCTAATGAAGGTGGCTCGCAAACACGTAAACAGGTTTCATCAGGCAAACTCTTTCTGTTTAAAACTGCGGTTTGGGTTAATTAGGTGGAATTGTCTTGGTTTGCTTTCACTTTTCAGAATTTTTGACACTCTGCACAGGGAAAAAAAATTATTGCAAGAGTTTGGAAGTTTTTACAGACGTTTATTTCCAGAAATAATAGGATGCAATTGCATTTCGGTGGAAAGCTGGCCCAACGCAATCCTTCCCGTGGGGTGGGGGGCAGCGGGGTGTTAGCTGCTGCGTGCCTGCCGGCAAAGCAGCCGTGAGCCGGGGCCGGCTGCGCCGAGGGAGAGGTGCCCGACAGCGTGGGGCTCCGGCAGAGCTGCAGGACAAAGGTACAACACAAAATCGCCCTGCTCGCTTATCGCTGTTTCTGCTGCTCTTCTGGCTTCATTCGTGATCCCGTAACCCAAGGAACCTGCTATAGTAAAAGCTTCCAGTGAAGTCACCAGATGTTTTGCACAAGAAAAGACAGGGGAGAAACTGGGGAAAAAAACCCCTTAAGCCCAAGCGGCACATGGAATATATCTTAATTCCTTGCCCCGAGCATCCTATTCCCGAGTTTTGGGCAGGACCACTGGCCCTTCCCGATGCTCCGATTCCCAGCGAGCTTGACGGTGCTGGGAGCTGCAGATTCGGCTCTGGCTCAGCTCCGGCTGGGAATACGATCGTGCCCGGTGGGGTGGCCCTATGGTTTGTGGCACATTAAAAAGGGGCAGTTCGTGGGCTTGAAAATGGGCTGAGATAGCATCAGTGAAACCCAAAGCCAGCGAGCCAACCTCTGGTTGCAAAGAGCAACTCAGAGATACGAACCCACGCATTCTGCTCTGCGGTACCTCGCAGATCCTTCTGCTTCGTGCTTGCCGTAAGCCTCGCTCCAGCAGGAATGTGGCACCGATAATTGGCGTTAATTGGCACTAACCATGCCCTCCGATACCAGGGCTGCCTTTGGGGCCGGTGGAGTTTTGCTGCTTGCAATATGGTTTGACCTGGGTGCGTGTCGTGCTCTGCAATCGCGTGCTGAGCAACCGTACGCAGCCCATCCAGCCAGCTCTTGTCCAGGGCTTTTAATGCAGCCGAGGCTGGCGGCAACGCAGATAAAACGGAGACCAAAAGTGTGGGATAATAGCTCTGTTTTTCTGCAGCAATTGCTCAGAGAGAGATGTGAAACTGCCCCATTAAACACTCCGGCTCTATCCGCGGGACATCAGGAGAGGTCAGGGGTCTATTTTTTTCTTATGTTGTTAATATTTTGGACCGAGCCACGCTTTGTGATGTAGAGGTTTGGTCTACAACGCGTCTGCCTTAATGAACTATAACAGCACAGAAGGCAATTATGTTTTTGTCTAGACCTGTCTAAGACCATCAACAGCACCTCATTACTTTACAGATTGTTAATGCTGTTGGCAGAAGTTGAAGATCCTCCTTGAAAAAAAAAAAAAATCAAATTTATTCTCTGTTGCAACATACTTTAGCTGATGATAAATGATAAATAGGGGCTTGTGGCTAATTAGACCTCGCTTTGTCCAGAGGCAGATATGTAACCGTAAACCATAACCAGGATAAAAGGAAGAGGGGAAACGGCAGAGAACTCACATGAGGTTTCTTTTAAAGATCATTAGAAGCTTTAGGAAAATTAGGAAACAAAACTGCTGCTGTTGTGTCAGCGCGTCTTCTCTGTGTATAAGGACTCATGGTCAACAATTAATCATCACTCTCGAGACTTTGGGCATGGATTTGTTATGTAGATGTGGTTTTTTTCATTTTTATGTACATATCAAATCTGATAAGGAGGAGGTGATCCCCAGCGGGGCTTCCTATCAGCACTTTTTATAGAATCACGGAATGGTTTGGGTTGGAAGGGACCGTAAGTGTCACCTAGTCCAGCCCCCCTGCCACGGGCAGGGACACCTTCCACTAGACCAGGTTGCCCGAAGCCCCATCCAACCTGGCCCTGAACCAGGGAGGGGGCATCCGGAACTTCTCCGGGCAAATTTCTTTGAAATTTTCCAATTTCAAAGCACGTGGTGCAATTACTCATTTTTCCCAACGTTTCCATCCCTGTTCCTATTCCCGTTCCCCACGGAGGGGCTGCGTGCGGGAGAGCCCGGGGTGCGGATGGAGCCCCGGCGTGGGGGGCAAGCTCAGCCCCGCAGCACGGCTGCGGCAGGGGCCGTCCCCAGGGCAGGGACCGTCCCCGGGGCTGGGGGACCGGTGCTGACCGGCGCGGGGACCACCCAGGGCGGGCATTGCGAGGCGAGGCAGAAGCACCCTGGGAGCGGGATGTTGCAAATAATTCAGGCTCTGTCAGCACAAACGTTGCGAGAGCGGAGATGCGTGTTGTGAGCTGTCAGCTGACAGTAATGGACTTGTTAGGCTCCTGATTGATGGCGATGGCCCTGGAAATTGCCAGAAGCCATTTCAATCTCTGTCTGGCTCTGACACAGCCATGCACAGGGACAGGGGGAGTGCTGACAGACCACTTTGGGCAGCCTTACGGCTGCCTGCTCTGCCCTTTGCACTGCCCACCGCTGCTCTTAGCTGCTACATGGTGCCTTCCAGCCATCGGCCACCACGGCCAGCCGTTCGGTGCTACAGATATTAGCGGTTTGGCATCCCGCAGGTCTCCTCCGCCTCCGCCTGTGCAGCAGCCTTGGAGGGAAGGGCACAAGGATGCACCGTAGCAGTCGGTGATGAGTAAAGCTCAGTGAGAAATGTGCAGCTGGGGAGATGGATGGATCATCTTCGTCTCAAAGCTGCATGCTTCTGTGTGTTCTGACTTCCTAAATGTGTTCACAAGAGTAAAGAGCTGCTGCCCATTCAGCGTCCCGGGGAGACGCACAGGGGTCAGAGGCAATGTCCTCCTGGCCACCTCCATCACCTTTCAGCCCACAGTCAGGTTGAGTGTGCTGTGACCTGTCTGCAAACCAGGGCCAGGAGCTGCAGGAGCCCATGGGGAAGGGCAGGGAGGGGAAGGGAAGGGAAGGGAAGGGAAGGGAAGGGAAGGGAAGGGAAGGGAAGGGAAGGGAAGGGAAGGGAAGGGAAGGGAAGGGGTGGCAGGGCAGTCTGGGAGGCTCAGCTCAGAGCCCCTTCTTTGGCAAATCAGCCCATTTCACAGACAGGAGCCAAGTTTGCAGTCTTGGGCCTGACCTTGCTGGTGCAAGCTGCGGGGTGAGGCGGGCGGACCTCAATGTGCATTGATGAAATTGCTCGTACCTGTTACAATGCTACTAAACTGGCACGGCGCAAAGGTCAGTGGCAGACTTGGTTTTCCTGGTCCTTTCCCCTTAGCCCAGGCTCTCTGCCATCCATCAGTCCCACCATGAAAGGAGCAAAATCCTACATGAGACATCTTGGAGGCCTCTCTAGTGCCTTGGTCAGGTTTGAAGGCCAGGCATCTCATGGAAGTTGTTATCCTACTGCACAGAGCATCTTCACTCTCCTCGTCTCTGGACTTTGAGGCGTAAAAGTCATCTGTTCCTCTAATAACCCCCACTGTGAACCTTGCAACCGTTTTTTCTGGTTTTGTAGGATCTGGTGACTCTCAGGAAGTGGCTGGAGGCCATGTATGGGTGGAAGAGCAGGCAGGGAGCTGGAGTGCCGAGCAGAGCAAGTGGTCCAGCACACGAGGTCCTGAATGTGGGCACTGCGGCGGCGGTGCAAGCAGGTAAGGGTGTGCGCGGCCATGGCTATCCAACATGCCCATCGCCCGTGCCTGTTGCCTGGGGGTAACATTGCTTCAGTCCTCGCTGCACACAGCTGCAAAGCAAACAGGGCGGTTATCCCGTTAAAGAGGTATGTTTTGATGGGCTGATTAGCGACGCGGAATACGCCTTCTCTTAGGAAAGCCTCCTCTTGTTCTGCGTTGGTCAATGCCAGAGAGGAGGGGCTGCTGTTATTTATTGCTCATATTGGGGAATTACCCAAAACAGGCTGATGCTATCCCGAGGTATGGAAAGGTGCAAGCGTCTGCCCTGGAGATCTTTCCGTCTGGGCAGACAGCCTGGGAGATGTGTGACTGTGCAGATGTTTATCTCAGAAGCTGGAAGCTTGGCAAATAACAAACGTCTTCATGTGGCCATGGATGGGGAAAGGGCTTTTGCTTGTTTTTCCAAAGGGATTGGTCTCCTTGCCAACGTCACCATGTGGGAATGCACAAAGAAGCAGACGTGTGCCGTTTCCTCATCCTGTCTTTCACAGTGGCTCTTGCCCTGTGTTTTGCCTCTCCCCATTGCTTCACCGTTTGCTCTTTGCCTTGAGGTAGGCTTAGGGAAGAGCAGCTTACGGAGGCCCCTTCCCTTGCCCACAGCCCATGGCCAAGCCTACCTGCAGAGGAGCGGGTGCTGCCCGTAGTGGTGCTGCAGCCCAGCACCAGACCATGCCCATCACCTTTAATCTGAGCTCTCCGGTGGTCACCGGTGTTGGAGCCTGGAGCTCCTTTCTCTTGTACATCCCATGGCCCATGGGTATGACTCAGCCGGCAACAAGAGAAGGCAACTGCTGTTCTCGGGAGAAGTCTTTCCATTTGGAACGGGAGAAAATTAATGGCCCAAGGCAGCAGTAAAATGCTGCGTACTGTATGGTCATGGGGTTTCATCCACAAGGGAAACCTGTTCAAAGCGGGGCTGGTCCCGAGCATGGTTGTTAGGATGGTATGGAGGACAGAGAGTTCATTTTATGAGGGTAGAAAGAAATTTGCTTGCTCACTCAAGAAAAACAGCCTGTGGAAGAGGTTATGATTGTGATTAATAGATATACTGGGGACACAAGCATGGAGGAAGATGAAACTATGTAATGCAGGTGTGAAAAAACAGAGACTTCACTTCAGAAGAAGGCTTGCAGCCCTCTGAGAGGGGAAACACTGGGATGCCCTTGGAGAGGTGTCAAGGTGGAGGCTGATAATGGGATTTTATGGTGTAGCTGGCTGGGTTCTGTGGTCTTTCCAATCCCAGGTGAAGAAAATTGGCCTAAATATAACTGCTAAATAGAGAAAGAGCTTGTTTCTGTCCGTGCCGTGTGTGGTGCGGAGCCCCGGGGGCAGGAGGCTGTGCCGGGGTGGGTGACGGCAGGGCAGGGGTGGGCAGCGAGGGACCACCGGCCCCTGGGAAGGCAGGGGCTGGATTCAAGCTCTCCTGGCTTCCAGACCCACTCACTCCTACGGTCAGGAAGCTCAGACCCATGTGGGTAACTGCGATCCAGGTGCCCCCGAGTTAATCTGAAGGTGCCCTTACGCCGGCAATGGGGATGATGGGGAAGCAGCTTTGGGTGATGTCCTGGGGGTGAGTTCCCACCCAAGCCCTGGCATCAGGGCAGGAGCGGTCCTGGGATCTGTGCCTTCTTCCAGCACTGCCTCTCCTGCAGAAAAGCCCGCTCGAAAAGGAGCTCTCCCAGGGCACCCCAACCTGGCTGCGGACTCGGGGTTCATCGCCCAGCCCGGCCGCGTGCCGAGGGGCTCCCCACCAGCCCTCCTGGTGCCTCTCTCTGCCAGCAGCCTCGCAAAGTCTGAGGGAGCACAAACTGTTCATCTCTGTGACCGTGATCTAATTTAAGTTGTTTATATCTTAGCTGCAGAAAGAAAATTAGGGGGAAAAAAAAAAAAGGAAATCAAATCATAGTTGTGGAATTCATTGCGGTCTTTATTACCCTCTATTGTGTTATCCCCAGCCCTGATACGGACCCTGCAGCCACGTGGCTCTGCCTGCGCCGGGCTCTGCCAATGCACTTTGCTTTGACCTGAAGGGATCACTATGTCTTAGGTATAAAATGTTATTTCGTTCCCTCTTTTTCAATCTCGGGGCTCGTTTTAGCGAATGCGATCATTTTGAATTGTTCTCAGCAGTGAGGTATTTTTTTTAATGGACTATTGAGCTCAGATAACAAATTTTAAATTATAACACACATGACCTGAGCCAATTTAAACTTAATCTAAAATGCCGAATAGCTATTACCCCAAATGGCTGCAAGAACACACACACACACGCAGAGTTGTTGTTTAAAGAAAGTTATTGCAGTGAAGGGAACGAGGCCTCCAGCCCACAAGGAAGCCAAAACCTCGATAAGTACATCACTAAACCCTAGTGATTTAAAGCAGATTTGTGTGTGAACCGAAATCTGAATTAAAATATTTTTGCGTCTCTTCAGGCCACATTAAAAAGCAGGCTGCTTCAATGTGATTTTTTTTTTTTTTTTTTTTAATGCCCATTTTTGTCTAGGCTGTCATTCAATTACCGAGGCCTCGGGCTAGCTTGCTTTGAGACGAGCTTGTAGAAGACAGACGCTGGTGCTGCAGACAGATGCACCCGGCCGGGGCGCGGGGTGCTGGGTACCCCCAGGGAGGTGCTCAGCCCCAGCGAAGGATGCTCATCATCAGCGTCCAAGGCCTTTCTGTAACCACCAAGCAACCTGATTTAGTATCTGTCACACGTCTGTTGTCCTGTCCTCTGCCAAGGAGGATCGTCCATGCTTGCGTGGTTTGTTCTGAATTATTCTCGTTGCGAACAGGCAGGGCATCCCGCTGGCTGCGGGGTAGCCGGGACGGAGCCCTGAGTCTTGTGCGTTGGGTCTGGGTCCTGTGTTCCTGGGGATCATCTCCTGGGATCTGGCTTGTGAAAACACAAGGGTTCTGTATGGACCGGGGCAGAGCAGGATGAGTCCGTCACCCTGGCTGCATTCAGGGTCACTGCTTGGAAGTGAACGAAGCCGTAGCAGCACAAAACCGGTGCGGTCGGGTCCAGAGCCGTGCTGTGCTAACGGGCTGCTCCGGCATCAACCGCGGGCAGGCTTCCAAGCATCACCTTTGCAGTTATTAATTAAGGTTTTACCAGCTGCTCTTTGTCTTCTCTTGCCTCTTCCAGATACCCTTCCCCGGCCGAGCGGCTCGGGCAGAGCTCCCGGGGGATGTCTTGGGGACGTCCTCACGGCTTCGATAGCACGCATGGCTCGGCTCGAGGAAAAACTGCACGGAATGCAACCGGAGAGCTCCTCTTTTAGGAATATTTGGGGATCGGAGGGTCCCCTGGGACAGGCAGGGGGGGCTGGGGGGCTCGGTCCTGCTGCAGCTCGGCGCGGGGACCGTCCTGCGGTGCAGGCAGCTCTGCGGGATGCCGCGGGCAGGCTTTGGGCTCGTGGAGCGGAAAGCTGCACGAGGGGCTGTCACCCGGACGGGGCGCGGGGAAGCTGTGCCGTGCCCGCGGCGAGCCGTGCTGTGCCGCGGGAGCAGCCGTGACAAGCCGCGACCGTAAAGCCTGTGTGCAAGAAATCATCCATGCTGAGTAAAATGACAACAGAGCTGTAATGCTTTGTGGAGTGTGTTTAATGAAAATATCAGCCCAGGCCTACGACATGAGGCATTCATGTATAATAAAATGAGGTTCCTGAAACACTTCAGAGCATAAACCATCTGGTCTGCTGTGATGTACTAACAGCTTTGACTAATTTTTAATGCAGGTTTTATGACGGATATGCACATCACGCTACCCATGCATAAGGAAGATACAGCCTGGCTGCACTTTGAACTGAACTGACTGATGATGAATTTGTCTCCCATTTTAATTACTTTCTGTACATTAAAGGTGTAGTGGACCATGTGAAGTGCTTTGTCTGGCTTATCCCCTCTGTGTCCCCACGTCTCCTTAAAGTGCCGGAGCTGCCTCCGCTCCCTTATCTGCATCCAGGCGTGCGGGCGATGGAAAAGAGGGAGATGGAATGAAAACTGCCTCGTATAGGACTCGGTCAATAAACACGCTGGGCCACCAGCAACAAGCGCATTTGACGAGGTTAATTAGTTCTTATTAATTATGTCCCTTGAAATTTTCTCCAGCCCATATGGCAGGGATCGGTGCTGCCTGGTGGGGTTTGCAAGGAGAGCTCACCATTTTCTTCTGTGCAAATCAGAGCGGTAGCTCATGTTGCAAAAGGCTTTCAGACTGCAATCTCTGCTCTCGGCTGCCTCGCGCCAGGCTCTTTCTCTTTAATGAATTTTTAAAACACTTTATCAGCTTCAAAACATATTTATTTATTTATTTAATGCAACCCAAAAGTGGAACCATTTATCTAAGCAAATCCCAGACATTCGGGATGGTGCTGAAATAAGGTTGGCTTTAGCTGGACCAAAGCCTCAGCAGGACTTTTGCCCATTTCTCGCTGAATTTGCAGTCTGGCTTGGCTCTGCCCCTCTCCTTATTCCCAGGAGAGCTGGTTCCCCGAGGAGAGACCATTTTTGAAAGGCAAGCATCTCCTTATGTTGATTATTCTGGCAAAATTCAAACGACCTTTTAATGCTTTAGTCTGGGAGGACCATGCTCCCGTTTCTTCAACTTTTCCCATCTTTTGGAAAAAAAGAAGAAGGAATGAAGCTCAGCCAGGGCTGGCGTGGCCCTCAAGTCGGGTCATTCCTCTTCCCTTCGTTTGAGTCCCCATCCCTGGAGGTATTTAAAAGCCGTTTGGATGAGGTGCTCAGGGACACGGTGTAGTGGTGGGCTTGGCAGTGTTAGGTTTACGGTTGGACTCGATGATCTTAAAGGTCTTTTCCAACCTATACGGTTCTGTGATGCTGCCATTCCTCTCCCCTTCCACCACGGTGGCTCTGGATCATCAGAGCTGCAAGTGATTTTCTTTCTGCGTTAGCGACAATACCAGGATTTAGTTTGTCAATTAAAACGTGCGACAGGACTTCAGTCAAGAGCGAGGCTTTTTCCAGCTCCCCTTTCTCTCTCCTTCCATTGGGCCTGGAACTGGACAGACCATTAATTGCAAATACATTATCTAATGACTTTAGTCCTTTGTTTGTTCTGAAAGTCATTTGTGAACCGATCACGATTCCTCTCCCTGCCGTCATCCTTCGGGGATGAATGAGCTTTACTGTAGTCTGGGAATTTGGCTTTGGCTGTGTTTTTGATGCTTGCAGCGTTGTCCTGGTTTTACTCATCGATTGGCCAGCTGAAGCCTTTTAAATGGGAGAGGGCTAAATAATGACTAACCTGTCTCCTTAAGCGAGTATCCAGACATGCTGAATTTCACAAACCTTTTGGGATTCACCAGCATTTGAACAAATAAGCCAACGGTCGTGCTGTTGCTGGAGACAAGCTAAGGTAATGGCCGTGCTGCGAGCCACCGCAGACAAAATGTGTTTTATTAATGGGAATATCCACAAATCACAGCTTGTGTTCTCTAAGTGGAAACTTAAAGTCCAGTCTCACTGTAAAAAAAAAAAATTATAAATGCAATAGTGAGACCTGGCTTGGTGACTGAGCAGAAGGGAAAGTACCTACAAGCAGCAAACCAATTGCCAAGGACAGAAACCCCTCCAAGTGCAATGTGTTACAAAGCAAAATGTCAGTTTATCGGATGTTCGCTTTGTCTTGCTAACAAGCGCTCTGCTTCATCCCCTTTTCCTGGAGGATTTTAATTTTAGCTTTTCTGCTGCATTCTCAGTTCCGTTGTTTCTGCAGATCTCCGAGCCAGCGTCTTGCACAGCCTTCGCGGGTCGGTGGTAATGGGGCTGTTCTCCCATTAGCAGCAATAACAACAAGTTCGGCACTTAAAACCGTGCGCTAACTGATTTAAGCGGTTTTGTCTAGACCGTACTCGATCATCAGGCGCAGATATTGAATGCATCCCTGTCGCTGCGTGCAGCTTCAGACAGCTGCTGCATTTGCATACCCTGCTCCTCGGTACAAACGAGATCCTGCTTTTGAAAGTTGCTTTGGGGAATACCTCACAGTTGGCCTTGTTTGTTTAGGAAAATATTTATACAAGTTGTTCTTTGAAGAGAAAGGCTTGCTGAGAGGCTTCCTGAGGAGCTGGGTGGTGGGGAAGGAGCGGAGGAGCTGGTCCAGGCTGCAGGGCTGCCGTCACCGGGGCACCCACCAAGCTTGCTGTGGGTACCCCAGAGTCTGCGGGCTGCAGCCATCGCTTCTGCAGCTCCTTTCTGCTCCCCAGTTTGGTGTCCCACTGAGACCACAGCATCCTCCCAGCCCCGAGACCTGCAGGTCCTCGGCAGCCGGGGAGAGGAGCTGCCCGAGCATCCTCCGCTGGGCACGGGCGAGCGCTGCCAGCCCGGGGTCACCGCATTGCGGAGGGGTTTTCCAGAGCAGAAGAAAATCCAGGTGCACGTGGGCTGTGCGAGCGGGCAGTGTGTTGGACGGAGCTGCACAGAGCTCCCAGTGCATGCATTAAATAGATGCCTCCCCAAAACGGTGGGGTGCACCGACTCTGGATAGCACGTGCCATCCTTCTGGCCTGCTCGGCAGAGGTCTCCGGGGCAGGTCCCCGCGTGCTGGTTGAGGTTACCCTGGATGCCTGGGAGCAAGCACAGACCTGGGCAAATTCTCCAGTTCCCAGGGGAGCGTCCTGAGCCCTGGCCGTCCCTGCAAGGGCCAGTCCGGGCACCTGTGGGTGGCTTTCACCCCCCTGAAATAGGGTCCACAAAATCCCACGGCGCCTGGTGTGATGCTGCTGTCGCTTTTGGAGTGCAGCATTGAGAGTGACTGTGTTGTTCCAGCTGGGATTATCCTGGGGTCCAAAGTGACGGAAGTGGTGACGATGAGCAAAGGAGCGCATTCAGGGATATTTTTTTTTCCTTTGAAAAAGTCATAATTGGGGGAACAGCAACAACAGCAACAGGGCTGGTGCTGCTCAAACGAGTCGGGATTCATTGTCCCCTCCGCCTGTCTCTGCTCGAAGCTCGGAGAGCCCCAACGGGCAGCCACGAGCTCGTCCCAGCACAGCCAGCTCCGCTTGTGGGGCAGAGGAAAAACCATGTGCACGCGTAATTTGGAGCCGCATGTAAATGAGCATCGTTATTCAAATCAGCCTCTTTGCATCCGTGGGTACAAGGCTGTACTGGGTGGTAGCTCCGCAGCGGTGCTCTCCTGCAGTTCGGGGTTCGGGCTGGAAATGGGTCATCGCCTTGGCTGGCCTTGGCACCACGGATGAGTACCTGCCCTGCCGAGGGCTTCGGCTGTAAAGCCGAGACTAAGGACTGCTCTGGGCTTATTGCCCAAGAGCCCCCGCTCTCCACCCAGGACCGCCTGCCATGTCCGACGTGCTTGCGTGGGTCGGGCAGGGCGAGCGCGGGCAGCGTCGCTGGCTGGCAGGCGGACGGATGGCATTTCAGGGCAAACCGCGCACGTGCCTGCGAGCGATGAGCGTGGGAGCTGCGGCAGGCTGGCATCCCCTCTCTTCTAGTTTGAATTTTGGGATGACGTTGGTCGTTTTTAAGTATTTTGTCCCATTCCCTGCACTGTGGCAGGGGACGCTGCAGGATCTGTACGACTAGGAGTAGGCAGGATAAGGGCAAACTCCAGATCACTTTGCCTGGCCGTTGAATAGGACCTTTTTATTAGGTCAAAAATGTGGCTGGCTTCTTCCCATCTGACTCCACATTTCCTGTTTTCTTCAGGGACCTGGAATGAAAAACACTGAACCACCACAGGAAAAGTCATTCTCGCTCATCGACCAAAATTCAGGACAGGCGAAAGTTTTCACATGGGTTCCCCTGAGATTCCCAGCCCGGGTTTGTACACACAAGTGGTTTAAATCATCCGAGCACTTAGCTGAACTGGACTTAATCTCCAACCCTCTTGAGATCAGCCCATCTCTATTTACCGCTCCAATTTTTTTAATTTTATTGTTACATAAGGGTAATGTTGCTTTTCACATTTTGGAGTTGTCTTCTCCTAATGGGACTTAAGTGGTACAAATTTTTATATCTAAAATGTGCACTCCTCTGCAATTAAACACAAAGTGCTTCAGCTGCCTGTCCGAGCGTTGCAGGATTTGAGCCTCTCAGCAGAGAGATGCTCTGAGGTACCCTGATAAAGATGTCCAGGCTTGTTTTCAGGCTACTGTGGTGGATTAAACGGGCACTGCAGGTCTTGGCTTGCTCCCTCCACTGCGTCTGCTGGGGACGGAGGCACTGTCCATCCCCCCATGAACTCGTTGCATGAAAACGTTAAGAATGAGCCCAAACCCAAGGCAGCCCAGGGAAATCCAGGAAGGCTGGAGATGCTGGTATCAGGGTGGGCATTTAACAGCCATGTGTGTGACCCCTCAAAACTTCACCAGAGGATGGAGGACCTGGGGAAGGGGCTGCTCTGGGGTAGCTGGCGTCAAAGGGTGGAAGAAACCTAGCAGTGCTTGCAAGCAAGCGCTTGCTGTGCAGTGCACGTCTTGGGTTGGTATAGTCCCCAGATGGTTCAGAATTGGAATGAATTGGAAAGAAATGTATGTACAGGGAGAGCAGCGGGGTCAGAAAAAGAAAGTCGCGATTGCATGAGTATGGGGAAAAGTTACTCGTATCGCTGGGCAGTGGGAGAGAAGCTATGATGTGATAATAAGTAGGTTATATATGAGCTTTGGATAAGGAGAGCTCAGTTTCCATGGCTGTAAGTCCAGGAAAAATTCACCCCAAAGCAAAACAAAAATGCAAGTTTGTGTTTCGGATGGATTACGTACATCCAGAGGGAGTAGGTTGTTTGGGCTTTGTAGGTTTGTGCATTTTGATTGCGTGTTTTGGGGTTCACAGCTTGGCAAGAGGAAAGTCTGACCATCATGAATGAGAAAAAGAGGAAAAAAAAAGAAAAAAGCTCTCCCAGACATGGAACCCCCCGAGTATCTCTTGCTCCCCAGGCAGAAGGAAGCCTTGCACAGAAATTCATCTGCGGAGCGGAGGTTGGTGCAAGCCAGGGCTCCAGGCAGCGCTGCCTGCAGGGCGATACGGGGCTGCAGCCCTGCCTGCTGCTCTTCGGGGAGCTCTCTGCTCAGGGAAAGCCCTCCTCATCCGAGCCAGCTCGGTTGAAAGCAAAACACCATGTTTAGCAAAAACATTCCTGGAAATGGCTGGTGCTCACACACCGCTCCATCAACGTCCTTACGGTTTCTCGGCGGTGGTATCAGCGCCAGCCCCGGTGTTATTGCCAAGCCAGGAAAGTCTGACAATGAAAGGAGTCCATCATCACTCTCGCACACATTTCCTAATGCTTGTTTTAATGCCTGAACATCTGGGAGAGATGCATGTTACGCTCCCAGAGTCATTTGCTTTGGCTGCACGGAGACATTTCACGCGGCGGGGGGAGGCAGAGCCTGTGTGGGCCAAGGCTCTGCGGAGGTTGGAAGAGGGGAGAATTATTTTAGAAGTGCATGACAAGTAATTAACAGCTTCCTGAGAACTAGAACCAGTTGAGAATTTTACTGACCTTTTTTTTCCAAAGAAAAATGGCCTTGTAAGAAAATAATTTCTCTTCAATTCTTTCTTCTATTGAGAATTTGGGAGGTTTTTTTGAAAAAACAATACTCTGATATTTTTGGTTGCTGGAAAAACCCTTTCTCAGCCCAAAGTTTTCTGCTTTTTTGGGAGATGATAGACAAGCCCAGGAGAAAATAATGAATGGAAGGGCAATGGTGACAGAAAGGCAGGGCAAGGCAAGTTGTTGATGTGCGGGGATGCGGGCAGCACCCTGCCTGCTCTGCCTGCACGCAGGCAGCCCCGCGCACCCCTGCCACCGCCAGACGACGTCCACCGGCGTCCAGGTGCTCTGCGAGAGCCCATCCGCGCCCGGCAGCCGCAGAGGAATGGCGACACGGATGGTTCTATGAGATTCAATTATATTTGAAACAATTAGATTAGACTACATAGCTAATTAACAGCAACCTTAGCGGTGAGAGCTTCATTAGGAGCGCGGGGTTATTGCTGGGGGCGGCGGAGGGGTCCTCGCCCTGCCCTCCGCTGTCTGTGCGGCTGGGGACGGCGGTGCATCGGCGGTGGACCCGCGGGACAGCACTTCCAGATCGGGCTGTAATGCTGCTAATACGCTGCTTTCTCTTAGTTTTCTATTAATTGTTTGCACTCACTACGTGTCTTCAATCCATTAGTTACACTTTCAGGGATCGTAGCAGGCAATAAATCCTCCGGTCTGCCAAGGGCTCCTGCAACGTCTTTCATGCGATCATCCCCCAAGCTAATGTTTATAATGCAATCGAAGCAATCCGTATCAGACCCCGTCCCTCCGCTCCTCCCTCTGCCAGCTGCAGCAGGAGCAGCGCTGCCGGATTCCCCCGGGGCCGCGCCTGCGGAGGGATGATAAGGGAATCGGATTTTAGTGGCGACACTAGAGGTGAAATCCAAAGATCCAGAATATTTAGTTATGTTTACCCACAGTAATCAGCTTCTCAAATAGATGTCACTGGGAAAGCTCGCGCTACATTGATTGCACCGTTCCCCGCTTTCTGCCCAGGGGCAAACAGCTCTGATTAATATTTCACAACACTTTTTTTTTTTTTCCCTTCCCCTTCTTTTTTTTGTGCTCGGAGAGCCTTGATAGAGAGAGACAGAATATTTTACCATCTCTTGTGTTTGCCTGCTCCAGTAATCATTGGATTCAATCACTCTTGCAATGTTTTTATGAATTAATAACAGGCACTTTGGAGGGCTAGCGGGGAGATGGGAAATGCAATCTGTACAACCTTAATGAGCACCGTGGGGACCCGGTACCATGGTTTCCGAAATCCTCTCTGTGCTTCGCTCTAAATCATTGTCTCTAAAATTACCTGCTTGCAGTCGGCTTTAGATGGCTCTCGTTCGGCGGGTAAGTACACCTGCCTCCCCGCTGTGCCCTCGCTTTCATCGCAAGGGCTCGTTTGGAAGCTGTCCCAATTAATTTTTTTTTCTTTTTTTTTTTTTGCTTTAATAAAAGCTCACCTTTGTCAGCACTGACAAAATGTTTGTCTTCGCTGCCTCATTAGTGTTTGCTCTGCCCCAGCCGCCGTCACCACCGGAGCAAGAGGGATGGATCGGCGCGGAGATGTGCCGGCAAATTAGCTCCCACTCTCCGCCACTGGACCCGGGAATAAAGTGTTTTGGGCATTTTGCTCTGCAATTCGATGGGGCAGATGGAATTGGGGAAGGGGGAGATTGGCTCTGGCTCTGATTGCCACTGCTGCTGCAGAACAGGGGAAAGCGGGGCAGGGCCCCCCGGCTGGGCGAGGACGGGGGGCTCGGTGGTGGGCACCTCTCCGTCTCTCAGCGGTGCAGAGGGCCGGGGCTCCGGTGTGCAGCACTCTGCTCTTCACCCTGGCCGTGGGGCAGCTGGGCAAAGGTGGCCCCAAAATGGAGCTTTAACCGTTCCTGCCCATCTGTGCTGCTGCGGGCTTCGTCTGCAGCACTGCCTCGCCTTTGGCCAGGTGCTCACCAGCCTTCCCTGCTCTCAGATGACTTCCCACCACGAGATAGCCCTGCTGTTCTGCTCAGCACCTCTTCCAAGGCGTTATTTCTTCCCCTCCACCCAAGTGGAAACTAGTTGCATGAGAAGATGGCATCCCCCAGCCCAGGCAGCACGAGCAGATCTCAACAGGGAGGACCGCGCGCTGCGGTCCAAGCTTTGCCTGCGATACTGCTGCTCTCGCCACCGTTGGGATGTCAGGTCGCCTGTTGACCCCACCTGTGCTGGTTTTGGCTGGGACAGAGTTAATTTTCTTTATAGTGGCTGGTGTGGGGCTGTGTTTTGGATTTGTGCCGAAAACAGTGTTGATAACATAGAGATGGTTTAGTTGTTGCTGCACCGGTCAAGGACTTTTCAGCTCCCCACGCTCTGCCAGGCGCACAAGGAGCTGGGAGGGGGCACAGCCGGGACAGCTGCCCCCAGCTGCCCAAAGGGCTATTCCAGACCATAGGGCGTCATGCTCAGTGTATAAAGCTGGGGGAGAAGAAGGAAGGGGGGACGTTCGCAGTGATGGCGTTTGTCTTCCCAAGTCCCCGTTACGCGTGATGGAGCCCTGCTGTCCTGGAGAAGGCTGAACACCGGCCTGCCCGTGGGAAGGGGTGAATGCATTCCTTGCTTTGCTTTGCTTGCATGCGCGGCTTTTGCTTTCCCTATTAAAATGTCCTTATCTCAACCCACGAGTGTTCTCACTTTTACCCTTCCGATTCCCTCCCCCATCCCACCGGGGGGGAGCGAGCGAGCGGCTGCGTGGGGCTGAGCTGCCGGCTGGGGCTAAACCACGACCCCAGCCCTGGTGCTCTCCACGGCACCGTGGTGGATGCTCAGGCTGCTGCGCCCCGGTGCTGCCCAGAGCATCTCCTGCTGCATCTGCAGAGCACCCGGCTGCGGTGGGTGCTGGGACCTCTCCAGTGACCCTCCCGAGCCCACTGTCCGGTGCCGACGGAGGGGGCTGACCCCCAGCTCCCGGGCTCACCTTGTCACCCACCTCCCGGGGCTGAGCAGGGGCAGCGCAGATGTGTTGAGCGCTCGGGGCGCTGGCTGTTGGCTCCCGCGGGGACTTTGAGGACGAGCATCCAGACACCCGTAAGCCTAGACATGCGACTGCACTTTGAAAAATTGTCTGAGTGGAAATTTGGCTACAGGCAGCACAATTGTGTTTCAGGCTTTAAAGCCAACTGGAGTCATTAAACCACATACTATATTCCTCTGGAGGAAGCATAGTTGTTGATAGGGCATAATTTTACAGCGCAAGTGCTGGGTCTCAATCCAACGTTAGTGTCTGTGCGAGTTCACGTTTGAGGAGTCCAGAAATATCCACCGGTGAGATCCGCACGGAGAGTCCTTTGCTGGGTCCCTGGGCAAAGGAAGCCTTGGGAAGCGGCTGGGGGCCCTGGGGAGAGCTCGGTGCCCACGCACGGGGGACAGTGCAGATGTGGCACAGCTGCTTGGTGCACCGGCTTGCTCACGACATCTCTGGGAGCCCAGGTGCTGCCCAGGTCTTGGGGGAGTGATGCTCCCTCCTTTGGATCGCCAGCTGGTGGGTCACCTGCGAGAGGAGGGTCAGGTCCCTGCTGGTGGAGGCCTCGTGCGAGGTGTCCGTTGAGGCCAGGGGGTTTGCAGGACTGGGGATGGGGCTGTCCCCAAGCCCCCAGCAGCACCCGCCGGCCCCCGCGGCGGCACGCAGGTCCGGGTGCTCACCCACGCTAGTGCTCATCCCCAGCGCAGCGCTCCTGGCACTGCTGACTGTCATCCCGTCCTTTTAATCGAGGACTAAATAAATGAAAGATGCAAACAAGCAAAAAGTCCCCAAAAGGGCTGCAGCCGCTGGACGCCGTCTCCTCCTCCCGGGCAGGCACTGCTCGCCGTGGCCGCTCCGAGAGCCAGCTCTGCCCATGCCTGCCTTCACGGAGCCGTCCCTGCCTGCTCCTCCGGTGGGCCAGCAGCCTGCCTGCAGAGCCGCCCTCCTCTTGATAGCCCAGGAAGGGCCAACGCAGGCCACGACAGATGCACCTCGCCAAGCTCTTCGCAAGTGCCCGGATTTATTTCCAACCCCCCTGATAGAAAATTGCACCTCATTTATGAGTGGACCCAGCAGAGGTCCGACTTCAGAGACTTCTTGGTTTTCACCCTGCTCTGTTTACTTTCTGGGCCTTTTTAATTGCTTTTTAGGAGTCTGTTCTCAGCGTACAGCTATTTTTGAGATGTGGGACGGAGATCTTAGTCTGGGTGACTAATAAGTAATTTATAGAGACTTGGCCAGCACCGCTCAAACATTTCTGCCGGCCAGACAGGCGTTACGGCATGGCAGACGTGTCGGGACACGCGCGGCAAGTGCATTTAAGCAACACCTACTGATCTCTAATCGGCTTAAAGCGGCGTGAGCTGGGGAGTGCTTGCAATACAGAGAATAAACAGGTCGGCTCTAACGCAATCTCCCCTTGACGGGAGCAGGCAGCATGGCCGAGCCCCGTGCACGAGGATGCTCCGCTCCGGCTGCCTTGCGGCCGGGGGACGGTTGTGCCTGGCCATGTACGGACAAAGCCTGGGCGGTTTGCACAGATGCGCTGCTGGGGAAGCTCATGTTAAAAGAATTTCCCCCAAAACAAGGTCTGACTGTTAACCTTCCCAGCGAGCAACGAGCTGGGCATTGATTTCCTCCCCTGATTTATAGCGTGCGTAGCTGGTGCTCCCTGGGTCTGGAGAACAACAGCCAGCTCCCCACGGAGGTGCCCACTGGCGAGGGGTGCTGGCCGCGGCCCCGAGCCGGGCAGGACGCGGCCTCAGCGGCACCGCAGCCCCGGGCCGAGCCAGCAGCTCGGCTGCCGGCGGGATGCGTGGGGCGAGCGGTGGCCGGCACCCCTCCGCGTGGCAGGGTCACCCTGGGCATCCCAGTGCCGGGAGCGCTGCCTGCCAGCCCCATGCACTTAGCATCCCTCTTCCTGCCCTCACCTCTGCGCTGCCAGCTGATCTTTTTTATTATTTTATTTTTATTTTTTTTTCTTTCCTCTTTGCTTGATGGTGCTGTTGTAAAAGCCCTGAACAATAGTCTGCATTTATCCGGAGTGCCCCAGCCTGCCAGCTGGCGGCAGATCAGCCTTCTCATCCACTTCCAGGGCTCTTAAAGACAACTGTCCAAAAAACTGGGGTGTGCGTTGCTCTGAGAAGTCCCTGCTCTCTTAAATGCCTGGGCACTGATACAATTAATGTTTAGTGCGGCATTCTTGCTTCCTGGTTGCCATTCTCCGCAAAACAATGGGGTGTTTTGCCCATGAAATTACTGTTCTGATTAGGAGGAATATGTCCGTCATTAGACTTTCAAATGCAATCCTTCTGCAGCACAGCGCTGGCAATCCGGCCGAGATTACTCCGGCGATATTTCTGTTCCTGAAGGAAATAGCAAGTGCAAATAGGGCAATTTTATACACTTACTGGGGAAGGGGATTTGCATTGGTGGATGCTGTTGTGTTCGCAGCAACGACAGCTGGGGCCGGGGCACGCACCGGCTCCACCAGGACACGGCAAAAGCTGCGGTTGCAACTCTTGCTCTCTCTCTCTCTCTATATATGTCTGCATATGTGTAATAATCCACATTTTAACAGGGGCTCAAGCCAGCCCAGGCGGGACAGGCAGCTCTGCCAGTGCTGCAGCCTTGACCTTGAAAACCCAGGGCCTTTTAATTCAAAGCAGATGTTCCAGGTTTCTCCAACACCAAAATCACGTCAGAAATCCCTGTCGAGAGGGAGAGGACCAGAGGCGCAGGTCTCAGGGCTGGGCTGTTTGCACGGCTGCGGCGCGGGGGCCGGGTACGGCACGGGGGGCACGAGATGAAGCCACTCAGAGTGGGGTGCCCACTCCGGAGAGGTGGCTCTGCCTGCGAAGGGAAGGTGCTGGGGACGGTGCAGTCGTGCAGCACCGTTCATGTCTGCTGTGGGGTCTTGCGGTGGCTCAGCAGGACGGGTTTTCCTGGGAGAAGGGGCTCAGAGTGGGCTGGTGGGGACACGCAGCAGGGCTGCATTGCTGCCTCGGGGCTGCGCTGGGGCCGGCACCGCTGCACCGCTCCTGACGGCACTGCGTGAGGGGGTTCACCCTAAAAAACTTCGTGAACAGAGGTTAATAAGGCTGATAAAAGATACAGGGAGACACCAGCACCTCGGAGCTCGGCAGGTCCCCACGGTGTGCCGGGGATGCTGTTATCCCTTCCTCCCATACCTGACCAGGCGAGAAAGGTGCTTCCAGCCGGTGGGAGCAGGGAGAGCTGGGTGCTGCTCAGGGCTCACAGCCATGCCTGGGCTCTTCTCCCCGCTCGGTTTTACTCCTGCTAGAGAATCACAGCATCACAGAATCGTTTAGGTTGGAAAAGACCTTTAAGATCATCGGGTCCAACCGTAAACCTAACACTGCCAAGCCCACCACTACACCGTGTCCCTGAGCACCTCATCCAAACGGCTTTTGAATACCTCCAGGGATGGGGACTCCACCGCTTCCCTGGGCAGCCTGGTCCAGTGCTGGACAATCCTTTCAGTGAAGAAATTTTCCCTAATATCCAGTCTAAACCTCCCACTTGAGGCCATTTCCTCTCATTCTATCGCTTGTTACCTGGGAGAAGAGACCGACCCCACCTCTCTACACCCTCCTTTCAGGGAGCTGTAGAGAGCGATGAGGTCTCCCCTCAGCCTCCTTTTCTCCAGGCTGAACAACCCCAGGTCCCTCAGCCGCTCCCCATCAGCCTTGTGCTCCAGACCCTGCCCCAGCTCCGTTGCCCTTCTCTGGACACGCTCCAGCACCTCAATGTCTCTCTTGGAGTGAGGGACCCAACACTGAACACAGCATACGAGGTGCAGCCTCACCAGTGCCCAGTACAGGGGCACGATCACTGCCTTCCCCAAACCCACAGCATTCAGTAACAGGGCTGGAACGAGGAGGTCCCGGTCCCCACCCTGGGCTGAGCCTCCCTTGCAGATAAAATGTCCCTTCCTGAGCCTTGGAGAGGTTTTTTCCGGAGTTCAGCCCATCCAGATTCCCACCGGAGAGTTCGAGGCTGGCAATCAGCTTACTCATTCTTGGCTTATCATCACAAACCTCTGACCTTCAAACACGGCTGGTGCGGTGCCCGACCGAGCAAACTGAAATCCAAACAGACAGGGATTCACCAGCGCCTCCTTATTGCTGCTTGAAACCTCCCTGCAAATTCACGTCCACCCCGAGGACCCCCCTTGGGATGCCAGCACCTCCGGGTAACCCTTGTCCGACGCCGGCACGGGGCTGGTCCCACGGGTGGCCGGAGCCCACATGCCACCTCTCGTGGGGTGCGTGTCCGATTCTCCTCTGCATTGCAATCCCCAGGACGCAAGGTTGGGGGGTCTGAGGGTGCTGGTGAGCTCTGTTACCCCTCGAAAGAGCCTCCTGTGCACCCCAGGAGCCTCAGCCAGGCAGGCCACGTACATCGGAGCTGCCCTGAGCCGTCGGTGGCCGGGAGCAGCCAGGCTGCACCCGCTCGGTGACGTTTCCCCTGCAGATCGAGGGCGAAAAGGGGGAAGCCGTGGGGTTGGGGTGGTGTTCCCCCCCCTGCCCCAGCAGGGACGTGGGTGAGGCAACTGGTGTGCTGCTGGGAACGGAGGAATGCGGCAAAATGGTGGTGGGGGGGAGAAATTAATAATTATCTAAACCACACCCCTATCACTGTTCATCAAAATTTGCCCATACTTCATTCCAGCCTCCTTTCTTCTTCTTGCCTCCAGTAAGTACTTTAACATCCTTTTTAAAAATTAAAGGGGGAGGGTTATGGAACAGATAAGAGATAATTGCCTAGCTTTGACTCTTCTATTGATGTGAAAATAGGATTGGAATTACTCACTCTGGTTGAAAGGTTAGTTGAAGGTTATTACAGGAAAATTGTTATTCATACATTTTTTTCTGTGCTGCTGGATAGCCTAAAAGATTAAATTCACAGAGTGCATAATGACCCATCACAACGGACAATGGTGGGAATAATCTCCAGAGACTCCAGATAACAGAACAGAGACTTCTTTGAATAATTCATGGTTCAACAGACATCCCTCACTAACAGATTACATGTGAGTTTTCATTAGAAAGGAGATAATTTAAAGTAGCTTTAAAAATAACCGGTATTTTTAACGGAAGTGGAATTACCATAAGCATTTATGCAGTTTGTTTATGCTTTAATAAATCTACTTTCCTCCTGACCTTCATGCCATGGGAACAAAACGCAAAGGGATAAAGCGAGTCATTGTCTGTGACAGTCCCCTCTCATCCGCATACTGCTGATCGAGCATCGGTTTCATATTCTGCCTCACACTTGACTGCCTTTAGCACGCAGGACGTACGAGTGCTCCGGCTGAGAAGGATGCTCAGGACATCCCGGACCACCCGGCGCTGGGTGGGGATGCTGACGGAGGAGCACGGGGACCAACATGGGATGCCATTGCCCGGCCCCTCCGCTGCCCGCCTCCCTCACCCAGCATCAAAATCACGCACCGGCTCTGGCTAATCTTTTAAGTTCATCTCGTGCAATAGCTATTACGCTTTAAAAGCTGATTGTTTGGTAAAAGCACGTATTTATGAAGGTTTAACGGAGGCCCGATACGCATCTATCGCATTGTTGTGAGCTGCAACAAATATATCTTCAATAATTAATTGATATTTAGTAAACATATAATAGTTATCTTCTCCGATCTAAATTAAATACTAATTAAAACTATATAATTCGCTGCTACGGGCTGCTTAGATTACAACTTTTCCGACGAGGGGGACGAGGAGGCTTGCTGTCGCTGCAGAGGGGCGAGCGGGGCGTCCCCCGGATGGGGGGCTCGGAGGTTTTATCTCCGCTTTTGGCAGGTTTTGGGATGCCATCGGCGCTGCGGCTGCTGCGGCTCGGAGCAAGGCAGGGATCGGGGACAGGCTGCGCGTCGCGGGGGCAAAGCGCGCGACGGAAGCTGCAGCGCGGGTGCTGCCTTCCCGCAGCATCCCCACCTCTTCATCATTTCCAGGCTTCGCTGCCTCCGTCATGGGTTTAAGGCCAACTGTTTAACTGCTCACAAAATAAAACTGGTGGGGGAGTCGAGATGGTAATTAGACGGTAAGGTAAGATAAAGCAAATATTTGAAAGGTGATTCATTTCCAGCATAGCTGAGTGATGTGCAAGCATTCCTCTGGGAGAGCGTCAGCTTGGGAAATATTTACCTTCTCCCATCAGGTGGATTTGTGGCACCGTGCAGAGTAAATGTTGAGTAAAGTAACACGGAGCTGCTTAGCAGAAGGCCATCACGTGCCATCTCTCCCGCTTGCATCACCGCTGTTGACAGAGCGTATTTAGAGCACGCAAGGAAAAGACTTTGACCGAAAACCACTGTTAAAAAGGAAAAAGGAGGAACTTTGCCGCGACTGATGACATTTCTCTGGATTTCTTCTGGCCTTGCCAAGAGCAGAATCTGTTGGAAAGTCTGCAGGAAACAACGTTTTCCTTATCTTGCAAAAGATGTTTGCTCTAATTGTCATCTTCCTGGGGCCGAGGGGCTGTCACTGGGGGACGGCTGGAGCTGGGGCTCGGGGCTGGCTGGAGGAAAAGGCTTTTCTTGGAGGGCCTGTAGACACAGCAGCAGCTCCTCCTGCCGCAGCCGCTGCCCGCCTCTGCGTGGCACAGGGTGCTAAACATTTTGCTCCCAGCTGTAGGTATTCCATGCTCTGCCTTCATTTTGAGGCGATATTTCTGAACATCGAGGGCGGTGGGAAGAGTTGCCCTCCTCCCTGGGCAGGAGGCTCTCGGTCAGGACCAGGTCTTCCCCATCTCCACCAGCTTTGGGTCACGCTGGTGTAGATGGGAAGCCCTGGGGCGGACTGGATGACTCCCTAAAATCCTTTCCCAGCCTTGCACCCCCTGGAGAGAAAAAGTTGAGTTTTTAAACATCGTAAAGCACGGCACCACTCCCTCACAGGGGGTTACGAGCTGCGTGCTCTGAAGGACGGGCAAGCCCTCCTTCCCGGTGGCACGTAGCAATGTTCTTTTTCATCGGGCCTCTCCCTGACTCTTTTTGCTTGCACCGACTGATTTTATTTCTGCCCTTAGCTGGTTCAGCTGGGCTGTGCAGCAACGTGCACGGTGCAGGGAGCCGAGGCGCTTGGGTTTGCCTTCTCTGACGAGCAAAGGAAATCCTGGCAAACTGACGAAGGGCACGCATGACGAAGTGTGAAACTGTAGTGATTCCTCAGGTCCTATCCTGTCTGAGCACTAACCGAGAAGGATTTATCCCCATGGGGGAAATGGAGCAGGTACAAAGATTTTATTCTCCCCCCACCCCTTTAGGTATAAGGGCTTGTTATAAATAATACTCGAGTCTAAAGGATGTGAATGAGGACTTTTATAGATTTAACATGAAACTCTAACAACTTCTTCCACTAAAGCTTCTGTCAATAAATCATTTTTTAATTATAAGCTTAAATTATCAGCTAAGCATGTCTAAATGATCTCTGGAGTGATTTCTGCTGTAAGATGTTCAGAGCGATGTTAAGGAGGCCTAAGAAGAAAGTTGTTCTCCTTCCTGTTGAAATGCTTTCTCTTTTTTCCCACCACCTCCTGGACAACCACCCAATGCACGTGCGTCAGATGGGATACGAATGAAATTCGGCCCACCCCTAAATTAGGGACCGTGCAAATCCATATCCAAACATTGTGGCTCAGTTCCACCTCTGATATATAATGAGAGCAGTGGGTTTGATTTAGTGCTGCCTGCCGCGATTAGCTCGCACACCAGAATTTGTCTTGGTGCAGTTCCGCAGTGCTCAGGTGCCCCGGAAATTATTTCGGGGTGGCAACGCACATTGGGGCCGGGGAGAGTCCCGGGGAAGAAGGACCGGCTGGGTCACAGCTCGCGGGATCCCGTTTGAATCCCAGCATCCTAATTTTACCCACAGAAACACCCTTTTCTGTTGTCTGCACCCGACAATCCGGAGCAGGATCCTTCCGATTCTCCAGGGAATCATCAAAGCCCAGAGAAAGACGCATGGAAAATAGACGTGTGAGATGCTGCTGCATTATGTCGGCTGGTGCTTTGATGGTGATGGAGCTGGAGAAGCAGATGCGGGGCGTTGTCTGCTCCTGAGGCAGCGAGATGGGTATAGACAAATTGCTGCTGTTTCGTTAACTGGAAGGGAAGAGCTCCTCGCGGGTGAGGCATGCCCCTCATTTCAGACGGCCGTCAGAGCAGGGCCCTTTGCTCCGCAGATTGCTCCCTGGCCACTCAAAATCAATTCAAGAATTATTTTCTTCTTTGCAGGAGGAGGATTTATAGCTTTTCTCATCCCTGAGCTTCCCGTGTTCCCCTAATTAATGCAGTTAATCAAAGCTGTATGGCCCATTGACCAGGTGAAGCGCCGTGAGCGGCGCACAGGCTCTGCCCCAGCCGAGGACCGAGGCAGGAGCTGCATCGCTCCCTGCAGCAGGGCACGGTCTGCACCCAGGGGCTGCGCGGGCTGGCACGAAACGGAAATAATTCAGAGCATTTTCTGGTACCTTTTCTGTTCCCGGAGAAGTGCCTGGCCTGTGAATTGTTGCTGGAGACCCTGTGCAGACTGACTCACTGCTCCTCCTGCGAAGGAGTAGCAAGTCTCTCCGTGTTTTAAGAGGTCTGGAGATCTTCAGATGAGAGCTCTATTGGTATTCCATGGCAATCCTCCTCAGCTCCTCTTATCCTCCCCAACTAGGCTCTGATTTCTCACTTTCTTTTCCTCTGCCCCGATTAATCTTATTTCATGGATTCCATGACAACATAAGCATCTGAGGTTCTTGCTCTTCAAACCGTTAGTGAATTATGTGCGGGGAGATGGGGCTTGCTCAGCCCCCGAACCACATTAACCAGATTATGCTATGAAGGTCGAATGCAAGAATTAAGCGGAGTTTTGGCAGCACATCATTTTGCAGGGAGGTGCAGTGGCTCTTTGTTGCATAATATAACCACCAGCTCTCCGGACTGTCCTGGGAAGAAGGATTTCATCTCTCCTTCCACCTTCCTTCCATCTGAAAAGAGGAAGAAGAGCAGGAGCCCACCCAAGCCCCTCCACGGGGATCTGGGCTGGCAGGCAGGCTTACAGCCCTGCCGCGTGATGCTTGAGCCCCGGCTATGCTGCAGCCGGAAGGATACCCCATTTTTGTCACCACTAAAGGAATTGCCAGTTTATTCCACGTGGTAAGTGGTCCTCAATTACTGCTGGCAGAAAGGAGAAAGTGTCCCTCCGAAGACCAGCCGGCTTGGGAGCATCCTGTCTCCTCTTTCCCTTTCCATGAACGTTCGATTTCAACGGGCACCCACTGGAAGGGTGCCTGCAGCTGGGGAGGGATGCCCAATAAACGGGTGGATAGCAGTGAGATTGGGAAGGACGGGGGGGTGGCGGGCCCAGGGGGAGTGATGTTGGTTTTTCTGGGTCTGCCTCCCTTTCGGCTAATGGGTGTCTGCCAGCCAGGCGGCTAATAGGGTTCCGTGTCACGACGGGCAGGCAGCGGTGACGGGGTCAGCTGGGCCCCGCGTGGCTCCCGAGGACGAGGCCGCTCCAGGGTGCTCCGCTTTTCACCATGGCTCCAGCACCAGGGCAGGTTTGCATTCATGGGGAGCTTAGGTCTCCCCCCAGCTTGGGCTGTGAATACCCCTGCCCCAGCCTGGTTAAAGGCTTTTGTCTGTGCTTAATGATGTGGCTGCAAATTTACCCTTGAGGAGGTAGGAGCTGTAAATAATGTTGTTTTTTAGCTAAAAGCCTTTTGAATGGGATGCTGTTAACCCCGAGCTTTCCGGAGGGGCTGTTCCTGCAAGGTGCCGGGAGCCCTCGGCTGGCACAGGCAGGACTGGGGGTGCAGGGGCATGGCGGGCAGCTCAGCACCCCCAGGATGGTGCCTGGGCGGGACTGGCAGCCTGGGAAAGCTCCTGGGTCCTGCACCCCCCTTTGCACCCCCAGGCAACGGGGAGGGCATGCCAGTCCCTGGGCTGCGTGCCCTGTCACCTGTGTGGTGGCATTTGAGCTAAAGTCGCCTGTGCACACCCTTTTGGTGAAAAACATCCCTGTGCCCCCAGCTTGGCTGCCAGATTGGAGACGGGGGGGGATGCACAGAGCTGGGGGGTGCACAGAGCTGGAGAGATGCACGGGGCTGGGGGATGCATGGAGCTGGGGGATGCATGGAGCTGGAGGGATGCGCGGGGTTGGGGGGATGCACGGGGCTGGGGGATGCATGGAGCTGGGGGATGCATGGGGTTGGGGGATGCATGGAGTTGGGGGATGCGCAGGGCTGGGGGATGCATGGAGCTGGGGGGATGCACGGGGTTGGGGGATGCATGGAGCTGGGGGATGTGCAGGGTTGGGGGGATGCATGGAGCTGGGGGATGCACAGGGCTGGGGGATGCACAGAGCTGGGGGATGCGCGGGGCTGGGGGGATGCATGGAGCTGGGGGATGCACAGAGCTGGGGGATGCATGGAGCTGGGGGATGCATGGAGCTGGGGGGATGCGCGGGGTTGGGGGGATGCGCGGGGTTGGGGGGATGCATGGAGCTGGGGGGATGCACAGGGCTGGAGGGGTGCATGGGGCTGGAGGGATGCATGGGGCGGGAGGGTTGCACAGGGCCGGAGGGATGCACTGATCCAGGAGCTGCTCTTGGTGTCCCCAGGAGCCCGGAGGGTGGGAGCAGGTCAGGACCCACGTTTGCACTCAGAATCAATACGGTGGGGCCACGGGAAATGCACCGTTTGAATTCCCGTCCTTCCGGCAGCAGTGTGGCTGTGAGCAGTGCTGTGAGCCACGAGCACTTCTGGCAGAGGTGGCCAGACTCCCACCTCGCTAATAACTACTGCAGACAAGGGCACATGAGCAAAAAATACTATGTGGCTGCAATTGGAGGGGAAGGAGATCCCCCCCGGCAGGCTGGGGTGCTCCCCCTGATGAGGCCAGGGCTCCCAGGGTGATGCATTCAAAACGGCGTGTGAATTCGGCAAAGCCCCCTCATCCCGTGTCTCGAAGCAGCATCCCAGAGGGAGTTTGCTCCTTGTAATGTCCAAATTTAGAGGCTTTGACATGCGATCCCCCGAGGCCCCCGTTGCTGCCGACACACATGGTCTGCATTTACCCTTCCTTCTCCTTCCGCTGAACACGTGTAGCCTTCAACAGGTCGCTTTGTAAATTCCTCGGTATCTGAACAGCCATCTCCTCCATCTGCAGAGCTTTCCCTTAGTCAAATAGTGACTCCTCACTGCGAGTTTGTTTTTGAAATTGAAAAGATTCAGTAAAATAAGGGTTTTGCTGTTGTTCAAATAAGTGCTTCCCCACTGAAATGGTGACATTTGCTCTCAGACCACCAAAGGACTTGCTGTCTCCCGCACAGGGCGTCTTGGCTCCAGCAGGATGCTGCTCGCGTACTGTCGTTATGAGGTTTGGCATTTAAAAACGTCCACCCTCAGTTTTAAGAGTGTGTATCCAAAAAAACCTCATTTTTTTTGCCTGTGGAACCACAAACCACTGGGGCTCCTGCACCTTGAGGGTCTGCAGCCCTCTGGGAGACGGCAGCGTTAGGCTGCAGAATGGGTTTACGGCGGTTTTCCCAAGCCAGGTCTGGTGTTACCTCTGGGAAAGAGGGACCGAGGTTCTTGTCTGTACAGCCCCAAGGTGTCGGTGTCCCCACCCCTGCCTGGGGCTGCCATCCCCCATAATAAACAGTCACTGAATTGTCTTTTCTCCTTCCTGTTTTAATCCAGGAAAGCTTTGGACAATTTCAAGGCGCACCTTTCTCTTTGCCAACGATCTCTTTAAAAGGAACAGAAATAGGGCAACTCAAGTGCACAATGCCAGCGGCAATCCAAAGCATCCAGGTAAGAATATTTTGTGTGCTCGCTTTCATCTTGTCTGGCCGAGCCGCTCTAAACATCCCGAAGCCTGGAGGTAGAAGCACATGTGCCATGCCTTTTCCATAGCCAGCCCTCCAAAATACCCACATAGTCCTTTAATAATGTGAAAAGCAGATGATGTATGAGACCCTCGCGGGCTGTTAGCACTCCTATGTATCACTGCTCAGGAGTTTAGTAAAGAAAATTGTATTAGCGGCCTGGAAGAAGAGCGGTTTCCCTCAGAGCTCTGTGGTCTGGGCAGGGGCACCAAGGATGCTGCAGCCCTGAGTTTTGGGAGATGCCTGGTGCTTGTTTGGCAAAGAGACCTGCTAGGAAGCTAGAAAGCGCTTCTGACCTCGCCCAATTACTCTGTTATCGTTAGCTTTTGTTGCCCCGTGGCGGTGCAGGTACTGGGCATGAATGCTGATTGTTGTTATTTATTAATTACAGCAGCACGGAGGGACCCTGCCTGGGCTCCGGGCATCGCCGTGATGGGCAGGGAGGACCTGCAATGCAAACGAAATTAAATGCAAATAAAACGAAGCCACCCATGGCGATCACGAGCAGAGGCGTTTGGTTGCGGTCACCCAATGCGGGCGAGCACCCAGGGTTTTGGGCAAGAGCGGGTGCCGTAGAGCAACCCACCTCCCGGGGAGCAAAGAGGGGTCTCCCGCGGCAGCCGGGGGTTCCTGCGTGCGTGGCTGCTCGAGCCGGGTGTGCTCCGTACGGGGGGCCGGTGCGCTGCAAAGGGCCGCGGGTTTCGGCTGTGCTTTCGGTGGGGGTCTCTGTTCTGCGGTGAGCTGGATCCCTCTGCCTCGGGTGGAAGATACATCTCCAGCAAAGGGGAAGTTAACTCCTATAATTATCCCTATTTCTGGATTTTTAGCCATTCCTCATTCCCTCCCTCTCCTAACTAGGCAAGAACAGCTGCGTGCAGCTCCTGCATCCCCAAGCCTGCGCCCGTTGCCGGAGGAGGAACGGCCAGGCGGGCACGCAGCGGGTTTTCTGGGCACGGGGAGCTGTGGTGGGTCTGTGTTTGCCCCCTCTCGTGTGCTGAAAGGCCCCTGAGGAGGGTGGTAGGCTGAAAGGCACATCAGTCCTCCAGCCTTTCTTTTCCCCCACTGCGCCCAGCGTGTAAGTGTCACCTCGCACCCGGAGCACCTCGGCTGCACGTAGCCGCTAGCGTGGCTTTGGGCCACACGTGCGTGGCCATACTCATGGTTTACTCAGGGCTCATAGCTCGGGTGGAAGCCTGCCCTCAGCAGCTACTGCGTACCCGAAGATCTGTCGTAGGGATTTCAGGGGAGGTTTCCATACCCAGCTCTCTTAAAGCCATAGACTGGCAGATTTGGATACCATGTCCCACGATTGTAACTTAAGATCATGGCTCATTTGTTTCTCAGCCTTCAAGTTACTCATTGTAGCCTGCAGGCTTAAAAAAGCTGCTGATTATCCGTCTGGTGCTGCGACCCGTGCTTTCTGCCTGCCTGCTGGAAGAGCGATCCTTTTCTTAGCGAGACATTTGTTTTATACTGTTAATATTCAGAATAGATAAGTTTGTGGTCTTGCAGCTTGGGGACTGTTGCTCTGAGATCCGACACCCGGGGTGTGGGGCTGGGAGCAGAGCGGGGGGACACCTTCTTGTCGAGGCACACAAATGTGGGGTGAGAAGAAGAGGTGCAGCATGTAGAGGGGTGCCAGACGGCTCTCCGCGTGCCTTTCTGGGGATCCACGGCCAAAGCATGCGGTGGAGCGGGTGCCCCTTGCTTTGCAGGATTATTCTGCGGTTTATTATGCTGAAGGATGCTGGCACATCCACGCCGTGCTGGGCCGGGGCGGCTGCGGTGCTGCTCCGCCTCCGGCATTAACCAGGGTGCAGCACATCCCAGTGCACCCCAGTTACCCCACTGCACCCCAGTACCGGTGTCCCCAAAATCCCAGCCAGCAGGCACAGAGGGAGCGGAGGGGATAGCTGATGCCTGTGGGTTAACTGGTGAATGATGCAGGGTAAGGTGCTGACCTCGGGTTTGTGGCTGGGGGACCGTCGGCGGAGCGAGCACAGAGCGAGCACGGAGCGAGCGGGTTGCCACATCCTGCACCGTGGGGCTGCAGGAGGGTTTGGCTGCTCGTGGGCTCCTGGTCCTCCCTCCCTGGGAAAGCCGGTGTGCCCTCACCGCCGAGAGAAAGATGATGTTTTATTCACTGACCTAGAGCCGGTTGGACTTTGAACTGAAGTGGTATTTAATTAAGAAGTGCTAAGTTTTCCGCTCCAGCCCTTGTTTGCCATCTGGTGTAACAGGGAGAGAGTGGGCTTTTTCACTGTTTACTATTCTCCTTGTTGCTACCAGACCAGACCTGGACCTGGGGAGTCTTCAGTGTCAGCATCCAAGTGTGTGCTTTTATGCACAGTATATGCAAATGCTAGGTAATTTATTTTATAAAACTATTTTTATTGCAGTTCCCAGCGCTCCTAGTACCAGCTGCGATGAGAATCACTTGGATGTTAAAGTGCTGTCGACAAAATCGTTCCCAGCGGCACGTATGCACAGATGCACGTCTCCCTTCCTGCCGAAATTCAAGGTACTGGGAGGATGAAGGCGTCGATGCAGCCGAGCCCTCCGGAGACGCGCAGGGGTCGTTTGGGGACAGAAAGCCTTTAACGAGCCACCGCCTCCGCGCAGGGTCTGCGGGAGACGTGCTCAGACTGCAGGAGCCAGCACCGCCGGCTCGCTGGCTGCTTCGGCAGCGCGGCATGGCATGGGGCGACGCCGGGCTCTGCCTTTCCCAGCGCATAGGACGGGGAGGATGCGGCTGGACCTAGGAAATAGCTAAACCCGGTCTTGGCGGAGAAAGGCTGATTTAGGAAGAGCTTTCCTTTTAATTTATTACTCCGGAGTGCTGCTTACCCGCGGGGTGTCTCACGAGCGCGGCACGTCCCAGCCGTTGAGGCCAGAGGGACGGTGAGCATCGGAGCACCCACAGCCCCCCGAGCCGGCGGGTGGGCTGGCCGGGCAGGAGCGCGGGGGATGGCGGCAGGGAGAGGGGGCTGGCATCTGGAGGGGGTTTGGCTCATCGGCAGAAGGGAACCTGGCAGGAAGAAGTCTGGGGGGGCTGTTGCAAAGGAGGCGGCTCCTGGCGTTGGTGTTCAGAGGTTTGGCTCAGCCCTTTGCAGGGAGATAGGCTGTTAGCCGTTCCTGAGCCTCGGAGAAATGGCGGGAGGAGGTGGTGTGCTGCCAGCCGGCGCCCGGAGGAACTCGGGACCCCCAAAGCCCTCGGGAAGGAGAAGTGCGGGGGTGGGAGATCGGGATGGCTCCAGGATGGCTCCAAGGATGCAGACGGAGATGCGGGAGCGGAGGAGGGCTTGCCGGGGCCTGCTCACGTGCCGTCTTGGCTTGCAGGCGGAGGAGCGCGTGACTGCGGGGTCTAAAATGCAGGTGGTCCTGCCTGTCTGGATGCCCCTTCTGGCAGCGCGGGCAGCGGTGGGGCTGCCTGTGCCCAGCCCTGCCTGCCCCGGCAGCAGCACGTCTGCCGTCCCGCGGCTCTGCAGCGGCTCGGGGCGGCCGTCGGCACGGCTCTCCCCATCCCGCCACGGCTGCTCGGTGGATCAGGGGTGGGAGCGTGGTGACAGCCGAGTTCAGGGAGGAGGAGTTAACAAGCAAGGAAAATAGGAGATAAATAGCAAAAGAATGCTTCAGCCCATTCATCCTGGAGCCTTACTAAATGTACCATGAATGATTCCTTACAAAATTGAGCTGTATGTACACTTGCTTGATGGCACTGCAGTGAATTGCTTCTTTAGTAAATCTGTCATGTATGCGTAGACTTTATGGCTTTTTTTTAATGTAAGAACTGTGCATCTCTTCAGGTTGGATATCTCTTGCCAGGAGCCAAATTAGATTCCAGTGCGTCGTCCTGAGTCCCTGGTGTTCATGCTGAGGGCTGGGGCAGGTGTGTCTCTGCTCCTGGGATGTCTCTGTGCTTGCCTCGCATGCCGTGATGTTGCCAGGTCCGCTGTGGTTATTCTGTCACCCTTTGCCCCAGCACCGTGACGGTGCCTGCGTTACCGGCTGCAGAAGCCGACGTGGCTGGCAGGGACGCAATCAATGCAGCAGCAGGACCCCAGGCGTGCCCCGTGGCAATGTGGCTGTGCTGCGTCTGGTCCTGCGCCCACCCAGGCACCTCTGCGGGGCCACGGACGGGTCAGAGAGCGTGCACGAGTGCCCTGGAGTCCCGGCACGGCTGTGGGTGTGCAAGGCATGTGTGCAACGCGTGCACCCAACACGTGCACCCAACGTGGAGTCCAGCACGTGCATCCAACGTGTGCGTACAACATGTGCATCCAACGCATGTAGCCAATGCCTACATCCAACACGTGTCCTACACCTGCATCCAACACATGCATACGTGTGTAGCCGATGCGTACATCCAACACGTGTGTCCTACACCTGCATCCAACACATGCATACGTGTGTAGCCGATGCGTACATCCAACACGTGTGTCCTACACCTGCATCCAACACATGCATACGTGTGTAGCCGATGCGTACATCCAACACGTGTGTCCTACACCTGCATCCAACACATGCATACGTGTGTAGCCGATGCGTACATCCAACACGTGTGTCCTACACCTGCATCCAACACGAGGCCCAGGGCGAGGTCCGACACGCGCATCCACCGCGGGGCCCCCGGCGTGCCCCCGGCCAGGGGCTCTGCAGCCAAGTCGCGCAGCCGTTTCCTCATCCTCATCCCCGGGCAGTGCGGTCACTGCACGTGTGCCGTTTGCAAACTGCACCACAACCTTTCCATGCCCTGATTTCCTCCCTTGCTGCTTCAGGAAGGAGATTTCTTATTTCTTCTCGCTGGGTCACCGAGAGGGTAAATTCATTAGTGCGGCTCCTGGATGGATGGTGCTGTTAAAACAGAAAGTCTTACTGCTATTTGTAAGCTGGATTTTGCTTTGAGGGCTGCTAGCAGCCACGCTCCCAGTGCCGTGCTTACACGCCGTGCTCCCAGTCCATGGGACAGGACAGGTATATTTTCTAAGATACTTTCTTTTCCATAAAAAGTATTTGATTGTGGTATTGACAGAACCACTGATGTAAAAGGGCAAGGAAATATTTCCAAATGGTTTATCTGGCAGCTGTAAATTTCATCTCATGTTGCTTATTGACCTCTAATTGTTTCCAGTAGTAGCGGGAGACAGGAAGATCAATAGGGCCGGGGAGATAGTTAATATCCTCCCGGTGCACTTAACTGTAGTTAGAAAATACTGGAATTCATCTTCCTGTGATTTTTAGCAGGTTTGTAATTGAAACGTTGGGCACCCGTATCTTGGACTTCTCCCTGTGCTGGGTTCTGTATAAAGCATTCATTTCCCTGCTCACCCCTTCTCCTCGCCCGGTCCTGGAGGCTCTGAGCAGCCTCGTGGTTCTCCAGCTGCCCTCCCCTGGACAGAGGAGCTTTAGAAATTCAGGAGACCCTAATCTAGGGGAAAGATGCAAATCAAACTCTTCTCCCGAAGAGCCTGACCACCTCATTTGCTCCGTGACGGTGGGGGTTGTGTTGTGGTTGCTGAGCAATGAGGAAACGGTGTGCCACCAGCTGCAAAACAAACATTCATTCTGCATGTATTTCCAATAACTCACTCGTGTTGGCTGCCAAGAGCTTTCCAAGGTCTCCAGAGCCTCATTGCTTCTCTCTCTTTCTCCTCGTGCTAACCCAACCAAACCACCTTTCCCCGTGCCCGGTAAGCTCAGCAGCCTTTCCGTCCGGCGTAAGGCACTACAAGCTTCCTATGCTGTAGACAGAGGAATTTTTGCAATTTTCAACTTGATGATTTCCTGTCACCCGATGAGCCGAAAGGCGTGCATGTCCCTCGGCTGCACATCGCCTGCCCGTGGAGGTCTTGCCGTCCCACCATTCGGGTCGGGCTAGCCTCAGGTGCCCGGAGGCCGGCATGCCCAGGCTCCGGGGCGATCAGCAAACCGTGCTGGGCTGTTGCACCAAAACCTGCTGCCCGCATCCTTGCCGAGAGCCCGGCGGGGCGTGCGCCAGGCAGGCTGCACAGGCAGCGTGCGGGCAGAGTCGGCAGCACCCTGGGCATCGCCCCGGGTCCACGCAGGGGGCTCCCCGTGCTGTCCCCAGCTCTGCCGGCTCTCGCACCGACTCCTACCACCTTTCCCCGTGGCTCCTTGGGTTTCTTCCTCCGCGCAGCCCTTGCTCGGGGTCAGCGGAGCGGCTCGCTTTGCATCCCGGCCGCCGCGCACACCGAAGGGTGCATTTACAATGCAAACATAAGGCTTGCTCAGGAAAATAGGGTGCACCCCTCCTGCCCCTGCCTTTGCAGGGTGCTCCTAGCTGGGACCCCCCAGCCCACCCGCGCCCAGGCTGCGGGCAGCGGGCACCCCAGGCACCGCACACAGCCCCTCGTTAGCACTGCTTCCAATTAGGGCCAGAAAAAGCCGAGGAATTTTTAGCGGTCCTTTAATCATTTCTGTTACCCCACAGCAGATACGTTTGGATTTGGGCGGTAGCTTGGCATGACCCAAACCGAACTGTTCTGTTGCATCTGCGGGCAGGGAATGCGACCGGTTTGGGTTTCCTTTAAAAGGGAAGGAGGAGGCTGCACAGGCGTTTCGCTATCTCCAGGGCTCGGGGGTAGCTGGTGTGAGGCAGCTTGTGCAAAAGGCACTTGGGAATCATCCTTGCGACGAGTTCACCCAGATCCTGTGGTCTGTCATAGCCAAAGGTGAGGCTGGTTTTATTATCCCTTTCCAAATCCTGGAAGTAGCCCGGCCCCGGTGGGAGCGGGGTGTCCTCCCTCCTGCAGCATCCCCAAATCCCACAGCGTATAGGGTTGAGAGGTGACGGCACCGAAATCCTCCCGTTACCGCAGAGCAGCCCTGGCAGTCACCCTGCCGCAGCTCAGCCCCCCCAGACCCCCTGCCCACCTGCTCCTCCACCAGCCCCTCCTGGGAGGGGTAAGAAATAAACCCCTGTTTCATGCTGGAAATGCTTCTTTTCATTTGGCGTGGTGGTGGAGTTGGTCCATCTAGCACGGGACCAGCGGCGAGGCAAGAGCTGTGCTTCAAACACGACAAGTATCCCTAATAAATCAGCTCTCCGCCAGCTTTCTCAAAGGATTTTAAAAAGTGCATAAGGATTCCTGTGGCTGGAGCTGTGCAGGAAAGAAGGGGCTGAGAAAACTTGAGCAAAAAAGGAAGGCGAGGGGAGCCGAAGCGCGGTTGAGTGCTGATGGCCGCCCCGAGACGCGGGAGAGGATGCAGGCGTGAGGAGCATGGGGTGCACGGAAGGAGGTGTCCGGAAAGGCCCTGGAGTGGCAGGGAGAGAGGGGACAACCGGGTCTTTGGGATGGAGAGGGACCAGCCTGCAGAGGCAGACGGATAGCCCAGGGCACCTTCGCCCCTGCGAAGGAGGGAGATGCTTTGGGTGAGCCCACAGCCTGCCCTGGGGTGGGGAGTGGGTGGCCATCAGCCGGCCGGTCCCCTCCCCGGGCCACCTGCAGGGCCACCAGCAGTGCCCCTGCCCGCGGAGGGGCCGCACGGGGATGCCGCTCCCCAGGGGAGCGGCGATGCCCCCGACTGTGGTCCGAACCCGCTGCAACGGCAGGGCTGCAGGTGACGGTGACGGGGTTATTGTCTGCCCGGTGCAACACAAACAGCTCCCCGGCTCTGCCTGTCATCATGAATCACGGCAGAGCAGTAATCTTTCATTAGAGCATTCAGCGCTAATTGCTGGCAAAATGCCACGTGCCTATTTTCTCATTTTAACAAAACATTTATGCATGAAAGATTTAATGCCAGGTATCAAGCATATCATTGTAAATTTACCACTAATTAAGCCTAATTAAAATAATTAAATGGCTGTGGAGTCACAATGTGAATTAAAATCACATTTCCTCTTGTGTGCGCGCCACTCTTCTTGCTGCCCTTACTTCAAATTTAAGATACAAATATTTTCCTATTCTGATTCGTGCGAAGTGCCTGTGTGGCAGAGGGGATTTAATCATTAAGATAATGCTGGGATTTGATGGTAAGTTTTTCAATTTCGGGACCTCTTGAGATTTTTCTTTATCTGGATGAAGTATGGACAATTTGACAAATCTGTTCCTCCAAGCAGTCACTTGCTTTTGCATATTCATTACTCATTGGATTTTTAATCAAAGTCGCTGATGGACCCTTTGCACCACAAATAACTCGGTCATGAATAATTGATGGTGTTTAGCTGCGGGTTGGTGGGTGCGGGGGGCCGCTGCGCCTGGCCCGCTGCACGCACCACATGGCGCTGCAGATGTTCGGGTTTCACATGTGCACAGCTCATCAAACCCAGAACCGAGCCGGACCCCTGGGCGGGCGCCGTCCCTCGGCACGCCATCTGCTTCCCACCCCGCGCGAGGTGAAAACAAACCTCGGTGAATTGTGGGAGCCGGGTTTGTTTTCCTGCTGCTGGTGCACGAGGCGCTCAGCCTCTGGTTTCTCCTTTTTCTTCCTTTTGCTGGAGAAGCTCTAGCCGGAGTTTCTGCCCTGTTTTCACGGCCGTGGCTGACCAGGGGCTGGGCAGCTCCAGGGGATGCTCTGGCTGGGGGCTCCGGCTGCACCACCCGCTGCTGAGACGGGGGTTTCTGGGAGAAACACCCATCCCGGTGCCCGGAGCGCTTCCCCCCAGCTTTTTCAGGTGCCCCCCACGCCTCCCGTGCACAGCGGGTGCCGGGGACCCCCCCAAGGCTTGCGGGAAGCCTCCCACTGCCGAGCTGTGCTTGGCAGGGACCAGTCCCCTCTGCCCCGGCGTGCCCATCGGCGAGCACCCCGGCCCCTCCGGCAACGCCTCCATTACCGCCCGCGCCCGTGGTAGGGCTGGTTCCCCACGCAGTGTGGGGTGCCTGTCCCACGCGTGCCTCCCTCATATACCCCTGACGGGGGGAGCGCCTTTCCCCCACCCCAGAAAACTGGTGGTTATAAGATTGCCGGGTGTAATTGTTTCTCACCCCTCGCGTTTAGCTGGCCTGGCTGCAGCGCTGCAGGAGAAGCAGAGCAAGAGACGCACTACAAGTTAATTAAGGTGCTGGAGGAGCTGGAAGGATTGCTCTCTCACCACCGAAACAATTAAATGTGAAATGGCTGTGGTTTTGACCTAAAAGGACATGAGAAGGGGAAATCATCATTGAGCGACCGACCGAGGACATCCCTGGCAGCCCCGAATTGCTGCCGGCCCGGGAAGGCTCCGGGCACGCGTTCATCCCGCGCGGCTCCCTGGAGCAGAGGTGGGAGCGGCGGATGGGGTCCCTGCAAAAGCCCCGGAGCACCGGGAAAGAGCCTTCCTCCCTGGGTGACCCCCTGGCCTCGCCGGAGGCTGGATTAAACCCTTTGTGCTCGGGGGCTGCTGATCTCTGGGGTCCACGGGGAAAATGAGAAACTGCTCGGGAGACAGGGGGAATCTCTGCTTCAAAGGGGTTTGGTTTCTCCTAGAATCATTATGAATTTTGGAGGCCTGCTAAAAGAGCTGGCAGTCTGCTCCCGGGTTACAAGGCTGGTTGTGAGGAACCCAAAAAACCAACCCTACTTGCCCTGTAAAGGAGTTTTCATTATCACGTTGTCTGGGTGCACGTCTTGGTGCTGCTGCACCGATCCGTGCCGCTGTACGGCGCTGGCCCAGTCCTCCACCGGATTGCAGGGGTGCCGGGAGCAGCTCAGCTGGCTCAGCTTTTGCAGCGGCGTGTGTGTCCGCTTTGCTACCGGCTGAAGTGAGCTGGAGCCTGGATCTGTGGGGACGAGTCCCTCGCAGCCCTCGGGGCATCGCCCAGCTGCTGCCCCATCCCACCGTGCCCAGCCCCGCGTGGGCAGCAGCGGGTGTTTGACTCCCATCTGTGCCCTTTTCGGGGGGCTCGGGAGCAGCGGGTGCTCCCACCGCTTGCCAAGGCTTTGCTACTAGAAACCCTTTTCGCTTTCTTGGTGCCGCCGGAGGAGACAGACCCAAGAAGGGCTTTCTGCTGGGAAAAAAGGTAGCAAAGAAGTGGGCACAGATGCCCAGGGCTCCGTGTTTGCCCAGGGATGGTCAAAGCCTCTGGGGAGCCTCAGGGGTGAGCCTGGGGGGAGCTTCTGGAGCTGGGGCAGCACGGGAGGCTGCAAAGCAGTTCCTTCTGCTCCTAAGATCTCTGAACCTAACTGGGACAGAGTCGTGCCAAGTCTCGTGTCGGTGCGTGTCTGATGGAGACAGAGTAAGTCCTGAATTTCTGTGCCCTGCCGCTGCAGAAGTGGTGGCTCTCCCTCACTTCGAGGATGCTGAGCTTGGAGACTCCCCCTCTTCCCGAACCTCATCCTCATCCGCGATGTAATTAGCAGGCGGTGGCAGCCCTGACACGCCTCTGCCGGCGACACGCAGCTTGTCGGCTGCTGATGGGGATGCAGGCGCAGCCCTCCTGCTGTCGCTCTCCCAAAGGCATTTGTCAGTCGGTGTCAACACGACACGTGGGTGCACAACCTGTCCTGCCTCGGGTCTCAGCAGCCCTGCGGCTCTTTGCTTCCTCCCGCCCGGGCATGGGCGGGAGGAGGAGTGTGGTCCCCGGGGGGGTGTCACGGACCTGCCACCAGCAGCCTTCCCGCATCGCTGCTGGGTGCCGAATGCATGTTCTACGCGCTTGGATGGAGATCGGGTACCAACGAGTCTCCGATGCTTTGGGAAGCGTCCCTCGAGCGTGCCAGCAAGGCCTGGCAGGTCCTGGAGGTGCGGCCGCTGGAGTCAGCCAGTGTATGGCATGGTCGCAGTTACCTTTCAGAGCCGAGGGACATCTCTGTGTCCCCATTGCCCTCGAACGACCTGGCCCATGGCCTGAGAAACCCAGAGGCTATAAAACACCAGTGGGGTGGGTGCGTGTGCCGCGTGGGTTGCTGGTGCACGGGGAAAGAGTTATCTGCCGTCCCTTCTCTTCCCTCGAGGAGCGGGACAGGACCCTGCGTTTCGCAGCGATACCGGTCTCTTGTCTTTTTTTTTTTTGCAAGAGGAGGGGGTTGATATTTGTTATCCTGCAGTGCTTATTCAAACGGGCAGCCTGGCACCGGGATCTGACAAGGAGGTTGACAGGGTAAAAGGAAAGGGAGAAGGAGGGAGGCTGGCCGGGGCGGCGATGCATTATTTACTGCTGCTCTCACATGTGTGGTCTCAGCCAGGTCTCCGATGCGGCATAATGGATTGCAAAGCCCCTTTGTATGCTCGGTGTGGCCGCCGCTATATTTTAGACTTGAGTCATTCAAGTAAACCCTGGGCAATGCTCTGCGCAGGCTGATTAACCTTTTATTTCCCAGGAACTGACTCATTTTCCCTCGCAGCGTGGTGTCCCTCGCCCTGCACCCTCAGCCCGCCCTGGCTGCTGGGTTTTGCCGACTGGCCGGGGAAGGGGCCGGGCGCAGGGGGTTTGGTTACCCAGCGCTGGGGTCCCTGCAGCGGAGGAGCAGCAGATTGGCCCTATCCCTGCATCCTCTAATCCCAAATAAACTCCCTTAAGCTCCTTGGCAGTGCTGCCTGCTGCAGGCGGGGACACCGTGGCGGTGGCAGTGGCGGTGGCGGTGGCGGGGGGACCAAGCGGGGGGCAAACAGGCACCAGGAACAGATCCGGACAGATACAATATCCCGCTGCTCCGGCAGGACTGAGATCTCCCAGGCTACAGCGTGGGAGGTTGGTCTTAAATGGGAAGGAAGAGCTGCACATTTAACCCTCCTCCCGCCTCGGGCTGCAGACAAAAAGCGAGAGCGGTGGAGGTTATGGGAGGTGTAAGGGGACAGGCAGCGAGCCGGGGTTCGGGGATGGGTGCAAGCCTGCGTTGCTTGTGCACCCCAAATGTGGGTGACCCCCCCCTTCAGCCTGGAAGCTTGCCTGTACCCACTGAGCTTGCGGTAACCCACAGCTGCAAAGTGCTGCCCATTTATCTCCTTCATCTCGGTGGTTTGCAAGATGAGGTTGTATTTCTCTTTTTATAACCCAGGGAAGAAGTAGCTGGGTTTGTTTTTTTGTTTTTTAAAAAAAAAGGTGCTGGTTTTCTGAAGAGAACTGCCTGTAATTGTTTCTGTGAAGGTAGATGCTCTGCAAGCCTACAGGGAAAAAGCCCCTCTAGGTCCATAAATAATTCAGCTGCTCTGACATAGACTGCAAGCATGTCGGAGGAGTTCCTCTGCTGCAGATAAATCCATTGACCCTTGTTTGGTTTGAATCCTGGAGATGGAGCTTCCTGTGTGACTCTGCCGTCACCTGCCCGCAGAAGCAGAGGAGCATCTCGGCATCCTCCGCCTCCCGGCGATGGAGCTTCCACCGGCCACCTCCATCGGCTTTGGGCCACCGTCCCGAGAAGTGCCCGCTGCTGCCCGCCGCCCTCCGCTCCTAAGGGGCACGTTGCTGCAGTCCTTTGGCACCTCTCCTCGTAACTATCGCATGAATAATTAACTCTTCTGGCTAATCACTCTGGAGCTTTGCACGCTGAAAGGCAGCGCTTCTGCTTCCTATTAAAAGCAAAATGTTATGGCATTATCGCCTTGGCCTGATGGGACAAGCCATGCACAGTCGTGTGTCTTCCCAGTGGCCGCGGCATCCTCCCGCCACAACAGCGTCCTCCTGCCACGACACCATCATCCCTCCACGACAGCATCCTCCTGCCACGACAGCATCCTCCCGCCACGACACCATCATCCTGCCACGACACCATCATCCCGCCACGACAGCATCATCCCGCCACGACAGCATCCTCCTGCCATGACAGCATCCTTCCGCCATGACAGCATCCTTCCGCCACGACACCATCATCCTGCCATGACACCATCATCCCACCACGACAGCATCCTCCCGCCACGACAGCATCCTCCTGCCACGACACCACCATCCCGCCACGACAGCATCCTCCCGCCATGACAGCATCCTCCCGCCATGGCAGCATCCTCCCGCTACCGCAGCATCCTCCCGCCACGACAGCATCCTCCTGCCATGGCAGCATCCTCCCGGCACCGGAGCCATCTGTGCCAGGCAATTACATTGCGCTGTAGAGCCCTGAGAGGAGGGAGAGCTCCTGCAGCCATGGCAGCTTGTTTTCTTGCTACAGTCGGATCCGCAGAGCGACAGCATCCCTTAGCAGGGCAAATAGTGGCCCCGCTGCACCCGCAGCTGCGCAGCGCAGCAGGGTACCGGCACGGAGATCGCTCGTGAGCCCCCAAGGGGTCTCGCTAGCCATGCTCCGCAGTGCTACTGGAAAGTTGTTTCAGTTTGGGGTTAAATTCAAAAAGGGAGGAAGACAAAAATCATCTTTTCCTTGTTTCCTGAAGCGCGATGGCTTCTGAGCTACACAATGCGCTGCCAGGGCCCGTTTTCCCAGTTGTTTGCTGGGCATCGCGTCCTTCCCCGAGTGATAAAACTAACGGGAGCCCTTTTACAGACACAGGCATGTTATTATAAAGGTATTCCAAGATACCTCTTCTGGCACAGTTATCCTCCCCCTTGTTGAACGCACTGAAAAGACTCAAATGCTTCAAATGGATTAAGCATTTGGTTTTACTTGGATTAATTTTTTTTCCATGAATATAAACCATTTTGCATTTCAAAATCCTTCAGCAAACAGAGCAGTTTGTCTTTGTGTTTGCTAATTTAAAAACAAATATTTGCCTGCCAAGCAAATATAGTCTCTTAGGATGTGCTATTAATAGGATAATTAGGCAGCCGGTAATGAAAAGGATTGCTGGTAATTATGGCAAGATTTGTTTTGGCATTTGAAGGCAGAAAGGGAGGCTGAAGTGCTAAAATCTACCTTAGAGTTAATTAGTGCTATTAGAATACACCTGAAAAAATAGGCCAACTAATGAACACTTCAGTTTATTTTTAAAGAGGCCGTGCAAGTATTTTTTCCACGAGGTATTTAGAAAGCAAACAAAACCCTCTTTCTTCCAGGTTTCCACGAAGCGTTTCGGGTGGGATGAAGCGTCACTGCCCGGCGGAACGGAGTCGCTGGGAAACCCCCGGCGCAGCGCGGCTCAAACCCCGGCGATCCGGGGATCCCTTCCCGGCCCCGGCAAGGCTTTGGGGTGCAGGCTGGGGATGGTTTGGCAGCGGGCGGTTGCTCCGGCATGGCGTCGGGGAGTTTGGCCGAGGTCAACGCGAAGGGGCATTTTATTTTCCAGATGCAGAGCAGAAAGCTTCCTGTTATATAAAGCCTCCCCTCGCTCACGGTTGAACGTTACGTGCGTTTGTTGGTATACGAAAAAAACGTGGCGGCTGGCCCTGAAAGTATTAATTAGAAAATTACATTTATATAACCCTCTAATCTGTATTTGTGTGTTGCCAAGGGCAGAGGCAGAGGTAGGGGAATTACATCCAGATTAGCTCTGAGCCAAAGGAAGCCCAGATCTGAGATTATTTTGAGGGCAGAACTTGTAAAATTGTAGCAATTCGGGGGAAAAGAGCCAAAATTAGGGTTTTTTTCCTTAATTCTCCCCTCCCACAATTTAAAAAAAAGAGAGAAAATGAATGGAGTGAGGTGGTGCCTTTCAGAGGTTACTGGGTAACGGCCCCGGAGCCGGCTCTGTAAAGCAAGAGGTGAGATTATAGAAAAAGCTTATTTCCAGCTGAACATGGCCTTCAGTTTCCTAAACAAAATTGCTTTTATTCTTCTCAACATGTGTTCAGAAAGATTAAAGAGCTGTAAGCTTGCACAGCTTAATAAGAGTATGCATTAGAAGAGTGGCCTGGAACGGCAGCGCAGAACAAGTCCACCCCGGTTTGGGGAGGATTTGAAATCCTGTTTATTGAATTATAAAGAACCTTAAAGGATAAAGGATATTGAAGTAGGGATTTTAATACTTTGTGGTATTTGGGGGAGTTATTCGATCACAACAAATCATTTAAAAAGTATTTTGTGGGGCGGGTTTTTTGGTACGCGGGCGGAGCGTTGAGGGAGCAGGACTGATGATGAAGAGTTAATTGAAAAATAGGACATGGCTCTGATCGCTGGATCGATTTGGAATCCGATCGCTATAAAGAATACATTTTCTCTGTAATTATATGGACAAATTAAAGATGAAGCCTGAAGGCTTTGGTAGATGCTCTATTAGCTGAAAATGTCGAGCGGCAGCAGAGCTCTGCCTGGGTTTCCTGCGAGGAGGAAATTTGGGGTTAAGTTAATTTGGGAAGGCAGACGTAGCTGAACGCGTATTTTTAGTGTGTCAGTCGGGATGGTATTTAAGTTCCTAATAAGATCTGGGGATAGGCAAATCGCCGGAAAGCAAAGTGGTGACCCAAAGCCCTAGAATTTCCCTCCAGCTCCGGGGAGGCTGGAGGTCGACCCACGCTGCCGGAGCGGGGCTGGGGCTTCGCCTCGCTTCCTCGCATCCTCGCCGTCCTCCGTGGTGATGCGCGCTGGCAGGAGCGGGATTAACTACGGAGTTTGGGGTTTGCTGGGTGGGTGGATTTGCAGTTTCGAAGCAGCCCCGTTGTCTGTGATAACTTATGCTGTTCTGCTCTGTAAGAGGATTGGGCAGATTAAATGAAATCATGAGACATGCTATGCAAATTACATCCCAAATCTGATTTTCTGTCGGGGATTAGGGTTAGAATATTGGGAACTGTAAACTTTTCCCTTGTCTGGTCTAGAGGGTGCGCTTTCCAAATGAGTCGGCGAGTGTCAGCTCGAGAGCCGCAGCTGGTTCCTCGGTGTTTTCAAGCCTGGCGTTTAACAATAATAAAAATAAAACACCCCTCTGCCGCTTTGTACGGAGCCCGGCAGCCCTTGCGCCATCTCCCGTGCCCCGCTGATGGGATAATCTTGCTGCGGTGTCCCGGATCAGCCCGCAGCCCGCATCAGGACGTCTTTGCGTGCCTGCTTCCACCCGGCATCGGGCGAGCGGCAGGTCTCCGCTCCTGGTATCTCTGGCCTCCGGATCCATCGGTGCCCGTGCTGGTAGCAAATTAGCGCTTCTGCCAACCGCCTCCCCACACCCGGGCTGCTGCCGGCGCGGGCGGAGATGTAAATCTCTTAAATTTCCCCAGTGCTGTGGCCAGGGATCTGCTGGAGCGGCACATCGAGTTACTCGACGTCCTTCTGAGCTCTTTTGTTCCATAGCCAGGCAATGAGTGATGGATTGGAGGAGGGAAGGCACGAGCAGTGCCTGCAGCTCCCCGGTTTGCAATCCTCCCCGAACAGGTCTGGTTTTCAGGTGCTCCCTGTTCTTTATGTTGGGCAGGGACCAGCCCCAGCAGCACAGCGGGCTGGGTCAGAGCCCAGCGCGGCGGCTCCGGCCGGGGAGCGGCTCCCCGCGTTGTGCGTGCTCCTCTCCAAGAGACGCGTTCCTGCCGCGCACCCAAAAACCGGGTGGACAGAGCAAACAGAGAAGAAAGCGGCTTTGGTACGACCTTGAAACGTGACAGGGCAGCCCAGCAGTCCCTACGGGGACCTGCCGGGTCGGGCACAATGCCGGCAGGTACGGGAAGAACAGGCAGAGCGGGACAGAGCCGGCACCAAATTTCTGAGTAAAGAGATAAATAACAATAAATCTGAATCGTTCCATGGCTCAGAGGAATTTGCAATGGAAAATAGGTTTTGGCCAGTTACGACTCCCCGTAGGGTTCGGCAGCCAGACACAACAGCACTATGGTGTATACTGGGGGGTGAGTCTATAGAGCTCCCCTATAGCACCGTGCCGTATATACGGTGTGACAGCACCGGCACGTGTGCACGGGTGCACGGAGCAGCCCTGGGACACCCAAGCCCCCACGCCACCGCTCGCCGGTGCCGTTACCCGAGTGGAAAGTGATGGTTGCCCGCTTTCTGCAGGCGAGGCGCGTTGAGTGCTGGGCCCCCGAATTTCAGCCCTGGGCCGTAGGAGGGGGGGGCAGGGACAGACTCCCCCCATTCCCCCAAATGCCCCGTCCTGCTGCTCCCCCCCTTTCTGCACCTCCACTCGGGCTGAGTCTGTGCCTGGGAATAACTCAGATCTCTGACTGATCATTAACCCCTTTAGACGTCCTCGTGTTCATTAGGCTTCATTATTTTTTTGTTTTCTTTTTAAAAACCCCGGATTGCAGCCCGCGAACAGCCCGTCCCGCTGGCCCCTCGCCATTTGTAGAACGGCTCCATTTCTGCAGCGGCCGTTGGGGCTGTAAATCAAAGCCCTTCCCATTAAAGCACAAAACCACTCAGGGAGATCCACACAGGTTTGGGGCTCATGCGGTTTTCCGTGGGGTTTGTCAGGATGTCATTAGAGCTGCTGGGGGCCAAGTCCCTCTGGAGCTACCCTGTTACGTTGCAACGCAGCCAAACGCTTTATTGCATTTAATTTTAGAGGTTTGCTGGGCTCGTGCCTGGCCTCTCGCAGAGCCTGTGTGCACGCCTCGTGGGCTGCGAGGGTTTCTGAGAATAAACCCGGGTTTTGCCGTGGGGAGAGCCAGGTGCCAGCGTCACGGGAAGACCGGTGTGCGGGAGGCACGACCCTTCCCCTTGGGGCACCAGGGGAGCCGCTCACGGACCCCCGAGGACCACGCAGTCATGCTCTGGGGAAGGATGGGGATGGTCCCGGCAGCAGCGGGTCCCCGGCCCCGTGCCATGGGGCACCGGGCTCCCCACTGCCCCGCTCCCCTGCCAGCTCGGGGGGGGATGCTGCCTCCCCCCCCCAGGCACCGGGAAGCTGCGTTTGGGTGCGTGTGCCGGGAAGGGACCACCACTGGGTCTCTCCTCCCGCATCCCGGGTTTAGGAGCTCTTTTGGGAGCCTGGAGGGCTCACAGCACCCCCAAACACTTCCCTGCCCGGTCCCCCAGCCCCCCCCTGCTACCCACGTCCCCCGGGGAGCAGCGCAGAGGCTTTGCAGAGCTGCATCCCCGGGCAGCTTCGAGCCAGCCACATTTTAAGGGTGGATTTGAAGGGAGAGGGGGCCTGGCAGGGCAAAAGCAACAGCCACAAAAACAAACACCAACCTCCCCGCATGCACTTTGTTGGGCACGGGGGGGGCTTGCGCCGGCTCCATCGGTGTTTGATGTCCTGAGGGCTGGGGTGAAACGCTGCTTCGTGTAGCACGGGACACGCCGGGCTGCACTTTTTGGCTCCCGCGCGCTGTGTGTTTCTTTTTAAACATTTCCAGCCTGGTTCAATTTGTTTTCTATTACCATCAGCTCCGGTGCCTGTGCAGTTTTGTTGATCAAAGCAGAACATGTTGGCTGACATCGAAGCGCTTCCAAAAACCGGGGGACGGGGAGGGGGGGACGGAACACGGCCTCTCCGTGAACTTGCTGGAAAAACGACGTACCTCGGGGCTGCTAATGGGGTTTTTTGGAAGGCGCTGGCCCTTGGTGGGACCCGATGCCATCATTTCATCACAAGCGATGGAAATCGAGGCCAAAGTGGGTGCACGCTTGGGGATTTTTCCCTCGGCACGGTACAACCGCGTGCCCTGCACCCGTGTGCCATGGCTTTCAGTGGAGAGAGGAGGATTCCCATGGAGGGAGCGTGGTGGTCTCCTCTCATGGGAGACGGCTGCGATCCCCAGGGGACCCCTCTGCCCGCAGGCTCGCTCCCCACCCTGCCGCTGTCGAGTTTCTCAGCTGCGCTGTCTGGCCAGGATTAGGCAACATTAGCGGCCGCAGCTGAAGGTTTCCAAAGGCAGATGTAGGAGCTGGCATCGCCTTGCCGTTTTTATTTGGTTTTTTGATCCATTCCTGGAATGTAAATTAAGGCAGAGGAAAAACATATGGGGCCATATCCTGCTGCTAGATACGTGGGCACCCGTCCCGCTGGCTCCCACATCAAGGGGGGCTGCACCCGATGCTCCGCCGGCTCCAGCAGCGGCTGCTCGTGGCGGGGAGAGATGCTAAAGGGTTTGGGGTCCCGGGAAGTGGATCCCAAAAAGCCTGAACACAGAGGCAGGGCTTCCCCCTCCCCTTGAAACCGGGATCCCCCCGCGTCCCGGTGGGACGCGGGGGGATCCCGGTTTCAAGGGGAGGGGGAAGCCCTGCCCGAGGGGATGCGGGAGGGAGAGGATGCAGGAGGGAGGGGATGTGGTACCCAGGGACACCCTCCGCTCCCCGCCGACCTCAAGTTTCCTCCGGACGAGGATACCATTGGGCTGTCACCACGAGGAGAGCCAGGATGTGTGAAACCTCTTCTCAACTCCTGCTCTGGCTTCCTGAATCGCTTCGGGCTCTAAGTCCCCCTCTCCCCCCAAAAAAAAAGCTTTGCTAGATTTGTGCGTGGAGAAACCGGCTTTTGCAACGGGTTTCCCTGATCCGCTGCACAACTTGGGGAACATGCAGCATCTCTTCGGCATTGGGATTCATTTATTCAGTGTCTCTTCCAGTTAGCGTGACTTAAGCATCCCTGATACTTGATATAGGAGATGGTAGCTGTCAGGGAGAACAGCCCTGTGAGCTGTACACCTTCAGCATCCTCCAGAGCGTGTTTAAGAAGCTGACACTAAATAATACTGGATGAAGATGCAGAAGTGCTGTTTTCAGGTAGTAATGTGTGGTGTGCGGCAGTCGCCTGGCATTTCTCCTGAAGTTTCCGTGATGTCTGCGATCTAATCATCCCAAATGCGCTTCTTGAGCAGAAAAGGCACAGGATATTAATGTTTGGGATGAGAAAAGCTTTTCTTCCCCAAACGGTGTGTAGGTGCAAGCTGGAACCCCGTGTTCCTCTGGTTCATCGCCACTGTCCCGGAGTTTGCACCCCAGCTGAGGGGGAGAAGCATCACAGCACGGGCTGCGGGACTGGGGTGGCTCAGCCGCAGCCGGGGAAGGGGCAGTGGGAGCGGGAGCTGGTTCAGCGCCGGGTGATGCACGTGGCAGCAGCACCGTTGAACCGAGCACAGCACCGGGAGAGGGGCGAGGGGCTGCCTGAAAGCGCTGGCCAGGGCGACGGCTTTTTGGGGTGCCAGGACTGTGGCATCGCCCACTGGGGATGAATCGGTGCCCCGGGGCCACGCTGCTGATTTCAACAGGCACCGTTCCTTCGCTTCCACAGAAACCTCCCCCTCATATCTTTTACCCCTTCCCAAAAATCAGGGCTGTGACGTCGGGTTTGTGTGCGGGTCAGGCTGGTCTGAAGCCGGCCAGTGCTTTCAGATTTGGGTGGCTTGAAGCGATGTCCTCAGACCCGCCGTGCTCCTTCCCGTGGCCAACCACTGCTGGTCCAGCCCGGGCTTTCTCCAGCGTGCAGGTTTCCAAACGCGCTTTATTCTGGGTGCCGGGGCGATGCTGAGCTCGGGAGCTGCAGGAGCTCGGGGTCCTGCAAGGGGCCGGGGCCCCGCACCGCCGGGGTCCTGCTGCCTTTGGCTCCCGTCGGTGCGAGCTCTCCCTGAAACCCTGAACCGCGTTGGCCACTGCCTAACCAGCTCCAGCTTGGGTTCGGTGTTTCGTTGCTCGCTATTTTTTAATGGAAAAGGCCTTTTGGTCACGTTATTCAAATACGGGATTAAAATGTAACTGCCTGAATTCAAAGGTTGCCATAAGCCGCGGTCCCCCCATGCCCCTCTGATCTGCCCTAGCACTCCAGCTAAAGTCTCTCTCCAAACCCACTTTAAATTATTCCAGAAAATGGCTTATTGCTTCTTTTGTGTCTTGCAAATTTACGGGGGGGAGGGACTTTTTATTTTCATGGATTAATCATCGCAAGGGGAGCATAAAGAGTAAGTCATAATAATGGGGGTTTGAATTAAACTTCTAAACTTCAAGCCCCTAAGCCTAATAAGATTAGAGCGTGCATACCTCCGGACCACATTAAAAGGTCGCGTTCGCCGCCCGCGCCCTTCGGCAGCGTCCCGCACCAGCCTCCCGTTGCACCATATTAAATGGGACCTTAATGAAAACTTCCAAGAGATGTTTATATTAATTCCAGAGGAAAAACTCGCAGCAGAAGGGATGTACGGAGCTGATGCTCTGGTTTGGGGTGAAGTTCAGCACAACAGGGGGCTGTGTTCGTGGTCCAGCCTTGGGTTTTTCCAGGGTGGCTTTGCCACCAAAGCGGGCGGTGGAGATGGAGAAAGGACTGTTGTGCCCAAACATCTTCCTTTCGAGTCCAGATCGGCTCTGTGCTGGTCGATATTAAGGTTTGCCACTTCTATCAGAGAAAGCCGGTAGGTAGACCACACGGAGAAGGATTTATTTGTGTTGTGGAGTCACTTGGTGATGTCCACCCCGGGGGTCTCAGCTGAGGCAGGCACGTGCCTTTCGGAAAGCCCTGGAGAAGAGACTCAGCGTTTTGTTTCCCTCTCGGAGGTAGGAGATAAAATCTGATCAGCATCCCACTACCAGCAGAGGTGTGGGTCCCACCAGTCTGCCTCATCTCCAGAATTTTCCCCTCCAACCCCTGAAAAATGTATTTGTTTTAACCCATATTCAGAGGCAGTAAAGGAGTTTATGCACTGTGGTTTTTCTTCCTGTCAAACAGAGTAAGGAGATTACTACGCTGCAAATCTGATATAAAAGATTTCTTTTAAAGTCACTGATAGAGCTCAATAAATAATGAGCTCAGTGTCTGAGACTGCTTCACAGAGATATTAGACTATAAAAAAATTTAAATGGCTGTTACTTAAAGTTAAAAAAAAAAAAAAAAGCAAAACCCAAACTGTAGTGTATTGCATAAAAACAATACCGGTGGGAGAAAATGTGAAGTTCTGTCTACAGGAAAAAGAAACATTTCAAATTGCTCTCTATTCACACCTGAATGCATAATGGGTTTGAGCTGCAAGTTTACATACATTTGCAGGAAGAAGACTGTATTTGAAAGAGAGAGCCAAGAATTTGTGTCTCATTTCCAGGAGACAACAAGAAGGCTGCAGAAATGTTTTTATGCATAGCCTGCGCCTCGCCAGCGGGTCCGATAGAAGGAGACAGATCTGAGCTCTTCTTGTTAGGGAGTCGTGCAAACACAGCAGATACAATGGGGTATTTTAAGGGGTGCATAGCAAGGGCGGGATTCCTTCTTCAAGAAAATGAGGAACGGCTTCCCCCAAACTTCAGCGTTGGGCTGGGGCACCGGGGAGCGAAGGCTGGAGGAGCCCCGGCCTGGGGAGAGCTCCGGTGCATCCTCCCAGTCGTGTCCGAGCAGCGAGGAGGGAGCAGATGCTGCTGCCGTGCCTGGGACCCCCAAAGCCTGGGGTGTCCCCCTGCATCGCTTCGGGGTTCTTGCTGCCGGGGAGCAGCAGGTCTGGCTGCTTCCCACCCCGGAGGGAGCAAAGCCGGCCAGCCCCGTTCCCGCGCTGACCGTGCTGTCCCAAAGCTCCTCCTGGCACGTGCCGTGGCTCTGGGGATCCCTCCAAGCAGCCTCCTCCAGCACCCGGGCAGACGGGTATGAACCATCTTTTCCTTCCTTTGCTGTGCACTGTGGCTCTCAGCCCCAGAGCGCAGCCTCTGTGGGGGAAAACGCTTTATTTAAGGCTGGGAACTGCCCTTGGAACGCTTTTCTATCCTGACACGGAGCCCTCGAACAGGACCCACGGCGCAGGAACTGCCCTGAGGTGGCTGGGGAGGGGTTTTGCCTGAGCTGACACTCTTTCCATCCCTTGCATGCCAGAGCCGTGCCAGGCATCCCTCCATCCCATATATGCCAGAGCCATGCCGGGCATCCCTCCTTCCCATGCACACCGTAGCTGTGCCAGGCATCCCTCCATCCCATATATGCCAGAGCCGTGCCGGGTATCCCTCCTTCCCGTGCATGCAGGAGCTGTGCCGGGCGTCCCTCCTCCCCATGCACGATGGTGACATGCCAGGCTTACCTTGCCATCGCCCTGTGGGATCCCGAGCTGCAGCACCCAGCTCGGTGGGAGCCACATCCTACAAACCTGCCAGCACCCCACGCCGTGATGCTGGCTGGTTGGGTTGGGGCCGTTTTGGGGTCGGGAGCTGGGGGCCGGCCGGGCTTTGGGGAGACGAAGGAGGTTGCAGCGAGGATCAAAGCCTCACATGGGCTGGCTGAGCCTTTGTATCAGGAACCGGCTGCCAAATGGCGGGGCCACGGGGGTCGGGAGGCAGGACGGCCACGGAAGGTCCCCATATGCCGGGGACGTAGGGCTGCCCGAGCCCCCCGGCCAGCTCGCGGGCCATGCTCAGCAGCTGCGGGCTGTAACTCCTTATCAACGCTGTCAATAGGATTTGCTTTGTGTCGCTGGGAAGTCGATTAGTCCACCAGCATCCAGCCTTAACAGGGAAATAACTGGATGTGTAATTAAATGTTTAGAAGAAATGAAACAACACAGAAGGATAAGCATCTGCAGGGCTAAAGCCTGGCGATCGCCTCGCCCCGGCGTTTTATTAAATGTCGCTTGGTGCTCAGCCAGATTTAGCTGCAGCAGCAACATGACCTTGTCTGTCTGCATGACCGTGGCCCGCGCCGGCGCTGGGCCTTGCTTTTGGGGCTGTTTCGCTGGTTTTTGTGCCACGTCCAGGGCTGGCGCAGCCCCAGGGCACTGGCTGCGGATGCAGGGAGGGCTCCTGCCCCTTGGGCGCTGCAGCCCTGGGAGGGAAACATTGCTCCGAGGGTCCAGGTCCGCAACCATGGTGCGGTGAGAGCTGTGTCTGTTAGCCTGAAAAGAAGGACTTTTTTTTAAAAAAAAACAATAGTTTTGCATCTTTATGTCAGCCACAATGACGCTGATGTTTGCAACTAACACAAAGTTACCAAACTGCTGCTGTAAAGCAGCGCTCAAAGCAAAAACTTACTTTTCTCTCCATTTTGCGGCAGTTACTCAGTTATCGGCCGAGGTTATCCCCTCCTCTTGTTTGGGGGCAAACAAATAAGCATGTTTCAGGGAGCACCTTGTGCCTGACCACGGGTGTCTGCTTGTGGGGTGCTGGGAGCCCCAGACGTGGGGTCCCGCAGCTTGGGCATCTCTGCCTGGCTGGAGACAAGGGGAGGAGGAGGAGGAGGAAGGGTGGGAAGCGGACAGGGGGTGCAGCAGAGGTGGGGAGCATCGCTGGGCAGAGGAGGACCCGCATCTCCCATGGGGAGGGTGGAAGGGGCAAAGGGGCCGCAGGGGCACGTGGCAGGATCGGGGCCACCCAGTCTGGGGGCTGCAAACCTATGCTGGTTGCCCAGCTAATCAATGTCCTCCCTCCTTCTAATGTACAGGAAATGTGGCCTTTTTTTTTTTTTCCTCTTTGTTTTTGCTTTTTCTTTTAAAGGATGCATGCATTGCATATCCATTTTAACCCAGCCTGCCCCGGGGGATTTATAGCCTCTATCCAGTTTTATTGTTGATACAGATCTTTATCTGCCCTGGGCTTATAACTGACATTTAAATTACACTGCAAACAATGAATCAATATTTATGGATTACTGGTCCAATACATTCGCCAAACGAGTTGTTATGGGATTCTGTCTCCCGGCAAACAGGACAATGAGGTCAAGGTCAAGGCTTTGTCTAATGAGAAATAGGCACAGACAGGAGCTGCCAGCCCAATATTGACTGCCTAATAGGAATGCATTTATGTTAGTCATTTAGCCAAATGTATTGAGCTCTTTGTTAATTTTCTCATTCTTGTCATTTTCCCGCTGATAATTGTTCATAATTTAAAGCCCCGAGCCGGAGTGTTTCCCTCTGCCCGTAGCAACCTGGAGGAGCGGGGAGAAGGGCCGGATGCCAGCGCGGGAGCAACGCCCGTGCACGCTCACGTGCACTCGTGCTCGCACGCTCACACGCACGTGCACGCTCCCCTCGCGCACACCGCGTACGGGCTTGCGTTCCTCTCATTTTTGTGTTTCCAGCCCTGCTTTTCCGTGGGAGCGACTGCTCCTGAGGGTGGTTATCAGCGTCAGCAGCTGTCGGGAAATTCAACCTGGGCTCCAGGAAGCCAGAGGAGCCGAGCTCATTCCTGCGCCGCTACCGAACCCTTTCTGGGTTTCAGCCTCAGATGGGAGCTTGCGTGCTTTTCATCACCTGAAATCAGGAGTCAAGCTGGCAAAAAAGGACACGGCGCTTTCCGCCCCCCCCCCCCGGCCCTGTTCTTGTATAATTCTGGTGCATATTGTGCTTAGGTATCTGCTGTCTTTAAGCAGCAATAGCACCGTGGCTGCTTGCTGGCTATTTGCGCTCCTGTGCCACTTAGGGTTTTATAAATACTGATTTTTTATGCTTCTCATGGTCCTTGGAAAAGAGGGGAAGACTGTGTTTTATTGATGAGAAGGCTAAAATTTGTTAAAATTCAGCTTCTGGTTCCCAAAAGCAGCGAGGCGCTGCCAGCTGGGTGCCAAGCCGAGGGCAGCCGCCTGCTTGATTTTTCCCGTGCAGCTTCTCCAGGCGCGTGCACGAGTCGGGGAGCGTCCAAGGGCGCGCGGCAGGAGAAAACACGCCAGCTCTCCTGGCCGGGAGCTGCCGCCGGTGCTCGTCCCTCGTCCCTCTCGACACCGCGGTGCTCGTCCCTCCTGCCACCGTCGCGCGCGTCCCCCCCAGCCACCACGGCGCACGCGGCCGTGGCCGTGGCCACGCTGCGGGGACGAAGCCGCTGCGGGAGAGGAGCTCCCGGGGAATCGAAGCATGGCAGGGGCACGGGGCAGCGTCCCCCCCTCTTTTTACCCCCCACCCAGGTCAGCCCCGGCCCCCCAAGGACCTGCACCCCGAGAGGGAGGGGGCGGCCGGCGGGGCAAAGTGGAAAGCGGGGTTTGGGGTTTTATTTTTCGCGGCGTTTCTTTTGGAAGCTGTGTTTATCCCCCTTGTTAAACGCCAGATGAAAAGTTTCAGGCCTAAATTAGTTTTGTCCTCTTCCCTTCGTTTATCTACATTATAATAATCCCGCGCCTGCGAATTGTGTCAATTATTCTTTCCTCTGGGCGAGCCAAGAATTCTTTGTTCCTCGCTAGTTTACAAAAGTGAAATATAGGTGAGGTTTAGGACCTTTTAATCCTCCTATGTAATTACTGTTCCCTGCAGACACCGCAGCATTTTACAATCGCTGCGTGTAGCTGCTGGGCTCAGATTAGACACACAAAGTCCCTTCACTTCATCAAAGGTTTCCTTATCTGCCCAAGACAGCGAAACAACAAACGATCCACAAATCTCGCTGGACCCGGTGTTTATTTGACCACCGCCGAAATAAATAAATTTGCTGTAGCCAAACACGCCGGGGCCGGCGGTTTCCCTGAGAACGGGGGCTCGGCAGGCGCCTGGGTGGGAATTTTCAAGAGCGTGAAGGGCCGGGGACTACAGTGGGGCTTTTGAAGTGCTTTTTCCACGTTTTATGAGCCCAAATGAGGATGAAACTAAAATGACACGAAGAAATAATCCCCCATTCAGCCCTGAAAGGATTATTCTAATTACTTTGATTATTAAAGATCAGACAGATTTTTTTTTTTTTTTTTTTTTTTTGTCTTTTTTTCCAGCCTACGAGCTGAAGTAAACCAACCTCGAAATACAAATCCTCGCTGGGAATTGAGGAACGTCTTAAGTAAACAGCGGGAACAAACGGGCTGTGTGACGGATACCCAGGGTCCGGCCGCCGGGCTGGGGGCCCCCTTTGTGCCGGCCTCAATAGGGGCTAAACGCCCCCCGAGACCCCGCTCCGGCTCCCCAGCGAGGGGCCGCGTCTCGCCCCTTTCAGATGCAAATACGAGTGGGTTTCTCCTTTATCTCGGCGGTAAGATGGTGGTGTCAAGCTGGGCCCGGATGAATAAAACGCAGAATTATGCTTTATTGAGATCTGGGGTGTTTTTTTTTCCCGGAGCCCGGCTCCCGCCCGCTGCCTGTGCCGGGGAGGGGTGGGCAGATGGTCCCTCCCGACCCCCTATTTATCACCCCGCAAAGGCTCGCTGGGCGCGATTCGTTTAAGGACTCTGTTTGTTTCTGCTGATGAGGACGGTTAATTTGCACAGCGGTCTCATTAGGCCTAAACCACCAATTAATTTCTTTTGTTCTCATTAAACGGCTGATTCCTAAACATTTCTGCAGCCACAATGGATGGCTCAAAGCCGCAGCCCCAGCATCCTCCCCGGCTGCAGCGGGTACCGCTCCGCAGCACCCACGCCACGGATGCACTTGATGCTCCCGAACCCAGCCCGCAAATCCGGGCGTTCAATGCATCCATCCTGCCGGCGGCCGCATCGCCGAGCTGGGAAATGAGCGTGCATGAGTCCTGGGGCACGGGGGACAGGCCTGCCCGGCGGGCAAGCCAAAACACAGAGCTTTTCCCGTCGTTTCAACATGTCGAAAATGAAGTTTTTTGGGTTTTTTCGCTCTGCGCTCCATTATGGTTTTATCTGATTACGGGTGCGTTCAGGCCAAGAGGAGCTTGCGGCTTGTTTTCCAGCTTGGCCACACAATTTGCAGCTGCATTGAAGAGTCCTTGACTGTCTCTTAGCGATTTAATGCCAGAAAGTGTCAGCTTTTGTCTGGTAGTGACGCTAGGGCAAGTACTTAGCCTTGCTTGACATTCCTGCAGTTCAAGCTTGCTTCGGAGAATTAAATACCCAAGGTGAGGTTACAAAACGGCTCGTCTTTTACCAAAAAATTCAAAAATAAAAATCCCGCATGGTCGAGATAGATAGATAACCATTTTGCCATGGCCTTACACCAAAACCTGCTGCAATCAAAGCACTTTCCGGACCGCTGGGCTCACTCGCTCGCTCTCAGAGCGTGGCTGGGATTTGTTTTCCTGCGCCGTGGCCGTGCGGTCAGGCACAATTGCTCCTTTAAAGCCGCTGCCGGGGGTGGGAGCGCGGGGGGGCTGCGTGTCCCCTCCCGGCAGCGGCCGCAGCGCGGTCGGTGCTGGAGCCCACGGCACGGCGCGGTGCTCAGCCGTGCGCCCACACGGATCCTTCCCTTCTTTTGCTTGGTAGCGGTGACTCTGTGCTTCCCTGCGTCAATATTTCCTTTCCTCTGCTGTGCACACTTTGTTCTTTTCCCAGCAGTTCGAAGAGCTGCTGCAGGGAGATAAAATAAAAGAGGAGCAAACGCAACCCTTCTCGGTCAACTCCTGAGCCTGACACGTCGCCCTTTGCCTTGCCTTGGGTGCAAAGACCGATTTTGTTCGTCAGTCTTGCAGTCACCTCTGCTTTTTTAGATGCTTTTTTGTTAGTTACTCAGCGGGAGTGGACAAGGGCTTGCTGTGCTCCCGCCCGCAGCTCGGCTAACATCAGGGTCACTCGGGCTGTTGCCCTTTGGAGACCTCCGTGCCGGGGAAAACATGCTGCCACGGCAGCGCCGGAGGCTGCGAGGTCCCTCTCGAAGCATCCTCGGCAGCTGGCCAGAAGCTGGGGATCCCTCACGCTAATGGGGCGCTGGGGCAGCCCAGGGATGGTCCAGGGGACACTCTGCACCCCGCCGTGACGTCCCCAGCCTGCTGCCATCTGGGGTGCAACCAGTGTGCGTCTCCATTTCGAGCTCTCCCCGCGGCTGCTGGGGTTGCAGACGGGCAGAAAGAGCCACGTGGGCTCCCGCTCGGTGCAGCAGGGGCTGTGCCGCTCCTCCATCGGCTGCTGAAGGGAAGAGGGGCCAGAAGCCGTCCCTGCTCCCTGCAAAACCTCCAGCCTGCCTGTCTGGCCGGAGCAGACACCGGCGGCGGCATCGGTGGAGAGCTGTGGGTGACTGCTGCACCCTGGGGACACCAATGCCATCGCTCAGCAGCCGGAGGAACCTCTTTGGCACGTACTCCATCGGGCTGATGGAAACAGGCATGTGTTTCTTTTTAAAAACATATTTGGGGAAGGGCAGGTGGGGAAGAAGCCTGTAGAAACAGAAAGTGAGCAGAGCCCCGATGATTCGGGTGGCGGCAGCGGGTGGGCTTGATGCAAGACAGACCCACAGCCGGGACCCCCGCCGGCGCCGTGCCAAGATGCTACGCTCTCCGGGTGCTGGGGCAGCCTCAAAAGGGATTGCCATCCAAACACATGCGCGGCCCAAACCAATTAACCTTTTTAATATAACCGTATCCTCATGTGGCTATCCATTACAGTCAATTAAGAAGAGCTGTGGCTAGGTATAATTACCACCGGGCCATAAACCGAGCTGCGAGCAGGCGGTCTCCCCGGAAGGGGACAGGGACGAGGGGTGGCTGGCGGGGACGCAGGGGAGGTTACAGCCCCGGCTTCCCACTGTGGAAGATTGCGTGACGGTTCAAAAGCAGCCAACGCTGTCAAACAACAATTGCTTATTGTGTTCGCTGGGTTTGCCCGGATCTATGCTGTCGTCGTGGCCCAACGGCATAAGCAAACATCTGCTGGGGAGCACGGTGGCCGCCCGGCAGCGTGGGGAGAGGTTTGCAGCTCCCTGGGTGGGAGCAGGAACCCTGTCCTCGTCCTGCCGGGGACCGAGCCAGGGCCGGGGACCCTGGCACGGTGATGCCGTCTCCGCACCGGGGACGATTCTCAGTGCAAAGCGCCCGATGGCTCCTGGGCACGTCCTCTCCTGCTGTTACTGATGTCAATAAAACCCTGTTGTGGAAACAGCCCCCTCCCAAGCGGCTCGCCCCGGTGCCCCCACTGCTGCCTGCAGGTTTTCTCCCAGCGAGCTGCAGAGCCTGCGCCCGGGATGACTTACACACCTTCCGAGCAATTTCCATTTGTCTCTGTTACCTGGAAGAAAGGCACAATGATCCTTGACAAGGGCCCCTTGTTGGGCCGCACCACCGCTCCTTCCTGCATTTCCTGCACCTAATGAAGACAAATGAACATTATCTTAATCTGTTCCAGCAATTCCCGGTTCCAGCCAGCACCGGGAGAACGGGCAGTCACCCCTTGCTTGCTGCGCTGGTGCGTCAGAAGCAAGCTGGATGTCCCCGCGAGGGTTCCCAGAGGAGACCTGGCTCGCTGCTGTTTGCGCCATGAATGGGGCTTTGCTTTATTGCTTATGAGCTGATATCTCTTGTTCCCCTTGCTGGCTTTGCTGTAAGGCCAGAGCTTCAGCTCAGTTCAGGCCCCTGCTGCAAATGGTGCTTTGTGGCATAGAAGAACAATTTGGTCCTTGCCAGGAGGACAGCAGTCAAAGACCGCTCCACATAACGTCAGGACAGATGGGAAAGGTACTGCGCCCAAAACTGCAAATTGTTTAAAAGAAAAATTCATGCCAGCAGATATATGGCTGAGAAGAAGACTTTTCGGAGCAGGGCATCTTGACGATGTATTCCTGGTCTGCAGGAGGAGGATGCAGAAAGGGCAGAGGTGTTCAATAGCTGTTGGTCGGGTGGCTGGGAGGAAGCCAAGGGTTGGGATCGGTGGTTGGTGATGAAAGACTTCCCGGCCCCGCAGTAACTCGCACGAACGTTAAGCAGTTGCTAAACCCGGGCGTGTGGAAATCGGCAGGTCCGGTTCAGTTGCAGCCAAGGAGCTTTAAAAACAGTTGGCCAAGGGGAACAGTTGGGCCATTAATGTTGATTTTCAATAAGTCTTTGAACACCGGGGTGGTTCCAGAGGGCTGGGAGAAAGCTAATGTTGTGCCGGTATTTTAAAAGGGCAAACAAGATGACCCAGGTAATTACAGGCCTGTCAGGCTGACATCGATCCCGGGAAAAATAATGGAACAGCTGATACGGGACTCAATTAATAGAGAGTCAGAGGAGGACAGTGCAATTAATGCCAATCAGCGTGGATTTATGGGAAACAGCCCTTGTCAAGCTCTTGCGATAGCTCCTTGATGAGATTACAAGTTTGGTGAATAATCATAAATGTCGAAGCGATGGGTTTCGTACCGTCCCCAAGTTCCTGTTTCGTACCGTTCCCAGTTTGTACTGGGAACCCGAATAACATGAAGGCACAGAGCGCACGGAGGGTGGCCGGGGGTCCCCGGAGGTGCTGGCGCTGGGGACCACTGGACGTGCCCACCAGTGACCTGGAGGAAGAACAGACGTTGTTCCCTGGGGGGTTACACCCTGGGAGGAGGACGGGGTGGGAGCTGGCTGAGTGGGGCGCGAGTGGACCGTGTCTATTTTAACCCAGCCAAAAGCCAAGCCCCTCATGTAGGAACGGGGACCGGCGGGTGGAAGAGGGACCGCTGTGGGTCAAACCACCCTAGAGCAGGTTGGACTGCTTCAAAAGCACGTCTAGGGGCACCTAAACCTTGTTGCCCAACCTAGGAGGAGACGTGGTGTTTTCAGGTTATTTAAACCTTCTTTCAACCTTGAGAATCTCAGCCAATTTTAAATTTAAAAAATTGAAAAAACCACCGTTTGTAATTGCAAAGGCTAAATTCCATTTGGGAAATGTCAGAAACAACATGTTTTAGCATCTTCAAAAGGAAAAGCCCGATTCAGGCTTTTATTTTCAGGCAAAAGCTCCCAGCAGGTTTGGTACCGAATCCCTGGGGTTGCTGATGGCCTTCCCACCCCAGACCCGTGGATGCGGCCGGACTGTTCCTGGCACGCACGATGCAGGCAGGGGTATGGGAAATGCGGACTGGGGGGGTCTTTGGGGCTGGGGACGGGCAGGGGCCGGCTCGCTCCTGGCTCTGCTGGAGGGCTGGGGCTTGCAGGAAGGGCAGAGCCGCTCTGCCAGCCCCGGCACGCGTGTCCCTGCGTGTGTGTCCCCAGATTGGTCTCTTTGTGGGGCATGGCTGCAGATGGGCTCCTGCACAACCGTAGATATTCCTGCCCCGGCTGACCAGCCCGATTAGCAATCGAGATGCTGCTGCGCCCAGCTCCCGACACGCACTTCTGGGGAACCTTTTATTTAAAGTATTAGGCGGGTTATAAAAATGTCAGTGATGATTTGCTCATGTTTTCTAAACTATCATTAAAAATTTACAGTCAGGACAAAATGCAAAAGGGGGAGGGAGGAAAAAACCCCGCATGTTTTAAGCTGAGCCTCTCCATAAATAAAAGAGATTTGCTTTTGAGGGTGGTCCGCAGAGCTGCGTGCCAAAATTGTGTGTGTTCAAAGAGTGAGGATCATGAGGTTAAGTGTTAGGAAAGGGGAGGGGAAAAGCAACTTATTTAAGAAAGCGGTGCATAAAGCAGGCAGAGGTCCTTGCATCTGCCAGGGTGTCTGGGCAGTTTCTGGGCCAGGGAGCTGCTCGGGGGGTGGGACGCTGGCTAATCCCCGCTGCCCGCCCATTAGCATGCAAAGCCGTGGTCTTGCTTTGAGGAATTTTTGAGCTGCTTTTGGGGATTACGAGGACGTCAGCCGGTGGGGGCCGCGGCATCGAGCCGCAGAGGGACACACGGCGCAGAGCACCGGGGCCATTCCCACCCCCGTCCTCCGCACCGGGATGGGGTCTTGGGACTCAGCAGGCAGCGCACAAGACCTTTCTAGAGAAAACTGTCCCTATTTCTGCTGTCAGAAGCCAGCCGGCTGTAAGGGAGCGTGGGTCCCATTTATAGACGGGGTCAGACCGCCGCTGCCTCTCCGAGGACTGGCTATCATGGGTTTGCACAGCTCTTGTGCAGCCTTGGACCAGCCCTTGCATGGGCTCCCTGCCCCGGAGAGCAGCAGGGGTGCTTTGGTGGCTCAGGAGAGCTCCTGGGCTGTGTATTAGCTGGGAGGTTTGCTTTGCCGTTCATATGGCTGCTGTTCCTTGGAAGGTATTTATCGGAACAGAGATAAATCTCCTGCAAGCTGGGCCGGGGGGGTGTAGGCACTGCGTCCGAGTGCCGGCTGGTTTCAAAGGAGCACCGGTGCTTTCGGGAGGAGCAGTGACCTCCAGCACGGCCAAACCAAAGCTCGCCGGGAACCCTGTGGCCAGCGGCACGGCCTGTGCCACATTAGAGATGTCTCCCCTTCGTTCTTGCAATGTTACTAGGAAAAAAAACTAAAAAGGAGCCCAAAACCACCCAAGAGCCCCAAGTTTGCCCTGACAGAGAAGTGGGGGCTCACCCGCTGTGCTGAGGTTATCTTGGGGGGGCCGGCTGGGCTGGGTGGGAGCTCCCCGGCCGGGACAGCAGCATGGGGGAGCCTGCGAGGGAGCACGCAGCAGGGACTGCCCCAGATGTTGCTTCCACAGATGTTTTCAGCTCTCGGATACTGCGCAGAGCAAAGCGGCTGTGGGTGGGATTGAGTCAGCCCCAACCAGGGCTTTGATGCCTGCGAACCCGCAGCGCTGCCTGGCCCCGCAGCGGCGTCCCCGGGCAGGGTGCCCGCTGTGCGTGCACAGCCCGGGCAGCACCGCTGCCGCCCCCGGCCCCGGGCCCCCCACCCAGCCCCCCGCAGCAGCCGTGGGACGGCCACCCGCCACGGCACGAGCCACCCCGGGAGCCGGAGCCGCTGGCCGGCCCCGTGCGGCCGGCCGGGCTGTGATGCTGCAGCTTGACCTTGCTAGTTTAGATCTCTATCTTTCTTTGAAACTGGGTGTTTTCAGAAACATACTGACTTTTACAATTTTGCTTCCTACAGAAGAGCAAGCTGAAGGCAGCCAGTGGCTTCACGGTTTGTCCAGCGGTGATCAGGAGGGCACAACTGACGCCAGTGTGCCGTGCCGTGCCGTGCCGTGCCGTGCCGTGCCTGCTGGCTTTGCAAGGGCCAGGCAGGAGCTCCCAGACCCGCTCTCGGTGCCTCTGGTAGAGCACCATCCCGCTCGCACGCTCCCCTCTCCTTGTGAAGAAGATGGACTCATCCCTGCTTTGAAATTGTGCACCTTTGCATTCATTTCTAATATCCAAACTCTCAGGGAAGCGTTACGTGTGTGGATCGAGCAGCATCGGTGGCAGACTGCCCCGGCCCCCCTCCACCCCGCTTGGCAGGAGGGCTGAGGGCTTAAAGCTGTTGTTTCACAAAAATGAGTGGCTGAGCAAAGGGGAGAGACCCATCGCGTGTGCCGGCTGCCGGACCAGCGACCTCGCGGGGAGGACAGTGCCATGGGGAGCAGCTCTGGCCAGTCCCGTTGTGCCCGTGCCCGGCTCCCCATGGTGCCCGAGACCGAGTGACCCACCACCGCGGGCGGCTGGGACACCAAGATGTGTCCCCGGCACGCTGGGATCAGAGTAACGAGCGTTCATAAATACCGCATCTCTCAGCATGTTGTGGGCTCGCTGGCTCCCCCAGATAGGCTGTACCAGGGGATAATATATTTATCTGCAAGTAAGGTATAAGGCCACAAGTCCAAAGCTACAAATCCTCACAAGTGAGTATTAATGGATTATGCCTCTGCAATCCATTGCATGTTCTAGTTATACAACAAAAATTGGGATAATAAAACAGCTCTTAGTGTCAAAATGTAATTAAACTGCTTCAATACGCCTTGAGAACAGCACAGCTGCTTTGTGCTGCCATAAAGCATTTTCAAACTGCTGGGCCATTTGCTTGGGTGCCTAAATGAGAGCTCCCAGATTCAGCCGTGGCTCCCGCACCGCAGCGTCCGCAGAGAGGTGAACCTCTCCTCCAATAAATCAGCCCTGACATGCCTGCCTGTGTCAACGTGGGTCCCAACGTCCCGCTGATGGGTGCCCTCCCCTGCACCGTGCCGGCGTGCTGCCGCAGAGAGCAGAGCCCGAGCCCCGCTGCCACGTCCTGCCAGCAGCAAAGCTTTGGTGGCTGCCGTGGGGCAGGTGGGGTGTGTGCTGGAGGGGGATCCCCCGCGCCCCGAAATGTGCACGGGAGGGACTGCTGCCATTTATCCCTCTGCTGCTGGTGCCGGTCGGAAGGTGAATGCCGAGTGAACAAGACCTGTCAATAGACTCGTTTAGTACTTCTGGGGGATGAATGAACCATCAATTAACCTCCCAGCAGAAGCTATCAAACCTGCACGCATGAGATACCAGTTCTCAGTCCGTCACCGCGTTTATTCTCATCAGCCTTGCTAGCGTCCCAGGTATGGCCGGGGCCCACGGTGCAGCTCCCATGGGTAGCACGAGGTGCTGCCCACGCTGCCGCACGCCCCTGGGGTCCCACGGTGTCCCCATCCCCAGTCCCATCACGGTCACTCATGGGAACAGCCCTGCCGAGCAAAAGGAGCCTGCTCTGCAGGCGAGGGCGGGTATTCCAGCAAGCGTGGAAGTCATGCTTGTGTCGCAGAGCCATGCCAGACATTGCGCATGATGGATGGTTCTGCCCGTGGGGGCTGGAGGAGAAGGGGTAGGGCACATCCAGCTACCAAAAATCCCCCTGGTTCCCTGAAGACCTCTCCCTGGCAGGCACACGCTGACCCTGTGGGTCCCCGAGGCTGCCCCGCACCAGGCACCGACGCTGCGGGGTCCGGCCCCGCTGCCAAACCTGCTCTGGGGTCTGTATTTGTTTTCAGTCTCGAACTCTGTAACGCACAAACCCCCATCCCCAGTGCCCCAGCCGCCGCGTGCGGGATGCCCGGGCTGAACCCCCCGCTGGTCCTGCATCCTGCTGAGACCCCTGCCCAGGAAAAAGGGCTTCTCCCCATGGCACAGCCCATCCAGGGCTCAGGAGTGACCGGGCTGTGGGGGGACAGCCCAGTCCGGGGGGGACAGCCCTGTCCCAGGGGCTGCCGAGGAGCGTGCGTGCGTGTGTGTGTGCGTGTGTGCGCACACGTGCGCCCGTGCACGCAGTTCCCTTTATCATCTCACCCATCTTCTCCCCAGGGGTGCTGGGGGTTTTGACTTTTATGTCTAACAATAAAAAAAACTTTCATTGTAGCAAAACATCGGCTGGTCAAAATTAGGCTAGTTAATTCCAGAGAATTGTTTCATCTCAGCTCAACAGTAATAATGAATCTTTTTTACAAGATGAATTGGTGAACAGCCAACTTCCTCCGGGGCAATTCCTGTGTAGTGTTGATCCCGCTGGAATTTACCTTGGGAAAAAAAAAAGGAACAAAAAAAAAAAAGAAAAAAGAAAAAAGAAAAGGTTTAAAACTATCAAATGCTACTATTCATAACAACATGTTATTTAGCTCAGCCATTTACTGACAGCGTACAGATGGAGCCAAGTCTTACACAAAAAATGCTCACACAACACTTTTCTCCTAAGCCAGCCACAGCCTAAAAGAAATATTAGGTGCACACAAGCACGTTATTATCCTCGCAGAAGCCAAGAAGCACGATGGGCGCTCCCCGAATGCTGAGCTGCCTCTAAAAATTAATACAATCTTGGCCTCTACCTCAAAAATAAAAAGGGTACCCCTCGAAGGCCACGTTTTCAGCGGGCTTGGTGCTCGCACGTCTCCCTGCGGAGCTGTGCCCCTTGGTCACGGCTTGAGACCCCCAAATCTGCAGGCTTGGTCCCTGGGGGCACAGGGCTGGGCTTGTCCGAGTGGCTGAGCGCTTGGAAGGTGTTTATCAGAAAAGAGATAAATCTCATTAACCACTGCTGCAGCAGTGCTTTAATGAGATTTTTTGAGACTTTTCATGCTTTAATAAAACTTTTCATGCATTTCTGGGCCAGGAGAGCATGCAGCGGCCGCCTCCCTCAAGGTGTTTGCAGCAGAGGTGGTGGCACGTCGGCTGGCACCGTGTCCCCTTTCCTTTCCTCCTGGCTTGCTTTGCAGGGGACAGGCACGGTACGTGCCAGCACCTGCAGCAAACGGCCGTGACTGAGGCTGGCAGCTCGCCTCCGCCGGTCTGCACCGCGCTGCCGACAGGCCAGTGGGTCCGGAGGCGGTTTGGGGAGGCTGCAGACGGAGCGGCTGGGCGATCAGAAGAGCAGAGCTTCCTCCTTGGGTGCTGGCACCAGCACCTCACCGGCGCCCGTGCACCCTCGGCGGGGCCGGAATGGAGCAGAGCATCTCACCCCAGCCCGCTGTCGCATCCCAGCCCACGGGAACACTGGCTGGGAAGTCATATCCCTTTCCGAGAGCAGCAAGAGACCCTTGAAGGTACGGCGAGTCTCCAGGTCGAAGCTGGCCCTTCAGGTGCTGCGTAAGCACCAGCACGGAGGAGTCTGGCTGGTTGCGGCGGGGTTTAGCCGTATCAGGGGCTTTGCAAATGTCCCGGGTCAGCGTTGAGATGTCACCATCAGAAACAGCCCCACGGGCTGGGCTTGGGCTGTCCCCAGGCTGGGGCCCTGACGCGTCCTCGAGCCGCTGTCCCCCAGCCCCGCGCCGGGAGCAGCCTCTCGGCCGGCAGCGAAGGCGAGGGCGGCTGCGAGCACTGTGCACAGGCCAAACGATGGGCATGGGCAGAGCAGGGCCAGGCCCCTTTCCGTGTCCCCCGTGTCACCCGCAGAAGGGACAGGCTGGCAGCCACAAGCTGCCCGGTGCAGCGAGCGGCGGCTGGCGGGGGCGAGCCCCCTCCAGGAGAGGCTCTCGGCAATCCCTCCTGCCGTGTGTCAACCCGTGCTAATGATTTTTTCAGTGGGCAAAAGCTCTGCAGGGTTTTTTTGCTGTTGTGCTGTTTTGTTTTTTTGTGTTGGGTTTGCTTTTTTTTTTTTTTTCAAGAGGGATTAAGCCAAATTAGTTTTTATCTGTTTCTGCAGTTTTCCGCTGGGATTCAGTGAAGCACCAGTGCCTGAGAACAGAAAAACGATAAACATCTAAACGCAGACACTCTGAGTACTGTTTTATCTCTGCCATTTGAAGTGATGACACCCTTCAACCAGATAAACAAAGCAACGAGGAGGGGCATGTTGTTAGATGGAGTGTGTAACGAACAGAATACTCCCTGCCACATTACAGACAATGGTAATGCACAATCATTCATTATAACTCAATTACAGTAATTAAAACTGGTGGGATGCAGAGGCAGAACAGACGAAGGGAGTAGTGCCAACAGAATTTACACTCCGTGTCATCAGCTAGCGATAACAACAGCTGATGGTGTCCCAGAGCCTCCTCCCGCCATCTGCTCGGAGAGCCGCTGCCGAGGGATGGCATTAGGTGCCGCAGCAACCGAGCGGCTCCTGGATGAAAAGGGGGTAGGAAAGGGCTCTCGGCCTCCCCGGCACGGCACCCGGCCCAGGCGCTGCCGTGGGTGCCGTGCTGCGGGGAGGTGCCGCCCCTTGCACCCCGAAGGGTGAGCCGCCCCGCCGAACCGGGCACAGAGCCCGGGAAAATGAAGGGGGAAGGGGGCACCCCGTTATCCCTGCTCCCCGCGCTGCGAACTGCACGGCTGCCTGCCTGGGAGCACAGCCCGCAGCCGGCTGCTTCGCTCCCGGGGCGGGCACGGCATGGCACGGCATGGCACGGCACGGCACGGCGTGGCACGGCACGGCACGGCTCTGCTACGCCTGCAGCATTGCCCGCTGCTGCAGCTTAGGGACCAGAGACATAATGTGGGAAAAGCTGCTTGGCCAGGTCGGCTCCTGGGGCCAGGCGTTCCCAGGGGGCCACCGTCCTCCTTCTCCTCGGGGCTGGGGACACACGTGCACCCACCGACCGCACAGGAGCCCCGAGGCAGCTCTGCCAAAGCCCTCATACGGGGGGTGCGTCGGGGCGACCAGCACCGCAGCAGCCTGAGCAGCCACCCTGCACCCCATCAGTTCAGCCAGTCATTCCACGGCAAGCTCACAACCTCTGCCGGGCCCTACACGCTGTAATTCGATAATTACGGGTTACTCAAAGAGCAATTTGGGCTGACTGCTGCCCCAGAGAGCCGGGCTGGGAAGGGGGAGCAGCGCCCAGCCGCCGGAGGGGTGACCTGCACCCAGCTGCCGCACCCTCCCGCACAACCTCTCTCCTCACCTGCAAGGGCTCCAGGACGGGCGCTGCTGCGGGAAACCAGCTGGGAGCAATGCTGGGGTGCACGCGAAAGGGTGATGGCTACAGGGTGCGCCCAAAAGGGTAACGACTCATTTTGAGCATCGCGAGAGTTGATGCTCAGCAACTGCCGGGATCAAATATCTCGCACGCCTCCGTGGGAGCCCTTCCTTGCAGGAGCGCGATGCTCGTGGAAGGAAATCGCTAATGAAAAGTGGGTAATGCAACCCAAAAGGTGCCGTTTGCCGGGTGTGCCGGGCCACGGCCCACCTGCAGCGCGGCGCAGCCTCGGGATGGGCGAACACCGGCACGGGGGAATCCTGGTGCCCCGCTCCCACCCGATTCACCAGCTGATGTGCGAGGTCTCCGCCTTCACGCCCCGGTGTGTCACAGCAGCATCGGCCGAGTCTGAACTAAAAGCATGTAAAAAAAAAAAAAAAAGAAAAGCCCTTATGAATATATAATAATAAAAAATTAGTGCGTGGGGCTTGGAATACTTTAATTATAAAGTACGGGCGTTCAGCGCCGGGCTGATAGCGTAAGTGGGAATCGGAGAGACTGCGCACGGCTTTAACACCTCCTCCGTCAGCACTTTCGGAAAGGTTGTAGTCAAACCAAATTAACTGCAAAGGGCAACAGTTTGCTGGGAACTGTTGAAAGCAGAAGCCGCAGCGGATCAGGTGCCCAAAGAGGCAGCACCAGGGGATGCCGGGGGGGATGCCGGGCCCCACCGAACCCTTCCGCTCCCCTGCGCCGGGCTCTCCGAAATCTTACAACAAAGGATTTCTTGCAATTTTTATCTTTTAATGGTCCCCTGTGTAAGCCCCTCATTCCATCCAGCTTAAAATCAGATTTAAATGCACTCATAACCATTTACCGCTATACATTATCGGGAAACCAAGCAGTTAGAGTGCTGCTCCTGCTTTTTATTTCTCCCTCGCAGCAGGCTCTGTCATGTTCAATACATCACGGGGAAGCCCCCGTAGGACGGTACATATGTCCTAGTTCAAGGAAAGTGCTTTGTCTCTGTCAGGGGCACCCAGGCTGAGAGCGCAGGAACGCGGGCGCTCGCATCCCATGGTTTCGGAGCCGCCCGACCCCGTCCCTGAGCCACGGCGAGCATCCACGAGGGCTGGCACCCCGCCTCGACATCCCCCCGGGGCGCGGGGTCCCCTGCTCCCAGCCGTCTCTGCATCCCCAGGTCCTCGCTGCAGGCTTGCAGCAGCAGGAACAAAGCAGCTGGGGGATGCCTTTGGGAAGAAAAAAGAAACGATGGGGTCCGGGGTGCCCGCGGGCTCGCTCCGAGATGGGGGGACGTCCAAGGAGGAAGGCGCACGGCCCTTGGCAACGCACCCCGGGCGGGAGGGCACGGCCAGGCCCACGGCAGCACGGTGGGAAGGGGCAAAGCCAAGGGCTGCCGGCGGCTGCTCCCGTCAGTTCTTCCTTCCCCTCGGCTCTTCCTCCAGCCGAGCCCTGCCGCCATTCCCATCGGTAAGGGGGTCCCCGGGCGAGGGGTGTCCTGTGCCCCCCGGCCCCGCCGCACAGGAACAACAGCCCCTCGCTTTCTTTGCTTGCTTTTATTAACAACTCAGTGCAGGTTTTCAGAGATCAAATGGTTTATAGACACTTTGCTTTCATTTGAGCTTCATTACATTTACTTTTTATTCTTTTTTCCTTTTTTTTCTTTTTTTTTTCTCCCTTTTTTACAAAAACCAGTTGTAGTTATTAACAGCTGTACATATTCTGCTACATACTTTGGTGTAAAGTTGAGAAGTCTGACTCGGCAACCCTCTGCCAGCTCCGGTACATGCAGTTCCTTTATTTATTTTCCTTTTTCTTGGAGGAAAACGAAGCACCCACTTGCAACCCAGTGAGGACGCAAGCTGGTGGTGGCCTTACCGGGGGGGGGGGGGGGGGGAGTTTGCCACGGGGGCAGTTCAAAGCCCCCCAGCCCTTTCCAACACCCCCATCCATGCAAAGAGGGGGGATGCTCCAAGCGCCGCGGGGCCAGATGCTGCGCCCAGGTCTGGGGGTGCAGGGGGACGGGTAAAGTTGCCCCCGCACAGATCTGTGCCAGCCCCGGGGACCAAACCCGAACCCCAAAACACGCACGGGGCATCGCTGAGCCCCTCAGTGGGCACCAGCACGGGTCCGTTAGGCACCAGGGGCATTTTCAGAGTCATTTTTCTGAAGCCAAACCGCCCTTAGAACCACTTTCCCTAAGTGCAGTTTTAAAGAGCTTGCTTTTCCCTTCGTTGGGTAATTAGCGCACCAGATCGATCCCATCTCCTCCCCGGCCGAGGCGGTACGCAGCGAGCACTAACGAGCCGCACAGGGCTGACACCGTGTGCCTGGGACATGCCCCTGGTTTTTTCCTTTTGAACAGAAAAGGGGAAAAAAAAAAAATAAATCTCAAACCCCTCTTATTTTGACAGGGAAATAAAAATTTCCCACGTGTCCTTCCAACCCCATCTCGTCTCTCCCCGCCCCAGAGCGGCCGCTCGGAGGGATGCGATGCCAACCACGCGCCCCAGCACAGCCGGGTACCCATCGCCTCCGCTTCATCCTCCTCTCCCCTCTCTGTACTATCCACGTATGTAAACCAGGCAGTTCTCACCTGAACCCTAAGCATTATTTTTTTGACCAGATTAAAATCAAAAATTAAAAAATAATCCATAAAAATGTAGTATAAAAATTCTCTTCCATATGCTACAATACAGGGTGAGCGCTTCTGCTACACAAATACTTTTATTTCCCATTATGTCTTTTTTTTTTTTTTTTTAAACCCTTTAGTACAAAATGCTGAAACGCAGGCCTGTGCGGGGAGGGGGTTTGCTTCATCGGAACCTATATACCAGAAGACACAAGACCATATAGCCCACAGGACCCTACCAAAGCCAGCCCCTTCCCCCCACCACACACAAACCCTACTTGTTAGTAAACTTTGCTTTTAAAAAAACTGTATTTTAAAGGTTATCAATTCTAATTCTTTACTTTCATTTGAATACAAAACACATAAGTTGCTATTATCTTTCGTGGCTCCCTGAGCTGAATTTACTATGCTTTCTTTGAAATCACTCCTCATTGCTTCTGTCCGAAGACCAAGAAGGGCTTGCGCAGACGATCCCGCAGCGTGGGCTTCCCCTTTTCTTCAAACATACGAGCACAAAAAAAAAAAAAATCCATATATAAAAAAAGGTGATTGTGTTGCTGATGTCCCGTCAGTAGCTGAGGATCCGACCGAGTCCCCCGCGGTCCCAGCAGCGTCCCACCATCACTAACACACCGAACAACGCACGGGTACGACAGTAGGAACAACTTTCACCAGTGGACATCTTTGCTCAGCCTGGTTACGCGCTGCACGGCAAAGTCGCGTCCCAGCGGACGCTTTAGGGGGGGTAAGGAAAAAAAAAAAAATTGCCACCACCAAAACCATCAGTGGAATACAATTACAGCAGACGAAAAATACACAACTAGTGTACCGGGAGGGGTCCCCCACCCTTCCAATGCTATTTACTAGTCCGTTATTTACATTTTTCACAAGTCTTATGCAGGATGCACAAAAAAAAAGTCACAATAAAAAACAAGTCCTTTATAGTGCCACCAAAGCGCAGACGGAAAGAACCAGAAAACCAAAAAAAAAAAAATCTTTTTGAAAAATAAAACCCAAAACCCTAAAACCAAACAAAAATTCGTTTAGGGCTTCAATGTGTGCCATATTTGCAGACCTCCAAATAAATCCGTGTGTATTGTACGCTGGGCCCTTGAGGCAGAGCCCCACCGGAGCGTGCCGGTCCGTGGCCGAGCCCCGGGGGCCGCCCCGCGGCAGCCCCCCCGAGCCCCCGGCCGCTCCCCGCCGGCCGCCCGAGTCCTGCCACCGCCGGTGCCGGGAGTTGCCAGCCCTGCTATAAAATCCGCCGTTAGTAGATGACCTCGTAGACTGTGGCCTTCTTGTCACCAGAGCCCGTGACGATGTACTTGTCATCCGCTGAAATGTCACAACTTAAGACGGACGAGGATTCCTTGGACTGCGAAAAGGAAGGGGGGGGGGGGGGGGGGGGAAGAAAACCCATCAGTTTGGTTTCCTGAGGAGGCTGGCGCAGCCGTGTTTCACTGAGCAGCATCCATGGCATCACCACAGCATCCATGCCGGTGGCATCACCGCATCCCACACGCTGATCCGACCACCCCAAAAGAACTTCCCTCCTTCCCAGGGCGGGCAGCCCCTGGGGAGGATGATGCCGGGGAGGATGATGCCGGGGAGGATGATGCCGGGGAGGATGATGCCGGGGAGGGGGGGTCCAGGCACTGCCCACCCCCATGCCCTGCCCGAGAAGCAGCCTCCTACCTGGAAGATGCTCGCTCCGTAGGGCGTCCTCCAGGCGTTGAGCAGGTTGTCTTTTCCAGTACTCACAAACCATTTCCCTGCACCCAGGAAACACGGGGTCAGCAGCCGAAAGCTGCCGCTGCTGACCCCCCGCCCCATGGCTGGCAACACCGAAGCCGCCGGCCGGACCCTGCGACCGGCCTCTCCCTGCCCCCGGAGGCTTCTGCCTGTTTACCCTCAGACATTGGAAACTTTGGAGAAACTGGAAAATCTGGAGATTTTCCCCGAGATTTCCCCCCAGCCCCTCTCCTGACAGGACGCATCCCAGCACTCGCCCACGGGCAGGCGTTGGTTCGCCTCCCGCGATGCGACGTGGCAGTTTGCAACCACGACTGGGGAGAGCGGCAGGAGCATTTACGGGGAAAATCCACATCTCCACCATCCGTGGGACGGATCCTGCTGGAAGCCTCCATGCCCACCCCCCCCACCATGCCGTGCATCAGCCCTTCTTGATGCGGTCCTCGCGCACGCGTCCCCGCCATCACCGAAGGAGCCAGGAGAGCCGAGCTTAGGGCCGGAGCCGCTTACCGCAGTAGGCAAATTTGAGGGAGAGGACGCAGCTCTCGTGGAGGTGCAGCTGGTACTTGTCGGGTTTCGTGTGGTGCAGCACTTCCACGTTGCTGCTCTCCATGCCCACCGCGAGCCACTCGCCCGTCGGGCAGTACCCCAGCGAGAAGATCTGCAGGGGTACAGAGGGGTGCTCAGGGGGGGGTTGCACCCGCCGGCTCTGCCTGCAGCCCCCTGCCCGAGCAGGCACCAGCCGCTTCTGTGGCCCCAGCGATTCCCCATCGGGGAGAGATGCCGAGCTGGGGGCGATCCCAATAACGTGATGGCTTTGCTCACAGCGCTGGCAGCGAGGCCAGCAATTCAGAAGGGAAACAGCCCGACAGGCGGGGAAGGACGCAGCCTGGTGCTCTGAAATCACCCGATGTTCCCAGCCGCTGAAATGCAGGCACAGCAAAGCCAGGAGCCGGCGGACGGCCTCTGTCCCTGCAGCACAGCCCTGGCTGAGGCACCCCGGCTGAAACGCAGCCTCGTCCAGGGACAGCTCTTCTGTCTTTGGACAGAAAGTACTTTCCTGGCATCCTCCAGAAGAGGAAAACCCGGTGTGGAAGGCAGCGAGACTACATGAGCCCCAAGCCACGGCTACTCGTGGGCTGGAAGCTATGATGGCACGGCTTCTGGATCCCCGGCTCTGCGATGCCCAGCATTAACGCAGCGGAAAGTCCCGACCACCAGTGCCGTGGGGTCAGCAGCTGGGACGCGGCAGAGACCTCGGCCACGCTGCCACCTTCCCTGGACCCTGATCGCGCAGCTCCCGTTTCACCAGCCATATGGCATCGGTGGAGGCTGCCGGCCGGCCAGCCCTGCAGAGGTGCAGCGGGATTCGGAGAGGCACGTGCACGCGTTCGGAGCAGCCGCACGAGACCTGCGAACGCCGGGGCGGCTCCAGCCCCATGGAGACCGCTGCGCTTGCCGAGAGGACGCAAGGTCCCAGCTTTGCCCCTTTGGACAAGAGCTCTGGGAGGGTCTGCAGAGGTGGAAGGTGCCCGAGCCCTGCAGCCATCCCACTCGCGGGGCACCCAGAGCCAGCCTGTAACGCCCACGGGCATCCCTCGGCAAGCACTGCTTTCTTAATGGCAGCCTAGTCTTGCAGTGGATGAAAAAGCGATGAAAGAGAAGCTGAAACAAGAGCCGGGGGAGCCCCGCAGCTCTTACCGCCTTGAACACTCTTGGGTTACACCTAAAGCAGCGGGGACAGCCGTGCAGAGAGCTAAGAGGGGTCTGCGCAGGCCATTCTCCCAGCAGGAAAAGCCCCCTCCCACAGCCACGCACCAGCCAGCTGCCGAGTGGGCTGCCCTGGGTTCCGCGGAGGGAGAAACCCCTGCGTGGGGTCTCCAGGAGGACCTGCACAAGGCCAGGACGTTCCCCCTCCCAGGGCCAAGGGCACCCCGTGCTTACCTGGGAGGTAAAGTCGTGCTGCTGGAGCTGCCTCCCTTCCCGCAGGTCCCAGGAACGTACTGTGTTGTCCAGACCCCCCGTCCACAACTTCGTACCGTCATGCGAGATATCTATGCAGCTGGCACCATCTGTGTGGCCTTGGAATTGCCTTTAAACCACAAAAAATAACGGAAATCTTCAAAGGGAACAACTAGCAAAAAAGCATGTAGGTTGCTTCAAGGGAGCTGGCGTTCAGGCTGCATTGACAAGGCTTCCCTGCACCAAGCACGCCTGGAAACCCATCCAGGGAGCACGCTCCGGCAAGGCGCGCCAGCCCGGCCGAGCCTGCTGGGCTCCCTTACAGACAAAGCATCGCGAGATAGCGTTCTTGCTGCCATCCCCAAGGTCCTCAACACCAAAACGTGGCCAGAAGGACCCCAGTTATGGAGAAGAGCAACCCCCGGCGCTCCCAGCCCTCCTGCCACAGGCGGGTGCCGAGGCTGGCTCACCTGACGAGCGTCTGGTTGTGCAGGTCCCAGACGGCGATGTTGCCGTCGCTGCAGCAGGAGAAGCAGACTTTGGCGTCGGGGCTGATGGCCAGGGCGTAGCAGGCGGGGGCGGAGGAGGTCAGCTCGGCCTTGATGCGGGGTGTGGGGGAAGCCAGGTCCCAGATGGTGAGCGTGCTCGCCTCCCCTCCCACGATCAGCGTGCGGCCGTCGGGGAGGAGTTTGCAGGAGCGGATGTAGTTATCTCTGTTCTGGAGGGGGAAGAGACGTTAGCAGAAGAGCGATGAACCATTCACCGCGTTCGAGGTGGGGGAAAGCAGGGGGAGCGCGCGCTTGGGGACCAGGAGCGACCCACCGCGGCTTGCTCGCTTGCGCGCGCATCAGGGACGCTCCGGCACGAGGCAGCGCTGCCCCGAGCCCCCTTACCAGGCAGTCCAGCTGGGAGATGGGGCTCTTGCTGCCCGGCTGGCTGATGTCCCAGATCTTCACGCACCCCTTGCCCCCGGTGTAGACGTGCCTGGTGGGGTTGCTGATGGTGACGGCGCACACCACCTCCCCGTGGCTCAGCGTGTTGATCTGCCGGGCGTGCCGCGGGATGCCGGGACCCGCCAGGGCATCGTGGGGAAAGGGGACCGGCTGCATCTGCCCGTCGGCGCTCACGTGGAAGGAGTAGGCTCTGCCAGAGGAGGGCAAACAGGGGGGTCAGCCCCGGAGGCAGAGGTTTGCTGCAAAGCCAGTGTAAGGGAGGGTCAGGTGGCATCGCAACCCGGCTGCCGGGTCGTGCCTTGCTGGGGCCGAGGCCACCGCGGCTCCCGGGGGGCTCGGCCGGACCCAGCCCCGGGCGAAGCCCCACGCTCACCTCCCTCCCGGGCACACTCATCCCCACCCAGTGCACAGAAAGACCAAGAGGGGCTTACGGCTTCCCTCCGGGGATGGACGCCAGGCTCGAGGGCAGGCCGGGGGCTCTCATGGGCGGGTGCGGGTCGAAACCAACCTGCCAAGAGACGCACACGTGGGTAAGGCCAGGCACGAGCCGGGCACGCGAGCAAACAGCTTCCCATCCGCGAGCCCGGGCAGGTATGGGGACACTCGGCAGCTCCCTCTTTTCCCTTGCTGCTCAATAGCTTGTCGTTATTTTTTCCTTGACAGAAAGGGGAAGGACTGGGGAATCAGCCAAAGGTTTCTGGTCTGCAAGGACCAGCACGGGACATGCTCACCCTCCCCACGCCGTTCCCAAGCCCCCAGGGACAGGAGCAGCCAAGCCTTGCCCAGCACCCCGGCTGCAGAAACCCCCATCTCTGCATTAACGGTAGCATTTTGCTTCTTGTTTCGCCTGTATTTTGCTTTAAAGCATACGATTGAGTGTTTAGCAAGAGTAAGGGGAAGGGGGCTGCACAGCAGGTATTTCCCATGCGTGGGGGGGAAGGATAAACCCCAACATAGGGGCACACACATATCGCCCCACGGGGAGGCATCTCCACGCCCAGCACCCTTCGATGGTGGCCGATTCAAAACGCAGCCGGTGAGGAGCCCCAGTTTCACAGCTGACACAGGGAAGCCCCCACCCTGCACCCCCCCCAACCCTGCCCGCACCCACCACCCCGCCGGGAGCGAGAAAAGGAGCTAAAAGTGCTACGTACAGCTCCAAAGCTCACCATTGGCGACCGGCCATAGGCGGCGGCGGCGGCGGCAGCGGCGCTCATCTGCGGGGGGATGTTGTGCAGCCCCGCGTAGGCGCCGGGGCTGGTGAGCGAGCCGTTCATCTCGTGGTGCCCCATCATGGCGAAGGGAGCCGCGTAGGAGCCCGCGATGGAGATGGGCGTCCGCAGGGCCGAGGCTGCGGGAAGGTTGGGGGGACGGTCAGGGGACGGAGCCTGCCAGCATCCAGCCCCACCTGCCCCAGAGCGGGAAATGCAACGGCTGGACCTCCCTCCTCACCCCATCTCCGGCACGGGGACCACCTGAGCTGCTGGCATCCCTGTCCCGAGCTGGATTAGGTCCCCAATAAGCCCGACCACCCCCCGCAAGCTGCTGTGCCCCCAGTGGAGGCCATGGGCTGAAGCCGTGCTGGGGACAGCAGCAGAGAGGGGGCACTGGGGGACCGCGGGGCACCCAGGGGACCGGTACCCACCCAGGGGGTCCATGCCGGTCGGCTTGCCGGGCATCGGCCGCAGCCCCGGGGTGCTGCTCGTCCCCGGGGTCGGAGCGTCATTCCTCGGCGTCGGAGTGTTTGACTTGAGCCCGGGCGTCGACGATTTGTCATTCTGGATGGAGAAGGGATAAAAAGAAAAAAAGAGGATGAGGTCCAACCACCGGTGTCCGCAGCCCCTGCTCGGCAAGCCCCCAGACCCAACGAGCCCCCACGGCTGGCGGGGCCTGACCCCCCGGCAGAACGAAGGACGTACGTGGCCCAGGTCTTTAGTCTTGGAGGAGGGAGTGCTGCTGGAGGAGGCGACCGAGGCCGGGCTGTTCGGCGCGTCCCCCTTCTTCAGCCCACGGGCTTTGTCTATGCCGTTCTCCGGGGGGGAGTGGGCTGGGCTGACCCGGGGGGTGGCGGGGTCCTGCGAGACAGGAGAAAGCATTGGCACCCCCAGCAGCGGGGAGCGCTCCCTCCGGCTCCTCTTCCAGGCAGGAACGGGGCCGGTGCCAGGCGGCCCCTAAGGCATCTCCTCTCACCCCCCCAAGTCCCCACAGTGCCGCAGGGAGATGGGCCGACCCACCGAAATGCCCCCACGGCTCACCTCGTTGGAGACGTCGACCACCAGGTCGTCACTCTTGTCACCATCGCTGTCCTGAAACGCAGAGCGAGTTACATCCCGCAGAGAGCTGCCAAACCCTGGGGCGGGGGGCAGCCCCCCAGGGAGCCGAACCCCCCCCAGCAGCAGGACACAGGTCACCCACACCACGTTTGGGAAGTTTTACCCAAACCCCGCTTTCTCCCACCCAAAGTCCTGCCCGAACGCGTGCCGCACGCCCCGTCCTCGTGCCGCCACGTCCCCCGGCAGCCGGACCCGTCCCTGCCACTCACATATCGGCTCATGCTGTCCTTCTCCTCTGCTTTCCGCTTCTTGGAGTCGATGCTGTAGTCTGTGGAGCTCCGGTGCTTCTCGCTGGCTCTCAGGCTTTCCGAGGGTGAAACAGAATTATTCTGCAATAACAGACAAAACTTTTAAGTTGGAAACAGAAGGAAAAGGGAATTCATGAGTAGCAGCTCAAAAGGTGCCGCAAACAGCTCTCCAGCCAGCACCGAGCCTGAAATCCAGCCCTGCCCTAGACTGTGAAAGCCCAACGGTGGGGTGAGCCCAACGGTGGGGTGAGCCCCACGGCCCCACCACGCTAGGGAGCCGAGGACAGGGTCCAGCCTGGGCCGGAGGATGGCCACCACCGCGCTGAGCATTGCTTTGAGCCCCGGGGAGCCCCACACGGCTGCTCCGCTCCAGCAAGGCTGCTCGTGGGCACCCGAGCCTGTTTACTGCAAAAGCACAGCAGAAAAAAAAAAAAGGGAGGAGCTGGTTGTCGTTTAAAAAGGCAAACCCTGGGAGGAAGGGGCGCGCGATTACAGCAGCTCCCAGCAGCCGCTGGGATCCACCGGCAAGTGCTGGGCAACGCAGAGAGGGGAAAAGCTGCGCTCCCCTAAACCAGCCCCATCTCCGCCACCCTCTGTCCCCCACGGGAGCACCGGCCCCATCTCCACCAGCCTCTGTCCCCCACGGGAGCACCGGCCCCATCTCCACCACCCTCTGTCCCCCACGGGAGCACTGGCCCCATCTCCACCACCCTCTGTCGCCCACGGGAGCACCAGAGCTTTGCCCCGGCCCCGGGCAGGGGAAGGGCTTTGCACGAGGGCTGGGACCCACGAGAGCCCACGGGTGCTTCCTCCAGCATCAGCAGAGCCGGGGCCTCATCCCCGGTGTTCATAGGGGAGCAAAGGGACCGCTTCATCCCAGCCCCAGCTAAGCCGCGCCAGCAGCTGAGCTCTGCCGAGCCAAAGGGCATCCAAAAAACGTTTGGAAAAATCCACGTCCCCAGGAGCGGCAGAGCCAAGCGCCCCGCGGCGCAGCTCTGCCTTGGGGGGGTTTTCTGTGCCCGCTTCCAGCAGCGAAGCCCAGGAGACGCCAGCGCTCCCGGGAAAGCACGCCGGGATCGGGCCGGGAGCAAAAATGGCAGCACAAAACCACCTCGAACACGCCGGAGAAAGCCCGGCCCCGCATCGCCCTGCGGCACGGCCCCGGCCCCGTGCAGATGCCCTTCAATTAGTTTCTCGGAGTGGCAAGAGAAATTACCATCATTTCGTGTCTCGTAGCAGAGCCTGCCGCCCCTGCTAAGCAGAAATGTTCCTAAGCTCCTCTGCCTGCCTTTCTTTCCCAGCTGAAAGGGAGAACTAAAGCAGTTCATGTTTCTCCTCGGTACCCAATAAGCAGCTTTGGATAACACCGGGGTCTTTCTTCTCAGGCAGTCATGCTGAAAAACCTCGCAGCTACCAGAGAATCATGTCAAGCATTTAGAGGCATCGATCCATTCAGCCCGCCGCTGGCCTGCCGCCAAGAAACTAAATATTTTTTATTGCGCAGGCAAGGCTAGGAAAATATGAATGACTAACTCTGATTATCGTGCGCATTAAACCTCCACGGGGAATACCCCGTATTTTATTTTATAGATCGGGAACCTTCCCGTCTCCGACGGCCCCCTCCCCACCGAAGGCGCAGGTTAATGATGCCCAATTCCCCTCTCCCCCCTTAAATAGCACTTTTCTTCCCATCCGCCCCCGGCTCTCAAAAGGCCCATTTGTGGGCTCAGGGATGGCAGGAAATCGCTGCAAAGCCGCGGCTCAGCCGGGCTTTGTCCTGCCAGCTTTTCCCCGAGACACCGGCATTGTGCGGCCCAGGGGCGGGGGGCACAGGCTCGGACCCCCACGGGGAGGGCAGCCCCCCACCAGGCTCTGCCCACCAAAAAACCCATATTCGCCGCGTTCTCCATCCACGCTCAGCCCCCGCACCCAGCCAAACCGAGAACCAAACCGCTGCTGCTAACACCGAGACGCGAGGGACGCAAATAAAAAGCAGCCGTGCTGGAGGTGACGGTTGCCCTCCACCACGGTTATTTAGCTGGTTAGTTAACTGCTTGACCTTCCAAGTCCTACTTAACACAGCGTAATAGCCAAACCCATCCCGACAGCTTAGATGACCCAAGATAATAGAAGAGTGATCAGGAATAAAATAGCTTTCCTAATCGCCGAAGGAGTTTTAGTGGCGCAGGACTTGACTGTGCTCATTCACAGGGCTTAGTCAATTGAAACCGAATCTCGAAGCTCTGCAGCAATCAAAAAGATTTAAACCAAATCGCATAACCGGCCCGGAGGCGGCGGCTCCGCTCGCCCCAGCACAGCCGACAGCCCAGCAGCTCGTCCAGCCAGGGTAGGGGGGGGTTTCTTTTTTTGTTTTTGTTTTTAACAAATAGGACCTGTGCAAAAGACATCCCCAGAGCTCACATCCACAAGCCTGTTTTTTAAAACAATAGATAAAACAAAAACATGCAGCCAGCAGAAACTAGGGGGGGGGAAGGAGGTTAATGGGACTTACTGCACTTGAGTCTCGCTCTTTGAGAAGAAGACGGTGTCAGAGGCGAGGTCACAGCCAAAATAAAGAGAAGACAGAAAAATAAAGCAAGTTAGAATAAGTCTTAAAACAGAACAAAAAAAAATATATATCTAGAAGCTCCTCATCGCACAGCCTCCTGCCTTAACTCAAAACCTATCTGGCTCGCTTCAGCTTTGCTTTAAAATTCATATCCCCCGTCCATCCAGCTCCCGCTGCCTCCGCCTCCCCCTTTCTTTCTGACAACGTGATTTATTTGGCAAAACACACAGAGGCAAGGGGAAATACCCTGACACGCAAAAGGAATGGCATCAGCCTAAGGCTCCTGTACCCAAAGTCACAAAGCCAGGAGAAGGTCCCAACCGCCCGTCTCTGCAGCCACATCAGCGGGATGTGGTTTAGCCATTAATTTGTACATAAACAGCCCCATTTTCCCTGGGATCTCCTGGTAGTTTGAATCCAGGCAGAAAAATGAATGTAATTGGATAATTGCTACCAATAGTTTTTTCTCACTGGCTTTCACGGGGAGGAAAACCACCCCAAATCCACCGGCAGAAGAGCCCAACGGCTTCAGGAGGCTGTCGGGTAACTGCCCTGCAAATGGGCGTATGACGGGGAAGATCTCAGATCTTCGTGTGTTAACGGGCAGGGGGATTTGCGAGGAAAATCTTCAACGCTGTTGGTTTGCAACCAAACTCATGCATCGTTTTTTCTTCTCAAAAGATTGTCTTATTGCTAATAATAAGAAAAAACAAGTTTGCTATTGAATATCGCTGGTTTCCAGACCATCGACAGTCTCTGACAGTGATGGAGAGGAGGAAGGCTGCTTCACCATCAAGGCACGGCTGAACAGGGACGCAGGATTTGCAGCAAGACCCCATCAAAGCCCGCAAGGACTCAAACCTGCGGGCGAGCTCGGGGGGGGCACGCGAGCAAATCAGCCCGACAGAGGTCAAGCTGCCAGCGCCGTTTCTTGGGGCAATTTGCATTCCCTGCCCTGCATGAGCAAAGAAAGGAGCAGTCTGGAGGCTCCTTTCCCCTCCTCCCCTGCCACCTCAAACCCCACCATCCCCGAGCTGCTCCCAAGGAGCATCTTGACCTCAGCGAAGAAAAGCAGGGAAAGCTTTGGGATCCCCTGGAAATTGCCACTGGGAATTGCCGCAACAGCGGCGGCACCTCCCTCGGCCACCCAGGCTGAGCTGAGGGGCTCGAGCATCGTTTAGGGAAAGCCGCAACCCTAAAAGCAGAAGCCCAACCCCGAAGCCCACTCCCCGAGGGATGGGGCGGTGGGAGCAGAGCCACGCCTGGACCAGGGCATTTCTAGCACCGCGGGATGCAGGGACGAGCAGCCCCCAGGGACCGCATCGCCCCAGCCCTTCGCTCTCACCTCTGTGGTCCAGGTCGTGATGGTTTTTCTCATCCTTGACGGCGAGGTGTGCCTGGCTCCCCAGGGCGCCGAGAGCCAGCAGTCCCGAGCTGCTGCCGGTGACCGGCGGGATGCCCGGCGGCTGGAGACCCGAGGGGTGCGGCGGCAGCTGGACCGGGGGCCCGTGGGCGGCGTGGGAGAGGTGCTGGGCCTGGAGCTGCTGCTGCTGCAATGAAACCACCAGTGAGCCGGGGAGGGGGCAGCGGGAGCGGGGGGCGTAGGGGGGGGTGGATTTCGGGGCATCGAGCGGCGGCGTGGTGGCAGGAGCGGTGCCGGGAAGGGGCATGCCCAGCGTCACGCTGGCAGGGCAGCGAGGTGACGCCCCGGGGAGCTGCCCCGCTCGGCTGCCTGGAAGGAGAAGCCCCGTTAGCAGGAGGGACGGAGGTGCCCCGTGCACGGCCCCGGGGCTGATCCCCGCTGCAGCCGCCCACGACACGGCCGGAGAGCATGCATGGCACACGCACCCTGGGCCAGACTGCAGGAGTCATCTTTAATGCAAGGCAATTCACATCATCGCTGCGACTTGGCTGGTTTTGCTTTTCAGTAGGTATTAAGCAGAAAAAATAAATAAAGAAATACCACCCAGGACGCAGAAAGCGGCTCTGGCTGGAGTGCCAGCTGCGAAACCAGATCAGAGAAAGCAAACTCAAGCATCCGGGATCCTCGCAGGCCCCCTCAGAAAGGAAAAGTTTTGCTTATTTGCTCAGGACCAAGTTTAAAGCACCTGATGGTGAGAAGAAAACTGCCCGCACGGTGCCTATGCCCCATCCTGCCGCTCCTGTCCCCCTCTGATGGCGGCTGGACATCCTCTGCACCGGGGATGGGGCTGGTGCACCCTCTCCCCCAGCCGCGGGGCCGGGCACCAGCCCCCGCAGCCCCCGGCACGCACGCAGGTGGCTGCAGCCCGGCTGGGACGGTGCACGGCCCCCCCGGCTGCTCCCTGCCGCCCCGGGGCGCTTTGGGGAGCCGTGAGCCCGTCGCAGCAGGCACGCATCCAGCCGTGGGAACTGCCTGCTCGTTTTTAGCTGGGAAAAAAACGAACTACAGCTTTAGGGGAGAGGAAGGGAAAACCAAACGCATCCCCTGCGCTTCCATTTCATACACAAACTTGAAGAAAACAAGCTCAAGTCCGAGTTGCTATCGGTCAACAGTCTGTCCTCGGTGGTGTCACTCCCAAGAGCCCCAGGCCACCACTCCCACGGCTCCTCCACCCCAAGGAGGGCAGCGGTCCAGCCAGGAGGGTCTGGGAGCTGGCACTTGTGTTTCCGACCCTCCTGCCTGCACCCACGGCCACCTCGAGCAGCACCCAATTAGCTGCCAGTGAGAGGTGCATTTGGGCAACTGGCCTCCAGCAGGAATCAGGGGCTGGGGGGGACACCCAAGCCTCGGAGCCCCCCACACCTCCCCCGGGTCCCCGCGACCAGCTCGGATCAGGTTTTCTCCCTCCCTGGTGCCGCCAAGCACGGCAGAAGTGGTCAGCAGACCGGGCAGCTTTCTAGCAAGGCGGGCTGCGTGGGAAGGATCCTGCGGCACGGTGAGCGGATGGACCACCGACCCACACCCTGGCGAGGGGGGGCTGATCCTGCAAGGTTCAAAGGGGCTCAGTCCCAGCCCTGCACCACGACAGCCAAGGAGCGAGGGGCTCCTGCCGTGCCGGCACGGCGCGGCTCAGCTCAAACCACAGCAGGAATACACCAAAAATACCTCCCAGGTATGGGGGACCCTAAATTTCCAACACTTGCATCAAGGAAATTTCCAGCACATCTTCCCCAGAGCTGCAAGGGGATGCACCCAGGTGCCCCCAAACCGGCTCATGCTCTGCAGCACTGGGGTGACACCCCAAGTACAGCCCGACAGGGGTGGCGAGGGGGGTGACACCCCAAGTACAGCCCGACAGGGGTGGCGAGGGGGATGACACCCCAAGTACAGCCCGACAGGGCAGCACCAGTCACCGCGACGCAGCCCGCAGCTCACAAAACACACTGGGAAAGCGGGTGAAGTGGGTTTAGCCTGAGGGGTCCCGCACTCAGCTTTGCACAGGGCACAGCTCGACCCAGTCGTGCACGGGAGGTGCACTTCAAAAGTTCTCCTCCTGCCATCCAGCGAGGCTCGGTGCCCCCCAGCCTGCAGCCTCGTGCGTGCCCGTGGTGCACGGACCCACAGCCCCAGCACGGCCAGGGGCAGGGGCACCCTGCAGAGCCCTCGGTGCGTACCCCACACCCTGCGCACCCCTCGGTGCACCCTGCAAACACCCCGCCAGCCCCCGCAGCCCGGCTGCAGGAGCCAGGATGCAGCTTTTCGGAAAAAAACCCCGCACTGAGGCCACGTCTTCAGGGGAAGCACCAGTTCCACCCACCTCCCGACTAAAGGACCTATTTTAGGGGGTAGCAGGAAGGGGTGACTTGCTGTCACATGCTGATGGGCACAGCGGGACCGAGCCGCTTCTTGCTGCCCGGAGCAGAGCTGGGTGCAAGGAAAACGGGTGGGCGACCCACAGCAGGTGGGTGCCCTACACCTGCCAGGCTCTGGTTTCTAAGCCTTGTGCGAGGGGAGAGGGAAATCCCCAGCCAGGATGCAACCCCGAGTCAGATGTGAAAGGCAGTAGCTGCAGTTTCAGGCAGAGGAGATGCATTATCTTAAAAAGCAGCTTCTTCCGGGCAGCGCAGAGGTCTCAGCTGTGGCAGAAGCCAAATCGAGAAGGCAATTAGGCCTCCGCAGTGCTGTTATAGGAAAAGCATAAATCACTGTGTCCTCAAAAAGCAGGAGCTTTTGGCTTCCGCTGGGCTGCTCCAGCCACAGGGCAGAGAGGGGGGAGCATCCTCAGGGCCTCCATTGGAAGAGGGGTCCCCACAGCAGCGGTGCAAGGAGAGCTTGGTGGCAGGGCGAGGGGCGCACGGGGGGTCCCCAGCCCCAGGGGCTCTGCCCCGCTGGTGCCAGCACCGTGCCGGTGTATCCCTCCACAGCAGGGAGCACAGTCCCTGCCTCCTCGCCACACACACGTACAGAGATCAATCCCTCCAACGCCAAAGCGAGAGGAACAGAGCCTCGGCTCTTGCTGAAATCAATGAGGCTCTTTACAGTCCCAGCCTCACATGATTTCCACCCATTTAAGTCAGAGGCAGGGCTGGCCATTATATCACAGCATCACCCTGGAGAATGGCCGCTGATGGTTTTCCAGCGTGGTATACTCCTCTCTCGCAAGCTTTCCAGCAGTGTCCATCCCTGGAGGCCGCGATGCACAGAGATCCGATGCCTTATCCTCGGCAATCTCCGACTTCCACGGTGGGCAGAAATATCAGCGTGGCATAACGCTCCTCCCGGGAGCTTTCTACCCCGGGGTGACAACCCCCCGCAGCAGCAGGAGCCCCAGCAAAGAGGGGGGACGGTCTCACGGGCACCCTGGGTCCACGCAGCAACACTCCAGCCCCGCGATGTCGGTGGAGTCCCAGCCTTGGCACGGCCCCAGGAGACAACGTAGCTCCACCGCGAGCAAATGCGGCGGCACCCAGTTGGGGCAGAGCAGGGAAGGCAGGAAGAATCACCACCCTGAGCCTCACCCTCCAGCGGAGCAGAAAACTGCTGGTTTCTTCCGTTTTTTTTTAAGCTGCCAGCAAATACATCCATCCAACGGCTCAGTGAGCTGCGTGGGACTGGCCCCGCGGGGTCTGAGCCACCCTGCAGCAGCCCCACTCCAGCGCAGGGGAGTGGAAACGAATGTGAAGACAGAACATCCCGCTGCAGCCTGAGATAAGGCGTAAAGGTGTTTTTCTCCCCTTTGGCAGGCAGGAACTGGTGAGCAGAATCCATTTGGAAAGTCTCCTCGCCAGGCAGCTCTGGTTTGAAGCCTCGTCCCTCTGTCCGGCGTCGGGGCTGGGCTGCCCGCAGCTCCATGGGGTAGTGAAGACGGCATCTCGGGGCTGCAGACCTCCATCCCGGCACCGCTGGAAGGAGCCATGCCCTGGCCGGGTCACTCCCGTGGCAAGAAGATGATGAGCCGACGAGCCCAGCGCACGTCCCCGCACGGATGCTGGAGGATCCCCAGGCTCCGCCTGCAGCTCCCCGCAGCCGCCTCTGCCATCCTTCCCGGCTGCATCGCTCCGCCGTGTTTGCACGTGTCAGCCCAAGGAGCGGCCGATGGACGTCCCTCGGGAATCGTGTCCTGGAGACTCCACGGAGGGGGATAAAACCCGCCTGGGGCTCCACGACGCAGAGGGATGCAGCGGAGCTCAGCGATGCTGCTTGCTCGGCGTCTTCTCTGTTGAAAAGCCCAACCTTCCCTCCCCTGCCCCTTATCTCCTTCCCTGAAAAAGGTTGTTTTTAAAAAACACATCATGTGGGGGCTTGTTACAAACAGCCCAGGGAAGGACAGGCTGCAGGAGCTCTTCGGCCACCTTCGCCACCCAAAAAACACCTCTGCACCCACACCTCAGCCGGTGGCAGGGACGAGACAGGGTGCTCACCTCCGAGCAGGATCCCAGCCCTGCCCGACAAGGCCATTCACACGGTGCGGTACGCGCGAGGGCTTGGGGCAGCCTTCCGGGGCCAGGACCCTCCTGACACCTCTCCAACGTACCCTCGTTGAAGGGCAAGCTCAGACCCACTCAGGATGCTGCAGTGGGGCTTCCCATCTGCTGGCAGGACCCCAAACTGGACGGACGTCCCTGCAGGGCCCAGGGACATCAGCCTGCAGCAAGGGGCTGGGGACGAAGGCACTGCAAACCCAGCCCCGGGTGACGATGGGGACACCAGCATCGCCCAGCCCCCCGGCACGGCCAGGCGAGAGGAGCTGGTTGGAGATGTGCAGACACAGAGATGTTTTCCTCCTGGGGTCCCTCAGCATGTGCCAGACAAATATGGTTAAGATATGAAGGAGGTTACAATTTATGAGAAAGGCTGGCAAGGAATATCTCGTATGTAGAGTGTTTTTAATTGGATTATGTACATCATGCTTCATGCCTTTGTTAACTGATTTAATGGTTCACCACTTAAGTTCACCACTTGCGTTAAATTTAGTAAAGTAGTCTAATCATTTCCAGAGCTATAACCAAATCAAGGGCTCAATTTCACAGAAGCCTGAAGCAGAGGAACTGTGAGACAATGGCCTAGATGCATAAAATTAACAGTTCTTGACCTCAAAAGGGGCAAAAAAAAAAAAAAAGGTTTTAATGATTTGGTGCGGGTTTTTTGTGTGTGTCGATTTTGTTTGCAGCACCTGCACCAAGACGCTGGTGCAGTTTATAAATAGAGTCGCCTTCTCCTGCTGCAAGGCATGGCCGGGGACAGCAGAGCCACCCGTCCCCGTGGGACACAGGGGGTGGGTCCGCGCTGCCCTCTTCCACTCGAGAAGAACAAACACAACACAAGCGATCTGCCCCACACGAGCAACCCTACAATAACAAACCCCCGTGCGCACACAAAGGGGAGAAATTCTGTTTGCTGGAAAAAAAAAGAAAACCCAAAGCCCTCTCGGTTTCACGTCTCGGGGGGCACCGGAGCAGGCGCAGCAGCCGCCGAGCAGCACGGACCCGCGACCCAAAACAGCTCCGCGTCTGCCCGGAGCGTGCGGCACATCTCGGAGACGAGCTCTGCCCTCCTCTTCAAGCCACCCGAGCGCGTGGCATCGCTCGCCACCCTCCCGCCAGCAGCCACCCCGCGTCCCTCCCTCGGCAAGGCGCAGCGGGAGGAGATGCTCCCCGCTGCCCGTCCTGCCCCAGCACTCGCCCGGCTCGGCTCCGTGCTCTCCCGGCTGCCCGTAACTCCTGCCGCCTGAAAGTTTGTCAGGCAAAGCGATTAAATGGCCGGCTGCTTAATCACAGGACGACACTCGCTCTGATCCGAGGGAGCAATTACCTTGAAAATGGGGGTCACGGGCCCTGCTCATTTACCTTAATTGAATTCCAATATCTGCCTCTAGCTGCCTGGGCTCCCGGCTGCGGCTTAAAGCAGCTCAGAGCCGAGCATCTCCCTCGCTGTCTCTGCCCCGGATGCACCAGTTCCCCCAGCCCGCTGGGAAGGTGCGAGGTGCAGGCAGCAGCAGGCAGGAGGCCAGGCAGCTGCATGGTGCTGCCTGCCACCCCAGCGCGGACCCGACAAGACGTACTCCCGTGCCCAGACTGCTTCCCAAGTGCCACCGCCGCACAAGCCCCACCACGAGGGATCCGGCTACGGCCGAGGCTTTCCTCAGCCCCAAGGGCTGCAGGAGCCCGGAGCGCATTCCTACGCTTAATGCTACCCATAAAAATGGATATAAAAGCAAGTTAAATGCAGAGAATCACAAAGATCCTTGTAGCTTAAGAAAGAAGTGCAAATCAAAAAGAGTAAAAATCAGTATTTTTTGGAAAACAAACACCAAAACCCAGAGGAGCTCTGGAGCCACCTCCCCAGGACACTGGTTGGGGACGCTGATGTCCCAGGGTTAAGGGAGCTCCAACAGAGAACAGGTTTCCTGCAGGACAGACTGTTATATCAATTAAAGAGACAATAAAAATTGTTAGTCTTAAAAACCGCCTGAGATGAGAGAGAGAGAGAGAGAGAGAGCGAGAGCCCGGTAAGACGGGAGCAGGTAAGTCAATGCATGGAACAACAACTCCGTCAAGTTTACAGCACATTTCACATCAACAGCACACGCAGAGACATGCCTGGGCTCAGGGGGTCTGGGAGGGCTGCCAGGGACCCGGCCCCGCTCCACTCCCCAAACGCTCCCCAGTCTCACGGAGAACATCAAATTTGGCTGGCGGAGGCCCCCGGTGCTGCGTTAGCACCCGTGGAGGGGGACCGGGCTGCCCGAGCGGTGGCTGCCACCCCCCGTCTTGCTCGATGCCAGATTGGGGGAGTTTTGGTGGTTCGGGAGGGCCGGGGTGCTGCGAGCTGCCCTTCTTTAACCCCGCCTGAGCGCAGGATTGCCTCTGGTTATGGTAAATGATAGGAATAAAAGGGGTATACACACGGTGAGAGGCAGATTGGGAAGTCCACGTACCCCGATGATAGCATTCAACTCCGTCATTGTCACTTGCTTGGCACGCTCAACAGCCTGTGCGACTTGCTGTTGGTGCTGCGGGGACAGAGGTGCGGGGACAGGTCAGAGCCGGGCACGGGGCAGCGAGTCGAGGCGAGACCCCCCCCACCCCGCCGGCAGCCCCACGCAGGAGCTGGTCACCCCGGTTTTTTGTTTATATTTTGCTGACGAGCGCAGCATCCCCAGTGCAGCTCCCTGCTCCAGGGACCCCGCGCTGCAGGAGGAGCGGGAGCAGCCCCTCGCAGCCTTTTTTGCCCCATGGGCTTGGCGCAGACCCCCACGGCCGAGCAAAGCCCCTCGTGGGGCCTGGCTCTCCCCCACCCCGAGGGTCTTGCAACGAGCACGTGGGATGAGCCCCGTTTCTCATGGGGCATCCCAGAGCAGCCCCACACCCCCAAACCACAAGCTTGGTGGGAGCAGGTCCGTGCCCCTTCACGGGACCCCCCTGAGGGGCACAGCGCTGCCTTCCTGGGGAAACCCCCCCAGGAGAAACAGCATCCACCACCTGGGGTGTGAGAACGTCCTTACCTCTTGTGACAGAAAAGGCATGATCTGGGCTAAAATCGTGTTCAGTCTCTTAGCAATTTCTGTCTGAAAAAAGGGAAGAAGAAAAAGCGACAGTAAGTACCGAGCAGCCTCCCGCAGACTGCACGAGGCTTCCCAGCAGCAGCACCGTGCATCCCCTCCCTGTCCCCTTCCCTGCATTTCTTCAAACCTGGATTTCCCTGCTTTCAAGAAAATTTGTAGCCGGGCGCTAGCACAGCTCCTCGTCCTTAGAGCAGTCACTGCTCTCCAAAGAGGCTGGATTACATAAAATCAGTTTTGCACGCCCAGCCGGGATCGTGCGTGGGGACAGACCCTCGCCATCGCTTTCTGATCCCGGTGCTTATTTGGCAGGCGTTGAGTTTCTTCAGAAGAAACCTCCGCAAGCACACACCGCTCCGTGCGGCGGGTGTTTAGTCAACAGAGAGGGCTGGTGGGTGCTTGCTCTGATCTCAGCGCCGTCGAGGTCCTTCCCCACCCCAAACTGAAGCTGTTGGGGTTCCTTTTGCCATCCTCGCATCACACTCGGGAAACTTAACCCGTAACCATTTACACCCGTCAGCTCGACGGCGTTATTTGGGAGTTTAACAACAAACCTATGCTGTCAAACTGTGGTTTCTGCAACATCTCCATGAACTGGGAATAACGTTTTCCTCGAGCGATAACCCCAGCACGCGTTTGGGGCAAGCCCGCAGCCCGGTGCCGGGAGGTGCCATCCTGCCCTGCACCGTGCACCCCGCAGATGCTCCCGCTCGGCACGCTGAGCTGCCCGGCTCCCAAGAGTTAACGCCGGCTGCTCCACCGGCCGAGGCAGCTGTTAAAACAGCTTTTGGTCCAACTCAAACACGGCCCGAGCAGCCGCGAGGATTCAGCGCCGCAACAATGGCCGGAGCTGAGCCCTGGCGCAGAATCAAACGCCCAGAAATTCCTTCCGACAGCCCTGAGCAGCTCGTTATCAATAACACAAGTGATTAACCGGGTCTTGCTCCAGCCTCCCTATCGGCAAGGTGGCTCTTCCCTGAGATGGCCAGCAGCCACCCCCGCTTGGAGAGCCCCCGTGTGCTCCCCAAATCACCGCCCCCACCTCCAGCACCCCGAGGCTTCGCCCTCCTGATCCCCACCCCTCAGCCCCAGGCATCCCAGGATGCGCCCTACGGCAGCTCTGATTTTTAATCCTAGCCCCAGGGCGTTGCCAACCCAGAGAGGGGCTCTTAGTTCCACCTGCTCTCAAATACTGCAAGAAAAAAAAATCCAAATATCACAGTTTGGAGGAAAAAAAAAAAACCCCAACAGACACTCAACCATTGCTTTGAGGAGCTGGTAGCGACTGGGGCACGCTGGCATTACTACAAGACTAACCTAAGAAGCACAACCAACATGCCCCAGGATGAGCATAAGCAAGGAGATGCCAGGAGCACCCCGATCTCCCCCAGCCTAGACTCGTCCCCCCGGAGGGAAGCACCCCGCAGAGACCCCACGGCCACCGGAGCTCGGGGACTCGCTGCAAGGGGTCCCCACGGACCACCCGCTCGCTGCTCCCACAGCACCTTCACGCGGGCATTGCCAGTTTTGGCTTCAAAGCGACGGGGATATTTCTGGCCTTCGTCTTTTCCGAAAGTGCACCGGCGATTGGGTTACACCTGATGCTTTTATTAGCCCGTCCAGAGGTCAGGGGAACGTGCTGGCGCGCCGTGTCAAGGCAGAGGCATCTGGAAGCGACTACGGTTTGGACTCAGGTACTTTGGCTACAGCTACACGAGTGCTGCAGCCGCCGGGATTATCATGGACCCGAAAGCGAGGATGCGAGGCTCATCAGGCAGCTGGGGGAGGCACGATACTCCCAGAAGGACGGACTCTGGCCAGCGCAAGTTTTTAAACACCCAACACACGTGCACTGCCCACCCACCGCTCCCTGCCCACAAAATTGGGCTGCAAGCTAAAACTGCAAAACCCGAGCCCAGGCGCAGCGCCGTGTCCGAAGGAGCGCGGTGCAGGAGCATGGGCCGGCGCCGTGCGTGCCGCCAGCTGCCCCGGCAAAGGAGTGCCGCTTCAAAGTGGCACCAGTGCCACCGCTAACCACCCCGGTGCTCAGGTCACGTGTTGCTCAGCGATAGGTAAACCTCTTTAAAGGCCTTTTTGGCACTGACGCATCGATTAGATTATATATAAACTGCAGCTCCATTAAATATTTATTCCTTCAGATGAAGCCTATTGGATTCTGGATGCAACAAGCACTCGGCGCATTGCTCCTCCAGCACGGTTGCTTCTCCTGCGAGCTCTTTCATGCCAGCCCCCAGCAAATTCTAGAACAAATTCGATCCTCACTGAGGCAAGAGCAGCGGTGCCAGCACGAGCAGTCCCTCCGGCTGCGTGTCGCAAAGGTCGTTTAGGTGTAAAGGACAAAAATGCAGCATCCAAACAGGCCGCCTCCGCAGAGGAGGGAGGGAAGGTGCTGAGTTTTCCCTGGGCACCGTCGAGCACTAACACGGTCCAGACAAACAAGATGCACGACGACCCATCGCCTCCACATTTAAATCCAATTCTGCCCAAACTTCCAACAAAGATTTGAAGGAAAACTTCGCGCTCTGCAAAGAGAGAGACTTCCCACGTGGGATTCAGCGAGCAAGAAGATATTAGATGTCCAAAATATTATGTTTACAACTGTGAGGTTTCCTGTTAACATGAGATTCAATAATCTTTAAATATTTGTTCACTTTAACTTCTCCCATTCCCCAGCATATTAAACTCTAGTTGTCCCCATTAAAAGTTTAATCGGGAGCAAAAGGGGATCCTCCAGCGCACCGGGAACAGGAGAGGGTTTCATGCCCGACACCTTCCCCATAACAGGGCTCATTCATCACCTTGCCCCAGAGCAGCGGAGCCCCCCGAGCCGCTCCTGCCAAGAAAAACCTCCATTCGCCCCCCCCCCCGCCACAGGTTGCCATGGCAATCCCAGCCTCCGCATCCCCTCCCAACGCCCTGCATCCTCACCGGACCACGGCACGCATCGCCGAGACGGGGGCTGCAAGCCAGCGTGGTGGGTAAAAGCCCAGGGGCTGCACAGGGCACCCCAGGAGAGAGCCCCACTCGCGCTGCCCAGCACCGGCACCCGTGGGAGGAGTGCCTCCCGGGATGCTCAGCCCAGGCAGCAGGATGCTGCCGGCCACCGTTAAAAAGGGCGAGGAGTCAGGAGAACCTGAAATCCCGACTAATCCCCCACCACCCCCCATCCCTGCCAGGAATCTGACCCGCTGCTAGACAAGAAACACTTCTGGGGTGGTGGTTTGCGAGCGGGGAGGGGGGGAAATGGGAGAAAACATTTGCACCGGTTATAAATCAAGAGACTGACTGCTTGGCCACAGGCTGCAAGTCCTGTCACCCGCTCTTAAAATGGCCAGAGCCGCTACCAGCACCCAAAGCACTTAAGGGCATGAAGAGCCACTGCTGGAGTCGAGTCAAGAGCCGGGCAGGGGCTCCGGCTGCAGCAGCGTGCGGCGGCATGGTGTTAAATAGCTGCGGGGCTGGCTCTCCCCAGCAGCCCCGGCCCCCCGTCCGCTCGTCTTTACACCTGGACATGGCAGAGGGAAGTTTAAAAATAACTCTGCCGGCCGTCAGTCGCAGGAAACGCAGAGCAGAGTGGAAAGGAGCAACCTTAAAAATCGCCCGAAGCGCGCGAGTGCAAGCAGAGCCCCAGGCTTGAAGCAGGGTAAGGGGGTGCGGGGGGGAGGCTGCACCCTGGCACGACACCCCGCAGGCATTGCTCTGGGCAACAGAGATGGTCGCTGTGCCAAAATATATCAGCCTTGGCCTCAGCTGAGCAAGCAAATGGGAGCTGCAGGGCTGCCCCAGCTCCATGGCTGCCCCGGGGGTCGCAGCCCCGGGCTGATCCCAGCACCCTCGGGCACAGGACCGGACACAAACCCCTCCCGGGTTCCCAGTGCTCGGGAGCCTTTGGGACCAGCGCTCAGCCACGCTCTGGGGACGGAGGTGCTTGCAGAAACCGACCCCGCAGCCGCCGCTCCGTGGGGAGCACCCCCAGCCTTCCCAAACACCCCGCACAAAGCACACGCACCCCGACCTGCACCCTGCGCAGGACAGATCCTCCATGAACCTACACGGCTTTGAAAGGAGCCACACCAGCGCACCAGACCAGGCCATCTTGGATGCAGTCTCAGAAGAGACTTTGGGCCACACCAAACTCCAACCTGCCCTTGCTTATCGATTTAAACGGCGGGATGCAGGCTGGAGACAAGGGGCTGAACACACGGCATCTCTCAGCTGACCCTTCCTCCTCTTGGAAACACAGCAAAACATTATACAGACTGTCCAATGCAAGCCTAAACCCTAAAATCCTTTAGCCTAAGCCTAAAGCCACTGCAAGCTCTGGGCGATGGGGCTGGTAGGGTGCCCAAAGTGACGGTCCACGGGACGCAGGAACGCGGCATCAGCATCGTCCCACGCTTCGCACGGGACTCCCGGGGAGAAACACCCGCCTGCCAGCCCCCAGCTCTCTCCTTGGCTCCAAAACCACAGGTCACTCCACACGCACCCGGACGGTGCTTCCGAGACGGGTCCGCACCACCGCAACCCTCCCTTGGCCACCCCAGGTCTCCCCCTGCGCTGCACGTACCCCCCCAAACCTCAGCCCTGGAAGAGGGTGGCAGGGGCGGTGGGAGAAAGGCAAGGAGTAAATCACACCACCGGTGAAGCACCAGAAGCATTTGTTGAAACCAGGATATTGTCTCTTTAAGCACATGAAAATAAGGCCCTTGAGCAGTGTGGTTCTCACTCCGGCGCACAATTATGGGTACTTTCAGCTGTCTACCACTATTTCAAGTGCTCTCTCCAACCAGGCTGTCAATGGCATGTTGAAAGCTATTTGTGGCTGCTATCGTTATTAGCAAAGTGGAGAGCTTCGCTGATGAGAATTAAATTCAGGGAGGGGGTGTGGAGGGGCGGGCCACAACCCCTCATTACAGAATTACCACCAGCACCCGGGCTGCAGGGGGGCAAAGCTCACCCAGGACCCCCGAAACCCACCCGGGACCCCCAAAACCCACCCGGGACCCCCGGTGCCTCCCGCAAAGCCAAGGGAAGGGAGAGCTGGCTGACAGCTCTTCCCTTCTACCTTAGGAGACCTGAGAGTATCACACTAACAAATTACTTGGCTTCTGAAGTATTTAGCAAATTATTACCTGGCACTCCTTGCTAACGAGCATGACAGAAAGTATATTGTGTTCTTGGAATATTCTAGAAAAAAAAAAAAGCACGCCTCTCTTCCCCTGGAAGTGTCAGGAGGGTTTAGGTTTGTTCCAAGCATTAAGTGTTTAAGCACGAAAACAAGAAGTGCTTATGCGGAGAGTTCTCAGCCATAAAAAAAAAAGTCAGCGCAAAGGTTCTCCCCTCCGAGGTGTCCCGTTTCCCCACGCACAAGTAGTTTTTCTTTTGGAATCGTTATTCCCTCCGACTGCATTCGGCAATTATCTACAGAGACCTGAACACAAACAATGCCAAAACAAGAGGGGAACGAAAGTTGCTTTTGTAAAAATCAATTAACCTTAAAAAGAGAGTTTCGCTCAGGTTTAAAAAGAAAACTCCCGACCCAGCCTCAGGTTTAAGAAAGCTGAGCCCGGGTAAGAGAGCGCTTCATTCAGCGGGAAGACTGATGTAAGGAGCAATTCACTGCGTTCTATGCAACAAAGTGGGTAGTCACTTCCTAAATATTTCCTTGCATATGGAGTTGTTTATGAAACTACATTTTTTTTCTTAACAAGAAACGAAACGAGAAGAAAGGGGGGGGGGGGGAAACCACACAGGGCCACATATGCACACACTTAATATTCAGCATAGGAGAGATAATCTGTTATATAAGCCCACAGACAGACAATCCCCTTTTGCTTAAAGATGAAGTATCCATCAATGTTTGTCTCAAGCAGATGTAATCACAAGCAGTCAAGTCTGGAGGGCAGGACACTGCATGAATAATTCAAGCACTTCAGTCTACTTGATTGTGTGCAGATAAACACAAGTCAACCGCTAAACAGGTCAGCTGATAAACTTGTTTGTTCAGGACCAGCCACCCTCAGCCAGATGCAGGCAGGACCACGCTGCCATCACCGGTGGGATGCCTTTCGGGGGGATGCTGCAGCCCAAAAGAGGGGGAAAGCCTCCCCGGGCACCCGCGCGGGGCCCAGCTCTCCATCCCATCCCATCCCTCCGCTCCCGTTTTCGCCTGGAAGCGCGCTGGGAGCGGCTCGGGCTGCTTTGTTTTCCTCCGTGCACATTGCTGTCAATTAAAGAACACGACAGCTTCACCTCCCCAAACTTCCCCCATCAGCCCAGCACTAGGCACGCAGCATATGTCACCAGGAACAACTACAGCAGGCGGGGGATGCTCTGCGCAGGCTGGAATCATCCGGCGAAGATTTATCCGCCGAGTTGCAAGGCAGCGAAGCTCCCAGCGAGGCACACCGACCACGCAGGGCCTCCCCGGGCTGCAAACGCCGCGGCATGGGAACCGTCACCCTGCAAAATCCGGGTCAGGGAGGGCAGCGGCGGCTCTGCCTGCACCAGCCCCACGGAAAACTGCCCCTGGGTGTTTTGAGGCTCCCGAGTTACCCTCCGAAACCATCCCAGACGCTTTGCCTCGCCAAACGCCACGGGGAAGACACGCTACGTGGTCACACCGCAAGACGGAGCGGATGGCAGAGTGCTCCATCCACACGCCAACGAAGCCGGAGCCCGTGACAGGCTCTCGCCCCCGAGTCCTGACACTCATCCTGCGGTGCAAACCCTCTCAAATCAGTTTTCGGTTACGACCATGCACTGGTGGAAAACACGCTGCACATCTCGGGAAAGAGGAATTGCTTCCAAAGCTTCGATCAAGAGAAAAAGCTCAATATCCTGCTGTATTATTTCAGCATCTCCCAGCGTTTGCACGGAGCGAAGCTGTTCCATCACCGAGCGCCCAGGTGGGTAAGAGGCATTCCCCTCTCCCGAAAGCAGCCTGCACGGACGCTTGCGTTACTCCAATCCCTCGAGCATTTCCAAAGAGGCCGCAGGGTCCGCGTCCCTCGGGACACGTGCAAAACAGGGACGGGGTCCTCGCAGGAGGCCACCAGAGGCCTCAGCAGAAATTCTGCATTCAGGAGCACTCCTGGCTGCACCAAGGCAAAGCCGTGCCCGAGGTCTCCCCGAGCTGCACGGGGGACCGGGGGCCACGGGGGACCGGGCTCCTGCGCAGCCCCCCCGGTCTCCCCCCAAGCAGCGCTGCCTCACAAGGACGCTTTTGTCCAGGCAGAAGCAACGAAGAGAAAGAAGTCAGGATTATCTGCATGGAAGAAGATATTTTTAAAAAAACTGAAGACTAAGCAGTAATTATTTTCGTTACCCTGTGACTACGTACCAGAAAGCTAAAGGGAAGTGTGCGCGAGGAAGAGAGGCAGATTCACAGACACGCTGCTTGGAATTTCATCAGTCGGCTAACGACACTTTCTTACTTCGGGCTGCGATGCTGCTATTAAGCAAAACCACTTTGGAGTTGAATGGGGCTGATTTGCGAATTGCAAAGTTGATGTCAACTTCTATCTGCCTTAAGTTCTTAATTATAAGAACTGCTTCTAAAACCAGTAAGCAGCAGCAGCACAAATAATCAGGTCTAATCTCAATAATAACTTTATTCCTTTAAGTTTTACCATCATGTGCCCAGCCTTTAGGCTCTTTAACTATAATCTTATCAAGGTAGCACACCACATTCTGCTATGGCCTTCTATATTTTTCCTTCAGGCAAGTTACATATTAGAGGAGATCAAAAAAAAAAAAGAAAGAGTACCAAGCATTGCTTCATTTTCCAGATGCAAAGACAAATCCGTGACATTGAGCAACACACCAGAAGATATCGGTATCCCTGAAGATAATTCCCTTCTAAGTCTCACACTACAGCACGGCAAGTATCAGGGGTACGACCTTAGAAACAGTCGCGTTGTACCAACAACAAAACCAGAGGAAAACGCCGGAGATAACAGTATTTTCCGAGTGCTGGGAACGCGCTATTCCAGGTACCGACCTCCCGGCGTGGAAGGCAAGGCTATTTTCACCTCTTCTCATAAACACTCTTTGCAAAACTTAAGTTTCTCCTGAATATAAGCAAAAGCCCCACCGGGCTGCCATCAACCTGCAGTTCCCAATATAACTGCTGGGCCACGAGATCTCACCTGGAGTCACATCCCCGACTTCAGCACTTATTCCCCATTTAGTGCAATCAGGGCCTATTTTATCTCAGGTTGAGAAAAGGGCAACAGGAGATCAATCAATCACCATTTCCCCCCCTTTAAATTACTCACCTGTTTGTGCATTTCAATATTCAAACCATACGACATTTCATAGTACTGGGGAATAAAAAAAAAAAAAAAGAGAGCCAAGAAGAATTTGAATTAATTTAACATAAGGTATTTGCATAAGGTCATTACCAGAAAGCATCCCGGTCAAAACTATGCTTAAATCATTCGCAGTCAAGGAAATTATACCTTATAATAAGCAGATGTTTATAGGGTTTAACTGGCATGCATTTAACAAGAGGACACTCCTTTTTACTCCTGTTTTCTCCTCCTAAGCTACTTAGAAAAACAAAGAGGCGCAGAGCTGTGTGACAAGCGTCTGCACAGCCCTGGCAGAACAGGTACAGCCCGTAGTCTGGCCAAAAACCCGGTTTCTCACTGGGGGGGTGGATTTATTCCCCCCCCCTGGGTCTAGCAGTGCTGCTGGGAGCCCTGGGAGCACCCCGGCCCCTTCCTCCCCGCCGGGAACAGGGGTGCTGGGTCCTGCTTGAACCCATTCCAATCACAAGCCATCCCACCCCGGGGCCCCGCCACCCAACTTTTGCAAAAAGAGAGCAACAAAAGAGCCCATTTGCCCCCCCCGGGGGGGGGGGATGCCCTGGGAAGGCACCGGGGTGGCCTCACCCCGCTCCCCCGAGCGGCAAGGGGGGACAGCCCGGACACCCACCCGCGGGGGACACCCCCCGGTGCCGGGGGCTGCTGCTCCTCCTCTCCTGCCCCCCCTCCCCGGGGCTGCAGGGCCGGCAGAAAGGGGTTAACAGGAAACTTGTGCTGGCGCTTCCAGCCGCCTCGGTCTCTGCTGCGCCCTGGCACCAGCCGAGTGCGGCGGGCGAGGGCAGGGCGGGCAGCGCAGGCAGGGAAGGCAGCGCAGGCAGGGCAGGCAGCAGGCCCCCTCCCTGCCCCGCACCGCGGCGGGGTGCCGGGGTCCCTGGGCAGGCAGCTGCCCGTTCCGGAGGGGAGGGGGGTAGGGGGGTCCCCCCCTTTCCCAGCGCACGGTCGGGCTAGCAGCTAATGACATTTACAGCCTGATCCGAAATCTGATTAAAGTCTCTTACCATAACGTAATGGCGCTGCATTTCTGTCTTCTCGTTCGCCAGCTTATCATACTCCACTTTCAGGCTGGGGGGGAGGGGGGGCAGAGCAGAGGGGTGAGACCCCGCGGGCGGGGAGGGCGGGGGAGGGCAGGGCAGGGGAGGGGAGCGGCGCTGCCCGCACCGCGCCCCGGCCCCCCCGGGCTCACCTGTGGTACTGGGCTTGCAGGAACTGGAACTCGTCCTTGATCCGGTCGCAGGACTCGGCCACGGTGAATTTGAAGCCCGGCTGGCCCGGCTGGTGCGGAGCCTGCGGGGAGCAGCGGGGAGAGGCGCTCAGCACCGGGGGGGGAAGGGAGGGGGATTGGGGGGGGTGGGGAGCGGGACTCACCGGGTGCCGGCCCTGGGGGTACATGGCAGGGCTGGGGCGCGGTCACTGGAGCCAGCCGCGCCGTGCCTCGTTACGGCGATCGCGACGTGCGCTGCTGCCCGCCGGCCACGGAGCGCTCCCGGAGAGGCCGAGAACTGGAACAAAGAGACGAGAGGAAAGTCCGTGCGGGGGCGGAGGAGGGAGGGCGGCGGGGGGGGGGGAGAGAGGGGGGAGCGGGCCCGGCCGGGCCGGCTCGCTGCGCGGCCCCCTCCCCCGCGCAAAGCACCGCACCCCGGGAGGCGTTGCGCGCCCGCGGAGCCCAGCCCAGCCCGGCCGAGCCGCCCGCAACCGCCGGGGCCAGGTGCCGCCTCGCTCCGCGGTCCTCCGCTTCCTTACGGCCCCCCCCCTTCCGGCACCCGCTCTCGGAAAAAAAAAAACAAAAAAAAAAACAAAAAAAAGGAGAAAAAAAAAATCAGCAGAAAAATGAAAAAGAAAAAAAAGCAACAACAACAACACAACCCAACCAAAAGAGCCCGGCGGAAGCAGCTCCCGCGGTATTCCTGCTGCGAGAAGAAGGGGGAAGCAAAGCCAGGAACTAACGCCGGAGCACGACGGCCATGGAGGAGAGGAGGAGGGGGGAAGAAGGCCGTACACATCCGACTTCCCGGGCGCCGCGGACATGCGAAGTGCGAGCGGTGTCTCCGCCGCGGCTCCCCCGCCCGGGGGCGGCCGTTCAGCTCCGTCCAGCCGGCATCGCCGTAACTCCACAAGCCATGCTGCCGCTGCTCCGGGGAGGGGGGAACCGGGAGGTGTGTGCGGGAGGGGGGGTCCCGGGCGCCGGGGCGGAGCCCGAGGCCGCCGGTGCCGCTGCCGAGCGGGGCCCGCCGCGCCCGGCCCCCGCGATGCCGCCGCGGAGTGAGGCCGCGCCGGAGCACGCGGTCCGCGCCGCCGCCGCCAGAGCGCTCGGGCGAAGCGGGGCGGCGGGGAGGGGGAACAAAACCCGGGCGGCCTCTCCGGCGCCGACCAATGGCGAGGCGGCGGGCCCACGTGGGGCGGGCGAAGGCGGACGCTGACTGGGCGCCGCCGGCGGCGACGTCACAATGCCAGCTTGTGTCTGAAACGATGGAGCGGTAGAGCGGCGGCGGGGCTGGCCTCCGCGACACGCCCCCCCGCAAAGCCCCGCCCCCGGGCACGCCCACTCCCGCACGCCCCGCCCACCCGCCCCGCCGCGGCCGCTCGGTTCCCCCCGCCGCGGGAAGGGCGGGAGGCCGCGGCCCGCGGCTCCGGGCGGTCATTCCCGGTTCCTCCCGCAGCCGGCGAAGGACGGCTCTGAGCTGTCGTTAGATCGGCGAAGCGGCCCAATTAGGTGCTATAAACCAGCCAGAACCGCTTTGTCACGTCAACGTTTTCACGTCACGCAGCCGCGATACCGATAAAACGGTGGGTACGGCCGGCAGGCTGAGCCCGCCCGCCCCGGGAGGAGCGCGGAGGACGGCTGCCCTTCCTCCGCCGTCCCTCCCCCGCGCCTTTGATGTGCGGAGGCCGCGGCCCTGCCCGGTGCTGGCGGGAGGGGGGCACCGGCCCTTCCTGCCCCCCGCCGGCGCCTCCTCCCGAGTCCGAGCGGCTGTGACGAGGGACGCGGGTGATGTCATTAACGTGACACGCTCCCGCCGCTCTGCCCGGCCGTCTTTGCGGGGGACGCACACACACGGGACACCCGCCGTGGGGAGGTTTAACCCCGCGGGGAGAGAAGCCCCCCCCCCCCGCCCCCGCTCGGCGGAGCCCCGCGCGTGGGAAGGAGGCGTGAGGGGCCGCGCCGCGGCCGCCACCCCACGGCACAAAATGGCCGCCTCGCCCTCACGTCACACGGAGCCTCCCCGCCCCACGTGGGGGCCCTCCAGCAAACCCCACCCCCCGGCCAATCAAAAACAAGCCGACCCGATGGTTACTCCAATTCTATTGGTCGAAGCGCGCCGGGCCGGCGCGGCGGGGGGGGGCTGTGTCAATCAAAGCCACGCGGGGCCGGAGCGCTGACAAATGCCGCTGCTGTGCAGCCCCCCGCTTGCAAATCCCGCCCGGCATGGCGGCTTAATTAGCTCGGAATGGCTTTTCCTCCCAGCTCAAACAATCTGTCACTGCCGCGCGGCGGAGGCAGCCGTGCATAAAAAAGTAAGCAGAGGCTAAATATCAATTTGATTTTGTGTATCAAAGGAATATTTTAAAGGGGGGGGGAGTTCTTCCCTAGTAATGAAACGGAGCCGTTTATATTAAAAAAAAAAGGGGGGGGGAAACACACAACAACACCCCCCCCCACAAAAGCTGCCCCCAGCCGGTCGCGCTGGCACGCAGGTCGTGTGTGTGTGTGTGTGTGTGTGTGTGTCGCGGGTGGGGGTTGTGGCGGAGCGGACCCCCCCGGTGTGGGATGTTTGGGGGGGGGGGGGGGTGCCCCGGCCCGCCCCCCCCCCTCCCCCGCCGCTAATTGGGTGCGTTCCGGGTGTTGACGTGACAAGAAGTGTCAGGGCCGGGCGCTGCCCATTGGCCGCCGCGGCCGGCCACGCCCTGTCCCCACGTGGGGACCGGCCGAGGCGGTGGGTGCGACGCGAAACCCGGCGCGGAATCCAACGCGCGGAGCCGGAGCCACCGCGCTCCCCGTCCCCCCGCCCTCTCCTCGCCCTCTCCTCGCCCTCTCGGCCTCCTACTCCACCCCCGCCCCCCAATTTTCTATTTTTGCCGCCCTTTTGCTTTGCTTTGCTTTCCCTCTGTAGAGGCAGCAGCTCTCTGCAAAGGCCCCGCACCGACCGGGGTGCACGTTGGGGTGCAAAGCCTCCCGGGGACTGCACCCCAGGGGAACGGCTGCCTGCGTCGGGCAAGCAGACACTGGGAGAGCGCCCGTGCAAGCCAGCGTGGGAGAATGTGGGCCCACAGTGCTTTGAGCCACACGTGGGGGGGCTCCCGAGACCGCCTGCACCCGGAGGAACAGCAAAAATTAATGGCAGCTAGTAACCCTGGCAATATTAGCGGTGAAACCGGCACTAAGCGCTCTCTCTGGCAGTTTGTTCTGCCGAGTACATCCGAAGCAACATCTATTTGGTGGAGAAATGTGACCGGTGCTCCCGGTGTCACACGCTCCCGGTGCTCCTGGTGTCACACGCTCCCTTCGGTCCCAGCAGGATTGCAAAGCAAAGGCAGCAGCACCTGAAAATCCTCCTGTCCACGAGGCCTTTGGGGATGGGACACACGCTGCCCTTCCTCACCACACTGCCCTTCCTCACCACGCTGCCCTTCCTCACCACGCTGCCCCTCCTCGCCGCCCCGGCACGGCGGCAGGCTGCCGGAGCTGCCGAGGCTTCCCGCAGGCTGATGGAAGGATGGAGTGATCTGTGATAATTCTCCAAATCGCTGCGCTTTGGCCTCAGCGCTTGCTCTTGGGTTTGCAGATATTCGTTAATTTTTCATGGCTGGGGAAGGTTAATTTGTCTTTCCCCCGGCGGGTTCATGCTACCCCTGTAGCTGCAGCGGCGTGGGTCCGGGTTTGGTGCTGCTGGGTGCTGAGCCCCTGCAAGCCCGCGCCTTCTGCTGCGGGCTCACATCCCTCCTTGATCCCCCCTCTGCCCCGAACTGAGCCGGGAAAGAAAAGTGCCAAAAATGGGGTGATTCCTGCGGTGGGGCTGAGCCAGACCCTCGGCCCGAGGGGGCTTTCTGGGGCCTAATTCAGTGGACACAGGGACATGGCAAGAGGAAGTGAAAGCAGCGGTTTTGCACTGAAAATTCATTTCATTGCTCAAAATAGAACACATTAGATGGGCTGCTTCCCTCCCTCAGTGGTACTTATGGAGAAATTCTGATTTTTATTTAATGGTTTCCCCGAAAAGGTTGTAATTTTCTTCACATTCCCATCTAGCCATAGCTCCAGCGCTGTTGTGGTGAACTCAAACGACTGAGAATGCCTCTCGTTAATTGATATTCCTCACGCTAGGACTGTACTGAAATAGCAGATGTTTTATTTTAGCTTATTAAAACTCACCTGGTTGAAAAAAAAAAAAAAAAGAAAGAACTATTAGGGGTGAAAGGAAACGTTCTGGTTCATATTGATTTAAAATCTACTTAAATTGATATTTGCACATCCCAATTATAAACCGTGATCTTTTCCCATAAGTTATTTTTCTTTTTCTGAGGTTTTTTTCTTAACGATCTTAGAAAAAGCCTCCGTGGGAGAAGGCACCGTCTCCTCCCCGCGTGCTGCGCGTGATGCCTTTGTCACCGCAGACCGGGGACGTCGCATCCCTCCTCCGTGGGCAAGGCGGGGCAGGAGGGAGGCAAGGAAGGAGGCACCTTGCGTGCTGCTGCCCAAGCTGGGGCAACCAACACCACCAGGTGAGGATGAGGATGAGGACGAGGGCTCTGGGGTTGCTCGGCGAAGGCCAGCGGCCCCCTGCAGCCCCGTGCACATTGTTTGGGCGCCTGCAAAGGGCAGGTCCCCGTGAGGACGTGGCGGTGGAGCCATGGGGTGAGCAGAGCGCAGGGGGCGTTGGGGTCCTTCGGGGCGACGCGGTGATCCCTCCCTTAGGAGGTCACCGGTCCCGAGAGTGGGTTTGGCCAAGGTGTGCCCGTCCCCTGGGCTGCGGTGCCAGGGTGCCCGGGCGTGCTGCGGGCTTGCAGCCGTGGCACCCTGCGAGGTCTCACGGCCAGGGGAAAGGAAACAGGAGATGTCCTCATCCACCCTGTCTGGGGAGAAACCTCGGGCTGCGCTTCTGGGCACGGGGTGTTGTGACACCCTCCCGTCCCCACCGCGGTGCTGCCCTTTGGGGAAACCGTCTGAGCAGCCCTTCCCCTTCCCAAACGGCCTCTGCGGGGGAAGAGCCACTGCACCCCACCCTCCCACGGTCGAGGCTCCTGCATCAGCCACCCCCGGCTGGCCCCAGCGGCCCCAGGTCCCGGTCCCCGGCCCCTCGGTGGGTGCACACAGCCCCTTTGCAGCCCCGCTCCCAGGGGCCGGCCGGCCTGGGGCCGTGGTACGGCTGTAGGGAACAGGGGAGAAAGAAACCTGCAGGATAAGGTTTATTGCAGCTGGCTGGGTCCGAACATCTGCACAGCCACAGTCACCCTGCTCACCGTCCCGGCAGGGAAACGGGTCCAAAACGCCGGTGACAGGAAATGCATTTTTTTCCCCCCCGTACTTTTTTTCTCCCCTTCATACGCTGTGTGTCCCGTGGATCCTGGAAAAGAGGCTGGCTATGGCTTTAGCACCGCTTCGTCAGGCCACGTGGATTTGCTGTTAGGGTGCAGAGAAGGCGGCGGGGGAAAGAGGAGAAACCTGTGCACACATGCACACGCACAGACGTGCACGCAGGCGCACACAGACGTGCACACGGATGCACACACGCGTGCACACAGATGCACACACGCGTGCACACGGATGCACACCCGCCCTCTGTTCCCACCTCATCCCCTGCCCGCCGTGACCGGCTGAACTCACCCACCGCGCCAGCGGTGCTCCCGGTGCGTGGCAGCGTGACGGCAGCCGCCCCGAGAGGTGGCTTTATCGTTGACAAGCCGGTCCCGGCCCCAGTCAATAGCGTGTGTTTACATTTCAGGTGACACTATCTGCCCTCCGCACAGGGCAGGACCCTGCCTGCCAAATTTCCTTTAGCTTTCAAGTTTATCTAAACAAGGATTTCAGAGCTGGGAAGGCAGTGAAACGCATACTAATGACCGACCAGGGAGAGCCAGGAGAGCTATCAGCAAGTTTATTTTGCTTTGTGGGGAAGCTCGGTTTTATCTGCTCTTGGCAGTAAGGTTTTACAGTCCCCCCCGTCCCCCCCCAGGCAAGAAAGGGATCAATCCTGCAACTGCTTCCGGCACCAGCATCCCCCACGGGGCTGGGGACAGCAAAAGCCTCTTCTGGTTTTGGGTGTTCCAGCTAGCGATGCTCTGGGCACCCGAAGCCAGCCCGAGCCGATACCTGCACAACGGACCGTGCTCTGGCTTTGAGCTTTCCCAGTTTCTCCTTTTTTCCTCTTCAGAGCAAATCTTGGGGCTCCGGGTGGAAAAACGCACCCGCGCAAACCTGTAGAAAGGCAGAGGAGCGCGGGTCCCTCCTGCAGGAAGGGGCCTGAATTCCTGATATACGGGTCAGAGCCTCGACCCGAGGCTGCGAACGCAGCACTGCTCCTCAACCACCTCAGCAGAACTTCTGAGCTATGACTTTTCTCTCTGCTCCGCAGCAATTAAAAACAAAAAGAAAGCACCGTGCCGGGGTGCTTTGGGCCGGCGGCAGGAGCAGGGAGCGGTGGCGATCGCCGTTGCCCTCCGTGGCCACGCGCGCCCGCTCCGCACATCCACAGCCAGCACCACCGAGAAGCTGCCGGGAGGTTTCCGAGCCTCGACAGCCCGGCACGGCACGCAGGCGGACGGGGAAGAGCGTCGGTCGGTTGCTGGTGTTGCCACAACAGGCCCCGATTACCCCGTCCTTTCACAAGCAAAACTCCCATTGACCTCACCCTCATCCACGGGATTTGCTTGAGCAATCCCTGCGCCGCCCAGCCCAGCACCTCCGGGCTGCAGCAGCCGGGGCCGGGGGCTGCCCAGGAGGCAGCGAACCTGCTCGGGACCTGCTGCAAACTCCTCCCAGCACCGAACAACGGCCTGAGCCTCACAAGCAAAATTTTTTTTCCCTGTCCCCCTATACTTGGGATGGGAGGTGTGAGGAGGCGGGTAAAGGGTACAGCCAGGGGCAGCAGCAACATTGGTTTTTCACGAGCACGTGCTATGGACCTTCCTCGAGGTCCGAGGCATGTTTCCTGCAGAAGACCTCATAACCTCTGGGCTCTCACCAGAGCCGGGGGACCCAGGCCCAGGTCCCCGTGGCAGGGAGCATTTCTGCAGACAATGGCGAACGGTGCCGGAGGGAGGGAGGGAGGGAGAGCCCCAGGACCCTCCCGGCAGCAGGGGCAGCTCAGAAGAGCCGGACCCAGGCTGGGAGCCGGCGTCCCGCCTGCCAGGAAAGCCTCGGCCCATCCGCTTATTTGCAAAGTTTTGGCCAAGAGGTTGGGACCAGCCCGAGGAGCTGGTGAAGGGATGGGGCCCAGGACTTGCTAACAGGACCCGGCTGCAGCTCAGGTCCAAACCCAGCAGCTCCGGCACTGCCGGCTCCGTCAAACAACTCGCCGGTGTCCAAACCCAGATGAGGAAAACAGGGCATCGGAGAGCTCTTTGCAGGCAGGGAAGCAGCGTTCCCTGCCCCTGCCTGCCTCCCTGACCCCTGCCCGCATCCCGCCCCAGCACTGCCCCAGCTCCCCGGCACGCAGGGACCCCTTGGCTGAGCACAGCCAGGGGCCGGAGCTGTGCTTCAGCAGAGGATGGGTGCAGAGCCCCTGCACCCGGAGCAGCGCTGGCCTTGCACGCTCAACCAGCACTGCGTGCGCCGGGGCTCCGACACCGCATCGGCTCCTGGGATAGCAACACCCCGCACTTATTCGTATTTAATGCCAGGCTGCACCCCAGATGGAGGAGGGAGAGGAGAGCCTGGCCGCTCTCGGCGGGGAGGGCAGGTTCGGCTCTGCCCGTGGAGCCTCCCCAGTCCCCAGAGCCGGGGCCAGCCCCTCGCCAGCCTCCCCGGTCCCCGCAGCCGGGGCCAGCTCACTCGCGGGTGCTCGCAGATGCTTACGGATGCTCGCGGATGCTCGCTGCCTCCGGAGCCTGGACCGCGGGCACTCTGCTCCCCACGCTCACCTGCCCTCCCTTCCCGGGGCGAGCAGCTCAGCCCAGGCTTTTGCTGTATACTGTCTAATTATAGATATTATATTGCAAATGGCTTTTGGGCCTGCTAATGGTATTACTGGTGTTATTCTTCTACTTGTTAATTATAACCAATTTGTTTGGGATGCCTTCCCAGTTTTCGTCTGTAATTGCTCTCCCCATTCCCTGATGACTGTGACTCAGCAGAAACTCTGCAGTTTCGCTCAGGGATGATATTACTCTTTGTCTCTCCTGCCAAGCGCGGCTGCAGACGGCTGCCTGCGCAGCACGGCTACTGCTCCCACCCCGCCGGTGGCCACGCTCCAGCCCGGAGCAAGTGGCTCGGGGACCGGGAGGGATGCGGGACTGTGGCGGCACGGGGCTGGCATCCACACCGGGTGGGAAGCGGGGCGATGGCAGCCTCGCTGCGAAGCTCCGCGTCCTCGGATGCGGCCTCACCTGCCATAGCTGTTGGGCTCAGGCCTGGGGATGTTCACCAGCAACTTGCTGAATCAGGGCTGCGGCCCATAAACCATTATAGGACTCTGCCTGTGAAAACCCAGCAAGGCTCGGTGTGACTAAAGGCTTAGCCAAGGAAAGAGGAAAATATTAAACGGATTGTTTTCTTTTTATTATTGCTAAATTCTAAAGAAGCTTGCTCTTCTCCTCTCCCCAGCATTAACTGCAGATAAGTTATTTGGAAAGCGAGTATTTCACCAGAACAGCCATTCAAGTAGCCTAATACACACATTAGAGTCTATTTGCACTTAAAAGAAGTGGGAGGTATTAAATCAGCCTCTGGCCAGATAGTCATTGTATAAACAAGAGCTGTTAACTCCTACTTGATAGCAGTGATAGCAAGGGAAAGGAAAACAGCCCTGCAGTGTCATGACCAACCTGACACAACATGTTTTAGGTCTGGGGAAAAAAAAAACCAAACCGAAAACCAAAGCCCTGCGAGTTCATGAGTGCTGGGGCTGCGGGAGCGTGGCTGCCAGCGATGGCCTGGCCGGGCTCTGCCCGTCCTGCACCCCTCCAGCCCCTGCCCCCTGCCCTGCAGCCCCTTCCCGCACGTCCCCGTCCTGGGAGCTGCTCTCCCACCTGGGGCTCCGGCACCAGCATCACCCGGCACCAGCAAGGCGAGCAGCATGGCACCTTTGCTGGCACCAGCAAGGCGAGCAGCGTGGCACCTTTGCCTGCTCACGGACCTGCTCGGGCCACCGGCAGCAAGGGACAGGGGGGTTATTTGCAGCCGAAGCGCTCGCCGCTGGTGGGGGTCCGTCCTCCTGGGTCCCCCCTCCAGCAGCGCAGGGCTCCGCATGGAGCCGGGGCGATGGAGATCTGCACGGCTCCGCTCGCTCCCGAGCAAAGCCGGGTATTAATGAAATTTATGAGTCAGAGCGAGCAAAAGAAACTGTTTTCAGCTGACTTCACTCACCACTTCCTCTCCTCGCGTTCGTCTCTCCCAGCAGCCCACTTATCTTCCCCCTGGAGCCATGCCCACCTCCCCTGCCCGATACGCCTCTATCGCTAACAGGCCGGAGCATTCAGCACCAGGATTGCTTCTGAGTTTGCTCACTCACTCACTCAAGCACTCTCAAGTTGTTCTCTGTGGCTAATCAAATGTCAAAACAAGCTACCCCTGCGATTTTGAGAGCTTTTAAACAGGAAGACATTCACCACTGATACACGAGAGCCGCGCACATTTGTCTGGGGCTCAGCCTCGAACGGGTTTCAGCGATAGCTGGGGACTGGTTTCAGTTGCAGCAAGTATCTGCTGGGTGGGAGCTATTTTGTGGTCTCTCTTTGGAGGAATAATGACTGTACGAGCCCGTGGCAGCGGTCCCACCGCTCGCCCAAAGCCAGCACTGCTGTCTCTCGTGGAGACGGGGCTCTTTCCCTCCCGCTGGTGGGCAGGAGATGGCTGCCAGCACCCCGCCATCCCAGCGCGCCCCGCTCCTCAGCTAATTAAACCATGGTTTATAGCCCGACTCTAAATCGTGTGCTTGTGCTAGAGCAGTGAGCTTTCAGCATTCGAGAAGTGATAACTTCTGAGCTGTCCAGAAGCCCAGGAGTCCCCAGGAAAGGTGCTGGGGGCCTTTCGGTTCCCATGCAGCCCGCAGCGAGGTGCAGCGTCCGCAGAGCCCCCCGGCCCACCACGGGCTGGGCTGAGCCGACGGCTGCAGAAGAGCGGGGCCCTGTGTCAAGGACAACTTTGATTTCAGAGCCGTGCAGCTCTGAAATCAAAGCTTTCCTTTATGCAGGTACCTGCTCTTCCGCAGCCAACGCTGGCCAAGACCCGGCGTGTGGCTCTCCGAAGGGCCCCACACAGCCTGGGTACCCCCCGTCTCCCACCCTGGAGCATCTCCTGCTCAGAGGAAGGGGTCAGAGCCCCCGGCCCCGGGGCGGGGGGCTGCCAGCAGGGCCCCCCCATCCCCGGCACAGCCCTGCTCAGCGGGGGGATCCCGTCTCCCCGTACCACCCGCGTGGGATGCCGGGCGCGGCGGGGGGTTGGTTTGGGATGCCCCGATGTGCTGGCGGGGCTCCAGCATTGTGCAGCCGGGCTGCCTTGTGCTCTCCAGCCCCAGGAAGGAGCCGGCGGGGAGCCGGGGGTTCCACAAAGGGCTCGTTTTGCCCTGGCGAGGCGCAGCGTTGGGCTCTCAGCAAAGGGACCGAGAATTACGTAGGACGTGAGAAATTTCATCAAAGCAAGACGCAAATGGAAGAGGTGGAAGATGAAGAGGCCACCCATCACCCCCAGTAAAACATGGCATTGCTCTGCAGAGGGCTTGTCCCAAAAGCTTCCTGGGCTGAGGGATGCTCCCTTCGCCGGGAGCCCATTAGCTCCGCTGCGGGCAGCCAGCAGGTTCCCTCTTGCAGGATTAGCCTTTATTTAGAGGCTGCCCTAGGTGCTGCCCAGGCCTCCTCTCCTCCAGCCGGCAGGAGCGGGGCGGCTGCACCCACCCCGGGGGCTGTGCCCCATCCCTGGCTGAGGGCACCCGGCTCCAAGCAGCTCCGGAGCAGCGGCACTCATGCCCGGCCTTCAAAGCCGTCACTTATCCCGGCTGAACGCTGAGCACAAGCTGTTCGCAGGAGCTGCCAGGTTTGCACGACGCTCGCCCTGTGTTTTCCGCTTTCCTCCCAGCACATCTCCAACGTCTTTTAAAAAAAAAAAAAAAATACCCACAGTTTCCTGAAGGCTCCACAACAGAGAGAGATGCTTCTGTTGCTCAATCTGTTGCTCGTCTGGAAATGAAGCATCTCCCTCCTCGGAAGCATTTAATCAAACACGAAGAGCGTACGCACGCACGTCAATCCGAGCGGCAAGCCCTGATGCTGCCGTCAGCCAGAAACACAGCGGTCCACGCAGAGTCGGCCAAGCCGCTCGCTGCCATGTGCCGTGGCCAGGGACAACGAAGCCTCCCAGGACCCGTGGGGCCAAAGGCGGGACCTGGGGATGGGGACAGCGTGCTGGGGCTGGCACCGCTGGAGGATGGAGGGGACCAAGCCTGGTGCTTGCCGCCGAGCCCGGCTAGAGCATCAGCCTCGCCGCCTCCCACCCTCCCTGCCTCGACTAACTCCCAAGCTTTAGCTTTCCTGCTTTGCTAGGGGTCTTTCTTAAACCTTCCCCACCAAGCACAGGCTGGGGGGGCCGGGGCCGCGGCCGTGCCACCCCGCAGAGCCCGTCCTCGTGCCGGCTGCGGGGTTAGGAGGGGGCGATGCCCGCTGCCATCATTGGAAGGGAGCTGGGAGCAGACAGGCACAGACTTTGTCCCAGCCCGAGACAAGGAGAATGTTGTGGGTTTGCTTTTAGACAAATGAATGGATTTTACTGTTTGACCAACACTCATGAGAATGCCAGTCAGTGCGAATTTGGCAGGAGGTCTGACACTTGTCAGCTTTGGTTTATAACCGGAGAAAAGCAGCCAGCTCTCCGGAGGAGAATGACGTGCGCGCGTTGCTGTGCGGGTTTGTTCTCGGAAGAATGTGTGGCAACAGAAGATCAAGCAAATACTTGGGACCGCTACATCACGGAGGACTTTGTCAGCTAGCCGGAAAGTTTTAGAAGGGCTTCACACTCTTTATAGACAGCCAGGCCACTGCCTGGAGCTGGGGCGAAAATACAACAGCGTGGGGTTTGTGAATAACAGAAGCATTACTGTGGCATCCCGAAGGAGCGCAGCCTCGCCAGCACGCCCTCGGAAAGGCGCTTGGGGAGCGGGGTCAGCAAGCAGCCGTGTCGGCCCCACGCAGGCGAGCTGCCCGGCTGCGGAGGAGCGGGAGCCGGCGGTGTTTTCCTTGGGGGGGGCTTTGCCGCAGGCACCTGCCTGCTGCCGGGCCCACGGGAGAGGGGCAGCGCCGGTGCTCAGCGTGGGGCACGGCCCCGGTCCGGCTCTCCCCCCCACGGAGGCAGCCCAGGGGAGCTTCAGTTCCTGGGGGAAAAGCCTCGGGAATGACTGCTGGGGTGCAGCCCTGCACTGACACCAGCCTGCACCCCAAAAAAGAGCTCAGCCTCGGTTGCAAGAGTCGAGGTGGGCAGGAGCCCATTTGCCCCTTCCCTTGCCCGAGCGGGGCGGCTCGGCAGAGACCTGGGGGGCGGCGGGGGGAAGCCGGTGTCCTCCCAGCCCGGCTCCGGGCTGAGCTCAGATGGGATTTCCAGCCCGGCCAGCATCAGTGTGGTGTTTCGAGCCGGGGCAGGATGCCTTCCCACAGCCAGGGACAGCATCTCTTGTTATTCAAAGCCATTGTCTCGGCCACATTTCCCATGTAAAAGCCAGAAGCTGGTGCAAGACACATGTGCAATTTACTTTGTTTTGTTTTTCTAAAGGCTCTCCAGCCTGCAAAAGGGAATGAGGGTTTCTCTGCCTCGAACAGCTCACCAGAACAGCTTATTCTGCAACATCTCTTCCAGGAAGTTTCTCCGTGTTGACAAAGCCTTCGGACGGGGAAGGTCAAATGTCTGTTGGGATCGTTCCCTCTTCCTCGGTTCTCTCGCTTGCCCAGGGATACGGGGATGCTCGAGGGTCTCCAGCACAGGAGATGGGCAGTCCCTCCGGCACCCACCGTGCACCCGTATCGGAAGAAACTCAGAGCTGCCACGTCCAGGGCTCCCGAGGTGATGCTGCCCCGTGAACCGAGAGCCCAGCCTGTAAAACGGCCCTGACCAAACAGACCAGACCAACTCCAAATGAATCATTCCAGGCAGTGGAGCAAATCATCCACCTCTCCAAAAGGGCAGCAATTGCCTTTCCCTGGGTTGCTTCGGAGCAGGTCTTTAGGAGACAGGACTTTCTAGTGAGCATTAGAGCGCATTACGTCTTGCCGTGGTGGGAAGGGTGTGTTGCATTCATGGCTGCAGGGCAGGTGCTTGCTTTTCTCCCGGCAAGAGATTTTTCCCCAAGGCACAGCAAAGCTCCGACTTCGACCTGTGGTAACGCAGCTCCTTCTGCTTTGTGCTGACAGCTCAGACTGATGCTGCAGCCCGGCTTTGCTGTGGTCTAGGTGGCCCTTGAGTACGGGTTTGGTAGGCTCCACCTAGCACCTAATGAGTGTTTGCCTGCTTCGCTGTGCAATTTGGCACCATGGGCAGCCTTTGCTCAGGAGCTGCCCCAGTCTGGGAAAGATAAGGGTGTTGCAGGCCAGCTCCGAGGTGGGATGACAGAGCTGTTTGCTCCTCTGATCTGCCCAGCTCTGCTATTACTCCCCGAGCAACCATTAATAACCCGAGTCATTAAGGGGTGCTTTTCCATTCAGAGACTTAACAGCTCTCTAAAGTCAAACGAGCGAGGCGGGAGGTTACGTGCTTCACCCCAGTTTCGCAACAAGTCCACGGCCGAGCCAGGAACCAAACCCACACCTAATCACCGGGCCACAGCTCAGCCGGTGCTCAGGCTCAGACCCTGGCCCGGGGCCAGGCTGGGACTCCTCTGCGAGACCACAGCAGCACGGTGCTCACGGCTGCGGCACGCTCGTCGCCGAGCCGGCGGGGTGCTTCCCTGCACAGGGACCACCTCCTCAGAGGTCTCGCTCTCCTTTGGACGTCTTTGGTCTGGGCGTTGTGGTCTGCCTGGCTTCATGCAGTGGATGCATGGAGGAGGAGGAGGAGGAGGGTCAAGCTCTGTCTGCCCGGTGCTGATCCAAACTCCCGGCTCACTCCGCTCCAAAGTCTTGTTTGGCCCTCAGTACTGCAGCATCCCCAGACATCTGCTCAGGCTCCGACGGGAAAGGAGGTCCCCAGTTGCTCACACATACCCCCTGTCCCCTTCCCCAGCACAACCTGGTCCATCTGCAGCCCCCATCAAGTTGTGGACCCCCAGGACAAAGCCGGACCCGACGGCTGCACGCCTCGGCCCTCCCTTGCCCGGGCAGCTGCGAGGCAGACGTGGTCCAGGACGCTCCCACGGCGTCTGCATTACAAGCAAACCTCCGAGGTGAAGGGATCGCCGTGATGAGGAACGTCAGCCTGGCACCTAGGAGCTGGTTGTCGAGTAGGAGGGCAACGTGGTTCTCGGGTACCGAGCAAACTTCTCCCGGGTTTGCCTGCACGAGCCCACCGACCGCCTGGGGTGAAGGAGGAAGGGGGGAACCCACGAGCTCGGGGGGGGTCATGATTTTTCGGGCGTGGGGTGAGAGCCCCATGCCACGCGAGGTTGCAGCCCCACGTCCCGGCAGCCCAGCAGCCCGGGGAGGCTGGCGGTGGTTTGTCCTCCAGCAAGGGAGGCCCGATCGTCCCCCCGCTCCCAACCCGTGTCGGAGCTGGCCGCTCCGAGGGCTGCGTCGGTCGCAGCAACCTCCTGCTGCAAGGGCTCATCGGCGCTTAAAATAGCTCTATATCATTAGTTACATCTAATTGAAAGTGTTTTGAATGCAACCTCCGCAACACACAAACCAAATGGGAAATGACATACCATCAAATTAATGCCCCCAAACCATGATAAATGACTGGTTAGATGATTAATGTTTCTATTTCTTGGTTTAAGAGAGAACAATGCCGCCTGGCTCAGCATTTATCTGCGTTGCCTGCTAAAAGGTCACCAGGCATCCTCAAAATAAATAGGACTATCGCCCCGCTCTTACACCTTCAGATGCACCGCGGCTCTCTCCTCTCTACGCACGCTGCAGCCCGCGCGCTCGGGGATGGAGCAGGGCGAGCTTTGACCACGGCCACGCCAAGCGAGCGGCGACGAGCGGCTGCCCCAGCCGGAGCCGGCGAGCGGCAACGACCCTTCTGGGGTCCCTTTCGGCTCCCTCGTTACTGACATCCCAGGCTGCCTGGGGAAATCATTCCCTGATGATGCATCTGAGGGAGCCGGTCGTCAGAGCGATGGTTTATTGCGTTGGGGTTTTGACATCTGAGAGGATTCATTGCTACGCTGGCTATTTTATTAAATCATTAAAAGACACTTCTTTAATAGTTCCAGAAATATCAACTTTTCATGTGGCTGGGGCGGCTTGCTGCTCTGCACCTGGAAACGGCACAAATTCTCTTTCAGGTTCAAAGCAGTCTGGCTTCTGATACACCGCGTGTAATTAGAGATAATTGAAGCGAGCTCATTCAAAGGAGCCCGAGGACCGGCGGAGTGGAGGAGCTGGCTGCACTGTCGCCCGGCACCAGCCGCACGGCGCGGTCCGACCCACCGTGCCGGGGCCGTGCCGAGCCCTGCCGGCCCCTCGACACCGGCACCGGCTGAACCCAAGCGTGTGGGGCTGACGCCGCAGGTCTCGGCAATGCCGCGGTGATTTACGGTGAAACCCCGCAGAGGGGCAGCAAGCCGGGGAGAGGACGGGTGCACCGCAGCCCCGAGATCCCGCAGCTTGTCCCGACAAGACGCTGTTTGTGTGCAGAGATTAAAGTCTCCTGTTCAGTAGCAGGAAAATGCAAATACTGTTTAAACAAGCTGTTAATTGTTAAACCACATTATTTAGGGGTAATAATCACTGGAACACCTTGTACTGCTAAAATGAGGCCAAGAGCTCTCTGGTCATGGGCTCCGCAAGAGGAGGATGTGTCTTGTTTACGGGCTGTGTCTGATGAAAATGAGCAGGCAGAGACGTGGGAATGGGGGGAAAAAAGGAAATTACTGAAGTGGGAAAGGAGAGGGCCCAGGGGAACAGCCCTGGTGGCTGTGCCTCAGGTCCCATGGGGATCCCATGGAAAGGGAGACCGGATGGAGAGGGAGATGGTGGAGATGGAGAGGGCAGCCCTGCAGATGGCAAAGGGGGTCCTGCAGATGGCAAAGGGGATCCTGCTGATGGCAAAGGCTGATCCCGCTGCCTTGGCCGCACGCTGGGAGTTGCCCCGGCTGGTGGCATCGAGGCTGCGGCAGGCACCGGCTCCTCTTCGTGAGGCCAGGGGTCTTCTCAGCTGGTTGTCACCATGGGAGCAAGCACCTTGCCCTTGCTTTGCACCGAGACCCCTCTGCTCCTGCCGTGTTTTCCATTTGTTTGCCACGGACCCAGGCCTGGAGGCAGTTGTCACCAGGAGGGTTTGCCTGCGGGGTGGGTGCTGTTGGGAGCCCGGGCGTGCTGGTCTCCATCAGAGCCCTGGTGACCACATCAAGGCTGGCACAATCCTCGGCAGCTCAAAGCCCTGGGAAATGCCGGTGTGAAGGCTGGGGAGCAAAGCCGGCTCTCCCTGGCGCAAGGAGGGGAGATGTTCAGACTCCCAGCAGAACGGCTTGCAACTCCTCCCAGTGCGTCCATGGGTTCAGCCACAAGCGGAGGCTTCGGGCATCCCCATGCAGCTGCTGCCAGTCCCACCTCATCCTGCCAGGCCATCGCTGAGGGGTCTCTGGCCAAGAGCAGACCCCACCTGAGCTGGGCGACCGAGCAATGCCTTGGGGACCATCCCCAGGGACCAGCACCCAGCGCCCACCCTCTTCACTGCAGATGGAGAGTGGGTCACGCTCGCGGGGTGCACCCAGCCGTTTGGCTGTCGGTGCTCCGGGACACGTGCACGGGGCTTCGAGATCCACCACGGCAGAGCCGAGCCGTGCCAGGCCCGTATCTCCCCACCTCCCTGCTGGGAGGAGGTTTTGGCAGGAGCTGCTCCCTCCCCATGCCGCCCGCCACGCCAGCTCAGCCCCTGAGCTGCAGAGGGTGTTTCCTACCCGGCCGCGGGAAGAGGAGGGAGCGGTTGCCCGACCCAGCTGAAAAGGGACCCCCAGCTCCTTCACACCGGGGCAGAAACGGTGCAAAACACCCCAAAGGGCACCCACGACCCTCGCACCCCGCGCCGTGGGGCAGCCCTGCGCCCCGGCACCGCAGCACCCATTGGCACCCACAGGTCCCCACGTGAGGAAACCGTTCCAGCGCACCGGGATTTTTTTTGCCCTGGGTTTGGGGAAGACAGAGAAACCTCCAGGCAGAAAGCAGATCGCTCCAGCGCTGGGTTTCGACAACCAGGAACTCGTGTATATTTTGGACTTCAATCCAACGCGGCTGGGGCCATGTGCAAGATGTAATTTAAGGTCCAGGTCGGGGTCCAAATGTTCTCCAAGTGCAGAGGTTTTGGCACTGAGGTTTTGGTTTGGTCCCAGCTTTCATGGCAAATTGAATAATCATATGAGGGAGAGGAAAGGAGAAAGAGCAAGAGAAAAAAAAACAACAAAACTATCAACAGTTCTTCCAAAAGTGGAAAGAACCAAAACACATTTTGGCTTCATCAGCTCTGAAACGGAGTTATTTCCCTCTAGATCTGGAACAGCCTTTCGAACAACGTTTTTCAATTTAGCTTTTTATTAAAATAAAGCCGTGCCCCGGCAAATCTGCGCAGAGCTGCCGCCTGCGACCGCGGAGGTTCCCCACGCACCGCCACGACCGTACCCGGCTTTATAGCTCCTACTTGTGCTGCTGGCATCCAAACAAACATTTCCTTCACCGTTTCAGAGGCCTCTGGGAGTGGCTGGCTAGGAAGTACGGAGAGAGATCTCTGCGCACATATTTAATCACCTACTGTTGTGCTAACTTTCTGGCCTTGTATATCTTTTAATTATTCCCATGTTTATAGTTTTCTGCGGCTTAAAGGATTTTTTACCCTTAAATGCATGTTTTCCTGACAATTAGTCCTGCTGGCTGTAAAAGCACAGATGAAGAGCTGGAGACAGAGACGAGCCCAGCCCCGAAACCCAAACCTCCCTCCTCGCTGCGGTGCCGGCGGCCAGCCCCGGCTCAGCCCTGTCCTGGCTCAGCACCGGCACCAGCCCCGGCTCAGCCCCATCCTGGCTCGGCACCGGGACCAGCCCCGGCTCAGCACCAAACCCCTCCCCGTGCGTGCCCTGGACTGGGAGCCCCCAGCCAAGCGACCGCGGGTCCGGCCAGCCCGGCCGGTGGTCCGGCAGCGTGGCGCAGCCGGAGGCCGGGAGCTGCCAGGGTTTGCTGTGGAGCGAAGGATGGGCTGCTGGGAGCCACGGGGCAGCCACGGGGTGCGGGTCCCTTGGGCTCATGCAAGCCCAGAGCCTCCCGTGCGAGCTCAGCTCTGACGCTCGCATGCGAGCGAGCAAATTAAAACCATGGCTGGGCGTGCTCCCCCCCTGCCAGCTCCCCATGCCGCCAGCCGAGGCTCACACGGACCTGCTTGGCGGTGGCCGTGTTCTCGCCCTCTCCGGGGGACCCAGCCTGTCCCCCGTGGCCCGTCCCAGGGCCGGTGCAGCAGCCAGGCGCTGCTTTCTGGGGACGCCCGGTGGGGCCGTGCGTGCTCGCCGCGCTCTCCGCCGCAGCAGCCGGGCGGGGGGCCCGCTTTGCTTGGCCGCATTGTTGCCTAGAACAGAGAAGGAAACCACAGCGCTGCCGCCGCCCCTCGCACGGCCTTGCTGGCGTGCGATGTCCGCCGCAGCAGGGTGCCGGTGCCCGGAGGGACCCCTGAGCCCAGCCGAGTTTCCCCCAGCCACGCAGGAGGGGTCTGGCGAGGCTCGTGCACGCAAGCAATGCTAACCATCCTCAGCCTCCTGCTGCCCAGCCCCGCTTTGGAGCAGGGTACGTCCCAGCGCTCCTGCAACCGAGGCCTCAAAGCATCCCAAGCTTGGCTGGCAACGCCGGGGAGTTTGCTCAAGCACAGCTCGGCCGGGAGCACGCACCCCACGCACCAGCCAGCAGCAAGCTGGGCTGGGGAGGGCGGCCCTGGGCACGTCCCACGGCTCACGCGTGGGTTTTATTTTCCTCGCAGCCCCGCGAGGCGGTGGCAGGAGGGGAACCCCAGGCCTGCCCCCCAGCCAGCCCCACCGTTTCTCACTCTGACTCATCCCGCGTCCTGCACCGTGCCCGGCTGCGCGGCTGGAAACTCCCGTGGCACACGTGCACGGGCACGGCACGGAAAGGTCCTTCGGCGGGGGCAGAGGTGCGGGCAGCCTGCCAGCCCCGACCCCGCTGCACCCTGGCCGTGGGTCCCGGCCCCACCGAGCAGTTATCCTCTGCACTTTTGCACCTGAGGAAACCCCAAAAATAACCCCCAGTTCGGCTGAGTCAGTGGGGATTTACACATGTGCAAACAACCCGGGACCTGGCTGCCGGCCAGAGCGAGGGCATGGGGAAGGTGACCCGCAGGGTGCCGGGCACCGGGTAGCAGGGACACGCGGCAGGCTGCAGACCCCACAAGCATCCAGCCCCTGCCCCGAAGCCACAGGGCCCAGGCTTGGGAGCTTTGCCTGGGACGCTCATCGCCTCCGCCGGTGCACCGGGCTCCCGGGGAGCCTTTGGCTCTGCACCAGCCCCTGTGTACCACGGCCCTGATACCCACCGAAGGCAACAGGGAGGTTTAATCTCGCGATTCCTGGGGTACGGTGCACGCAACCCTGCCCGGTGCTCTGAGGCAGAGCCCATCTGCCTTCGTGCCGCAGCCCAGGGATTCCCAGGGGGTTGCAATAACCTCTCCGCCAAATTTCACTCCAGGCTAAAACACAGCAAGAAGGACCTCTTGGGCAGCAGGGACGTTGTGACGGGCTCTCCGACCATCACCCGCCGGCCAGAGGTCCTCCTCTCACCGGGGGGACACGCATCCGAAGAGGGACCCCCTGGGAAAGAGGCAGGCTTGCCCGTCACCGCCGGTGCTCATCCTCTGGCTGCAGGCTGGTCTCCCTCACCAGCACACGCCTGAAGACGCCCGGGGCCAGAGACACCCCGGTTTTAAACACCCCACTTGTAAAGCTGCACCCATGCAAAAAGTGGCTTCAGGGTGCCATGGGGCCAGGTACCGGCTCCCGCGGTGCCCCCTCCATCCCCGCCCCGCGTCTGGCCCCTCATTAACCCGCACTTCCCTGAAATTAGATGGGAGGTTTCTGTTAATCAGCTACAAACTATTAAGTCATTGGCCAAACTACTCTCCTGCTACTTTTGCAAGGAATTAGGCCTCTATAAAATCAAACAGCATGAATCTTAAAGATTTACACGGTGCTTTTTTAACAGTTTTCAGTATATTTCAATAGTTAATAAAACTAAATGCTGCTTTGTGTAAAAGGTAATAGATTACAATCTAGAGTATTTTACTAGCACTCAGTGTGTTCATCTAACACCTAATACGTTAAAGTTGGAATCTATGAAAAGCACTTTGTGGAGATTAAAAGCAGATTTATCACAGATGTGCCTCAACATTATGCTTGGCTTGAACCATTAGACTCCTGGAGTTTAAAGGTTAGACTTTAATGACTTCAAGGAAGTCGGTTACTTTTTAAAGCTTTAAATAAGCAGCTAAGATACTAATGCCATTTACAAAACAGGGAAGACTGGTTAAGAGCTGTTCAGAGGATGCAGGAGTTACCACTTCAATGTCTGCTCTTTAAATCGCTTTGAAGCAGATACATCTCAGCACAGTAGTTTAACCCTAATGCAAATTAATAATATGTTATTTACTAGATGAAAGTGTTTCCTTGAAAACTTTGGTGGCGGAGCTTTGCTTCCACGCCTGCGCTCCCCAGATCTCCGAAGGATGGGAGCGATTAGCTGTAAATTGCGCTGCCTGATCGCTGCTCTTTGCAGAGGGCAGGAGGAAGGAAGGGCAGCCCAGAGCCCGGCTGCGGTTCGTGGCCGGCCGGTGGCCGCCTTCTATATTCACGCAGAGAAAATGCTACGCACGGAGGAGCATCGGCTTCAGCCTCTGCGCGCTCCCGCGGCGTTCACGTCCCTTTGCAGAGGAGGGCCAAACCTCAGCCCTGATGCAGCAGTTGCCGGCGGAGAGGCGTTTGCTGCCTCTCCGACTGCATACGAAGCTGCTGTGGCTGCTAATTACGGCTCTGCTGCCTGCTCATGGCGCAGGTCCCCGCAGGCAGGTCTCCGGCATGGCCGGCGGCTTTCCATGCCCCCGTCCCTGCCCTCGGAGACGGGATGGCAGAGCCGGGGCTGAGAGCACGGCCACGGCACGGCGGTAACCTCCACGCGCAGCCCGGGTGGCACCTGCCCCAGGGACACTCTCCTGCTCCTGTCCCCAAAGGTTCTTCCAAGAGGCACCGTTGACAGCTCCTGGGGAGCTGGAGGGTCCTGGCAGGTTCCTCTTTCTGCATCCACGGGCTCATGACCTACAGATGCCCTGGATGTGCCTGTTCCTCGACGGGGGAATCCAATCAGGCTAAAATACATTTTGCAGAGCCGGGGTGATTAACACCGAAGACGCTGTGGGTCCAGTCCCTGCGTGGGGTAACTCAGCCTGGACGCCACGAGCAGAGGGATGGAGCAGCACTGGGCACGTCGCTGATGGCCTGGGAGAGGGACCCTCGCCACCGCCCTCATTTCTGGTACTTTAGGTCTTGTACGTTTTTCTGCCCTAAGGACAGCCACCGCCGCGGCGTTACAGTGCTGGCAGCGTGTCATTTGCATTGGGGACATATTTTCCAGCGGCGGATCAATGAACCCTTGTCCTTGTGCTCCACAAAATGACTCAACTTGTCCTTTGACTTGTCCTTTGACTCAGGCGATGCTGGTGAGCGCTTCCCCCCAGTTTTCGTGTGTTCCCGGTTCCTTGCGCGGTGTGGGCGATCGGGACGAGGCCCCGGCTCGCAGCGCCCGCTCCCCCCCGCCCCGCTTGTGCTTTTCCCCGGCCGCTGCTTGCCTGCACAGGTGTCCTGCTGAAATCCTTCACCAAGGTTTTCCCGGCCAAATCTCTGGAATCATAAGATGACTGCAGAAAATTATCCTGATAATGCCTTAAAAAACAAGTATTGATCTTCATAAATACTTTACATATATACAATATAAAATAAATACTTTGCAACAAGGTATATATCAACATTTCTTCTCTCCTGAGGGCAATGACTCTAATTAAACACTTACAGATATGATTAAAATTTAACACCAGTGATGCTAACTAAACGTTCAAGGACAGACTTAACATATTTAGGAAAGTACCTATACGTACGGTGATCGGTGGGTAAATGACATTATATATCTAGCTTGAAGCGCTCTCATTGCCCGCTCTGCGCTCGGACAAAGGGGGTGCGACCGGCTCCCTCCAAGGCTCACGGCTGCGTGGTTACACGCGCAGGGCTTCAGACCTTCTGCGTGTCTTTTTTCACAATGTTTCATGACATTTGAATTAGCACAAATTTCTATCGATGCTTAAACAAATAAATAATTATGCTGCCATCCAATTTTCCTTTTTTTTTTTTTAATTAAAAAAAAAAAACCAAACCACACCCCCTTCCTATGATTTAATTTGGATTTCAGTGGTTCGGCTGTGGTTCCTGATGGCAATGGTGTTTGGTATCAAGCTGGGCAGGGGCTGAGCGCTCGGTGCCGATGCCTGCTTGCCGTGCCGTGCGGTGCCGTGCCGTGCCGTGCGGGCTGGGCAGGCAGTGCTGGGAGGAAGCGGGTTTGGAGCAATGAGCTCAGTACGCAGGGAAGAGGGTGAGCAGCTCGGCGGGCAACGTAGGTCAAGGAGAAAGCGTACGGGCTTGGACCGTGTCAGGGTGAATTTTGTCTCATGCCACTGGGTTGTTCGGGGTTTTTCTTTCGCATCTTTTAGTCTAAAAAGATAAAAATAATTTAATAGTTAATAATTTACAAGGTAGTAACAAGGGCAGTCTCTCTCAGGTGGGATCAGGGCGCCTGGGTGCCCATTCCCAGACACTATAAGAGGTCCCATATTGCTGGGACATCAGGCACAAACCAAGAGCAGAGCACCCAAATTCAGCAGCGAGCAGATTTTTCACGATCGAAACCCCAAAACGAACCAGAAGCCTATTCTTCAAATGGCTGTTGACACATTATTTTTTAACAATTGCAGTAATTTGTCTGGTATGCTTGTCCTTTTTCATCTTCCTCGTTTTCAAAGCGATATTACAGAAATATAGGGAGAAAAATTATCTTTCTGGTATGCTGGTTGCAGCCTGGCCAGCGCTCAGCCCTGCTCGGCGGGGAGGTTAGTGGGTGCTCTGCAAGTGCAAACAGCCTGACTCGCTGTTGCAGCCCTTATTAAACTTTCTGCTCTTTGATGGAGATCTTTGAAGTCACCCCAAATTGCTGCAATTAGCAAGAAATAACATGCAATGTACAAACTTCATATTTGAAACTCTTCCCAGGCAGAATTAACCGGTTGCTAAAGGTTTTCCATTTTGCAACGGCTTTGCCTGGATTGCAATTGCAAAATGATTATCTGCTGTAACACCATGATTTCAGAAAATGAAGGAAACCATACAATTTCTCCAGAAACTGTATAAAAAATAGCACCCTCTAAAAAGGAGCTATTCCAAACGTGAACAGATTATGAGATTGCTGTATGCATACCTGTTATTAATTCAAGGTCTTGAGCCGTAAGAGGCTTCCTATCTCCTCCGAGGTGCTGCTTCTCCGTAGCTGCCGGTGGCATTGCAGGCCATCAGAAAGGCTCGCGCCCGATGGGGAGGTTCCCAGCAAGAAGCAGAAATGGGACTTCTTAAAAAATCGACCTGGGCAGCCTCTGCCTGTGCGGAGCCGTTAAACAGCACCTCGAGTGCATCCGCAGCTTGTGTGGGTCCTCTGTGGTTTCCATTTCAGTGGTGCGGGTCTGGGGTGATGCCGGTGTATGGGGGTGATGCTGGGGTTTGGGGGTGATGCTGGGGTTTGGGGGTGATGCCGGTGTTTGAGGGCGATGCTGGTGTTTGGGGGTGATGCTGGTGTTTGGGGGTGATGCTGGGGTTTGGGGGTGATGCCAGTGTTTGAGGGCGATGCTGGTGTTTGGGGGTGATGCCGGTGTTTGGGGATGATGCTGGTGTATGGGGGTGATGCTGGTATTTGGGGGTTATGCTGGTTTTTGGGGGTGATGCTGGTATTTGGGAGTGATGCCAGTGTTTGGGGGTGATGCTGGTGTTTGGGAGTGATGCCGGTGTTTGGGGGTGACACTGTTGTGGGGATAGCATGCTGGTCATGTCGGACTGTCCGTGGGGTGAAGCGCGATCCATCCCGGTTGGTAAAGGCTGTGTGAGCACTTGGGATGGGAGCGTAGGACCAGGATGTGGCCCCACCGGCCAGGAGCAGCCTGCTGGCACGCAGCCCAGAAGCCGTGCACGCCAGCAAAGGCGCAGCCCCGACTCCACCATGAGAGCCTCGCTTTTGGGAAGCCGAAGCCAAACCCGGGATCATGCTGCTGCCCCACGGAGCTGCCTGGCGTGCGGGACCAGGGGCAGCCAGCACCCAGACCCCCTCCTGCCCCATGCTCGGCCCCGGGGAGCCATCTCCGCGGGCTCAGACAAGGCCCCTTATTCCTCTGTTCCCGCAGGACTGGGCTCCCTCCGGCCGGGACGTGGTGCTGGGCAGGGAAGGACCGGGCTGGGAGCCCATCCCCTGCGCCCAGCGCTCGCCGGCAGCACCCTGCTGCGGTGGGAACCAGCCCTTTCGCTCGGGTATGCAGATGGAAATTTGCATCGGTCCATCATTAGGCGGTAGCTCTCATTTAAGGCAATAAAGGTGCTTAATTTCATAGGGAAAACTTAATGGAGCACTTAGTTCCCATGCACTGCTTCCCTGACATTTTATAGTCTTTGAAAGTATAACTTAATAACGGCCAGAAGCCTGAATCCCCAGGTTCTCCTGACCCCCTCAGGAAACAAAATAAAGCCGTTTGGAAAAAAAGAGCAGGTGTTGTGGAAAAGTCAGAAGATGCAAATTCTTCCTTCTCATTAATTATTGTATTTATTCCACGATTCCACCTGTTCATATGATGTCTCTCCCTCACGGAGACTTCTCACAGCAGATTAAAGTGCACTTTTATCATTATTCTGAAAAGCATTTCATAAGGGAACATTAGTTCTCCTACATTATTCTCGCATGTTATAAAAAGTGTCTTTTTAAAATATTAGACAGCAATCGAGATTAATTTAAACCACATCAAACATGCACGGCTGGTTTGCTGGAATATTCACCCCCACCGACACATGCTCCTCGAGGCACCGGCCGCAGGCAGAGCTGCCCTTTGGTTTCCAGGATGCTGAGCAGCCCGACCCCCGGGAGACGATGGAGCTGCAGGGAGATGACGGTGGTCCGCTCTGCTCAGCAAACTCCAGCCAGAGAAACGCGGAGAGATTTTGACCATTGGAGCATTATCCAAGTGCTCGGGGCCCAGGGCTGCATCTCCTAGATGGACCTCACCTGGGCATCGCCTCCAAGCACCGAAACGCCTCTGGGCACCGGGCTCCCAACACCGACGCCAAGGCAGAGCCGAGGGTAGCGTCAGGGCAGGGCGAGGAGGTCCATCACCCATCCCCAGGAGATCAGTTTTCTGGCATGACTTCCATCCCTACTGTGTGATGGAAGTGATGGAAGGCCCATGTCCTCCTTCCCATGTCCCACTGTGGGAGATGCTTGGACCTCACTGGTGTGACTCTTCATCTACCGGTGGCCAGATACTCGCCCCGCGTGTTGCAGCCCCGCGGGGCCGGACTCGGGCAGCACCGTTGCTCCTGGAGGAACCAGGACCATGGAAAACCCAAAGTCACAGCCATTTCCCCAGAGCAACGGAAATTTTTCATCCTCATTCATTTTCATCCAAAATCATTTCTCTAGGAGCAAAAAGTTTATAGTGCTTTTAAACATAAATTGTGCCTTCTTTATCGACTCGCCAAACAAGGACTTCGCGCTCAGATCTTGTGGTCATTCTGAGCTGCAGCGTTTTATCGTGCACATCAGAGCAGAGCAATCTCCCCTTCTCGCTGCCCGAGGGGCCGGATTCAGCACTGCTTCACTTAGCATTCAAGCCACATCCTCCTCATGGAGGACCTATCAGCCAGATACCTGAAAACACATTTTCAACTCCAGTGAGCAATTGACTTTCAAAGCTTGTGATGCTTGTCAGCGTGTCTCCTAGGGCAACAAACAAACTCCGGAGAGCAGCGAGCCGGGCTTCCCGCAGAAGAAAAAGAGCATGAAGGTAGAAGATTCTGCTTGTATTTTAACACTATTTATGGACTGTGCGGTATTAGGAGGAGAAAAAAAAAAAAGCCTGCGGAACAAACCTTTGGTCTGTTTTGCTTGGTGGTGCCTTGTCACGGGAGCATCTTCCTGGCTCTGCGCCTGTGGGTACCGGGGAGATGCTGGTCCCCACACCGGGGCGGCCGCGGGGCCGTGCGGGATCAGTCCTGGCACAGCACCCACGCAAAACACACATCTGGAAGTTCAACAGCTGGAAGGAAAGCTGACCCATGCCGGAGGGACAACAACAGGCTAGGGATGCTTTTGGGCCTCTCTTCAACTTTGCACAGCTCCGTGAGCGCACGTGCGAGGGGAGGCAGGGACGCGGGGCCGGGGCAGAGGGACGCGCTCATGCAAAGGGCCAGGGAGAGGGCTGGCATCACGGGGGCAGCCGCAGGCAGCCCGTGCCTTCGGGCAGGAGCCGGGCAGCGCTCAGACATCTGCCCTGCACGCAGCAGCAAAGCCAGGGGCCAAACCCCTTGAAAATCTCACCCTAAGTTACTTATTAGAAGAGCAAGTGGGCTGCGATATGGGGCCGCCTCCGTGCATTGATTCCTGCAGCCAAACCCTGCCCATTCAAGCCGTGCCTAAAGCAGCACCTCCATCCCCAATCCATGGGCGTGCTCTGGTCCCGCTGCCCCGGGACCCTGCTCTCCCAGGCTGGGGGTCTGCGGGTCTCCCCCGGGGTGCGGGGGGTGCGGAGGAGGGCCGGGGTGGAGGTGGCAGCGGAGGCGACCCTGGTCTCGGCTGCCAGAGAAGCGCTGCCAATGCTCCCGGTTCCTCGTGTGATTCCCCCCTCAGCTTCCCCGCTTACATGCTCAATTTACAGAAAGTATGAGAAGCGTCTCGTTCCCAGCGTCAGGCGCGGGATGAACGCTCCTGTTTGCCACATGTTTTGTTAGATCGTTAAGACATCAAACAGGCACCTAAAGGAGCTGCAGTTCGGCATCCGCCTCCCCGGTGCGGGGTGGTGAGTGCTGGGGGGAGGCACGGGGGGGCGGGAGGGCTGAATCCGGGGGAACCCCCCTTCCACTGCCCGGCCGTGCCTGCGGCGAGCCCGTGGACTCCGTGCCATGGGTGTCAGCTCCCGTGGCTAATGAGGACCATTTATGTCGACGTTATTACCTGATTCACTGCTGAATTACACGCATTCTCCGTGAAGTTCCTGTTACGATTAAGATCTCTATTACCGGACTGCCCAGGCATGAATCTGCCTGAAACTCCTGAGCACGGGATGAAGACCAATACCCACGTTTCCCAGCCGGCTTTTGCAGGATAGCGGGCGATGCTGCCCTCCCTTCCACTCCTGCGTGAGCTTTCCCACCATGTGCTTTCCATCGAGGTGGCAGGTTTTTGTCTAGGAGCCACTCATGCAGTAAGAGGACACTTGCCATGGGGGCTGCCATGTCTGCGGCCCCAAAAGTGTCCGTCGGTGCCCCTTTCCATGGTGCAAAGGGGGTTTAATGAGAGCAGGGGGGTGGCAAGAGACACAGCCAGTCCCCTGGGTCTGGCAGGAGAGAGGAGGACGGTGCCAAGGAGCGAGGGGAAGAGGAGAGGAGAGGGACACAGCCGGGCATCAGCAGGGCAAGAGGACGCAGGTTGGTGTCTGCTTTCCCACCAGGACACGTGGAGGGCAGGGAGGGACCGGGGCGGTGGTGGGACCTTCTACAGGCCCAGAGGTCCCCAGGGATGAGCGTCCCCGGACCGAGGGTCCCACCTCTGCCCCGGAGCCCCACCGGGCAGCGGGTCCTCCCAGCAGGACAGAGGGATGTGGGACCCAGGATGGGGCTGGGTGCAGGATGGAGGGACGCGGAGGGGTCCCAGGACCCGGGCAGGGGTCCCAGCGTGGCTTTCCCAGCGCGCGGGAGACTGCGGGCAGCATAAAGCCAGCGTGGAGAAAAGACCAGCGTGGCCCTGAGCGTGCGGGTGAGCCAGCGGGGTCGGCTGATGCTCGCTAAACGTTTCGTTGAAATGCTTAACTTGCTGGGTTATAAAAAAACAAGAGAAAAACTGAACAATAAAAAAAGCGGAGGTTTGCCTTAGCGAGGCTGCCGGGAACTGCTGACAAAGCTGCTCCTGACAAAGCCCCAGCAGGAGGGGGGGAACTGTCTCTTTGCTCTGCCTGTCTCCTGCTGAACAAGGATCACTTTTAATGGGCTGAATACATACAACATACAGCTGACAACAAAGATGTTAGACTAACCTAACAAGAGAGTGAAACAGAAACAGCACACAGTGAGTAATTAGAATCTAATTAATTTGCATTTCACAAGAGAGTCAGAGATGTCAGAGGGGAAAAAAAAATTCCCCAAGATTAAAGGGCTGACGGAGAAGAGCGAGGGGGTGAGTGGAAACACTCGGCGCAGCCGGGACCGACACGCAGCAGCCCGCAGAGCTGCTCGGGATGGGCAGGATTAAATGGTAGCAGGTGGGAAGATGACAGGTCTGGGAGCAGCGGCGAACAAAGGTGTCTGCGGGTCAGCAAAATTACGCCGAAAATATCCAAACAGCAACTTTTTCTGTTGAACAGCAGCCCTTACTTTGCAGTATTCTTCCCCCTGCTGCTCGACAGCTCTGCCAGAGGAAAAGAAGGGGTGGGGGGGGGGAAAGGCGATGGTGTGGTAAGAATATCCAGCTCTCAGAGCTGCTGGGAAGGCGGCGGCAGACACGGCACAGAGCTCGGCAGAGCCGCTAACAGCGTTACCGGCTGCGGCTCCCCTCTCAAAGGCAGTTCCTTCCCAAAATTAGTGCTTGCAATATGTTAATCTTTATGTTCAACACCCTATTTCTTAACACTGGCTGTTCCCGTGAGGCAAGCCATCCCAGATCTACATAACATCAAGGGAAGATTTACAGCTTGTTTCCATAATGATGACACCAGGCAGAAGATTATGCTGTCAGAGATGCTGGCGCATCCACACAAGCCCTAGGGAAGAAAAACAACCGTCACCCCCTGTAGTGCTCCATGATTATCATCCCTGCCTATCGACAGCCGCCAGGCCGGCCCGCGCCCCTGCCTGCGCCCCTGCCTGCGCCCCTGCCTGCGCCCCTGCCTGCCCGCCCCGGGGCTCTGCTCCCTCGTGGGAGCGGGTGTGCGGGATGGGGAGGCACCGGAGGAAATGCGGCTGGCTAAATTCAAAGAGCACCAGCCCAGGCTGCAGGCAGCTGCCTGCCCAGCGAAGAGGATGAGGGTTTGGAGACGAGGGGCTGCTCAGCCCCTACACATGAAGCCCCTATGGATTTTCATAGAATCATAGAATGGTTTGGGTTGGAAGGGACCTTTAGAGGTCATCGAGTCCAACCCCTCTGCAAGGAACAGGGACATCTTCAACCAGAGCAGGTTGCTCAGAGCCCCGTCCAACCTGACCTGGAATGTTTCCAGGGATGGGGCATCTACTACCTCTCTGGGCAACCTGGGCCAGTGTCTTGCCCTCATGGTAAAAAATTTCTTCCTCATCTCTAGTCTAAATCTCCCCTCTTTTAGTTTAAAACCCTCAGCCCTTGTCCTGTCACTACAGGCCCTACTAAAAAGTCTGTCCCCATCTTTCTTACCAGCCCCCTTTAAGTACTGAAAGGCTGCAACAAGGTCTCCCTGGAGCCTTCTCCAGGCTGAACAACCCCAACTCTCCCAAATGTTGGGGATTTTGGGAAGGAGGAGCAGGTGCTGTTCCCGGTGTTCCCTGTCTGGGCTGGGGGCTTCCATCCCTCTGGGGGCTTCCATGTCTCTGGGCAGCCGAGGGCCAAACCTCCCCCAGGCAGGGAAGGGCAGGGAGGAGCGAGCAGCACCGGTACATCCTTCCACCCCAGCACCGGCACTTTCCTAACCCTAACCCAGGCTCTGCACATCCCTGCCTGCCTCCCCGTTGCTTTCACAAGCCCTGTGCCTAACGCTGGGGAGCAACATCTGGCACATCTGCGTGCATTGCAAGGACGGAAGGCGACGTGGGGCTGGCTCGCCGCTCCTCGCACCCACATCTGCAGCCCAGGGACTGGGGAGGTGGCAGCAGGAGACGCAAACAGATCTCAGATGCAAACAAAATGCAAATCTTAAACTTTGCCCTAGGCAGATGGGGCTGAGGGCAGCCTGGGGAGGGGAGACGAGGGGCAGAGGGAGGAGCGGGGTCCCCCCAACCCAGCTCTGCACCCAGAGCAGCGGTGCTGGGGCCCGAGGAAACAGCAAGCAGCATTTCAGCTTGAGAGGAGCCGGCTGCAGCATGCAAATGGGGGAAATCACCCAGGGGAGAGCTGCCTCGGGAGTCACGATACCGAGGTTGCAGCCGAAAGCCCGTGAGCGAGGGGAACACCCGGGAAGGGAGAGGAGAGGGGCTGGGGGAGCAGAGCTCCAAACTTAGAGGTTTCCTTCCCGCAGAGCCGCAGCCGGCGGGACGGGGGACCAGCTCCCAGGGCCCCTCCTGCCCCGCCATGGGGACATTCCGGCATGGGGAGCCAGCTCCTGAGGTTGTCTTTGCTTTTCTTCTTGAAACGCCTTGCCCTCCAATTTAGGGTTGTGTTTGCAGTACCAAATCAGCACTGTAAACACGCCGAGGGGGTATTTATTTTTCTTGAAAGCAAAATAACAAAACAGCACATCAGAAGGGAGGCATTTAACCCAGTCGGCTCCTTTCTTTTGTTGGGAATCAAAGTGATGATTATTTGAGCAGGTTTCTTCCAGGCAACCCACCACAGCAGTGGAAAATGTGCTGCAAACGTTGCTCAAGTTACGTCAGCTCGCAGAGAGCCGAGATTTTGGGCAGTGGTACTCGGGACATGCAGGCAAGCCCGTCCATCTGGGGACGGGGAGCCTTATCCAGGCTCCTGCTCTCATTGCCATACCCACATCCCGCTAACGAGGGCTGTGCAGAGGCAGCACAGCCGACTTAATGAAATAGAGATGCACGTCCTCTGCAAAGGCTCCCTTTGGGAGGGATCCTGAGCCTGGCAGAGCCCGGGGACAGCCCAGCCCAGCCGGACAGCGGAGCATCTCTGGCAGCACAGCTCCTTCCATTTTTAAGGCCCCATCCTTTCTTTCTTTCTTCCTCAGGCAAAAAAAAAAAATAATCCCCAAACCCTCCCACTGAAGTCAAAGCTTTTCAGAAAACAAACACACACACTGCTATATCTGAAGTCACCGGGCACCCAGCCACCGTCGGGGCGGCAGGATCCAGCCCATAATTTGTAGTGTGAGTGCTATAGCAGCGTTGCCACAATATGATGAGGTCATGAGTCATCTAACCACTGAAACCATCTAACCAGCCCCTGTATAACTCAGAGGCTGGGAAGGGAACGCACATGCACTTATGGTTTGGAGTAACTCTTTTCCCTGCGCTGCCCGGAGAGCAGGCGGCTCACGGGAGCCCCGGCTCGGCAAAGCCGGCTGCAGCGTGAAGCCTCCTGCCCCGGGAGCTGCCTGGTGCCTCCTGCCCTGCAGCCAGCAGAAAGGCTGGGCAGCTCTCCCTGCCCAGCCCCTGCAAGCAGCAAATGCCTCCCCTGCCCTGGGCTGGAGGGGAGATGCATCTCCGGGAAGCGCTGCACTGGGCAGGGGAGAAGCATGGACTTAGCGTGGGTTTGCAGCGGTGCTTTGCCGGCGGGCTCCTGCCGAAGGAAGGCTGCGTGGGGCCGGGGCTGCGCCGTGCAAACCCCGGCGCTGCCAGCCCCAGTGCGGGCACGGCCCTGGGCGGCACGTCTTGGGGATCCCGGGACGGGCGAGCGGGGCAAGCATCACCTCCCGCTTGTGCCTGGCTCAAAACGAGCTCCCCAGAAAGTTGTCAGAGATGGCAGCTGGAAAACACGGCGGAGAAACCCCGCTGCCAGTTCTGCCACTGGCCCAATTACAGCCCCATCCTTCGGGGACATTTGCAAACAAAACAAAGAAGATGAAAGATTAATGCACCGCTCTCCTGACAGCCACGAGTTAGGCTGTGATGCATCCCCACCTCTGGGATACGTGGCAGATATTATTCATTGTTCCCGTCTCACTTGTCACCGTTCAGCTCTCGAGCAATCAGGGCTGAGAACTAGTGGAAGTTCACAACTCTCCGCTGCGACTCGCCTGCAGATTTGTCAGTTCGCTAAAGACCCAAATTACACACATTTACAAAGCCCGATCCACTGTTAAAACCTGAACACGTTACTGCCGAGATTAGAGATTCACTGCAGTAATTATGTTAATGTTGATGTGTAGACGGATAACTGGCAGCAAGAAGTTGTTCTGAAATGTCTATTTATAGTTCGGGGGAAAAAAATAAACCTTGCCATCTCCAGGCAAACATATGGGCTACCGAGGCAGACAAATTAAGTGGGAGATAAAAGGGAAAGAAGAAAAAGGAATCGGAGTCAGGCAAGCCCTGGGAACTGGTGCCTGCTCAGCCGGTTCCCATGGCCTGACGCTTGCAGGGAGGATGGTTTTGGGGGCTGGCACCTCGGTGGCACGCTATGCCCCCGGTGCCACCGCTCCCGGGGCTGCCCGTGCCCCGGGGGAGGCCCGGCTGGGTGCCTTGACCCGAGCTCACACTGCCAACCAGCCTCGCTCTGCCCCAAAACCAGCCCCCGGGCCGCGGCACGGCACCCGGGCCGCGGCTGGGCCGGCCGAGCGCGGGGAGCTCGCGGGGAGCGCGCCGGGCTGCCCTGGATCTCTGGAGCACCCCCACCCCGCGCTGCCGGGAGCATCGCACCCAATCGCCCCCTGCGTAAGGGGAGATGGCAGCACAGCCACCGCAGTGCTGCGGGGAGGGTGGCGAGCCCTCGGGCTGCACCTTCTCTCCGGAGAGACGCTGGCGAGGCCATCGGACCCGCGCCGAGCATCACCGAGCTCGGTCACGACACCCCTTGTGCCTCCATCCCGCGGGGAAAACCAGAGCGAGCCATCCGGGGGCGAGCAGTGCCCCGGCTCTGTTATGGGCACCTCCCAAAATAGGATCCTGGCCCCCGCTTCCCGCAGCGCGGTGCTGAGCACGGCGCAGACGATGCTGTGTTCTCCAGCTCTCAGCGGGATGCAAGATTTAAATTTTTAGCTGTGTGCTAAATTACATGGGCCGTCAGTCAACTCTTTGAGATGTTTTGAGTAGACAGATTTATACAAACACTCAAAGCTCAGTAGACCCAGCGCAGTATCTTTTATACCAGGCAAGGAGGAAATAAATCACCACTCCCCTTCCCCCTCTTCCACCACGCTGAAATTTCTCCCAGACATCTTTCAAGCGGGATCACAGAAATTTTTATTTACCATGGAAAAAAACCCAAAGCCCCAAAGCCCCAGGGGATTGTGCCCGCCCTTGACTGACGGGCCACCCAGCCCCGGCAGGCTCTGCAAGGAGGAGCGAGCACGCCGTGAGCATCCCTCGCCCGGCACGGCTGCGCGCAGCCTGCCCGGCCCCGCAACACCAGCCCCAGGAACCTCTAAATTCCCTTGATGAATAAAAGGGGGCAGCACCCCGAGACTGCCAGCCGCTCCGCTGCAGCACAACCATCCGGGACACCGAGGAGGGTGGGGATGGAAGCAGAGGTCAGAGTGATGATGGGTGTGGGAGCGGAAGGGTCACTGCAGAGGCTCTTATCACACCTGAAAATGCTGCTTTTTTTTTTTTTTTTTTTACTGATGCTCTTAAATTCCTGCAGGCTGGCCCAGCACGCTCTTCCAGACACAGTGCTATAACACGCCGTTAGAAAAACAAAGTGCTTTCTCCACTTGATAGCTGGCCTTTTATTTTTGGAACTGATACATGCAATCACGGTAGCATGGCCCCAGCAGTTAGGAAGAAAAGTACTTTTCTTCTCCAGGCCCAATTACCCATCCCATAATTGACATAATTATTATCTTTCAGTTTTCTAATAATATTTATTGAACTCTACAAATTCTGATTCTCAGTGAAGCTGCTCTTGGAGCATAGCAATTTCCCGAGTCCTAGCGGGGTCCGTGCTGGAAGGAGGGATCGATACGGTCTTTAGCAGAGCCCTCGCCCGGGGGGAGAGGGGCTTCCAGCACGAGAGCTGCGGTGGAGGGCACAGGGCACGGCTGGCACAGAGCTGCCATGCCCTTGTAGCCCAGCACACGCCTGGGAGCAGACCCCGGCTCGGCAAAGGAGCCCCCGGATCCCCCCGGGAGGGGGACACAGCATCCCCCCTCCTGCATTCAGACCTTCCCGAAGCTCTGGCAGGGGCTTCCTGGGGACTTCCCCACCCAGGCATCAAACCCATCTTCCTCCTGCTAACAACCCCTTTCTCAACAGCCAAATAAGCACCGAAATATGTATTTTAGATTTAGCATATTCCTATATACTGGAAGTGTATAATGGACAACAAGCCAGTTACAAGCCCTAAAGAACTCGAGGGCAGGAGGGAGGGGAGAGAAAATAGCTATTCCTAGTTGTAAGGAAAACATGCATATTAATTTAAAGCAAGAGTAAAAAAAAAAATTTTTAATTTTATTTTGGCTGCCTCAGGGCTGCTGTACCATATGCACAGACAAGTTATGCAGAATTCCTGCATGGAAGCATGCTTGCTGGCTCCTCCATGTTTATCATCGCGACCAGAAAAATCTTTCAAGCTCTTCCCTTCCTCCGGGGCTGTCCGGGAGCGGTGGCTCGCCCCAGCCCACTTGGGGAGGAACGGCTCTGCAGGACAGCCCCGACTTCTCCTGCCCTTCCCCAGCAGCGGGACCGCGGGGCATTGACCGGGGTTCAGAGCCTTGTTTACCCCCCGGCTTGAACCGAGCCTCGCAGCTCGGGTTCAGCAGGCAGGGAAGGGTTTAGCTGAACCGCAGAGCATCCTCCCTCGCCCGCTGCGAGCCTGGTTCCCCGCCAGCGCTCCCTGACAGGCTCTCTGGCATGGGGATGCTGTCCCGACTCGTAGCGCCGTGAAACGCTGGGGCCAAGCGCTCCTCCACCGGATCAGCAGCATTCCCCTTGGATGGCGGCTTCCACCCAGGAATCCCAGGGAGGTTTCCAAGCTGCATCCTATATCCCAGGGATAAAACCTTCGCGATGAAATGCAGCAATAAGAGCAAAAGTCGGGACCTTGCTCAGTGCCAGGAGCCCTGGAGCTCGGGCAGGGACTAGGTCCCCTCTCCCCAGGAGGGATGGGCCCCCCCGGCACCGCCGGGGAGCAGCATCCGCACCCAGCTTGCCAGGAATCGCCTTCTGGCATCCCCAATTACCGCAAGGGCCACAGTACACGGTCACATCCTGGGCTACAGCAGGGTCTGCACGCAGATGAAGACCCTGCACCCAGATGTCCTGTTTTTTTCACCAGTTCTGGTAAATATCTACAAAAATCAAGCCCTGAAGAGATTCAACCAGAGTCACATCAGAAAGCCAGGGACAAAGCAAAGCCCACGGTGCCCGTGTCCTCGGCTGGCACTTTATCCTCTGAACCACCCACCTCCTCCAACCCCACCATTCTGAGCCACATCCAGAAGCCAAAGGTCTCTTCCAGCCTTTTGAATCCAACGCATCAGAACATATTATCCTAACCACAGCTTTTTCTTGCATAATCTAGATCATTTATGGTCATGATCTCCTAATTGTCCCAGTTATCTGATAAGCGGATGCGGGGAGGGCCGGGGGGGAAGGGTGGGTCAAAGTAGTTCTTGGCAGAGCGCAGCTCTGTGTCGGGCATCAGATGCTGCTTTTGGAAAGTCCTCCCAGCTGGAGGTGAGAACCGTCTGAGTCTCCTGCCCTCAGCCCCTGGAGAGGCTCGAGGGGACTGGAAACACCCTTGAATTCACTGTAATGAAAATTTCTCAGACAGAGATTGAGAAGATGCACCCGATAGATGAAGCAAGTTCTTCCATTATCCCCTCTATAGACTATTACCATGTAGAATTGAACAAGCATGGAAAAAATACAGCCTTAATCTTTTCCTAAGCTTCTTTTTAGTACTAACATTACTGCTCATGCCAATGTCATCCTCGGATCAGCACAGCGGCTCCAGCAACCCTCCCCAGCAGAAAAGCCAGGGCTATTTTGAGGAGCAATCTCACGTTTCCTGCTCCGCCGCGGTCCGGGGGGATCGCGGGCAGGAAAAGCGCGGGGAGAATCTGCCGTCGGGTGCCCCGCGTCCGGGAGGGTGGCAGCGCGGGGACACCGGCTCGAGGGAGGCCAGGGTGGGTTTGGTCCTCAGGAGAGGTGTTGGGATGACACTGGGTCGAGAGCCTGCCCCACCGATCCACTCCGCAAGCACAGCCAGCCGTCAGGCCAGAGGACACTTTGCTCGCACCGCTGCGCTACCCAAGGCAGACAATGCCCTCATTGTATTTAAATCTGATTCATTTCATCTAGAGGATAAAATTAGAAAATCAACCTAATTCCCAGGAGCCTTGTTAAATCAATACAACATGCATCAAGCAGGCAAGGCACAATGCAAGGCTGAGATAAAATTAGAATGAGTCCCCCTGGGTGGGTTGATATCAGCTCTACATTTCAGAATTGGCAGGCACTTTTGCATAATTTATCAATTACAAACAATTTAATTCATCCAGAATAATGAGTTGCAGGGCAGCTTTTGACGAGTTAAATGACACGGAGGCTGATGGCCGCAGTGGACTTCAAGAAATACTCACTCACGTGCGCAAGGTGAGAAAAACAAGTTATCCCGGGGGCTGGGGAGGGCAGGGGGCCAGCGGGTGCAGCTTCTCCGCTCGCCGGGGCTCGGCATCCCCTGGGGTGCCGGCATGCCGTGGGGACCCAGCCCCGCAAAGAGCGGTCCCAAGCAGGTCCTCAAAAGCGGCGATGAGACTGCTGTAGGTGAAGAGACAAATGGGACACAAGGTAAGGAACGCCGAAAATGAAATCCAAGGCTTCCCCACCGGCACCCTGCAGCCAAGAGTTACAAGCACTCCCAACACTATCTTGCTGTCCCAGAAAGGGAAACACAAAAAGGTTAAGGGTAGGTTATTTGAAAGAACAAAAGTGATAAAAATCAAAAGCATTTCTTCTGCTGAGAGGGAGCCTTTAGAAGGTTATGAAGCATTTCCTTCCTGCAGCCCTCTTTTGTTCCTCTGCCTATTGCCCCGGCGGGGCCGGGGGCCGAGGGCTCGCTCCGTCCCAGAGCCGCGCTCCGTTCTCACAGAAAACAATGGCAATTGCTCTGGGAGAGGGCAGGTTTAGCTGCACGCCAGGAACGACATCCCCTTTGGAAATGCCTTCTTCCCTGTATATTTCCCCCACGATCGAGCACCGGGATCCTGCTCGCTTGCTTTAATGCTGGCTCACACAGATATTAAAGCCAAGAAGTTAAGTGGTGCATAATTATGGCATTGTAGTTGCTAATTATAATCCCACAATGAAATCAGTGCTTTGCAATGAAGGCCACAAAGACCTGATGGTTTGGAGCAGGCTCATTTCTAACCCCTCAGAATTTCTTGTTGAAGTGATGAGAACTTGCAAGGAGGATTCAGAGCAAGGGAGAGGCTAATAAAAACACCCCTCCAACCCCATTAACCTCCTCCCAGTCAGCGGGCCCGGGAACTCGCTTCACAGAGCCTTTTATGAAATAAATGTTATAGAGCCGGCGCGCGGCCCATCGAGCATCCCGGCACAGCCGAGCCCAGCACGACGCGCGCGGCTCCGGATGCGGATCAGCCCTCCGCACCCGTTCGTGGCGAAGCAGACGCAGGGCCCCCGCTCCCCACCATTTCAGCCTGGATCCATCCCTATCTGCTACTATCCTGCTCTGTGGCAGCCTAATAACACTGTCCGCTTTATATCCTAGGTGCTTGATTTATTAGGTAATTTGTTTCTTCTCTGTGGTGCTGGCCTGCTTATCATCCGTGTAATGGGATGATGGAAGTGCAAGCTATAGACACCAGGCATTAAAAGCTAGGCAAATACGACCCATCTAAACTTGATGTCCAAAAATCAATTCATAGCAATTTTTGTGCTTTGGGCTTGCCTGAGAAAAGAAATATTAAAAAAAATACAAAAATTACAGCGATTCACAGGGGCCTGACTCCTGCATGAAGTCGGGATGGCGGAGGGCACCGGGATGCTGCCGAGCCTGGCAGCGGGGTCGGTCCTCTGCCAGCCAGCAAAGAGCCCTAACTCAGCCCGGTTTCTACCCCAACTTATTCAGCCGCTCCCCTGTTTAAATGACGCCGGGAACTGTGTGTGCACATGGCCCAGGACTCATCTTAATTAAACCCAAACGCCTCACGGCTTCGCCATCGATGCTCCCTGCTTTGCGGTAGGAGCTCGGTGCCTGCAACTCCCAGCCGTGGCTGGGGGAGAGGGGGCGGATGCGCAGCGTGCGGACGGGGCTCGGGGGGTCTGTCCTTCCCGAGGACATGTCATGTTCCCCGTGGTCAGGGTCAAGCCATGACAACCTCAGCCATCCCCTGAAGCGTCGGCAGCGGGTTACTCCGGAGTAAATGGGGAGCTCATTAAAGCCCAGGCTAGAAACCACAGCGTGCTCTAATTCGCACTGTAATTTATATTTATTAAGGTAATTAACCCGCACAGGTAGCTGTGCTGGTGAGCAGTCTGAATCACTGGACCGGGGAGCAAAACCGGGGCCGGGTGCCTGCAGCGGGCTGGGGCCAGGAGGGTGCAGCTGAGGACCCCCCCGAGGCTCCTGCCTCCAGCCCCCTTTCAGAACCTCCCAGCTTGCCCCAGCGTCCCTGCTGCTGGACCGGGGCATCCAACCGGAGCGACAGCCAAGCGGGACAGGGCCGACATCCTGACATCCACCGCCGCTCCTTTGGGGATTGCAGCAGCCTTAGCCAGAGCAATAGAGATGCAAGACAGATTGGGAAGCTCCGGCAAGGCCGGGGCGTCGAGCTGCACCCAGGATCTCCCACACTGATAACCATCGGCTGTCAGGGCGTGTACGGCATTAGCAACTCAAAGGGGATTAGGAGGGATGTGCCGCTGGATCCCGGGATGTGCGCAGAGCTCACCCGCCGCTCGCCGGTTTTGTCGTCGGTAGGTTTGGATGCGCTCCTGGCGATAAGGATCTGCCGCAGCCCTCGGTGAGGCAGCCGGCACACCCTCCCCGGGAACGGCCCCGCACCGCCATTCTCAGCTGCCCCAGCCAAGGCACTGCCAGCCGCTGGAGCAGCCCGGGGGTCGCTCCGGCTGCCCCTGCCTCCGCGCCCGCCTGGGGTGACGCTGCCAGCGGAGCCCCGCACGAGGCTGGTTGGGGTCTTGGGGCCACCCAGAGCCGGAGGGTCTCCACGCACCAGCACAAGGGCAGGATGAGCTGGCATGCATGGAAAAAAAAAAAAAAAAAAGTAACGAAGCCAAGCAGAAGAACCCAAAGTTAATGAGCAGGCTGGAAATCATAAGCCAAAACCTGTTTTGGCTGAGGGTTGCCGCCCTGACGTGCCAGACGAGTGGCGAGGCCGGGAGCTCCGGGGGAGGATGCTGCTGCCCCGGGGGTGCTTTGGAGATGAAACGGGGTTCTGTAAATACGCGTCTCTACCCAGGCCTGGAGAAGGGCCGGTTGGGGCCGGGCCGGCGCAGCCGCTGCTCCCCGGGAGGCAGCACCCAGCTCCAGCCCGGCTCGCCCTGACTCACGCTGCTCCTCTCCCCCAGCGTGCACCCGCCGAAGGGTGCCCGAAACCCGCCCGCCGTGCTTTTCTACCCGGCCTGACGCTGCTTTGCACGCCTGAAAAACACCAGGGAAGCAAAAGGGAAAGTAAAATCTGATTTCAGCACTTTCTGCTTTTTTTTTTTTCTTTTTTCCTTGTTATTATTTTTATTAGCCTCTCTGCTTTGGCTGCGGGGCCTCTCAGGGAGAATGGAGTGTCGCGTGGGTGTTACCGGCTGCTGGCACTTACCCGGCTTCAGAAAGAAACGCCAATTACTAATTTCATGGAGATGAGCCATTCTGAAGGAAGGGAGGAAAAAAAAAAAAAAATCTCCCAGCTTTGAAATGCGAAAGGCGCCTTCAGTTATTTATTTATTTCCACGGCAGCTCACGGGGCGCGGGGATTGCTCAGTTCAGTCCCCAGAGAGAGGGATGGGATCAGCACCCAAGGGGCGTCACCGGAAGATGGAGTTAAGATGTATACGTTCACCTTACCTACGTTCACATGCACACGTGCCCCTGCGCCGACGCGGGTCCTGCATCCAGCTGGATGCGCTCCCCAGCCCTGCGAGCCCCGGGGCCGGCGCGGGGCTGCCAAGGCTGGAGGGGCCGCGGCCACGGCAGCCCATCGGCTCCCGCCCATCCCCTCCCACCTCCCGCCAGCACAAGGCGATGCCCATCCGGGCTCCCGCCCGCCATCCAGCTCCCACAGCCCCGTAAACACCCAGGGCATGGGCCGGGGAGGGAAAATAATGGTGCGCGGAATTAATCTGGGTGTAGTTTGCATTTTTATTGCTCTAGCCTCAGATTCCAACCTACAGAAAGGTTTCAAAAAGGATTAGATGCCATAAAACCTTTAATAATCCTCCCACATCTTACGTTTAATTATTGTTTTTACACATGCGGAGCCAACATGCCTGTAGCGAGCAATCAAGTATCACATGCCACTCCTCCTGCATTTCTTCTCTCCCGTGTGTCTCCAGCGGTATTAAGCCAGCACCCGGTTTTCCATGGCTCATCCCTGCGATGACTGGGAGCTCTCCTCCTTCCCCAACCCACTCCTCCCCCAAAATAGGGCCCTATATAAGCACATCCCGGCTGCAGTCGGGGACAGTGTGCCACCCAAGGGTAGGCAAACCGGCACGGGAGGGGACACGGATGCCACCGCCGTGCAGCCCCTGTCTGCCGTGGGAGCTGGGACCGGTGCCGGATGGGTGCCTGGCCCCCAGCGGGCTCCAGCATGGGGTACGGGGGGGGGGACGTGCTCACCGTCCTCACCAGAGCTGCTGAAATCACACTTGGCTGGGAATTAAAAAAAAAAAAAATATCCTCGTCTCCAATTATAAACCGCCTGTTTGGAAGGAACATTTTGTCGCTAATTTGGTGCCATCAAAATTGTTGCTGTTTCTTCAGGGGAAAAAAAAAATCAGACCTTTTAATCATTTTTTTCACCTCAACAGCTTTTCCTTAAGCTGAACAGCCGTGGAAAGGTTTCATCTGTAAGAAAAGGTTAAGAGTAAAATGCAGCCCGCTCACTTTTTTGGTAGGATTTTAGAGGCTCCGTTATTCATAATAAACCATTTAAAAGCACCGCCACCCTGCCGGGAGCAGGCAGCTCGGCATTGCACCCCGAGCAGCGGCTGCGGGGACGGTGACAGTGCCTGAGCCATGGGGACACGTTAACGGCGTGTGCCGGGCGCTGCACCGGGGACTGGACACGGGGACTGCGGCATCGGATGCGGGTAAATAACTCCATCGCTGCAGACTCGGCTCCGTTAGGCTCCCAGTGTACCGGCTGTTTATTATTATTGTTGTTGTTGTTGTTATTGTTATCATAAGTGATGCTTCCCCCGATCGCCTGCAGTGCGGCTCAGTGGGGGAATGATTTTTGCCCAGTTATTTCTGGGCTTTGGGGAACCCGCCGAGGCCAGAGCAGCTCTTCCACTCCCGTGCCTGCTGCTGGTCCCCTGGGCCAAGTCGGGGTTTTCCAGCAAAACCCTGTTTCTTTAGGAATTTTCCCCAGTTTGACCCTGGCCTGGTGGTGAGCAGGGACGGCCCCAGTGTGGGCTCCCCTGGTCCCCTCCCAGGGCCGGGAAGATGCTCAGGAGCAGATACCCAAAAGCATCTGCAAGCACGGCCTGGGCAGGAATCGCAATTCCCTTGGAACCCGTGTTGCTGGCAGCAGGGGATCAGCTCGTGCGTGATCCATCACACCGCGCAGGGATGGGGCAGAGCCCCGCCGGAGCAGCCCAAGTGCTCGTCCCTCTGCCGCGACGGGAGGCTGCAGGGAGCAGCCACGGAACACGCTAAGCACCAGCCGAAGCCGCGCGCGAGGCAGGGCCGTTCATAGCTGCGTGATGGCCGAGGGCAGCGGGAGGCAGACAAACCGTTAACCACATTCCTAAACGCCCGCAGCTTGCCATGGGATGGATTAAATGAAAAATGTAAAGGAAAACTGGTGCCTGAGCTCAGACCCAGGAGGGGAGCCCGGCCCCTGGCCGCTGCAGAGGTGGGGACGAGCCCGCCGGCCCCGTGGCCATTGCAGCTGGCTCGGGGACCGCAGTGCCAGCGGGACGTGGGCTCGCCCCGTGCCGTCCGCTCCCGAGCTGCTGCAACCCCGCGGGGCAGCGCTGGAGTTTGGGGTTCGTCCAGCCAGCAGCACCCACGGCAGCGGCGCCGCTGCCACGGCACCGCGCAGCACCGGGGCGCTCACCAACACCGCAGCATCGCGTCCCTGTCCCCTGCACCACAGATCATGGTCTTGCTGTCACAAGCAGTGGCAGATGCAGTCCCAGCCACCGAGACCAAGAGACTTGAGCTCAGCTTTAGCTTGCAGCCATAGCCCTGTGCTTCTGGGCTGGATCCCGCACTAACCCTCTTTAAACCCCCTTCCCCAGCCCCGCGGCAGGCAGGGGTCTGGGGCTGGCAGCCTCCAGATCAGAGCAGGCGGGAGGCCTCTCCGGGACGCAGGCAGAGCTCTGGGCGAGCTGCTGTGACCCCTTTATCCTCCGAAACATCAGAAGTTTCAATTATTCTGCCTGTGACTCATTTCTGATTAAGACTTTTCTCAGAAGAAACTCATTAGGTGGGACACGCAGGCACCCAGAGCTGCTTTTTCTGCCTCTGGAGACGGAGCTGTGCAGCAGCAGCAGAGCCATCAGAGCCATCTCCCAGGAGGTGACTTTGGTCTTGCTTGGGAGGAAGGATGTTCCGACCCCGCCGCCGCCGGTGGCACGAGGAGTTAAGAGACCGGTGGCCAGAGGAAGCCCCCCTCGGCTGGGGAAGGACAGACAGAACAATCAGTCATTTATTTTGGTCAGAGGCAGTGTCCCATTAAAATATTGCCCTGCAAGATGCGTGCGTATGGCAAAAACCAGAGCGCCTGGCTACGAGCCAGACAAAGGGAGCCTGTGCTCCCGAGATGTTTTATTCATGGGCAGCCTTGAAGCACAAACAAGCCCAGCTATTCTGCTGCCCCGGCCTCGATGCAGCCCTGCCTTTGTGCTCCATGGCTGTGGAGACGGGAATTGCAAAGAGGGGCTGGAGTGGGAATTGCAAAGAGGGGCTGGAGTGGGAATTGCAAAGAGGGGCTGGAGTCCTCCCCGCTGTGTGGGACTTGTTGCTCCGCTGCTGAAGCGATTGCTCCCCCTCCCCAGGCTTTACTCAAGCAGGCTGGTTCAGCACCAGAAATTGCAATTGCTTTTCCAATTTCGCTAGTTTATTGCCCTCATTCGCCTGGCTGCTTCGTCAAAGTCGCAAGCTCGGCTCAGGACCAGCGCTTGGTCTCTCCATCGTTGCTGCCCAGCCGAGCCTGGAGCATCTGTCCCCGGTGAGGACATGGGGACGGTCCCCTGCTCCCAACCTGGCTTCCAGTGGCAAGAAAAGGCCACTTGCAAACAAAGCAATAATAGAAGAGTCAGCCTTAGTCTCACCCTGATCATTTCTAATTGAATATTAATACCATCTTGATCTTCCTTTAATACTCCATTTAATCTGAATGTTTGTCTTATTTTCGTTCCGGGCAGAGGATTAGCCACCCTGGGCACACGTGGTGTCGGGCCACGGCTACTGCAAGCAGAGTTGGAAAGCTACTTCCACCCAGAAATAATTGCAAATTCCACTATCAGAATCCTTAGAAATGAAGTTAATACCCAGGCACCAGCGAGTCGGGGTGCCCGGGGCAGGCAGGGTCTGCACCCGTCTGCTCTGTGCTGCGGGGTGGCATCACCCCAGTCCTGCTCAGCGGGATGGAGCAGAGCTGCCCTGTGGTGGGGGACACGGATGTCTTGGGATGGGGGACACGGGCATCTCGGGGTGGGGGACATGGACATTTTGGGGTGGGGGACACGGGCGTTTCGGGGCTCGTGGAATAACTGTGCTGAAGCACCTGCCCGGAGGGAGGTAACTGCGTGGATCGGGAGCAGAGATGGCACGGCTCTTCTGCCATTACGAGGACCGCAGATGGAGGTGGTACCAGACGTGATCACGCTGGGAGCTCAGGCCTTGCCAGCTGCGCTGGGTGGTCCGGGCGGGCTGTCCAAGCTGGGCATGTCCCATCCTACACGCCAGCCCAGCGCGAGGGCGCTGGGGCAGCAGAGGAGGAGCAGACTTGGCAGCGGAGCGTATTTCCCACCGAGAAGCAAGGTGGGCAATGGTTAAGGGATGCCACAAATCTCCATCCCCATCTCCACCCACCCCGGGCTCCCAGAGCCGCACAGTGACTCGCCGTGGGGAAGACCCCATCGGCCACGGCAAAGCCAGGTCAAACGCAGCATCCAAGGGCTGGCCGCAACCCTTGCTCCTGTCCGTGCGGGACTTCGTTCTCCTGCTCGAGCCCTCATTGTTCAGAATTCACAACACGGCATGGGGCATGGGGCAAACGGGTACCGGATGAAAATAAGAGGGTGAAAAGAAATTAAAAAATACCTGCGATGCGAATGGGTGGCAGTGGGCACCTCTGCCCTCCCCTGCAGAGCAGGGATCAGCCGTCCCCCATGTCCCACACAGCGTGCTCCTCCTGGGCTCCCCAGCCCATGCCATCCTACCTAGCTTCTCCAGGAAGACACGCAGCTCCACAGCCACTGAAGGACGCTTGGTAACACGGGAGTAATGGGCCGGTTTAATCCCTTCCAAAATCACGATAACCCCGAAGGACGTACCAGTTGAGGAAGACGTTAGCATGGAAGGTGTGCAGCAAGCAGCGCTGCTGCCAGAAATACCAGAGGAATTAGCAAATTGGGTTGCAGCTCTCAAGTGAAACCATTTATTGAGGATGGACTGTTCCTTCTTGTAATCCTCTGTCATCAGCACTCGCTGCGAAAATTTAACTGTGTCAGACTAAGGCGGCGTGGTAAGCCCCAGGGCTAGTTCTGTGGGTAGAAAGACTCATTCGTTGCCCAACGCTATTTGCAAGTCAAGTGTATTTCTTTCGTGGTGTTGTAATTGCTGAGGACTGGGAATGCCTTACTAAGCAGCGAGCGGCGGCAGGGCTGTCTGGTGCTGAGGTGTGCCGAGCTCACACCAGTCCCATCCCGCTGGCTTATCTCCTCCCGCCGGACACCTGATGGAGGGAGATGAAGCCAGAAGTGCCAGGGCTGCAGCAGGGCTCGAGCAAACTTTGGGGGATGCACCCTTCTCCATGTCGCAGCGACAGCGGCGGCCGCACGGACCTGCTCCGTCCCCTCCGTCGTCCCCTCCATCGCAGTGGCCCAGGGAGCGCCTCTGCCGCGAGCGATGACCTGCGCAGCGCAGGGGTGACGGACCCCCCGTGCGCCTGGATGCTCTAAGGAGGGGGACACCGAAAATAGCGTGTCAGCCACTGTCATTTTAACGTTTTTAGGGCTAAAAGGACAGAAAGCTTGAGCAAGTCTGCTGCTCACCCTGCTCCAAAGGGACTGCCAGTAACGGCCCGGCCAAGGAGAGCCAGCACAGGGAAGTTTAACGCTCCTAATATTTATTTGAGGGACATTCACATGGGCAATGCTTAGAGTATATATACAGCACCTGGTGACTCAGAAAGCAGAGAGAGAAATTCCTAATGGCCTTTCCAATGCAGGTAATAGGAAAGCCATCCCGAAAGGAAAGGGATAAATGACAAACTGTGCTGCAGCTGCCCCCAGTGAGTTCCCTGTTATTTATCGGGAAAAAAAAACTGGTCAAGAAGGAAGCTTAGAAAGAAGATGTGGCAACTCCCAGGTGAGGGAAGCTTTGGCCTCCAAAGCCAGGAGCACGAGGAGTTCATCTGGGGTTATGTCAGACCTGGTGACACACAAAGCTTTTCCCTTCAGCGCTCGAGCTTGCGTGCCAGCCTGCCGCTTTGGCCACTGAACTGCATCGCATCCCAGCCTCCTCTTCAGGATATCGCACATCTCTTCCTCCGACCGCCTCTAGATGTGCAGTTCTTTGGAAATGAGTTGCCCTTCTTCTCTTTGGGCTTTTGATGTACCCCAGGAGGAGGGTGCATGGTAAGCATTGCTTCACTGCTGTTTGTGCAACCTCGCTGCAGATCCCTTATTATTCACGATGGTATCTTGCCACTTGATATGCATAATAGCTCAAAGGTACCGTTGACTACGTTTTTCCAGCTCTTTGATGTGCTAGCGATAACTTGTTTCTGTTTCGCAGCCATTAAGCTAGGTGGAAATCATTACACTACGTTAAATGTGGGGTTTGTTCTTTAATCAGTGTTGTTCTGGTTCCAGGCTCGGTGTTGCAATCTGTCATACGTGGAAAATATCCTCTTAACCCAGGTTAACAATTTTGGAGGAAGTGAGCACAACTTAACAGAGTTTCTTCAAGGTCAGAGATCGAGGACCGCATCCTCCCCGGCAGCTCCAGCATCCCGGGCAGGTTGCAGCAGCTCCTCGGCAGCTTGTGCCTGTGCTGCCGGTTGTGTGCGTGGCAGAACGGCCCTCAGCATGAACAAACCTCCCTGCAGGGCAAACACACGGGTACATGCCAAAGCCACCCAGAGCAGACCCTGTGTATCCACCTGGCAACATTCACTTCAAGTTTTAATGTCACAGAATCGTATAGGTTGGAAAAGACCTTTAAGATCATCAAGTCCAACCGTAAACCTAACACTGCCAATGTCCTATTTGTGAAACGAGACTAAACGGGCCACTTCTTGGGTCAGGCTTGGACTTGTAGGGTGCGTAGGTTTGAAGGCATTTCTGCAGCCCCCAGCCACGGCCGGGCAGTTCCTGCCCTGCAAAAGCCTTTTGCTGCTCAAGGAGGGGATGCCCGACGCTGGCAGCCCTTCTCCTCCAGCACCTCTCACGCAGACCACGGTGTCTCATCCCTCCGCGTTAACCACCCGTGCTGCCACAGCACCGGCGCCGGAAAATCACCCGAAGGCAGGAGGGGGAGAGGGAGGCCATTCCCTGCCCCGCACTTTTCCAATCACCCCTCTGGATACAGCGCCCGAAGGGTCAGCCTGGCACTGCGCATCTCCACAGCCGGCCCCGGTAAGAGCATCTCGCTGCTCACAGAGCACTCTTCCTGGCGGTCATAACCACGTATAGCTCATATAATGATTTTCTCAGGGAAGACTGATCAGAGGGAGGCTGACCCTGGCGAAGGAGGGATGTGTCTCACGTCTGCTCTGCCCTGCAGATGCCGCGGAGCTCAGTCAGCCACACGCACGTCAAACCATCAGCACATGACGGCTGGGTTAAACCTGGACAACACGGGCTGGGGATGCCGACGACTGACAGCGCGTCGGACCAGCTACCCACTGCCGGGAGCACCACCAGCTCATTAGGAAGCGGCTCCTGCCAGCGAGGCGAAGCAGCCGCTTCGGTCCCAATCCTGCAGCCTGTTCCCTCCACGGCTGTGGGAGCCGGGCACATCCACCCGCTCCAGCTGGGCACATCCACCGTGGGCTGACGGGATGCACTGGTGCTCGGGTGGCTGTGGGAGAGCTGCCGGTGTCCTCAGGGTCTGCCCAGACTTTATCAGTACGTGGCTTCTAGGCTGGTTGGACTTTCTCTTCGTTGTCTTGCAGCAAAATGAGGCTGCAAAGGGTGGAAGGGTCCTGGCCACTGCAAGAGGAAGCCTCAGGAGCAAGGAAGGGCCACGGTGAGAGGGTGCTCTGGGGCAGGGAGCACCGTGCTGTCGGGAGGCAGAGCAAAGCATCGGGGCGGCAGCCCATGTGAGTCCCCCCAGGTGAGGCCCTGGGGACAGCCCGGGGACGGGCTCACTCCCCGGGAGCCCTGGAGAAAACAGCAGAGCCCTGAGCACCCGTCCGCAGAGGAGCTGCCATCCACAGAGCCGGCAGTGCCAGAGCTGGCCTCGAGCCGGCTCCGTACACTGCAGCCCAAGCACAAAGACCCTCTGCAATGTGCTGTCCCCAAACGGGGCCCTCTGGGTCACAGGCTTGCTGCTGGGGGTCACAGGCTTGCTGCTGGTAAAGGTTACGGATGCACCAAGCGAAGGAGGAGTGTGCTGTGGCGTGCCGCCCTGCACCGCGTGGGGCAAGGACAGAGCTCCCGGGTGCAGGGACGTGGCAAAAGTGTCTTGCACAAGCAAGGAAGTGCATGAAGGGAGGGGACGCAGAGCGTGGGAGAGGCTCCCCAAAAAGAAGAAACCCAGCAGCTGGCAGGAGGGAGCCTGGCAAGCAGCGGGCTGTGCTCAGTGCAGAGCCCCTCGAAAGCCAGTGTGGTTTTCAAATGAAGGCTATATTTGTTTTGCAAAACCTCAAACCACCCCTCCCAAGAGTGTAAGACACAGACAAGTGAAAATGGGAAAATCTTTGCCCGTTAACCCCTTCGTGCTGGGGGCTGGAGTGGGAACAGGCTGCCCGTACCGAGGATGGGGCTGGCAGAGCCCGGCTCAGCCGCCCACGCCAAGAAGCAACCGGCAGTGGCTGCTCTGCTCACGTTTGTCTTTCACACTCATTCGAGGGCTTTGGCAAGCGATGATTCGGTTTCGTTTCCTGCTTTCTTGCAGTCTCGGTATGTTTAGTTTGGCCTCCTGTGTTTTGCGACATGAAAGCCTTGGCTATAAATACATTGCCCCATGTCTCTGAAGGCTTTGTGATGTTTTCCTGCCTGCGCTCTTCGTCCCTTTGGGAAGATCGGGAGCAGGGAGGAGCACGCGGAGCCAGCTCCGGTGATGCCGATGGAGCAGCTCCCTGCCCGATGTCCTCAATGCACCGCTCGCGGTACGAGACCACCGGCCCCTCCAGAGCCCTGCTTGACTTACAGATGTTTATCGCGGCCGATAAGGCTGTGCTGGCTCTTTGCACAAGAGGAAGGGGAGGTTTCTGCAGCGGTGAGCTGGTCACAAGCCTGGGGAGCAGAGCTCGGGGTCGTGGTGGTGCTGGATGCCCAGGTTAGCCCGCAGCGGTACTGCACCCCAAAGGGCTTTGCCGTGGCTCATTCCTGGAGGTCCCAAATACCACCAGGACCTGCCGGCTGCAGACACGCAACCAAGGTCCTCCCCAGGGCCGGTGTGCCCGGCTTGCCCTGCCGATGCTCCTGCACCGGCCCCAGCAGCATGCCACGGAGCGCCCACGCCAGGGCAAGCAAGCCTTGCAAAGGGTAAACAGGTATACGGTAGCAGCCCAATAATTACGGCCCTAATTCAGCAAAGCATCACCACTTATAAGGCACCTAAGCATGTGCTTAAAGTTAATTACACGCTTAAAGATCTTTCCTGAATAAGCATGGATTTAAGGCTGTGTTTGGTATCTCCTGTACTTAACTGTGATTCAGCTAAACGCCTACCCTACCTCTTCATTTCTAACAACCCCAAACCATCATGAAGTGACTTCAGAGCTCAGCTCCAGCGCCAGAAACGAAACATCTATGCACTTCTCTCTGCAGGCTTGCTTTGTAGATAGGAAAATAAATATCCTTTTGATTCTTATAGCTTTGTTTTCCTGATAACACATCCCTCCCTGCAAGGCAGCGACTTCCAGGCTGATTAGGAACTGGCTCTGCAGAGACCTCATGAAATGGCTTCTCTGACAGAATCAGATACCTGGGGGGAAAAAAGAGAGAGACAGAAAACACCTCGGTAGAAACTGCCCCGCTGCAAGACGGCGAAGCTGAACTGGCCCCTTTGCACGCAGTCAGTTTTTCCACTGCATTTGCATATCTCTGCTGTTTTCTCGCAGCCCGCACCCGGCTGCCTTTTCCTCCACGCAGTTTCTGCTCAACAGTCGCGTGTGAACCAGAGCCGCGGCTGCCTGCGGCTTCCTCCCCGCCGGAGGTGCACCGCTGCGGCGGTGGCTGCAGGAACTCCTTCTGCCACCCCGGCTGTGCCGGGGCCAGGCCCGCCGGCAGGACCCTGCACCGGCGACCGGGGGGAGGTCGAACCCAGCCAGCAGCAAAAATAACTGCGGGTGCAGCTGGTAAATGATAAGAGGGGCTGGTTGGAACAAGCTGCCCCCGGGGTGGCTTCCGCTTTTAGCGTCATTTTGTTAACAAATCAGAGCAAGTGTGTTCAAGAGAAAAGGGTTTCGAAGCAAGCGGTTTGGGGTTTTTGCTGCTGAAATTCCCCAGGGAAACATTCCTGGACCCAGAAAGCCCAGCAGAGCCACCCGGCCGCTTGATAATTTGGGCAGGCAGGGCCCTGGCCACGGAGAGCCCAGAGCCCTGCCTATAATCTTGTCATTTTATTCAGCATTTGAAAGTCTTTGAGGGTTTTTTCAGTCAAGTTTCTGGTACAAATTACACGCTGTGGTATGTGTGGCTCTAAAACATGGCTTCAAAATGGGATGCATCTCGCCAGAAGGGCTGGTTCTCCATTAGAGGCTCCCGCGCAGCCCCAGACGTGGCCCTGCCTGGCAGAAGGGTGCCGGATGCCAGGACCCTCCCCGTGCAGCTCCGTGCATCAGCCGCCGCATCACCTCAGCTCGGGCTTTTCCCACCCTCTCCCTGGCCACAGGCTTTATCTGTGGGGCCACCCATGCTGCATCTGATGGCGATTCCTCCCTTAGACCCTCCATTATTCCTCCCTTATTCCTCCATCACCGTTAACCCAGCATCCCTAACGGGAGCAGGTTGCCCAGGACTGTGTGCTGCTGGGCTTCGAGTGCCTCCAAGGATGGATGGAGCTCCACAGCCTCCCCAGGCAGCCTCTTCCAGCGCTCGACCACCCTCACCATCAGAAAGCGTTTCTCCATCCCTGTCCTCCACGACGCCTTCCCGCCTGCTCAGCGGGCGGGAGCAGAGCTAATCCCTTGGAGAGAGCCCCAGGTCTTCTCCAGGCTCCCTTCGCACCCAGGGAACAGCCACAGAGCCCGTCCCTTGGTGGGACAGCTGGGGGGAACACAGTCCCGCAGCCCCGAGCAGCACCGACCCCTCGGCACCGTGTTTCAGATGCCGCCGCTCGCCCTGCGAGTGCGTGTGACAGGGACGTCCCCAGCGCTGACAGCCAGGAGCCTCTCAGAGCTGCAGATAAAGTTATCATTAGCATCTATTAACAATAACAAACAATATCAGCTTCATTCATTGTTGTAGGCTGGGTTATTAGTGCTGGAAAAACAGCTCCCCTAACACCCTTGGAGCCAGCCGAGATTCATCTGCGTCTCATTAGCAGAGCCTTCCTTCTTTGTTTGTTCAGTTAAAATTATCTCTCCTCCTGGAAAAAAAAAAAGAGGGAAGAACCACCCTCCCGGCCCGGCACAGCCCACCCCGCTGCTGGCCCCAGCCCCGAGGGCTCCCGGCAGATGCGAGGGACTGACCCCAAACCCGGGGCAGCCCCATGCGCTCGCCACTGGAGACGGCCTCTGCTCCCACGAGCTGCTCCGCTCTCCGGCAAAATGCACGTCCCGTCACTGCTCTGCGAGGAGCTCTGTGGAAGAGCTGCATCCCGAGAGGCAGAAATGCCCCGGAGCAGGGGCTGGGGGGCTGCAGCCTCTCTCTGCCGCTCTGCACTTGCATCGCCTCCCCCTCTTCATCTCCCTGCCCCGGTCCCCCTCCTGACACGGACATTTCCTCCCCGGGCATTTCTGTGCTCTGCCCCTTGCACCCCACAGCACCCCGTGCCCAGGGCGAGATGCCCGACAGCATCCCCAGCTGGCACCAGGACCTGCAGCACCCTGCCTGCACCTCCTGCCTGCACCCGCTGCCTGCAGCCTGCCGCCGGCAGCGAGCGAAGCTCTGCGCGGTGGCGGTCCCAGCGAGGGTGATGCATGGCTGGGCTGGGTACCAGGGCGGGTTTCCCAGCCGGGTCCCGGCCCCACCATGGGTGACCCTGCCACCCTCCTGGGAACGTGTCCCCAGAGCCCGGCCCTGCGGAGGTGGCACCGCCGCAGGCATGCGAAAGCGTGGCTGGCCCGGGGAGGTACCGACAGCGGGGCAGGACATGAGTAATTGGGGTAGGACGGGGCTTTCCCGGGCAGAGCACGCAAAACCAGGGATTTTTGTGTTTGCATTCACATCTACTTAACCCCGCAGATGGGTTAATGCTTTTGTAAAATTACATCTGTTACTCGTCAGGCTCAACATTTTCATTCGGTTGCCAAAGCCGCTTGGATATTTATAAAACAAGCCAAAAAGAACCCAAAACCCCAGGGCCCAAACATTTCAGGTTTGTCAATCACAAAGAATCAAAAATAAATCGAATCTGTGGTCACGGACCTGCACAGCACCCTGCACCAACGGGACTGAGGTGCATCCATGGGTGCAGGGGATCAGGGCTCTGACAAAGCAGAAATCTCAAGCCTTGACCCAAACCTGCACCCGGCCAACACGGGGTGAGGTCTCCCGAAGCGATGCCATGGTGTGATTCGAGCGGTGAGCCGGGTCCCCCCTCCCCAGCTGAGCTGCACGGGGTGCCGGGGAGACGGGGTGGGAAGGACACAAATGGCACCCAGGGACGAGGCACCCGATCCGGGCTCCCTGCACCGGGGTCAGCATCAGCACCCAGCCCTTCCCCAAGTGCTGCGCTTGCCCCGCATCCCGGCATGGTAATAACGAGCAAGGTGGTAACGAGCGAGCTCTGCGGGTGGACGTGTCGGAGCAGGGCAGCGTCCCTCGCCGAGCTGCGGGCGCTCGGGAGGAGCCAGGCACTGAGAGCCCGTGGTTTGGGTTTCGCAGCTCTCCCCGCTGCAGCACCGAGCATCGCCCACCACCCAGACACCCGCCGTGCACCGGGGCTCGGGCACGCGTCCCCATGCCGCCCTCCCTCCCTCGTCCCCCAGCCCAGCAGGTAACATTCCCAACCGGCACAGGGACTTCGCGGCTGCCGAGGGACCTGTGGGAGCCGAGGGACAGGGCAGCGGCGAGCACAGCCGGGAGGAGGAACCCAAAGGCGGGGCAGAAATGCACTGATGTGTTTCGAAAGCCATCGGAGAGGGAAACCTCCGCAGGTGCCGTGCGAGTACCACAGTCCTGGCAGAGATGCTCCAATGCTGGGCAATCTCCACTGGAATGACTTTTTCTCCTTGAGCCCATCAGCATTCACAGTAAAAACCCGTAACAGATAAACCCCAAGGCAGCAGGTGAAGGACGAGCCCAGAGCCCCCGTGCCCAGCATGCGCCCACCTTGTGGGGCAGATCCCTGCGCAGGGGGGATGGAGACCCAGATTCAGCAGATGCCTGGGGACGTTCTTCTGAAGGTTATAGGCCAGCAAGGATTTCTTTGTTTTGTTTTTGTTTCTAAAATGACTAAGTGGCTTTGTTCTTAGCTAGATCATTGTCTCAGGGTTGCTTAGCCTGGAGAAAAGGAGGCTCAGGGAGACCTCATCGCTCTCTACAGCTCCCTGACAGGAGGGTGTAGAGAGGTGGGATCGGGCTCTTCTCCCAGGTAACAAGGGATAGGACGAGAGGAAATGGCCTCAAGTTGCACCAGGGGAGGTTTAGACTGGATTAGGGAAAATTTCTTCACCGAAAGGGTTGTCCAGCACTGGACCAGGCTGCCCAGGGCAGTGGTGGAGTCCCCATCCCTGGAGGGATTTAGGGTTTGGATGAGGTGCTTAGGGACACGGTGTAGTGGTGGGCTTGGCAGTGCCAGGTTTACGGTTGGACTCGATGATCTTAAAGGTCTTTTCCAACCTAAACGATTCTGTGATGCTGTGATCCTGTGATTCTGTTAGTGCTCCCAAGAGCCGGGCTCTGGTCTCCCAGTGAAGCCTGGCGACTGCTGCTTGACCCTGAGCAAGTTACGTGCCCAGCCTCTGGTCTGGCTCACACCTCTACCATGGAGACAGCACTAAGCTACTCCAGCGTTGTATTTAGAAAGTTAAAATAAAATAAAAGCTCTGCAGGCCGAGCAGGACACCAGCATCACCAGGGCTGCGTGAGGCGGAGACTGGAGCGCACTGGTCAGCAGCTGGGAGGCAACTTTGCTGGTTTGCTGCAAGAACGTGAAACTCTTTAACGCAACAAGGCTGTTAAACAAATCCACCTGAGGCCAGAGAGTTTGGCGCTGCTTAGCCTTCCAGTTGAGCGACAACCGCAATTGATCCTGCTGGGAGGTTAAAAAATAAAATAAAATCATCATTCTGGAACAGCGTGTTTCAGCTGGAGCAGCCTCGTGCCCATTAGCGGTAATTGAGCGACGCGGGGCTGTGCCATGGGAAGGCTGATTTCCCCGCGCAGCAGCAGCGTGATTAGGGACGGCTTTGGCTCTGCCCATGGGGTGGAACGGCTCGGCCTAATTGAGAGAGAAATGCCAGGGTTTGGGCAAAGGGAGACGCTGCTGGTGTCCCCGGCAAAGCCACGGGGAGCTGTGACGAGCAGAGACGCACAAGCGCAGCTGAAACTGCAGGGACGTTGGGAGGGGTCGGCATGGCATGACATGGCACGGCATGGCACGGCACGGCACGGCACGGCATGGCATGCCAAGGCATGGCACGCTGCATGCACAGGGCTCGCTGGCCATGGGAGCTCTGTGGCACCGCTAAGGCTTTTACACACCGTAAGAGCCTCTTGAAAGCCTCATTTTGAAGAGAGGGTTACAGAGCTCTGAAGAAAGCTGAAATAAAATATTTTCCTTCTTGCACATGTCAGGGAAGCAGAACTCCTGGGCTAAATGGGACGGGCTGTGCTGTTTTGCTGTATTATTTAGCTGCACTGGAAATGAAGGATGAAGGTGATAAAGGGTTTATTTTAGCAGGCAGCAGCCACTAACTGCTCGGTAATGCACCGAGGAAGAGCTCAGCTCCGCCATCCCATTTCCCATTCCAGTCACGTGCCCCCAAAATTGCAAATGGAGATTTGTTACATTTCATTTGCTCCCATCCCTGGGAAGCCATTTGCGATGAGTTCACGTCTCCCAGGAGGCTCTATTCGAATCAAAGTGAAAAGAGAGGAAAAAAAAAAAAGTCACGCTACGCCGGATGACAATGATATCTCAGTGCCGATCGCTGGGTGCTGACTGGTGCTACACGTTTTAATAACAGCCAGCCCATGTGCAGCCGCAAGGCTGAGGCACCGCTGCCAGGCTGGGGGATGCTGAGGCACCGCTCCCAGCCCCACGGATGCTGAGGTGTCACTCCCAGCCCCACGGATGCTGAGGCACCGCTCCCAGCCCCACGGATGCTGAGGTGTCACTCCCGGGCTGGGGGATGCTGAGGCACCGCTCCCAGCCCCACGGATGCTGAGGCACCGCTCCCGGGCTGGGGGATGCTGAGGCACCGCTCCCAGCCCCACGGATGCTGAGGTATCAATCCCAGGCTGGGGGATGCTAAGGCACCGCTCCCAGCCCCACGGATGCTGAGGCACCGCTCCCGGGCTGGGGGATGCTGAGGCACCGCTCCCAGCCCCACGGATGCTGAGGTGTCACTCCCAGCCCCACGGATGCTGAGGTGTCACTCCCAGGCTGGGGGATGCTGAGGCACCGCTCCCAGCCCCACGGATGCTGAGGCACCGCTCCCGGGCTGGGGGATGCTGAGGCACCGCTCCCAGCCCCACGGATGCTGAGGTGTCACTCCCAGCCCCACGGATGCTGAGGCACCGCTCCCAGCCCCACGGATGCTGAGGCACCGCTCCCGGGCTGGGGGATGCTGGTGGGCGCAGCTCAGCCCAGGTCTCTCCCCTGAGCTGGCTCCAGCTGCCGGCTGCTCCGGGATGGGCACCCACTGCCCTGGGTGTCCAGCTTCCCTCTTTCTCTGTGAGCAGCACCTTGAGCCTGGGCAAATAAAACCAGGGCTTTGGTAAACTCCGAGAGCACAGGCTGAGCGGCTGGTTCGACTTAAGCAATTTTAGTTTTATAATGGCCTGCGCTTTACAAACTCTCATTAACTGAGTGTACGCACGCACAGAAACCAAAAGCAGAGATGGATGGGGCCTGCTCACCTTTTTTTTTTTTAATTCCCCCTTTTCAAAAAAAATCTTGTTTTCACTTTGGAGCAGTTTTGTGGGCTGTGGTCTGGTGTTATTGATTAGAGCATGTTATTCTGGAGCAGGAAGCTGCCTGACATACTGCCTGCCTGCTGCTAAATTGAAATCTCCTTATCTTTCCAATTCTTTTAAGCACTGGCAAATGAAAAAGGCAGCACATTGGGGAAAAATCTTTGCACAAGGGGAAGCAAGGCGAGATCTGCCAGAGCGAGAGTTCGAGCTGCCGCTGCCTCTGCTCGCTCGCACTGCCTGGTCAGGGCGTCAGGAGAGGGGTTTGCTCCTCCCGGGATGCCCTCGCTGGGGACAGGGGACAGGGGACATCCCCGGCACGTCGGCTGAAGGACTCAACTGAGGCGCATCGAGCCCTCATTAGCACGACCTTGCTGAGGGCAGGGGCTGGCGGTGCTGCTCCGGCACTCACGGTGCTGCTCCGGCACTCACGGTGCTGCCGGCGCTTGGCGCTGCCCTTGCTGGGATGGCTAGCAGCGGGGAGCTGGGGCGGCCCTCCTGGGCTGCAGCACGGCTGGCAGTGGTCTCCCGGGCTGCTGTGCAGGAAAGGGGACTCGATTCTGGTTTGTGGCCAAATTTGAAGCTGGCTAACTGGGTGCTCAGGCGACCGCAGGGTAACCCATGAACGGCTGAGGTCGGCTGGGCTCGGGGCACAAGGCTTGTCCTCGTCCCCTCCCCGCAGCGCATCTTCGCTGTAACGTAACAGGGGCTCGGCTTGGGTTAGCAGAGACCCCCGCTCTTCAGCGGGCTTGTTCTCTCATCCATGATTAGCGTGTACCGCTAATTACATGCTGAAAGCCTGCTGCTATGCTGTTCAGAGCTGTTACCGTCTACTGAGTCACGGCAGCAAGCTAAAGCAAGGCCCGGATATGAGGGCAATGTGCTTTTTAGTTACCTCCATCCCATAATAAAAGCAGAACAGGAGGGATCTTCCTGAAACCAGCAGCCCTCCTGCTGTCCTGCGGCGCACGCTGCTTGCACCCCCAGCTCCTGAGCTGCCCACGCGAGGAGCCGGGTTTCTCCCCGATGCTGATGGGTGTTTGCAGCACCAGGGCACTGATTCCTGATTTTGGCCGCGCCGGTGCCGTGGCCCCGGGGGTCTCTGGGGAAGGGCTCCCCAAATCCCCGTTGGGGTTGCGGACATCGCCGTGCCAGCTGGGGCTGCCCCGGTGCATCGGGACTTCGGGGTGTCCAGTTCGGGCAATGCAGGGAGCTGCGGGTCCTTCCCTGGCCACTTTATCACCCTCAGTCCCTGGCTGAAATATTTAGCAATTTTCATTAAGGCAGAGCAATAATTTGATTTAGCCCCTGTAAGTGCTGGGTTGCTGCTGAGCAATAGCCCAATACATCCTTCGCGGAAGGCGCGTGCGTTGGGGAGATCACGGCCTGTTCACAAAGGGCCAATTTACATTGCGCCAGTCTTAGAAGAACAATGTATCCCCAACTTCATCAAGAAATCAAGGATGCCATAAAGCTAAAACCTCAGGAACGCTGTAGTTAATCTTTAAATAATGTTCTCAGCCTGTACAGGGCCTTCCCTGTACCCCGCCCAGGGAAGGGGTGCTCAAAATGGGTTGAATTTTTGGCTGGTGGGCAGCATCTTCCCTTCCACTCCCGCGCACTTGGCTTCTCCCTCCTGCCCCCGAGTCCATGACCTGCCCTGCACCCCCAGCCCAAGCCCGTGTCCCCTCCAAGGGGTCCGTGTGCTGGGGCCACCCGGGGGCCGCGGGGACTCCGGGCTGGGGGGGAACGGGAGCCGCTGGGCACGACTTGGCCCGCTTGTATTTTTAGCGTGTGATGCTGGGAAAAGGAGAGCGTGTTCATTAACCTGCACAGCCAGGAATAACAATTGCCTTCCATCAGGACCTCATGAATAAGTCGCACCATCTGATTTAGTTATTTATATCCTTCCTGCTGGTAAATTAATTAATGTTTCATTTGCAGCACAGGCAGCCCGTAAGACTGCTTCTCCCTGCTCTGAAAGTGGGCACGTTACAATGTCATCTGCTTTAAAAGGTGTTTTTCCTGGGAAGATGGCTGGTAAATACGGCCCACTCGCCCGCCGGTGATGCTAGGTCGCCTCTTGCCGTGCCCTGTGCCGTACCGGCAGCGGAGAGGCATGCCGCAGGCAGCCAGGGTCTGTGGGGTATTTGTACAGTGCAAAGGGTCGTTTTTATTCTTTCCACAGGATATTAAGCAACGTTCAGGGGGGAAAATCGCGATCCTGTTGCTGGGGCGGGTTTCTGGTCCATCCATCCGGGGAGAGGATGGGGCGCACGGGGCAGCCGGCAGCACCGCGGGGCCAGGAGTGCCCAGGGGCCATGGGAGCTCGGGGTGCAAAAGAAGATGCCTAAAGGAGAAAGAAATATTTCCATAAACACTTGCAAGGAAGTGGACAGAAGGGAAGGGGGATTATTATCTTATCATGGGGTAGGAGGCAACCAGCAAGGCGTTGCAGGGAAGGAGCGCAGCGGGCATCGGGAGCCTACGTAGAGCTGCTGGGGTGGGCGAGAGCCTCTGCTGGCGGTGGGGAAGGGTTGGGGCTGCCCAGGGAGCTGCTCGGGGGGAGCAGAGCCACCGACCCACCCGTTACAGCAGCTGGGGCTGGGCTGCGGCTGCGAGCCCGTCCCAGTGGAGCCGGGGGGATAAAACTGCTCCCAGGACCGCGTGGGCTGACGGTGCCCCTGCTACGGGGGATGTGAGGTGGGGGGCTCTGCCGAGGGCAGGCGGCACCGGTGGGTCCCTTGGCATCTCATCCTGGTGCTGGCTCCAGGGTTTCGCACGCCTGCTCTCGACGGCCGCAGCGGGAAACACCAACGGCAGCGCATGACTCCCTTGGGACGGAGATAAGAAGCTGGAAAAATAAACTGTGCTCCCAAGGTTGCAGAGGCTCTCGGGGCTCTCCCCAGCACGTGGGCTGCTTCCCCTTAAATATATAAAATCCCCAATATAATGGATTAAGGCAAAATATTTTTGCTGGGGGAGGGCTGGTGGAGGGCGAGTGCTGGCATCCCCCCTGGCATGGGTCCCTCCAAAGCACTACGGAGCCGCCCCATCGTCCCGCTCTGCCTGGGTCCCTTCCAGCTGCCGTGCGTGTCCCCCCGTGCCCGCGGGCAGCGAGCGAGCAGGCAGGGCTGCCAGCGGATGGCAGCGTGCCTCTGGTTTGATTATTTGCTTATGGCATCCTAATACGCCCAATTATTTTTCAATGCAGACAGTTGCGGTTCATTTGCTTCGCCATCAGGCGGGGGCTCGCGGGAAATATTCTAATGCTAGCCGCGTTTTAATTTCCTCAAACAGCATGTTTTACGTGTGCTAAGTATAGATGAGCTTGGACCCAGCTACGGGATCCCAGGAGATCCCCGTCATCCCATGAGAGAAGGTGCCCCAAAGCTGGTCCGGTCACCGGTACCTTCCATGGCAGTGACCCACGCCGTACAGATCCTCGTATAGGGGACCTCAGGTTCAATGTGCTTCCAAGGATGGAGCTGCAACATGTTGATGTGGGCTGGTTTGTTTTTTTCCAAGGAGTATCCTTGGGTTTTCCATGCCTTATCCATGGCATTCCCATCCCCAGAAGTGTCACAGCAGGGAGCTGTGGGCTTGAACCGGGGCAGGTTGATATTATGAGAAACCCTTCAGCAGAGTAACCCCGGCGCGTGTGGAGCCGTTGGCACCGATGGTTTTTAAGAGCAGGGATGCTGCCGTACCGCCGCGGGCAGCGTTAACCCTGCCCTGCGAGGGGAACTCCCCGGGGACCTCTCACAAACCTCTCCAGCCCCTCTTTGTCCTACACCCATGAAACCAGCAGCAAACCCAGAGACGAAGAATAAGGGTGAGGAGCAGAATGGCAAAACCTGGAGTCTTGATTTTGGGTCTTTTCGAGCTCTAACCTCCATTATTTGGGATGCCAAGTCTGAGTGCTGAAGATTGCCCACCCAGGAGCTGTGCTCTCCACGGCAGCAGTGTCACCCCAGGGTGGGTTTTCCTTTGGCCCCTCGTTTTTTGGATGCTTTAAAGATGATGATGAGCGACATTTTTGTCTCCTCAACACATCCTCCTTTCTAAACAGTGCAAAGATAATGAAGATGTTCCTCTCTAGATCTCCCTTTCTCACCCAAAAGCTCTCCTCTAAACCAGGACGGTCCCAGCCCTTCCCCTGCCAAACCTGGGAACGTCCAATTTCAAGCCCCGTTTTCATTTATGTCTTTTTTGGATGATATCGGTGGTGGGTCTGTCTGTGCAGGGGTGCGGATGCCGCAGCTCGCTCAGCTCTTAGCCCCCCGAAAACTGTAGCGATAAAGCATGTGCTAGAGAGATGTCACCAGCAGGATTGCTAATGCGTGAGCCTAATGAATATGAATGGTCTCTTCATAAATGTAGCTTTGTGTCATTAAATTCCTTCACACCTCACTGATCGTGGAAAGGTTACTCAGAATTAAATGTAAATCACATATTTACTGGTACGAAACAGATCAGTGTGTCGTTTTTTAAAAAACATATAATTTAATAATGGTGCGATCTTCCCCTAGCAAGGCTCGGGTGATGGATTCGCGGCGGTCTCTCACTCAGGGTTTCGGTGGAAGGCGATACAGATCTCACACGATGGGCAATTTACACCGTTTTCTTTCCAAAACAGTAGACTTCAGTTCTTAATCATGTCAGTGGCCCAGAAATGAAAGGAGTTATTTCACCCATGTCACTCCATATAATTAAAAGATTAAGGAACGGCTTCTGTTGTGTTATAAATTAAGGGGCTGGGGCTGGCTGGGGTGGGGAGCGCCAGGGTCCGGAGCACCGCGACCTGCAACACCGGTGCCCGCCGCTGCCAGAGGGGTCAACAACCCCCACCCCCCGAATCACACCCCTCAGCATCCCCAGACACCGCTCAGGACGCTCCCCAAAGGCCATGGCATGCAGTCACAGCGAGTAACGCAGAAACAAGGCATATCTCTTTTTTGCGTTGCTGTAAAAGCGCAGGATCGTGCCGATTTTCCACGCCGAGCCCGTGCGGCATTTGGCCCCGCCAGCCCCCAGCGGGATGCTTTACGTGGCACGGATACACCCAGCCCCTGCGTACCGAGCGGTGCCGGGCGGCGCAGACAGCTCAGCCCAGGGATCGGGAAAAGCAGGGCATTTTTAAGAAGCTCTGAAGAGCCGTCCCAGCTGCCCGCCAGTAAAGCCCCCTAACAGACTGCTTTAAACAGCACCAGCACATATTAGCTGGTAAGGGAGAGCTGATTAGTAATTAAACGGCTTTTAAAAATAAAACCATTAAGACTAATCCCATCAAAATTGGAGCTTCATCCAGGCAACTCTTATTAATTATCGTCCCACCTTGCAGTTTCCAAAGGCTGGGCTGTCGGCAACTCTGTAAATAAATACACATATCTTATGAAATTCTCTCTGGTAGGGGCGTGCTCCCCCCTGCCCCTCGTTCGCAGGTGGGGAACGTCCCAGCCGCTGCGCGAGGTCCCCGTCCCCTCCTGGCACGTGCATCCCTGCCACGGGGCTGCCGCCAGCAGCGCCGGCCCGCCGGCCGGGGACGCAGCCACGGTGCCGCCGGCAGCCGTGGGGCTTTGGTGGGAGCCGGGGGCAGCTTTCCCGAGCTGACAACCAGGGGCTGAGCCCCGGCTGATCCCGCCGAAGCGGCTGGCCGCTCTCTGCGGCGAAGGGAGGCGCAGGTTTCAGCCGCAGCGCGTCGTTATTTCTCTCAAAGTATCAATAATTTCAGGGCTAAAGAAACAAAAGCTTTTTTTTCCTTTGTATTTTTCCCCTCATCAATACTGGGGCCAGGCAGGCCACTTCCAGACAGTCCCCGGGGCCTACTCAGCTATTAAAGATAGAAATTATATCTTCATAACCCAGGATATTGCTGCTCGCTTATTTATGACTTGCTCCATTTCAAGAATATTTATTCTAGACAGGGAGCCTGATAATTTTCATCCAATCTACTTCTCATAGCTCAGGGCAAAAGAATGGAACAGCTCAATTGAAAGAGCACTTTCCCATTATTGCCAGGTAAGGGCAGAGCAAGCTGATCTCATTTCTGCCCTTGCCTCGCTAGCACCACTGGATTCGGCTCCTTTTTTTTTTTTTCTTTTTCTTTTCTATTTTTTTCTTTTTTAATTCATCGAGGAATGGCAGCCCACACAACCACTTAGAGGAAGTACTGCATAAATCCCAGTGCAGTAATTACCCATTTGGAAACATGACGCTTTATAGGAGAAAAGGCAGCGTGCCAGGATGCTCAGCACGCTACTCCTACTCCTACTCCAGCTGAAATCCTCCCAGGGCTTGTAGGCAACGGTTAACGTCTGCAGTCACAGGCTAATAAAACTAAGCCATTACAGCTGGGGCAGGAGAGCTGCAGCCCACGAAGCAGAGAGCTTCCGAGGTGGGAAAAAGCCGTTCACGGGTTACGGAGCGGAGGGAGGAACCGAAGGACCTGCAGCCACATGGGAAACACGCGGGCACTGCCCGTCCCGGCTGGGGCTGCATCCTGACCGGTGTGGGCTGGGGCTGCCCGGGGTCCCAGGGTGCTGCGGGGTGCTGCAGAGACCCACGGCCATCCCTGAGCGATGCCCCGAAAGACGGAGTGATGCCCCACGAGACGGCAGCACCCACCTCCCTCTGCCCCGCTCCGGCCGGGGAGCACCTTCCTCCACCTGCGCTCCTGCCTGCTGCGTGCCTTAAATGTCAAAGCCAATGAAGTGTTGAAAAGGCTTTATTGCTTTTTGTGAAGCCGATTAGGAATATCTTCTACTAGGTAAAGAGTAATATTGCAATATGAAGGATGGGGGAAGTTGAAGGCAGCCCTGTGTGAATTCCCCACAGAAACCTCTGTTCTTGCAGCCAGAACAGTTATCAAAAAGACAATTTAAGCAGGATTGCGCTCTAACTAGCTGGAGGACAGGGGAGCCGGCCCTGTACAGTAATCTTTCAGCCTGTAGTAAATGAAATTGCAGAAAAATCAGCTTTCCTTCCTGATCTGCAGGGGGTGAAGATGCCAGAAGGAATGGGGTTTTTTTTATAACCATTAGCTCAACCCAGCGCTCCCTGCCAACGGCGTGAGCCGCCACAGCTGACACAGGGCCAGTGGCCACCGAGTGAGGATGAAGGCAGCTCAGCATCCTCCCTCCCGCAGCCTGCGGCTCGTCCGCGGCACTTCCCGAGCACCACAGCACCCTGGGAGAGCATGGAGGAAACCCACAGTGTTTTGTCTCTACGACTCCTGCCAACCCTATTTGTCCAAAAACCCCACCTGGGTGTAAAATGCAGACCCTTGTCTCCGTTAGAAAGAAGGTTTATGCAGCCATGAAACACCAGGTTCAATGACCAAAGGGGTTTCTCACGTCAGTGACGCCAGGTGAGACAGGCGAGGTTGTTACGGACAGGGGTGTTTCTGGGAACAGCCGTTTCCGAAAGCCACCAGGCATCGTGGGCTGAAAGTCACCTTGGAAAAATCTCCATTTCTGGAGGGAGAAAGACTTCTGCTTCTGCGGGGCCGTCCCTGCCTTGCCAGCACGAAGCATCGCGTGCCGGCGCTGCGGGACCTGCGATCGTCTCTCGGATGACTCGCCCGGTTGCCTCGGGTGCCATCCTGTCTGCAGAACGGTGCTGGAAAACCAAGGCAGGTTAATGACTCTGGCACTCAGGGAGGACCTAAGGAAGCATGTGCCAGTCCTCGCTGTTAATGATCATTATTTATGGAGCACCCTGAATTCACCCCGTGTTTTGGAAGAGCAGCACGATGGTCAAATCCAGCCCCTGGTGATGTCTGCGGGAAGCAGAAAGCCATTTCCACCGGTTTTGATGGGAGCTGGACCGAGTCCTATGGCTCTGATGACATCCCCATGAATTTACAGCAAATGTTGCCATTAGAAAAATGATAGCTTCCCAACTTGAAATTACTTACAGATGCACCGGGGGGAAAATTCCCTCTATTGATTCCTCGGTCAGGCAATACTGAAAAAAACCCTTTTCCAGCTGAAATCCCCAGCCCGCCCGTGGGACCTGCCACCCCCAGCCCGCAGCCACTTTGGTGCTCTGTTATTTGCCACCGAAGAAAATAGCTGAGCTCAGATCAGAAAACGCTGCTTGCGAATCTGGAGGTGTTGCAGGTTAGCCGGCAGCCCTGCTTCAATCCTGGCAATCTCTGAAGCACCAGGGCTGAGCGCAGGGGGGAACGGGGCAGCGCGGGTGCTGCTGTCCGTCTGTCCGTCCCAGGGCCACAACCAGCCCAATTGTACAACCAGGAGAAGACTTTTAATAGCAATTATTCCATCAGAGCAATTAATTTGAGTCAACCGGAGCAAGGTATGTGACTCCTGGTGCCTCTCAAGCACACCCCGCTCCCCTCGTCCCAGCTCCCAGCCAGGGAGAGCCGGGCATCCCTCCAGGCATCCCCTTTTTGCAGGGAGAAGCCCCAGGGAATCACAAACCGGCGGTGGCGGTGGAGGGCGAGCACGTGGGGGCTTCTCGGTTTCTACAGACCTCTGGCCAGCAAGCGACCATCGCTGTTCCAGCCCTTGCTTTGCCGCCGGTGAAGGCGAGGGATGCGGTTTGCAGGTTTTGCCTTGAATTTGCGGGTATTGCCTGATTTTGCAGGTTCACGGCCCCTCCCTCGGGCCCAGCCGCATCGTCCCCTCCGCATCCTTTAAAATGAAGAGTTTGGCTTCAAAGGGCAATTTCTCTGGATCTGATGCAAGAAAATTCCCTCAGTCTGAGGCAGCTCTGCGATCTGGGGTACAAACTGCTCCCCGGATCACTGTGCTCTGGAACGATGTACAGCTCCTGCCTCTTTTCTTGCCTGCCCGTTTAAACAGAGCAGACACCCGGAGCCATCAATTACTCCTCCGGCAGCCCGGGGGAAGGCTTCACCGCCCCGGCAGCGAGGCTGTGCCGCACCTGGTTTCCCCCCTGCTCACCCCACTGCTTTCTGCCTGCGCTGGTGATTTACTTACGAGGATGATTATTACGGGCAGGCACGAATGTGCCGTTTATCCTCTATGTGCTGCCGTGGCTGCGCAGATCTGCTGCTCAGCTCAGCTCCTCTCACTGGCTCAGACGCTTCGAGGTGCGGTGGAGTTCCCCTGGCCCAGCTAACTCTTGGTCAAAAAGCCCCGTGCGTCCCTGGAGATGCACCCATGCAGCGGTCCAGTCCCCCCACCGCTCCCAGTGCCTGGGTGTCGGCAGCTCCCAGCGAAGCCCCAGGCTCCAGCCGTGGGCAGGGGACGCGGCTCGGCCTCTCCCCTCCAACCTCCCCTTGCTTGAAAAAATAACATCCAGTCTTCAAGGAGAGCAAAGAGGAATAACTCTTTAATCACCCCTGTGCTGCACACCGAGCATGACAGCGCGTTGGGCCGTCTGCACTCCAGAAAGGGTAATTTTGGTTTTCCTGGAGATTTTCTCCAGCCGGTGGAAGCTGTAAGAGATCAGGTTGGAAGCATCTCTTAAAAGCGATGGAGACTGCATTGGTTTGTGCTTCTTTAGGGAAAGCTGGAAAAGGGTGTTTGTCTTCCCCCCGATGAGCAGAAACCTTCATCTCTGCTTGCTCCCTGCTCCCGGAGTTTTCCCAGGACAGCCAAGCCCGCGCTGACGCTGCTGGGAAGTTTCCGAGCCCAGCCAGCAGACTGGCCCACACCTCCTCCAAAGGGAAAGCTCATTAAATTGTTGATCCAGGCATCCTTTATCCCGAATCTCACATTCTTATTAGAGGCGTTAATTAAAACAATAGCAGATCAAAGCGCTCCGAAGCGTTCATTTTGGATGTTGCCTCCTCCTCTCCACAGCCTGGCTTTTGTTCTCGACCCTTTGAGGTCATCGGCGTCGTTATTGCACCAGCACCGTCCCGGGGCAAGATGGAGACGACCGAATCCCCTTTTTTCCGCTCAGCTTCTAGCTCCGCTTGCAAGCTTTCAACCAAATCTTGTAATGATTCACTTGCCTCTTGCTCAGCCCGTCTTACCGTGCGCTTATACTTCTGCGCTGCCATCAGCGCTACTAAAACACCCCAAACAACAGCTTTTAACAACTCTAACAAAGGGGAGCAGTCCAGATCAGGCTGAACCCGGGAAGCCATGATCGTCTATCTGCTGGAGGACTCGGACTCAGCCGATTCACGTCCTCCCTTCTCGACTCAATCGATATCCCCTCCCTGTTCCTCTCACTGATCAAGTCAGGGAATCCCACTTCTCACACCAAATTAATGAGGAGCGAGCGTCCCAGCATCTTTCTCCAGCTGAAGGAGCCTGACACAAGGGCACGAGGGTGACCTGCTCCCGTACACGCTCTGGGAAAAGCATTTCCTTCCTCTGGGCAGGTGAATTTTTCCCAGCGGCTGCCTGGGCCGAGCCGTCTCTTCCCCGCATCGAGGTGCTCATGCAGAGCCGTGCTATTACAGCTCCTCTCCGCAGCTCAGAGCACGGCGAAGCACCTCGTCCTGCACGGCCGGTTTAACAGCCGCCCTGATAGACTCCGCGTTCGTCCTTGACCGGCAATTAGCAAGTGCTTGGTGCGATGGGCATCTCCTCTGAACTCCTCTGCAGGCTCTTCTAGCCTGCTGCTTATTAACGTTTGTCAGCGCAGCTAAAGCAGAGGGCAGCCTGACCCGGGGAAATCTGCAAGCTTTTATTAACGCTGCAGATAATTACATTTAATAAGGACACTAGCTTTTCCCACACCAGATAGCTGAACCATCAATCTTCCCTTTAATATAAAACCCTCGCCAACTCATTTACATTCATTGTTCCTTTTGCAACACAACATTACACACGTTTTATCACCCCGGGATCTAACGCAGCCATCTCACACGGCGCGTTGCAGGTGAAGTTCGCACGGCAGCGTGGCCGCGGTCCTCGTGCCACGGCGGGGCTGGTGTCCCCGGCCGAGCGCGTCCCTGTCCCCACGTCCCAGGGGCTGGCAGCTGTTTACCCGGGGAGCCACAACCACCTGAGCACACGCATCTTGCAAAACTTCACAATCACTCTGTGGCTCCGTGGCCTCCAGAGCGATTACTCACCTGGCGTGAACCCGCACCGCAAGGATTGCGTCTTCATAGATGGGTCTTTACACGAGGATACAGAGGTATGCTTATGAGCGTGTACTTTTAAGGCAGAACTGATATGATTTTTAGAAATAGAAGTAAATGCATTTTGTGTGTGTGTGTGTTGGGAAGCACAGTGTCTCTCAGGAGATGGGAAAAATAATGTATAAATGAATAACAGTGCAGCAAACATTCATCTTCAGAGCTGAAATTGGAGAGTAAAGCTGAGGGTATTATAAATCCTATTTTGCTGCTGCTTCGCTCTTATTTGGTTTGGCCAGCTCACACCAGGACAGACATTTCAGCGCAGTTGTCCCTCCCCGACACTCCTCGCTGCACCGGTGCTTCCTGCGCCCGCTGCCGAGGGTGGGCAGCAGCCCCGGCTGTGGGACACGGGGGTAGCAGAGGGCACTGCTCTCGCTGGCCCTTAAATGTCTTCTCCTGGCCTGGAGTGCTGAAAAACACCCATCTTCTGGGCGCAGGGGGCCGCTGGGCAGGCGCGGGGTGGGGGGGCTTCTCCCACCCTCCCCGCAGAATGGTGAAGAGGGACTTGCATCACGCCGAGACCTCCTCGGGCTTGCTGCAAAGCTCGGTGGAGACTTCAAGTGATCGTTGCCTCCCCCGTGCAGCTCAAGCACAGGAGGATCTAGCGAGATGCTGACTGGTAGCAGAAAAGGGGAATAAAAGAGACTTGAAAGCCGCACCTTTCCTCCCACCCTGTGATCCCATCTGGCCATCCCCGCGTGCCCAGACCGTCCTCCCTCTGTCCCCGGGCCAGCAGCTGTGGCCAAGCGGCTGGTGCCAAAGCCAGCGTGGGAATGACATCATTCCTGCCGGGACGGCAGTGCCAGGGCACCGTCACCTGGCGAGAGGAGCCCGGGGTGCCTGGGACACATCGCGATGCTGCTCGGGACCGTCTGTGCTGGCCAAGCAGACCCCCCCCGCCAAGCACTGCCCGGCCGTACCCACCAGCTCCGTGCACCGGCGTGCGCCGACGTGCCGATGCACCCGGGCAGAGCAGGCAGCGCAGGGCAGGAGCCGCGGGCAGCGGGGCGCAGCGGCAATCCCGGCGGCAGGGCAGCCAGCATGCCCTGCGCGGTCTCTGCCGGGGAAGGGGCCCGCAGCCCCTCGCCGTGTTTAGTCTGGGTGCAGGGCTTATTATCAGCTCAGCCCCGTCCCTGGCGGCTCGGCACGCCGCTCCCCACGCACCTCCTCTAATCTTCTTTTATTTGACATCCCCGGGATGAAGCAACAGGCCATCCATCAAGTGCCAGTGTTTAGAGTGAGAAGGGATCTGCGTGGCCCCGGGTTTAATAAGGAGCCTGAAGCCTGGGCTGGCGATGGGCAGCTCCTACTCCTCGCACGCACAGAGGAGCAATAGTCTGGCATTATCAGCTTCGTGTGCATTGGCATTTAAAAAATTCCCTGTGCTGTAGGTTTATTGCCTGGTTATGCTGCAAGGAAGTAGTCAACCCCCTGCTAAAACAGCTCAGCTTCATTTTAAACCAGGACACCCAGCCCTCGCTCCCCCAGCCCACCCTGCAGCTCTCACGCATCCCACGCCTCTCCCCACAGGACCCGTCCCGGCTCCGGCTGCCCCGGGGTGGGAGAGCCAAGGACAGGGCTGCAGACCTCAAACTCACGTCCCCGTGTCCGAGGTGCAAAAGCTCGCACCTGCCCGGTGCTTTCCCCCCGTGCACATCAAAACGGTTTCCAGCTCGGCTGCGCAGCCCTGGCCCGGAGCCCCTCGGGCACGGCAGGCGCCAAGCAAAGCCTTTAGCACATTTTTTTTTTTTTTTCCAAAACACTTCTTCCCTAATTTAAACCATCATGTTTCATCTCGGAATTTTTTTTCAACAATGCCTGAATCCTGGGAGCAGAAAGGTCTCTTGATTGACAGGAATTCTTGGCACATCTGGAAAAAAAGCAGGACCCCCCTCCCATGCTGCACCTCCTGCTCTGACAGACAGAAAAAAATGCCAATGCCTCTGAGAGCCGCTCAGAAACCAGCAGGACCCGCCGGCGGCCAAAAAATACAGCAAAACAAGACAACAATGCTCGTTTCCAGCCAGTGCAGGGGAGGCCGCAGACTTGGCAGCGCACAGGAGAGGGTCAGAGCCGGCACCCGGAGTCCCCTCCCGCAGTCCCAGCCTGACGCTGGGCTGGAACCACGCACACCCCTCGGAGCGGCTTTTGCTGACTCTGCTGCTCGGCCGCCCGTCTCCTACACCAAACGTTTCCAGTTTGCAACCCAAAGCCACGGATTTCTTCTGTTTTCGTAGCAACAAGGATGCCCCTTTTCCCTGACCACGACCTGCGCTGCAGTCCCGGGGAGCCGGCGCTGGCCCCGAGCTCCCCGTCCCAGCTGCGCTCCCGCAGCCAACATCCCTCCCAAATCCCTCGGCGTGGCTGCGCCTGATCCGGCGTTAACTTTGAACACCTGCCCCGAGCACAGGATGAGTTTTAACGCAGCTCAAGCTGCAAAGAGGCGGCCGTGGAGGTGACCATGACCCCTCTGCTCCCGGCCGGGCTGCTCGGCACGGTGCGAGCGGAGGTGGTGAGAAAGCGGCGGTGGTGTGAAAGCAAAGCGATGAAGAGGTGAGAGACGGGATGGCTGCAGAGCAGGCGGCCTGGGCTGTGCTGGCTTGGCAGCGGGCTCATTGCGTAACTGTTATTTATTTCACAAGTCTGAAGAGCAGCCCAGAAACCCCGACGGAAGCCGGGCAGGGCGGTGCTTGGTCACTCCAGCTCTGCAGGGGTGAGGGCTGGGGCCCCGGGGGGGGCTGGTGACGCGGGCCCCTGCTCCAGGCACAGCGCAGGGTGCTCATCACACGCCTGCAGGGTTTGCGCCACGGGGAAAAGCATGGATTTTCCATTGCGAAGTTATTTTTCATCCTCATTAGCAAACTGAAACATTAGAACTAATTCAAATTGAAATTATGCTGAAATTATGGAGGAAAAAAATATTCTTTGCTTTCTTGGTCGCATTTGGTTGCGCATCCTAGTGCCCAGCCTTGCCAGTCCACGCCGCGCCCTGCAAGTCCCCTGGCAAGGGCTGGTGGTCCCTGGGCCTGGACAAAACCAGCTTTTCTGCACAGGCTTCTGCGCTGGGTTGGTAAAATTCCCCAACCCCTGGCCACGTAGCACTGCTCTGCCGCGGCTCGGGTGGGCAGACACCCCCGAGCCCCCACCCGCCACCATCACCCCAGCAGCTTCACCGAAACCTCTGCACTAAAGGCCAAATTGCTGCAGGTGCCGCTGCAGCTGCCGGCAGCCTGGCTGGGTGTGCAGGAGCCGAGCGTGGGTGCAGATGGGTGCAGGAGCCAAGATGGGTGCAGGAGCAGATGGGTGCAGGACCTGAGATGGGTGCAGATGGGTGCAGGAGCTGAGATGGGTGCAGGACCCGAGCATGGGTGCAGATGGGTGCAGGAGCCAAGATGGGTGCAGGAGCTGAGATGGGTGCAGGAGCAGATGGGTGCAGGAGCGTATGGGTGCAGGAGCCAAGATGGGTGCAGGACCCAAGCATGGGTGCAGATGGGTGCAGGACCTGAGATGGGTGCAGGAGCGGATGGGTGCAGGACCCAAGCATGGGTGCAGATGGGTGCAGGAGCTGAGATGGGTGCAGGAGCCGAGCATGGGTGCAGATGGGTGCAGGACCCGAGATGGGTGCAGGAGCGGATGGGTGCAGGACCCAAGCATGGGTGCAGATGGGTGCAGGAGCTGAGATGGGTGCAGGAGCCGAGCATGGGTGCAGATGGGTGCAGGAGCCGAGCATGGGTGCAGATGGGTGCGCTTGTCCCCTTGCAAATTCACCCGCGCCCAAGCCCGCCCTGCTCCATCCACATCTGGCCGCAGGCTGCAGGCCCCGGGAAGCGCTGGATCTTTCCACGCAGCACAGCAAATGTCATCGGAGGCGTAAGCATCTCCAGATTGGAAGTTGCAGCAGGCAGAATCAGCCTTCCCCTTGTCATGTTTGCAGTCAGGTTTTACATATGGGTATCCACAGCTCTTTTTTTTCCTTCCTCCTAAGATGACTTCCAACGCAAGTGATTTGCACCATATGTTTCTAACGCTCCTATTGAATACCGTCCTTTAATGAAAATAAGTGGAGAGGGAGAGGAGTCATCCGCCCGCTAGCTCGCAGGATGGGAAAAAAGCAGAAATCATCTTGCAATAGCTACTCTGTAAAAAAGCCCCAGAAATCCACGTGCTGGAATTTATTTCTTTCTTTTTATCTACTGTGAGGAATGATAAAATGGAACTTGGCAGAAATCACCTTTGACACGCGTTATCTCTATAATATCTCGATCCGATAATCCCCACCTAAGCTTTGTGCTTTACACCACTCGGGGACTCGGCTGCGGAATAACTCTTCGCCAGCCCGTTTCATTTCCACCCGCAGCACGTGGGCTCTAGGGTTTCTCCTCCATCACGTAGCCCTTTAGCCACCAGTCCATAAATATTTGTGTAAGAGCCTCTCCCCCCAGCCCCGCTGACATTACATTTTCTGCAGTGTAGCAGGCGACTTTTTTCAAACTTTTTAATTCCATTCATTAATCATTTAGAGAAATGTGCAATTACTCGAGTCCAATTACAGAAAATGTGCAACTACTTGAGTCCCATTATAAGCCTGTACGAAATGCCAAGAACTTGATTAGAGTAAAACCACCGCCAGCCCCGTATACTTTAAAAGAAAATATTGTGTGTTATCCTAGCGGGTGAAAAGAAATCACAATTTATTTACACACAAATGTGTCTAACCCTCGCTGACAATACGGGAAATCTTTCCTATCGGCCGTAACGTGATTTCAGTGTTCCCTTAAGGAAGAGATGTCTCTCCCTTAATTAAAACAATGCCTGAACTCACTGTAACCTCCTGATTTCATAGCGGGGATCTGCTCTGATTTTTCCAGAGGGTTTATAATTACCCCACAAGCTGATGTCTGGCCCGGCGCTGGGCTGCTTGTTTTCCATCAGTGCCTTGAACCGCTGGTCGGGGCAGGCGATGAGCAGGGAGGACTGGTGCTGTCCGCTCCCCAGGCCAGGCTTTCTGCCCCAAAGATGCAACCAGGACTCAGAAATGCCGTGCGGTTCTCTGACGGCTCCTACGGGACGTGACCTCTCTAATCTTTGCAACCAATTGGCTTGATTCGGTAATCTGTAATTACACGAACTGTCTCCTATGCAAATCATAAATGTCTCAATCAATCAGCGGGAGCAGCCGTCGATGGTAAGGCTGCGCAGGCAGAGCGAGCTCGCAGGAGGATTTTTGCCACATGTGGCTTCTAAACTCCTGTTATTTAGGTCAGCATCTTCTGTGTGCTGTCTGGGGGAGCGATAGGTATTACCGCTTATTAGGGATTAAGCCGAGATTTACGGGTCTTTCTTAGCGTGTAGCTGTGTGTACGTGGCCGTTCGTACGAGCCCGACTACCAAAGACTGAGATTTTCCAGGAGAATCTTGAGCTAAGGGGCTTAGGGAGGTGAATTAATTTACTGGGACTCCGTAGCTCATCCAGAATAAAAATCTCTTATAAAACTATAATTTTCTTCTTGTTATTCATGATTACAAAATAATAAGATTGTTTAAAAATCCAATAGAATGGATGTCAATATTGGCAGGAGATGTAATTGCAAAGTGCGTGCCAGCCTTCCGTGGCTTTTCTTAATTTTAATTAGGATAAAATTTACTAATCTTACAGGGTTTGCAGAAGTAGGTTTGCCAAGAGGCCATCAATTGATCTGGATGATATTGGCTTCCTTTTAAGAGCCCCTTGCTAACTGCTGTGTAAAGCCTGGGCTTTTAGCTCCTTTCTCAGATCATCTCTGCAGTTTTTTTGGCATGTCAAAAGGCCAGATGTTTTTTATTTGAGAGCAAATTGACACGTTAAATTACATTGTGCAAACAGTAAAGCCAGCCACGAGTAAACAGGCGACGAGGATTCATTGAATTTTATGGGTCGCAATAATGTTTATGTAATTTAACAAATTTATGCTTCATGTCAGCTTTACCGCAAGAGTTATTCATTCCAAAAGGAAAAACAACTTACATTACAGCCCCCATATTATTCTGCCTCGGAGCCAATCAAAAGCAAAACAAGCTTTAACATGACAATTGCATAGGGGCATGCGTATGCCTGCACACGATAACATATATCACGCAAGTTAAACAGACTCTGCGGATATTGCTCGATTTGTGTTTTTTTTAATTCTAATTTGATTACTTTTCTATCATCCAGCCAGAATGCAAACAATGGGGGAAGGCTTCTGCCGTGCCAAGTATTGCTCCAGCCTTAGCAATACAGAGCCAGGCTCCGCGCGGTGCTTTCAGAAGGTCATGTTGATTTTTACCATAATGCATTTTCCAGGTCCCTGGGAACCTACAGCAGATTTAGCAGGAATCCTCTATGAATCAGGCTGTCTTCACTCTCCAGTGAAGTGTATACCTAGCCCGAATTTCGCTGGCAATGAACCATGCATTAATATTACAAACTCTTCTGGCTATTTAAATGCAAAATCACATCAGACTTCAGGGCAAGCAAGCGGAGTCGAGCAGGCTTGCTCTGCGCTGGCAGGGTTTATCACATCAGTCTCATTAATGCAGTTTAACACCTTGTGTGCTCCGGGACACGCAGGGCGGCTCAGCGAAAGGTCACGCCGCGGCGGAGCAGCGGGCGATGCTCCCGCGGGAGAGAGCTGCCACGCCGCCGGGGCCGGGCCGGGGTGCCGGGCTGCCAGCCCGGCGTGGGTTAAAGGAGGGAAGTTCTCTTTTTTAGAGCAATGAGGCATGCTACGCTAATAAGACCTCTAAACTGGCATCGATAACAAATGGCTTTCCACCAACACACAGCAATTATCAATAGCAGCCGCCGCTGGAGGGGCTGGATCCGGCCAGGCTCTCGCGCAGATGGGACAGCACGCGGTGATATTTGCTGGCAGCTCCGAGAGAAACCCCGGAGAGCAAAGGCAGGGCATCTTCCCACACGCAGCGGGTCCGGCCACGGCCTCGCTGGAGCCCTCCCAGCGGCGATGGCCACCGGGGATGGTCTGCAGCCCATCTCTGCTCTGCAGCCGGGGGCTCTGCTTCCTCGGGTCTCCCCTGCGATGGAGCTCCCTCAGGGATGGGGAGCGCCTGGGGGAGCTGGGGCCAGCCAGGAGGTCCAGGGCCCCAAGTCAAGTCCAAGGAGAGACCTCCAGCTCGCCCTCCTTATAACGCTGCCTTAAACGCCATGCAACTCGAGCACGCCAGCTAGGAGCAGGCTCCAGCAAACAAGCAGGAAAAGCTTTCTTAGAGGATTTTTCACCCTACAAAGTATTGACACACTTTCGAATAGGAATGGTGAAAAGCCGCTGGCTGGGTGAAAGCGCTCCTGGGCGGAGAAGTGCCGTCTCTCCCAGCATCCTTCTGCACGGGAAGGGCCTGGTTTGATTTCCCGTGGCTCCGAGCGGCTGCGGGACGCTGCTGCAGAAAGATGCTGCGAGAGGCATTGACGGGAACTCCGAGCCCGGAGCAGTCCGGGTGCCCAGCGCCCGGGCAGGGGTCTGCACCCCCCTCAGCCGCCACGGGGCTGGGTGGAGCTGGCTGGGAGGAAGCCAGGGCGATGCTGGATGGTCGTGGCACGCTCGTCCCCCATCCCCTGCCCTGCCAGACCTCTCGGGTCAGACCTACCTGAGAAACAGCTGTAGGTCCCGGTGCTGCAGCCCGAGGACCTCCAGCTGCTCCTCTGTGCTTTGTTGGCCCCCGTAGCAAGGTGATGCCTTCGGGCTGCCCCAAAACCCCAAGAGGGGATGCTGGGGGAAGCTCAGATTTTGTCAGTTTAAGAAAAAGAAGCACCAATCCCCAAATCGATGTTGTTCGTGTTGCAAATTTCTGGTCTGTCTCCTCTCCGCTCAGGGCACTGGGACGGTGCCAGCAGCCACCAGCACTGCCTGCGGGACAGGACCTCGTCGGCAGGGAACTGAGCTGCGACTAATTTCTGTGTCTAAATGGCATTTAATACAGTCTTGAAGGAGATCTGTACACAGGACGTGAAGAGGGAACTAAGGGTTATTGCTGTCAATATAATTAATTTCAAGCTAATTTGAGCATCTGATTAAGTTTAGCATTACCATAAAAACTAAACTGCTATTTAAAACCAGAGAGGGGTTTATTAAATAAGTGCTGGAATGCAACAGAAAGCAAAATGAAGGTAATAAAGTCACTTAATGTAATAAAATTAAGTGAATGCTAGAGATATCCTTTGATGGATCTTTCCTTTACCCTTCCCCAGGATGGAGATCTTCCTTCTTCAGCTGTATTTTCTATACAGCCTTCTGAATTTCTTACGGGTCTTTCTAAATCTTCATAGAAACAAAATACATGGGATAAAAAGGTCAATACAATCATTTTTCTTTGGAAAAGGAGGAGAAAACGCCAAGGAGGAGAGGTGGCTGTTAGCCAAGCTCATCACCTCGCCGGAGCCGTGTGCTTGCACAAGGCCACGGGCAGCTCGGCCAGCCGGGAACGCTGCCCGGGGCAGGAGCGTGCTTGGGAAAGGGGAAGAGGGATCCCCCCCACAGGGTGCTGGTTTGGGGTGCTTCCTTCATCGCCTTCCTGCGTGTAATAAAACACTAGTCCAGTTAGACAACTGGTGGTGAAAACCCTACAGGGTTTCTACTGCTGTGCCAGAGCTGGCCAAGACAACTTACCCTTCTCCTCTAGGTTCATATGTCATCCGGAGAAAACACTTATTTACTCTGAAGGCCACAGAAGCCTTAAAATACAAAGCCCGAGATAACACTGATAGGATCACACAGACATCCAAATTAATTTATACTGCTGTCCTAAGCAGAAGTGACTCACTGATAGCGGAGGAGCACTGTCCCTCGGTTAAACAAGGACCTCGGCAGGGATGCTGTGGCGATGGGTCACGGCGGAGGATGAGCTGGTGCTCACTGTCCCCTCTCTGTCCCCTGCTCCCAGAGCTCCGGGCACGGCCTCGGGACAGGGATGGCGAAGGAAAATGAAGGAGGCGCATGCTGAGGTCCTGCCCTGCCCACGCTGGGCTCAGGATGAACCAAGGATGGAGGTGCAAGTAGCCGTGGTCCTCGGTGCTGAGCCCTCCATCCACACGGTCACCGCTTTGCAACACGCATCGTTCAGCCAGCTCTGTGGTCTTTGCTGCTTCTGGGTCAAAACCAGCCCAGATGTGTGAACACGAAGAGGGTTGGTTAAAACTTCAAAAACCTCCAAGGGGAAGGTGGTCAGCGGAAATTTCCAAACCTTCTTTACTTCTGGCAAAGGCAGACCCGAGGGAATAGGGATGTTTCGAGCCAGAGCTGGGGGAGGAGGGTGTGAACAGCCCTGGAAACACAGGGAGGAGTGACCTGGGGGGCTTTGCACCTCTGGAGAGCATGGCCCAGAGTCTGGAGAGCAGGGCAAGGGGAGCTGGGGTTTACTTCTTCACCTGGAGAGGGACCTGAAGCCGTGACATTGCCCTGAATGGCAAATGGCAACTCAATAGCTCAGTAGAGATGGCTCTTGGACACCTCCCTTTAACGACAAAAACATGGGGACACAGGGCCGATAGTGAAACTGTGCAAACGGTGGGGTGGCGGGCACCCAGAAACGGCCTCGCATGCAACGCAGCCCCCGGTCTGCATCAAGATATCTTGTAGGAGACTTCATCCAGAGCCCACTAAGCCCATTAAGGCTTTTCCCGTTCCTCACCGGGGCCCCACTCCGCCTCGGGAGAGTGCCCACGCTCGAGCTGGTGACCAGACCCAGAGGAGACACAAACCGACATCACAATTTGATGTAGTTTCAGTCAATATTGAATTCCATCCCCAGCTTCCCCTCCCAAGATTTCCATTCAGCACCAGGGTTTGCTGGTAACTTCTATTGCAAGGCTGAGCACAATTTAGATTATAAAATATAACCGCAGGCTGTTTCCTTAATTGATTTCTTTTGTTTCATTCTATTCCTCAAAGATTTGTCAACATTAATTTTTATATGCTTAACATTTTGCAAATACTGGCCAACTTTTTAAAATTAATGAGTTGAGATGGAGATTGAATACCTTCCCTCCCCTACAACTGCAGCGGGGAGGATGACAGTAAAACATGTTATCAGCATTTAATTTGTAAAATTGGAGTTATTAAAAAATGAACCTGCCAGCAGCCATTGGCACCTGTATTAACACTGCTGAACGTTATTCTTGCTATTATTCCAGGTGAGGTCTTCCTGTTTGCATTTCGCAAACCAAAAAGCACCGCATGTCCCACACTAACTTCAGCGATTGCAGCTGAAGTTAGAAGACTCGTGGGTTTCCCAGGGTTCAAGTCAAATCAGCAACAAATCGTATTCATAGTAAATTCCTGGGAAGAAGTCGTTTTTTTAAATACGGCGAACTCCTAAAGGCTGTGCCCTCTAATGACATACAGCATGTCAGCCTGTGATAAAGCGTCAGCAACTAAAACTAACAGGACCGGTGCCAAATCCTCCCAAGAGCCTCCTCCCAAAGAATACACGGGTTTGATGTTAGGAGCAGACCATGTGTTTATACGACTCGCTCCGAAAATACATTTTTGAGATAGCTTATATTAAAGTGCAATTACAGGTTAAGTAACAAATTGGCTTACTGCCTAATATAGAGAAACACACTGTGACAATCAGATAACGCTGGAATTAAACAAGATGGCAACAGCTACTGCGAAAGGAATTGGAGCAAGGAGCCCGCTGCTGCCAGCGATGCCTTCATCCTGGGGAAGGTGGATGGGGCTGGTGGGGCTCTGCCGTCACCCAGCCGCTCAGACGCAAAACAACGAGGACCTTTGAAACCCTACATCAAATAATACAGTATAATATCCAGAAAAAAAGGCTCCTCTCCACCCGTCAAGCCCAAGCTCTCGTGCAGCAGAGAGATCCCGGCTGTCACCAAGGAAACCGGAGATTGCTGGAGCGATCTCCAGCCCCGGCTGCCTGCCGTTGCCTCCAGGGACGGGTGTTTTAGCAGTCGAGTGGCACTCCACCGGCCTCCCATGCCTGCTCCTTGAGACGGGGACACCACTCCATCCCCAGTGCGCGTGGTAGGACACTTGCGAGAAGCTCCTCCGCAGCAGCTTTCCACCTTCTCGCCGCGAGCCCGCTGCGACTTAGTCCCAGCACTTCACCCTCTGACTTTGCATACACAGCGGTGGGTTTGAAGGAGCTATTACCGCTCGGGAAGGAGGACTTCTGCGCCCAGAATCCTGCCCAGCGATGCACACACAGTGCTGGAGAGGGACAGATGAACATCTCGGTGCCGTGGTGTGGACCTGGGGTTGCGCACACCTTGAGCTCTGCATCTGCTCCGGTCCCTCCTGCACCGAAGGGAACTGGGAAAGGTGCAGGGAAAGGGGACAACTGTGCACGGCAGCTTCCCTGCCTGGCTTGCACCAGGCTGCAGGCAGGGACAGCAAATCCATGGGGGCAGTTGAGAGAGCCAGCGGCATGGGGCAGGACTTCCCAGCCTGGAAAGGAGATGAGAGGGGGGTTACGAAGGAGGTCTGCAAGCTCTGGATGACATGGAGATAGCAAACAGAGATGAGCAATTACCCATGCTAGCGAACAGGGACATCCCTCCACCTCATCCTGAAAGATTTACCCGTTTCTTCACCCTCAAGGTGGAAACTCATAGAGGCTGGTGCAGCACAGCCACCATTCTCCTCCACAGTGCCTCACCTCCTGGAGAAGGATCAGCAAGGCTACCCATCCCAAAATACAGACTCTTACGGGTCCTGCAGTGGCTTTAGCATCACTGAGGACCAATGGTACCACCTAGTCCAGCTCCCACGTTGCGCAGGACAAAGACCTTTACCCAGGATTCACCCTCATGGCATGGAAAATCTCCCGTTCCTCCACCGCAAGAGGTGGTTTGAAAAGCTACGGAGGGGGAAGGCTTGCAGAGCCTCCACAGGCTTGGCTCAGGAGATTTTCACAGTCCCCATCTCGATCAAACTCTCTGCGAAACCACTCCTCCGAGGGCGAGCAGGGGCTGGGGTGAGGAGCAGCTGACGGGCTCTGCACCAGCAAACCCGTTAAAAACGTGCCGCTCTCGCCTGCGCCATAATTGCATTTATCCATTCCCATTTTGGAAACAACAGGGAAGTTAGCAAAAGCAGAATACTTAAGCACAGCTAGTTCTCCGCGATATAATTCTCTTTAATCTTTTAAGCATTTGACAGTATTTGCTTGAAAGAAGGAGCAACAAGTACATAATTATTGCACTAATTAAGCTGCCAAAACACAAGCATGCTGCAAGAGCACCTTTGAAACAGTGAGCTCTCGATTCATTAGCATCTGCTGTAAGCTTATTAATCACCTAACAGGCAATTAGCAAGCTGTTACTGTTTGAGACTAGTATGTAAATAAATTCTTGGGTTAATTTCTTCCTCTGATAATAAAGAAAACATTATGAAAATTAGCTAAGCGACAATGTAAATGATCTTGACTGTTAATTATATGATGGTGTTACATATGCGGCCGCCGTACACCAGATAAGGGATGCACCTCTCACTTTGCGTACTGTTTTAAAAATAAAATTGTTGACATAGGTAATAGGGAGGCTTTCTGCACTAGAGTCGCAGATGTTTGCCTTTAGCTAACCAAAACGAACTGTCGAACGCCTGACACTGCAAAATTAGCAACTGGGTTTATTTGCAGCAATCGCCAGCGCTGCGATGCCTTGCGCGGAGCCCTGGCTGCAGCTCTCCGGCGGTGCTGGAGGGCTCGAGCCCTCCGCCCTCCACCAGCGAGTCACGGGTCCCCCAAAAATCATCAGTGTGGGCCCTGCTTCCGAGCAGCCCTCCCCTGCCGGGGCTGAACTGATGGCTGTGCGCGGCGCAGGGCCGTGCGGCAGAAGTAGGGGTGCGGGCAGGGGTGCAGGCAGGGGTGCAGGCAGGCAGAGGTGGGGGCAGGCAGGCACACCGTCGGGGCAGGGATGCTCACGGTCGGGCGGCTGCACCGTACGCTGGCACCGCTCACAGCTTGCCCTGGGGCTGGACATCCAGCACTCCATGCGGATGAAAATTAATAAAATTACCCAAAACAGCGCCCTGCCTGCACAGCACAGACCACCACTGCAGACAAGAGAAGAGACTCTTATTCACCCTCTTTCCTTGCAGAAGGACGTGTTTTTGTGGCCCAGACAAGATGATTTGCCTGTGAAGCCATTGATTATCTCTGCAATTCCAGGCTGGTGGCATTGACCTGTTATTCATTATTTACTTGGGCAATAAATTGTAAGGCTTTATTTCACGTGGCACCGGCCTTCACAGAGCGTTCTGCCGTCGCTCACCCACCGAACAAAATAATCCTGTGGCAGGGGTCTGGCAAAATGGGGCAATTACTGAAGTGCTGCCGGACCCTGCAAGCTGTGAGCAGAGGCACCGAAGCAGCCTCTGCCAGGGAGTCCTGCCCCGGGCTGAGAGCCCACAGGGATGCGGGCAGCGGAGCCATGCCCCGCGCCAATGCCCCAGAGCCGTCCCCTCGCTCGGTGCCACCACACAGACCAAACCACCACGACCACGCCACACCGTGGGGGCCGGGAAGGACATTTCCCCACTGTCACCTTCCATTGACAAAACCATATTCTGCTACGAGCTCGGCTTTACAGCTTTCTCTCCCCAAAAAACCTCCCAGCTCCTTTAAGCATGCTCCAGCGAAGCAGAAAACTAATTACAGTGAACTGCACGCCTGTTCGAGTGAGGAATTACCAGCAGCAGAGGTTACTTAATAATCATATTAATTTAAACTATTTTATCACCATCTTTTGCCCCATAATTATGCGTACAAAATGCACACAGAATATTTCACAATTAAAAGCTTGGAAGAAAAGTTGAAGATTAAGGGCGAGATGAAGCGCTTTCATGCAGCTCCGGCGTCTCTGGGAAGAGGAGTGCCGCAGCCCCTGGGCAGCCCCGGTGCTCCTGCCCGCTCCCTGCCTGCTCACCGGGTGCTCGCTGCCAGGCTCGCTGGGTGCCACAGCTCCCTGTGAGCAATGCACGGACACCGAAACGTGCTCCCACCTCTGCAGAGAGCGCGCGTGGCTGCTGCGCTTCGACGGATAACACGGGGACCCCCGGGCGAGGTGGTGGCAACCTGGCAGGGCCACCGAGCCTCGCTGGTGGCACGTGCCGAGCCACCACCGCTGCCCCGCCATCAGCTCTTTGCGATTAGCACTTGCCAAAGAGGCGATGCTACGTGGCCGCTCTGACCCAGCACGGCGCGGCGGCGAAGGGCACGCCAGAAAGCGTGCGAACCTCTCGGGGAGGAAGAATTGAGAGCACCAAGCGCACAGACAGCTCTGGCGTCAGAGCTCAGGGGCAGGCGCCCGCTCAGGCAGGTCTCTGAGCCTCTCACACGGGCTCCCGAGCTGCTCGGGGTCTGCTGCACCTAGCACTTTTTAGCAAAGAAAAGTATTTCTTACTCCCCATGGTTATTTTTTTCTCTGGCTGTTTTGAAGGAAGGCAGGATAGCCGGGTAGAAGAGCAAGCAGGCAGCAATTATATAGGGAATTGCTCTTCTGCTTTTTGTTGACAGCTGTGATAGAAATGAGCTTCCCTGGGATGGTCTGTTCCGAGAGAGCGTCGGGACCTGCTGCGTTTAAAGCGTGGTTGTGCATCCGCTACAACTGAGTCTAGCCGCACACGAGGGGCTCGCGAGGACATCGGCAGAGCGGCTGTGCAAGTCCCCTGGGCCTGGTTCATATTGCAAAGCTGGGCTGTTGCACGGGTGCCCTGTCCCTCGCACCAGCACATCACCTCCTGCAGAGGCTGCGGTGCCCGGCTTCGCCCGGGCCGGGGGCTGCGTGCTGCGGGAGCTGCAGCTCTGCCAAAAATCCAGGCAATGCAAGACCTGTGTCCCGCTGGCACAGCGGGGACGTGCTGCTCCGCCGGGCTTCACCCCTCGCTCGCCCAGAGGCACCCACCTCGCTCGTGAGCGTGGGTCTCACCCCCCACCCGGGGCAGCACCCACCTTCCCCGACAGGTTGGGTCCTGCAAATGTCCCAGAGCATTTTCCCCCATCTGTTACCACTGGTCACGAGTCTCCCCTTGGCCGGCCTTCTGGCGTTTCTTCCGCTGTTGGATGCTGGAAGAGACAAAAAATCCAAATGTATTGATTTCTGAGCTCGCTTTAACTTGAAAACAAAAGCCATAAGCAGTGTGGTTCCAAAATATCATTTTCCATTTCCAGAAGCAGATGCTGGAGCTTTAGAGCAACTGCACAAAACCGAGAAGACAAGGAGGGAATGGCTTGTAAATGGCTTTTTAGTACAAACTGTGTTTCAGTTTTATGGGCGATGGCTGGAGATCCCTTTAGAGTGATGTGCTAAGAGGTTATTTTGGATCCAGCTTAGAGACTGCAGCAGTTTGGCCCATTAAAAAGTAAATTTTTCATGTCAAGAAACAATCTCTTGCAGATGGAGTGCTCATCTGTGAAAAAGGGAAAAAAAAACCAAAACTAGGTCAGGAAAGCAGCGTGCGGCTCGGCGCGCTCGCAGCGCAGGGCTCCTCGGGAGGCTGTTTGGATTGTTCCTGGGTCCCTTCTCCCTGTCCCAGGTACGGAGGGACGCCCGTTCCGAGGCGCCTTTGGCCGTGTTTCTGAGCGGCCGCCTCCACCCGACGGGGACTCGCAGCGGCCGCCGGACCCCGCTGGCAGCCGCCTCGGCCACGGATCCCAGCCCACCGCAAGTGCAAACCATTTGTGGTTATTCAGCCTGAATCACATCGAGGTCTTGGTCTCCCACTAGCAATTTAGCTGGCTGGATACTGCTGCTGCGTTATACACCAGATGTTTGTGGAAGGGCCCAGGGACAGATGTGCCTTCAGCCTCGACTGAAACCAAAAAACGTTGCCATTTCCCTCCATAAATCCCAGCTTTCCTTGGTTTGGTTTGATCCCAGACAGCTCCTCTCGGGCCGTTTGTTGGTTTTGCTTGGCGCTTCCCTCTGTTCAAACACAGATAATGGCACCGGGTGCTCTGAGCGCGGGCGAGTGGGATGCCACCAGCGTCCCCACACATCACCTGCATTAAAGAGATACAGGGTGCGACAGCAAATGCTGTTTCCTTTGAATTCACCTTAACTGAAATAACACGTTTCAATAAAAAAGCCCTCATAAACCCGGCATTGTTTTTTAAACTCATTGGTACTGAAATTTTAATTCCGGACAACACCAGTGAAGAGCCGTGGCAGTTGTAATTGAAAGCAAAACTCAACATCTGAAACTGTTCACTGAAAATGTGCTAATTTTTTTTTTTTTAATGAAAATTGTAGACTTTTTATTTCCAAGATCAAAATACTTCCTTTTGGAAGACTTTTCTCTCTCTCTCCAGATGAGCCACTGCAGACCCAGCACCTACCAGCTCTCCCTGCCACGTGCAAACGAAACCCTCCATTGCAGCTTCGTTGCCTGCGCACCCTTTAATGCCACAGCCAAAGGCACCTGGGAAAATCAGAGGGCACCGTAGAGCTGGGCACGGTGCCGGAGCACCCGAGCCAGCCCGGCCGAGGACAAGGCAGCCCCAGCAGGGCCACGAGCTCCTGGCCTGCCCGGCTGCTGCTGCAAACCATCAATTTTTATTAGACTTGTATTTCTGGGGCAGAGGCAGGAGTCCTGGCTAGGAGATGCCAGACCTGCAGGTTAAATGCTACAAACCAGGAGGCACTAACGGTGTCTGCATGCTCGTCTCTGCTCATCCTCGAAGGTGGGCTGTGGATGCTCCTGCTCCTCCGACCGGCAGAGCCCGCACACTGGGGAACGGCTCCCCCACTTCAGCTTTTGGGAGGAAAAGCAGGAAACCATCTGCCACGATGTTTCACCGAAACCGCAGTGAGGAGGAGGAGCACGGGGGTTGGTGCTCGGGTTCGTCAGCCCACGCCGGATGGGTTGTTCCAGCACAGCATCCTTTTCGTACATCTACGCTCTCCGGGCAGGGATGCAATGAGCCGACCCGCCGCTCCCCAGGGCCACGTGCACCCCTGGGCTAACGAAACATCCCCGTCTCCACAGGGACCCCCTCATCGCCGCAGCCAGAGGAGACCGGGAAGCACCGGGGAGCGGGTGAAACGCTGGTGGGGAGGCAGCAGCCTGGAGGAGAAGGGAAGAAAAGGGCTTAACGGATGGGTTTGCCAGCATTTCCAGAAACACCAGAGCATCGATCATGGTGATGAAGTGGTTATGCAGCAGGAGGAGTAGCATGGAAGTGCCGGTCACGGCTGTGCGGTGATGCACCCTGCTCAGTGCCCCCGGGATGTCCAGCGGGAGGGACGAGCAGGGTGCGGGTGCTGGGGTTTCCTCCCGGAGCTCTGCGGGTCCCGGGCAGAGGGAGAGCCGTGCTGCAGACAGCCGCTGGTGAGCCGGGTCTCCTGCTGCTTGGGAAAGAAATGTGCTTTTCAGAAGGAAGACTTCTTTTTTTTTTTTGAGTTTTTGAAATAAAATTCCTCTGGTAGCACACTCCAAAAGGAGGCCAAAGCCACTGCACAGCCTGGGTGCGATCATGTTCCTGATGAAGCCCGGAGCAAAGCTCAGCTGAGCGGCTGAGCACTTATGTGGTAAGGCCCGCGGCCGTCCTGCCTTATAAATCCTGCACAAGGAAACATTCCCCCTCCAATACAATTTAAAGTTCCTCATGTGCAGAACTTGGATTTCAGAAGCTTTGGGGTTCGGCAGATTTAAATCCTGGGCTGAGATGTAGCATTTTGGAAGCCCACACCAATGCTGACCGGCTCCTCAGCATTTTATACATGAATTTTTTTGCAATCCACTGTGGCCTTAATTTCAAGCAAATTTACATGGGACGACCCTGCCGTAGCCTGCCAAAGGACTAACGCGACCCCTCCGCTCCCCATGCGCTTGGGTGCCAGCAAGGATGCCGGGGCCATGGGAGGGTCCTGGGAGAGGGAAGAGCCTGCAGGAGGGCACGGGGAGCTCGAGCTCCTGCAGCCCCATCCCGCACCTTTGTGGCCCCCCCCGAAGCTGAAATAACACTTTGTAGATCTCGCCGCATTGCACAAATCATTCCAGAAATGAACAGAAATTTTCCAGCGGAGACATTGTATAAAAAGTTGGGGTTTAATCTTCTGAGGTGTTGTCATTACCTATTATTACTATTATCTCTTACAACTAAATCATTATCTCTTATAACTCTGCCCCGCTCTGACGGAGATCGCTGATGCACAGCTCCTTAGCGATGCTTCCTACATCCAGAGCGCTCTGCCGGGAAAACGCTGAGGCACTGCATCCCTTTTCATTTTTATTCTCCAGGACGTAGTTTTGTCTTGGAAATCTCCTTAAGGAAAGTAGATTTTATACACCCTGAAGCCTCTAAACAACCTGTCATAACCAATGCAAGAGGGTATCAGAATTACACCATTCGCCCCAAATTAAATAGCCACCTCTCGACGGCCCTGTTAGCACACAGCCTCACTGATAGCATGGCGAAGGGTTTCGCCACGGGGCTATTGATCCATTAAATATTTCGCTGCTGAGTCACGGGAGGGCAGCCAAGCCAAACTGCTTGCCCAGTTTGAGGCAGGGATTACTCTGGAACAAATCGACAGGGGAGGAAAATTCCTTCGCTGGCAGCGATAAAACTTCCATCCGCTCAGCGTTTGGAGTCCGCGTGTCTCTCACGTCATTTCTGCCGGTGACACCGTCTGACAGAGGGGCCGCGACGTGCGGAGGGTGCAAAAGGGAGCTGCGCTGGGGAGACCGCCCGGGTCGATGGCGGGAAGACGGCCTTGCGGCTGTTAAAGCTGACCTTGTCCGGAGCCTCTTCCGCAGATGCAAAGGCCGCAGCGAAGCAAACGGCTGCCGAGTGGCTGGAGACAGCGGGCGGCCAGGGCGGGGGGCAAATATCCCACCGACAAAGACACGGCCGGGGGCTGCGCGGCTGCTGCGCGGCGCGGGGCTCCCTGCGGGGCCGCAGGAGGCTGGGCTGAAGGAAGGCGGGGAGCAGGGCTGAGGAGGAGGAGGAGGAGGAAGGGCTGGCTGGAAGCCTTCCCCGGCTCAGGGGATGCGGGGAGAAGGGCTGGCGGGGAGGGCTGCTGCACCGCAAACCGGGGGTAACCCTGCCCGCGGGACGGGGGCGGGGGGTGCGGGGCCGGATCCTGCGGCGGGGCTCGGCGGGGGCTCGGCCGGCCGGGGCAGCCCCGTCCCCCCGAGCCGGGAGAGGGACTCTCCTACCCCCGTGTGGCTGCGGCCGGGCGTGCACCCGCCCGGGCCAGCCCCGCGCCTCCGCCCACGCGAGACCCGCCCGCGGGGGACGCGGGGGCCGCCCGCCCCGCTGCCGCCCGCCAGCATCGCTGCGCTGGGGCGGGGAACCGGCCCCCACGCGGGGCAACGGCACCGGGAACCGTCATCCCACGGCGCGGAGGAGGGCCCCGGCTCGCCTCCGGGGGGCCGCCGCGGGTGGGAGGTTTTCCCGCTGGCTGAACCGCAGATGCCTGCCGCGTCCCCAGCCGGCAGCTCCTTCTCTGAGCGTCACCGAGCGCTGCTCCGCTCACGCGTGGCCGCCCCGTGGGACACGGCCGCTCGGGGGGACGGGGGGGCGGCCGCCTGTGCCGTGTCACCTCCCTCGCCTTGCTTCGCTGTCTTCCTTCTCTCTGCAGAGCACGGAGGCACGGAGCAGACGGCAGTGCTGGCCCAGGCTGCCTGCAGAGCCTCATCTGCGGGGCCCTGGGGAACGGGGCCAGACCTCCCACCAGCTCGTCGTTTCGTCAAGCCTCCTCTCAAGACTTCCCTCCCAAAAGCTAAGCGCGATGCAGGTCGTGGCCGCGGCCGGTCCCCGCTGAGGTTCCCCACCCAGGCACGCGATGACAGATGCATTTTTTCTCCGCGCTGGCCCGATGCTGATGGAGCCAGCGTCACCCCCCTGCAGCAGCATCCCTCACGCTGCCCGGAGAAGGGCCGACCCAGCTCCCGCTCTGCTGGGATGGACGGGGATAGCTCGGCATTTTTCTCCCGGCCTCAATCTCAACCTAAGTACTGCCCAAAATTTTACGGTGCGTCTGATCTGGCTCAACAGCATGATCCAGCGGTGTCCAGAACAAGCCTTTGGGTATTTTTTTTCTGCAGGACTGACTGGCTTTCTTCCAGCTCTGGGAAAATTTGAGCAATTTCAGGTTAGCTAGATGTTACACGAGCTCACCTTGTCGGCTTTAGAAACCCATCAGTCTTCGGCGAGATAACAAGGACCAGTCTCTGACATCTCTTCCAGGATCTAGTGATACTCCAAGCTGCTCTAAGCTCCCGTTCTGATTTTTCAGGCAGGCAGCTGACGACTTCAAAGGCACCAGTCCTCATCTGTTAGAAAATAGCCCCGACTGCCTGAAAGCATCTGCTCTCGAGCAGGGGTGCTGCCCACCCGCCCGGGCTCGGCAGCGTGTTCCCCTCACAGCTGAGCATCGCCCGGGCAGAGACACGGGACAGATCGGGGATTTTCCAGAGGCTGCCTTTGGGACGAGAGGTCAAGCCAAGGTTTTAACCACCTTCCCAGGGCTGGCAAACTTCCAGGTCTCCTAACAGCAGAAGAGGGTTTGCTTTGATTTCCCCATCCCTGTGGATTTGTGCGCAGGAGATGCAGGCACAAACGTTTCGGGGATGAAACTCTCTCTGACTGCTGCAGAAATAAACATTTTGCCCTGAAACAGAGTGTTTCGGCAGGACAACCGGAGCTATTCCGAAGCCTTCCCTGGGGCCGGGAAGCGGAGCACGAGGTCCCGCATCGTCGGGGCTCCCCGGGCAGAGCCAGCAGCAGGTCTCTCTGTGCCGCTCCTGATCTCCGTCTACGCTTGAGCACCACGCAGGGAGGGAAGAAATACTGTCACGGTGACTCCTTGGGGATTTTACCTCGGACGCCCCAGACGGAGCCTAGTTTGCTGATTGAACACGGCGTGGAGATGGAGTGCAGGAACACAGACGATGGTACATAACCGGAGAGGGACTGACCGTTTTCAGCAAATTACCTCTGTTATGAGCCTAGCCATAAAAATCACCTCGCAAGTGAATTTAGCTTTTCTCTTCTCCATGCCCAATCAATTAGCACATGAGAAATACCAGGCCCATTAGGGCAAACTGATGCCAGGGGAGTTATGTCATCTGCTATAGAAATGATTGCTTAATATACCAGTTGGCTCAAAGGAACTCTTACCCATTGCACAAGCCCCTAAAATCGATAGCACCAGTCAAACTATATTGTTTCAAACAAGAATACTGCTGGGTAGCTAAGTAAGCTCAATATCAGCGTTTGCGATCTCAGACACTTACTGGGCTATAAATAATAGAGAGGAACAACAGCAATGGAGGACATTTCTAACCAGGAGAAAGGGTTGGGTCGAGTCATTACAGGAGGGCCGCAAGTGCCATGCGGCGGGTGCAGGAGAGGAAGAGCTCAGCGTGAAGCTTCCCATGTTACGCTGCGTCCTCTGCAGCTACGTCTCAGCAAAATGAGCCCAGCTGCGGTCCTCGGCTCTGCTCCTGCTGGCAGAGGACACGGCAATGCTCACACCGCGTAGAGGTGCAGGCCAGGGCACCGTACGGTTACCAGGCGCACGTGCACACGCATGTCCGTGCATGCCACTGCAGGCGTGTGCTGCAAGGAGTAGGCAGAGCAACCTCTGCAGACCCCCATGATCTCTGGGAGCCCTTGGAAAGTAACTTCTGTTGCACCAAGATCCTACCTGATCTCACTCTGCTGTTGCACCCCTTACGCTGGAAGAGAAAGACGCCATTTCCATTGCTTTAAAATATACTTAATAAAGTAGAAGGCAGCGAATAGCAATTACTAAGTCTGAACTCGAGGATCTCGACGTGGTGTCGTTCTTGGTACTCTATAGCCAGGGTCTAGCAAAACACCCCAACTCCTGTTCCCATTACCTGTTCCCATCTCCCGTACGGATCTTCACCCTCTTGTTGGATGCAGAGGGAAGGGAGAAAAGCCCAGAGGAAAGGCTGGGAGCCAGTAGAGGTCGGACCTAAAGCCAGAGCCCGCCTGGCCAGCCACGTGCACTGGGCGTCCACCACCAACCGTCCCAGGGCAGCAGGAGACATCGGCTGCACCAGAGAGACGTTTCACTGCGTGTAGAGAAATATCTGAAAAATAAGAGAAGAGAAAAAAGCTCCTCTGCCTTGCCCTGGGGACGGGGCTTCACATTATAAGCGCAGGACAAAGCACTCTTGATATTAGGTCTGCCAGAGGATTTGAATAGGATTGGCCTGGGCTAACAAACTGTGATCAAAGCTAATCTCTGATTAGCTATACTGAGGAGATTTAATTTAGTTTAAAGCCTTACCTGAAATGCAGAACTGGGTATTATTGCATATCTGACTGAGACTGCTGTTGTAAAGCTGAAGTATTTATAGTAGAATTAAAACCTCTCTGAAAGCAATCATCCAAGGAAGCAGCAAAATTGATTGCAGCGTTGGTTCCAAACATTCAAAAATCATGAGTCAGTCCCCAAAATGTCACAAGATTTTAAAGTGTAATATATTTTGTCTTATTTTTATTTAGTTTGAGAGACTAGCGTTCATCTTTTCAAGCCACGAAGACTGAAATCTGACTCTCTTCCCAGGAAGCGGAGATTTTCACCTAACACAATTCCAGGAGCTGGAGGTTTAACAAAAGCCACTAATTATTTTGCTGCTCCCGTGAGAGGGACCGAGGTGGCGGTGGCCAGCCGCAGCCCTTGAACCCCACAGGAAAACCCGGGAGGAGGCTGACGCCCTGCAAAGCTGCAGAGTCTTTTGAACCGGTCCTGGTTTGATGCCCACGATGCCTTTCCAGGTGGTTGCAGGCATCTTTCCGGAGAACCACGACTCGGGAGAGCGTTTTCCCACAATTCGGAAAGCCTCCCCCGGCACCGAGGGCTGGTGCAGAGCTCAGGGCAGCCCTCCCCTCCAGAGCAGGCACGGATCCTGCCCCTGCCCGCTCCGGCTCCTGCCAGCAGCATCTCCTCCCGGGGAGCCCTTCCCCGGGACTCGGCCCAGCCCTGAGCTCCCCTCTCACTCCCGTCCCTCCCTCCGTGCCAGGGCAGCGATGCTGGAGGGATGCACGCGGCAGCGTGGCAAGCGGGTCCGGATCTGGCCGCCTTCCCGTGCACAGGCTGGGCCGCAGGCAGGGCCGAGCCGGGCTGCTTCCCCCCCCAGACCTCTCCTGGTCCTCCAGCTCCCCGCAGACGCTCGGCTCCTCCTGCCCCTGCCCGCTCGGGCTCCTCGGCTCCTGACAATGACAAACCTCTCCCATTTCTCCCTCTCTCTTGCAGACCGTGACATGTTTGTCTGTAGGGCGTGAAGAGATGATGCTGACACAGTGGCAAAGAATCCCAGATGGGAGCGTGCCATGCAATCTGACGGCCGGAGCCCTAGGCTTGACCTTGGCAGGGAGGTGCGGAGTGCCGACGGCTTCCCGTGCCAGCACCTCTCCGAGACGTGGTTTCCCGAAGATGACAAGGGTGGGCGACCGGGAGGATCTCCATATCCACTCCCGGACTCCTTTTGCTGTGTAGCAGGAGCCTGCGAGGACACGGAGGCGTTACACGCAGTGACGCTACCTGCCCTCGGAGCAGCTCCACGCACGCTTCCACGCTGCCGGCCGCGCCGCGGGACACAGTCCTGCTAACCTGCGCCAGCGCAAAACCCGTGTACAGCCGTGTCGGCGCGTACGCCGCTCAGCAGCAGCAACAGCTGCAGATTTGCCTTGGCTTGTAAACACGCTTCTCCCTGACAGGGCTGACGGTGCGATCGCTCTGCCCCGTGCTGCAGGGTCCTGCCTCGCCAGCTGCAATTCAAAGAGATCCCTGCTGGGCAGAATGGTATCATAACCAAGCAGGAGTCAATCCCGTTTGGCACGTGCCCGGCTGTCAGCGGCGGTGCCAGAACAGCGTTCCCATAGCTAGCAGCCTTTGGGGCCAGCTAATCACGGCACCCACGCAGCAAGCCGCATTTGTGGGGAGAGCCGGGGGTCCGCGGGGCTTCCTGCAGCCCGGAGGCCGCAGCGGCCGCAGCGGCTCCTTCGTGCTGCCCAGGGCAGCATCCCCGTGCTAGCAATAGCAGAAATTTCATCTGAATTAGGCCAGTACCCCCTGCTCTGCTTCCTCGCTGCTCTGTGCCGCGTATTTCAGACACCAAGCGGTTTTGTGGGTCGGAGACCTGCCCCGGCTGGCCGGGCTGCAAGGGGGTCCCGGGGTGCTGGAAAGCGGGGAGGGGTGACTGCTGGAAAAGCAGACCTCCGCAAGCATCATTTCCTTGGGAAATCAGAGTAACGGGAAAAAATAACCCTAAGCTAACTAATTCCTATTAGAAATGAGATTCTCTCACTCCCCTCATCTCCTGCGAGCATTCTTGATTAGCTAATAAATGATTAATCGTGCCAAGAAAAGCTGACTCTTTCGTCTCCTGATTTCATCCACCAGCTGCCTCCAGGGGATTTCAAATGTCACAGGCAGATGAAACGGCCTCCCCGGGACCCCACGAGCCCCTCACCATCCGAATCGCCCAGGAGGAGAGGCTGCACCCCAGCCCCGGGCCAGGAGCGTGCCGCCCATCCCTCCCTCTGCACCTTCATCCTCTACCTTAACACCTGCGAGTGCCTCCTCTGCCTCCTCTAAATGCTCTGTAATTTACCTACGAGGAAACCGCATGCGGTGATGCCACAGAAACCAGCAGGCACGTCTCTGGAATCCGTCGCTCCTGACAAGTACTCTATTTTAATGCTCCTAACAGCAATTTTTATTCTAACAGTATGTGAAGGCACTTAGATTTCTATGCAGTTTTTACTTTTTAATCTCATATACTTCTTGCTGGTGTCAAAGTGTCACCATTTAATAGTCTTACTGGAAAAAAGAGTGTTTCAGATCTTGTTCTATAGTCCACATTGTGAATACATTAGAGAACCACTGAATGATTTAAGAGGAATTTTTATACCTCTGAACATGGAGGGAAGGCTAACGTGGGAGTGCACGAGGCGCCCAGCCTCATCGCTAGCTGCTAAAAAGCTGGGCAGTGTTTTCTGCTCCAGGCTCCCCGAAGGCAGCGGGGTTTTGGGTGGAAAAAGCACTGCTGGCACCTCCTCCCTCCCCAGAAAGGCACAGGGATGCCGCCTCATGTGGGCCACTCCAATTTAACTCTCCCAAGCAATTTTTCCCCCGATGAGCATTTCATTTCACGGGCACTTAACACCAGGAAAGCTGATACCGGGTGCCGGAGGTTGCGGTGCGGCAAAGGAAAGCACGCTCTGTCTGTGAAGCGAGGCCATTTACTATCGGAGTTTCCCTGGGTAATAGGGAGAGCAATTCCCCGTGGATAACGGGACGTCCCTGGCAGCAGCGGGCAGGCGCAGGCGCGGGATGCGGAATCTCACCCGTTTCTGGCCGGCGTTGGTTGCACCGCTGCCGGAGCAGGGTCCGGCGATGCCGCTTTTCATCCCCGCACGGTTTCGCCCTGCAGCCTTCCTGGCCCATCAGCCTTCTTCACCCCCCAGGTCCCAGGCGCGGCCGTCTCGGGGTGCTTTAAAAGAGGCTCCCGAGGCACCTCTGATAATGAGAACAGGAGACGGCAACATGGTTTCTGTGAGATCAAAGCGCTCCCTCCCAAGCTGTACATGCCCTCAGCAATATAATCATCCTGACAACCCCATCAATATGTATTCCAGCTCCACCAATTCCACCCAATTAGTTCACTAATCTCTCCCCGCCCAGGCACCGTGCAATGGCTGGGCAAAAACGCAGACCGCAGCCTCCACCGTGCCGGCAGAGCCGGCGACGGCCCCTGCGCCGGTACCTGGCTCCCACTGCTGCGGGGACAGGGCTGCAGGGAAGCCAGGCATTTATTATTATTATTGTTATTATTGTTGTTATTATTATTATTATTATTATTATTACTACTATTACTATTACTATTATTACTATTAATATTATTATGGGTATCTGTAAAGATCATTTGCAGCCTGTCTATTCACCTCAGCAGGATTCTGCATGAAACTTGCTGAGGGCTGGCGTGCTCGGTGGGACTCTGACTTTGGGGATTTTCGTATTCATTCAGGCCTTACCCAGGGTCTTGCATCCTCTCCCTCCCCATGCAGACTGGGATTTGCAGATGTTGCCCATGGCAGGGGCCAGACCCAGGCAGCACCGATGGCTGCTCCGGACCAGCGCCGGGGCGTCCCAGTGAACAATTCCTGGTTTCCCATGGTCTCCACTGGGGATGCAGGGGCTGAACCCCAAACGCAGGGCAGAGCCTGGGGAGCAGGGAGCCCCCGAGCCCCCGATACTTGCCCAACAGCTGAGCGGGGCTGCCAGCGCAGCGCCCAGCACTTTCCTGCCACCAAGGGCCATGCCTGGGGGAACACAGCCCAGACCCCGTGGCCCCTCACCGGCACCCCAGGGCGGCTCCGCGGCGGCGGTGGGCGATGGCTTCCTCGTCCAGCTCTTGCCCGGAGCCCCGGGGGACCGTGTGCCGCTCTCGCTCCCCACCCAAGGCACCAGCAGCTCCCAGTGCTTTTGCGGGGCTCCGTCCTCCTCCTGCTGCTGAGCGAAGGTTGTCACCCTGGGGTCTGGAGCACTAATTGTGGAAAGAAAAGGGAGGCAGAATAAAGCCCATTACTTTAGCCAGGGGATTTACAAGGCATCGTTCGCTATGGGTTAGCTTTGGCTGCCATAATGATCCGGCTCCTGAGATTACCTGTCAAGCCTCTGTGAATTTTAAATAAAAGGTAAAAGGGTTTAAGTCGAACACGACACCTCTGTGCATACAGAAATAGCTCAGCTCCTGCTTTCCTACAGAGGCAGGTACGCTCCAGACCCCGGATCGACACTGAGCAAAGCTACAAATCAAGGGCCAGACGTGATTGCAAACATATTCTTCGCTCTTTCCTTTCTTCTGCTACAAAGGAGATTGGAGGCGCACATGGGCTTTGCTTACATCTCATTTCAAACAAAATATACACGCATAAATAACGCTGGCTGACAGCTCGCAGGCTTTCTGATCGCGCTGCGGAGGAAGACGTCTGATTAGCAGCACTTCTGCAGCGACAGCCCCGCCGGTGCTGCATGGGGGGGTGCTCGCCCCCCGGCCGGGCAGGGACGCGGGGCGGCCGGTGCGGGGGGCCGGTGCTCCCGGGGCCTCCCCAGGGCCGTGCTGCCATCGCCCTGGCCCCCCAGCAGCCCCTGCCCACCCTGCAGGGCCCTTGCAAAAGGAGGGCGAGCAGCAGCGCTGGCGCTGGGACGCTCCGGCTTTGGGGAGGGGGATCGCACCTTGCGACGACACGATGCCGCCTCCGGCAGCTTCCTCCATCTCAAAGCCCACTGGAAGATGCCGGGGCTGTGTTTCTAACATGCAATGCACAGAAATTGGTACCGACGTGACTCTGCACCCAAGCATGTGTGCAAGAAATCTAGTTTAAAAAAAAGCAAAATATCTTCTGGATCCAGTGAGGACTGCACGGTTTGCTGCCTATACACTTTTCCATTGCCAAAACTTGGCAATTTCATTGAAAACCAGTGGCATTTAAAAAAAAAACCAAAACCAAAACCAAAACCCAAACCCAGGCAGAATATCCTAGTCAAGTGGTAACACAACTAAAGCAGACTGACAAATGTTTTACAGTGTTATTACATTAAAAAACTGTGATAAAAAATTTGCAGATCCCAAAGTGAAGTTTGCACTGCACAGGTGAAGCAAGCGCAGATCGCGAAGCTGCCGCGGAGACACAGCCGGCCATGCCTTCCAAACGTATAATTTCCTTTGGGTATAATTTCACCCTTTTCTAAAAGCTGTTGTTACCCCCGCCCCATCAAAGTGGTGGTCTCCAACAGGGACGCAAGGAACACAACGTCCACGTTGCGGTGGCTTTAATTATTTTTAGAATTGATCTCTTCTTAAGTAGAATGATTTTATTTGATTTTTTTAACAATAGTCCTTAGAGCACATTGAGGTCCTGCCCATCTAAAGGGGCACGGGTACTGTCAATGCACCGGGGCCGCGGTGGCAGGAGAGACCCAGGCCCATGGGAACCCCCCGGACCGGAGCTGCTGCCCTGTAGGGATGTTTTCCATACGGAAATTACCCAAAGGCTCCTAATTCACCCAGATGTGGCCGCTTCCCAGCGAAGCCAGCACAGCGCATCCCTTACAGGGGACAACTTTCGGGTCTGGAGTGGCTCCCTGGAGCAATCCCGAACCACTGCCGGCAGTGTGCGGAGGCAAAGCGAAGGCTTTTTTTCTTTTTTCCTCTAAACACACTCCAGGAAACGGATCTATTATTTCAGCTGGAGTTCCCCCAAAACTCAAATCATTTCAGCCCAAGGCGAGTGCTCAGCCTGCACCGTCCCACTTTGGCGGAGCAATAACAAACCGAAAGCCGGCTCCGGCGGTGAACCTCACGCTGCTCACACCGACCGAGAGCCTTTGGGAGCCCGGGTCCTCGGGGTAACAGGTACCGGGGGATTCGCCACCAGGCCATGCTCGGCGTCTGCGTTGCGAGCTCCAGCAAAGCAGGTTCTCGAGCGCGATGGAGATGTGCTCCTCTCCGGAGCGATGCTCACCCCAGGGTGGAGAAGCGCATTTGCATTTCCCTGTATTAATGCAGGCATCCAGCTGGAAGATGTAGCTGTCTTTTTAATGCACCTATGTTTGAAGCCTGAATACATAATCTCTCTATTACATGTATACTTTACACATATATAGTCATACAGAAATAGTGATTTATGCAGCCATATATATGCAGAGGCTTGGGATCCTGTTGCACAGTGGGCAACGATTTCGGTTTTCCATAGCTATTTATTTGCGTAGCAGCGACTGCAGATGATTAATAGAGAGCGCTGCGGTCAGGGCGAGCCCACTGCTGAAATACAGCCCCGCTTCCAGAAGCCGCCACAGCATTAATTATTAACTCTGTACAGGAGATTTGCCACTCTCCCAGCACCAGACGCTAAAATAGTTTCCTACATAAAAGAGCATTAAGTGAAAGCTTGGCTAAAGCCGAGCGCTCGGCAAAGTGACGTCCCACTTTCAAGACCTATTGCTCGGCAGGAAAATTTACAATCCTTTAATTCCATTTACAAGGCGGCAACACAAAAGGGAGCTGGAAACGGAGGCTGGAAGCCGAGAGACTGAAGGGGAAGAATAAAATAAACAGGAGTCCAAGGGAGCCAGGATCAGGCCCCCCCTCTGAAATTCAGCCGCTCATTAAATTCCAGCCGGGATTAGAGGCAGGAAAGCGCCGGGTAAAGATTTCACTATTGTACAATGGGAGGTATATTAAGTTATATAGGTTCCATCTTGTCCCTATTCATGACTAACTGTGTTGTATATATCCGAGCAGCTAAGCGTAATTTGCTTATAAATAATTGACTTCCTGGCGATTAAAATCTCTTGAGGGTCTCTCGGTTTATTCACAACAAGCCGCCTCGGCCTGCCGTGCAAATTAGGCCTTTCAAACCTGTCTCATCTCCAACAGAAATGTTATGAAGAGTGATTTTTTTATCCCCTGTAATAACCTTCAACTAACCTTTAAACTGAAGTGAATAATTTAAATCTTATTTTCATATCAATGGGGGAGTCAAGCCAAGCAATTATCTTTTATCTGTATACTCTGTCGTCAGAGCAAGGCATAATAAAGTTTTCCCCAGTGGGCAGAGCGGAGTAGCGAGAGGAGGAGAGAGCGGGAGCACGATGGGATCTGAAGACATTAATGCAACGATGAATTATTCAGTAATGAGTACAAGATCTGCCATAAAAGATCCGCCAGCGCCCGGTGCATGCCACAAATCGCCGGATGGTCGGTGCAATTAGTGCCGGCGTGGGTGCAGCCCTGCCCGGTGGGTGGCCGGCACCTCCCCGCCCAGGGGCGGCTGGACCGCGCACCCCCACGGGGACGCTGGGGGAAAAAAGGGGGGGAAAAGGCAAAAAAAAAAAATCCCCCCCTCCAGCAAAGCCGTCAGGGCTGAAATTCCCCACCGTGCTCATTAAAATTCTGCCGCGCGCGTTTCTCCCCGAGTCCCGCCGGACCGTCCATGATCTTTTTTTTATTAATTCATAAAATATCGCACCCGTGATTGAGGCTGCTGATTACAGGAGCAGACAAACACGAGAGATGGTGAAATATTGCATGTTTCCTACCCAGCCTCTGCGAGTGAAAACACGGCAGTCGCATGAAATATTAATCCCTTCCCTTGGCCGGGGGCAGAGAGGAGCTGGATGGACGGCCGGCGTCGGCAGAGCGGGGCTGGCGAGCCGTCTGAGAGTGGGGAGAAGCCAGGGAAAAAAGAAAATCATTATTAAACTTCTGCATTGACTGTCCTTGCTAAATTGCCTGAAGATATATTCCTCTTTTCAGGCTTAAAGGTGGCTTTAACCCGCAGGTGCTGCTGCAGCCACAATTACCCATTTCTGCCCCCAAAGCTTAAGGTCTCCGAATCCCCCTGACATTGGCCGTAAAAAAAGATGCTGGCGCCCGTCTCCAGCTGCACCTCTGCTTCCCAGGGCAATTGGCTTCATGTCACAAAATCCGGTGGCAGAAACACGGGTGGTCCAGGATGGGGACCCTCCTACCCGGCTCCTGCCCCACCTGGGCAAGCCGCATCCAGCACATCAGCCCCAGCACTGGGCAAACTTGCGCATTACAGCGGGGAGGCAGGCTGTGAGGGTTTTCTTCTTTGGTTTTGCCACCCACCGCTGGCGGAGGGCTGGGAAATGACGGACAACTCGGGAAAATCCCAGCGGGTGGGAGCCCGGGTGCTTGCTGCACAAAACAAGGACCTAGGGCAATAAAAAGCGACATAAGAGAGCGCTGGATTAGATGTCAGGGCAGCTCTGGCACTAAGCATTAAATATCTTCATGTAATCTTTCCACTTAAACCAATGATTAAACAGATTTAGCAGATGATTAAACAAATAAAGATTAATGAAACAAGCAAAATAATCAAATCTTTATGGGGGAACAAATGCATGTTTCAAAACAATATTAGGACAAATTGTCTAAAACTAATAGTGAATGTGTTGCTTTTGTCTAAACAGCATTTGTTATGTTCTCACTTAGTTGCAATCAAAATATTTGCTCAAACCAGGATGGATCTGAAGATCTAAAACACTCTCGAGAATTAAAAAAAAAAAATGAATATTTTGCAGAATCCCTTGTCCTCCTGGGCCAAGCCGGCAGCCCTTGCCCGCCCCATGGGTGCCCGCGGGGCTGCGGGACGGGACCCCAGGGAGAGCCGGGCTGCGGGCAGGTGCGGCAGGAGCGGCTCAGGCTGGCCCCGGGGACAGCGAGGGATGGGACAGGCGGAGCACGGCCCAAGGGACCCTGGCACGGGCTCCAGCTCAGCAGCCGCTCGTGCCAGTCCCCCTCTAATTAGTTTTATGGGAACTCAAGGCTTTGCTTTCATATACAGGCAGCAGCGGTGGATTTTAGAGCTGCGAGTCTTTTTCTTTCATCAATTTTGCATACAGAAAGATAGTGTTTTCTGTAAATACTTTTGTTTTTAAAGTTTTTGTTTTTAAATTTATGAAATGAAAATAACAAGGGGGGGGGGAATATTTTTCCAGACAAACTGTCAGAAGGCTGCAGCCGCCAACCAACCATAAACAGAGCTCCACCAGCAGAGCGGTTAATTAAGAGGGGAAGGAAACGAGGTGCCTAACGCAGGGATAACTGTGCACGTTCCCCGGGCTGCAGCACACGTGTACCTGCAGGCGTGCACACGTATGCACCGTGCACGCACACGGCTGCCGCAGCCGCAGGCTCTCCCTGCCAGGCTCTGGGCATGGGGCTCTGGGCATGGGGCTCCGGGCTCTGGGCATGGGGCACCCTGCGTGGACGTCCGCGTTGCCTGGCGTTTGCCTTGGCACTGGGATGATGCTCTTAGACAAAACAACCCGATTCAGCATCATGGGATAGAGCTGAATGGTTTAACTTACGCTCCTAAACCTTGTCTAAGTTGGGGGGAAAATGGGGTGGCCACTTAACACTAATGCAATCCCCCAAAATAGCGTAATGATGCACTGGGGAAGGACGGGGGGAATTCATTACGTTCTGGTGCGAGATCAGGTGCCTCCCTCTGGGCCAGACCCGCAGTTAAGTGCAGGAGCAACTTCACATCACACACATGGCCTCGTGAGATAGAGGCGTGCATCCCTGCTTCTGGGGACCCCCAGCCTGCCTCCCCACCTCCTGCCCTAAGCGTGATGGCACAGGGCTGAAGTGGAAGAAAGCCCCGAAACCCACCCGCCCCGGCCTCCCGCGGGGATGCTCGGCTCTGGCGATGGGCTCAGCCCTCACCGCCCTCGCTCCAGCATGGCTGCTCCATGCGGCAGGAGCAACCTGACGGCCGTTCCCCGAGGACGAGGCCATGCACAGCCCCTGCTGGGGGCATGCCTTCCAGCTGCAGTGCTGCTACTGCTCATCGGCCGCCTCCGAGCTGCCTCTCTCCTTTGCATAAACTGCTGATTCTTTGCCTCGTGGCGCACGGCTGTGAATTGGGAACACAAACTCCTTCGGCGTCACTTTCTCGGGTTTCTGGTCCGGGCTGAGCCTGTGCCTCCGCCACGACCCCCTCAAATACCCCGACGTGCAGGGGGGGCAGCCGGGGAGCCAGGACCAGAGCAGCGGCGGCAGCAGCGAAGCAGCCTCCCCTCCTGCCCGGGCCGGCCCGCGCAACTCGTCCGGCTCACGCAGGGCATTAGTGCTGCTGCTGTCAGTGCCCGTGCCTCGCTGGGAAGGCATTTTCTGCAAAAAGTCCAGGACCATCACAGCCGTCACATGCACTCCTGGGACAGCGCTGGAAACACTGCTGCAATAATGGAGTTTATTATTGCTGTTAACTTGGAAAATAAACATCTCACGCTACTCATGTTTCCCTTCTCATGCCTGACATTAATGGTAACAGCAAAACCACCCACCACGAATTCAGCCCCCAGTACAAGGGTGCAGGCAACAGCAATGGGACCCGTCCTCTCTTCAGGGTGCTTTAGCATCCGAAGGGATGCAGCTGAGCAGAGCCCAGAGGGGACCCGACTCTTCCAGACTCCAGGCAAGCTGGCCATCTACCACGTGTAGGATCGTGCTGGCAGGCCAACAGCTCCCGGGGGCTTTCGGCTGCCCGTGCGGCTCCTGAATGAGCCCATGGGTGCGAGCCATGCTCCACGTCACCTGGTGCCATGCACCTATCCTTGCCTACCACCGTCGCTGGCTTCCTCCTAAAACCCAGCGAGCATCACCACCACATACATGGAACAGCCACTAAAGAGCCCAGGTATCTCTTCTCCTGTCTTCAGCTGAAAACAAAGTCAAGAGGAGCCAAACGGAGCGGAGAGCTCTTGTTTCACAACCACACACCTCTTTGCCATCATGCTGTACCCTGCCGTGAGGTTTCTGCAGCTGAGCCACGAGCTCCTTCGGTGGCAAGCCAGCAAGGGAGATGCCAGAAAACCCCCAAGCACCGATGGTGGCCATGATGTTCAGCTTCTACAGACGGAGCAAAACCCCTTGTCAGCCAGCTGCAAATCCACGCTTGAACTACAAACCCCCCGCAGGGCCCTCTTGCAGAAGACACCAGCGCAGGCGGCTGGACTTCAAGCCGGCGGCTGCTGGGCTGAGCCTCGGATGCTGACAGCAGCCTTGACCTTGCCGAGCCGGGAATGAAGAGCTGGAGCCAAAGGGCTGGAGGGGAGGACGAGGCGGCAGCAGGGCGGCTTCCTCCAGTGCAATCGCTGCCCGACACGTGCCGTGCGTTGCATGGCCCAGCCTGCCTGACCTCGTCCCCTGCGACGCTGCCCACGGTGCACGGCAAGCCCACCACCAGCCAGACCTGCACCAGCCACCGCGGCAGCACGGCCAGCACCACGCAGCGCCTCTCGCTCCCGATGCCGGGGACTCTCCTTCCACGGCCGTGGACAAGCTCAGGTGCTGCCTGTCCTGCAGATCCTGCTGGAAACAGCCCCGGCTGCTTGGGGGGGCAGCAGCGGGGACACGGAGCCTGTCCTGTGCAGGGCAGAGGAGCCCACAGCACAGGGCAGGAGCCTGGCCTAGCCCCTGGTGCCCACACGGCAGGCAGCGCTGCCGCTGCCAGACCCCGTCCCCCCGTCCTCCTGTCCCTCTGTCCCCCCCAGCTGGGACGGAGAAACCCCAGGGTAACCTGCTTCTGCATGGCACGAGCAGCGGCTCCCGTGGGACGTGCCTGCCCCGACCCTTCGCCATCCCCTTCAGCAGGGCGAGGGCAGGACCGGGTGCTGGACGGCATCGTTACGGCAGGGAAATAACGAGTTTGGCATTCAGGCTGCTCCCCGCAGCCCCCGGCCGAGCCCCCATCCCCGTCCCTCGTGGGCCGGGGAGCCCGTGCAGCCCTGGTGCGCCCAGCTTCGCCCCAGACCCCGCGCTGACCTTCCCCTTCAGCCCATGCCACCGCTCTGCTTCAGCAGCAAGTGGAGATTTACATTCAGCAGCTGCAGCAAGAGAATCCAGCGAGTCCATGACATGAATTACAAGTCTCCCTCCCCCAAGGAAGGGCTGGAGCCAGCTCAGCATCCCTCCTCTCCCCCCCCCCCTTTTTTTTGGAGACTCATTACTATATTGTGGATATTCTCCACTAAAGGGCATCTCTTTGAATGCATTTGCTTTTTTATTAATGTGTGCTAAGACAAGTCAAGCCTGATTATCATGAAGACAATTGCTGAATTCCCTCCTGGAGAAATCTCATCTAGACTGTGTAGGCGTTTTAATTTCAGAGACCCATTAATTGGCACAATTGCTTAAGCAGCTGCTTTCCGTGTCATTTTAGGACCACTTTATGAAAAACAGAGCTAAAAAAAAAAAAAAGATAAAAAGTATATGACAGGCCAGAGCTTTCTACATGGTAACGTAATTAATGCAAGGAGCTTCCTTTGAGCGGCAAAGCAACAAAAAGCCACCCTGCTACCAAAATATGAGCGCCTGCTCCGGCTGCGTCCGGGGACCGCTCAGCCCCGGCGTGCCCGCGCTGAGCACCCACGGCCCTTTGGAAATTGGGCTGGGCAAGGTGCTCAGCACCTCGCTGGCACTGCCACAAACCCCTCGTTATCCCAGCGCTTTCTGGAACAGAAAAGAATAAGTAAAAAGGGGAAGGAAAAGGCATCTGGCGGGAACCAGCCCCATGCATCTCCCGTAGCGGGCTGCAAACCGACGCGCTCCGAGCAGCCGCTCGCTGACACTGCAGACGCCCGGGGAGGCGGAGGGGGCTCGGGGTCCCTCCCTGCAGCGGTGGCTTTGCCCACACCTCGGGCGGTGATGAAGGAGAGCACCCTCAGCACGAAGGTGGGGGAAGCAAGGGCTCCGATGGGCTCCCATGGCCCAGAGCCGACTCCGCGAGCAAACTCGGATGCTCGGAACAATGCTCGCATCGGCCCTCCCCGGCAAATCCATCTGCCCTTGGCCCCAGCGTCTCTCCCAGCAGCCCCACGGGTGCCCCGAGGGGCCGGGGTGGCACGGGGGCTGGTGGCCGGGTGGCAAGGGGGTCTCGAGCTGGGGGAGAGCTTGGGCACGGCGCCGAGCACCCGTGGGGATCTCAGCCTCCCTCGCGGTCCCCGTCCCTGGATGTTATCCTGCGTGCACCCTGCACGAAGCGCACGGCCGCACGATTGCTGGCGTCGCAGCCGGCACACGCACGCTTTCCACGGCAGAGCTGAGTTCCCAGAATTAGGTTAATTATTGAATTAATAAAGAACAAATCCTTCACTCCGGGAGAAGTGGCCAGACAGAGTTCTGTGCTAGTCTTTGCTCCAGGCAAAAATATACATTCCCATTTATTAATAAATAAAGCCATATCAATGCCCTAAATTATCAGCGGAATATATTTGCTAACCCAAAGCAATAGTAGGAACAATTACTTATTAATAAAGCAATAGCTAAATCTAATTACATCCCCATCAGATCCTGCAAGTAATAAAACCACAGTTGCCTTCCAGAGCCGAGGGACCTCCTGACCTCAAATCAAAGTTTAAACCATCCATCAGCTTCCAATACATTCACAGCACATCCAGCAATTACCATCACCTCCGCTCCGCTCCCCGGCAGGGGCAGGGGTCACCCCATGCACTGCATGGCTGTAAGCTAGAACAGAGCCTTAGAAATCTCATTATCCTGTTAACCATACATTTATCTGACAAGATAAAAGAGACTAGGTGACCAAGCTATCATTAAAGATTAATAGAAAGTATAAAAAATTCAGCTGCAACCAGCATTACTGTTTAGTGCCTGTGATAGGCCTGACAGGATTATTAATCAGGCAGCCAAAAAGATTTAGGTCTTTGCTCTTGGTTTTTTCGTTTTAAGTCTTTAGTTCCCCCCCCGCCGCAGAAGGCCCAGGTCAGGGAGGACGATGGCTAATTGGTTCTGTGGGGTTTGGACGGTAACGACTCAGACCAATTATAAAATCACTGGGCGTCGAGGTGACAACAACGCGAGGAACCTGCTGCAGCCGGGATGCTCGAGCGAGGGCTGGGGCTGTTTATCGCGGCGGCTCCTCTCCCCGCGCTGGGCTATTAATAAATTGTACAGATCAATGCCCGGATTAATTTTAATAGAGGGCTACAAGGATCACGCAAGTCCCAGGGTGATTTTCCCCTCATTCTTAATTCCATTTAAGTTTAACATGAAAGATTCCCAGGTAACACCTACACAGGAAGAAACGAGATTTCCCTGTTTTTAAGTCTTAAGTATTCTTTTTATTCTGCTTTGCTTTTTCCCTTTTGATCATAAATCAATGTCCTTCCGCTGCTTTCCCGGGAAGCCGGGCTCGCAGGCAGGCTGCACAGCTCTGCCCTCCATTTCTCCACCTGCGAGGAAGAAAAACCAATAAATTAGGAAAGGAGCTTTCTAAAATACTGTGCGGAGAGGGCGAGCCCAGGCGGCTCTGCGGGCTCTCCTCATCCCTCTCCTCCAGGGACCCGCAGCCTGCTTGGCTTCTCCTCCAAATGCACATTTTAAAATAAGAAATATTACTGAAAACATTATCAGCCTTTGCTGGTGCATCTCCAGAAACCATTCACATCCTTTTAAAAACAACTTTTATTTTCTCGCAAGAAAATATTCCAGCGTGAGCTGGGGATGGCTCAGACCAGCACAAGCGTGTCCATCCTCTCCCACAAAGACGGAACGAACCAGAGAAATGTACTGCAAACATCAGCCTCCCATGAGAATCGTTGGCCTTAAAAACAACCAAAAAAATAATTTTTCCTTGAAAAAAGTGCAAGCCAACCCACGGAGGCCCTGGCTGGGGAGCCGGGCTGTCCTCTCTGTGCATGGCTTCTCATCTCTGCTTCCCCGAGCGAAGCCCCGGCCGGCCCCACGCCTCTGCCCCACGCCGGCTGCGCCGCCCCGGTGCTCTGCGCCCCAGGAAAGGATCCACGCAAGAGGCAAATGCAGCAGGTAAACACGAGACACAGCCCAGAGCCCGGCTGGGAGAGCTATCTGCATAACCAGGTTGTTTTACATCCCCAGTATCACATGTAATCCTTTACGAGGAGCATTATCTGCTGCAAAATCACATTTAAAAGCATTTCCCCCCCCACGAATTACCACGCTTTCAATCGATTCAGTCCATTGTTTGAGATCCTGCAGTTGGGCAATTAATCATCAAACATAATTGAAATTATGCAAAGAACAAGCCGGTCCCGCAGAGATGCTCAGGGAGGTTTGCTGACGAGGAACGGGGATGACAGTGACCGGGAGGTACCGGAGGGACCTTCCACCCCTATGGCACGCCAGCAGCTCCTTCAGCTGCGGACCCCTCCCGAGCACCCGCTCAGCACCAGAGCAAGTCCCCACTTTTCCACTGGTGCAGAAACCGCAAATCTTCTTCTAAGCCTTTAAAGCACCGGGAGGGGAGTGAGGCTTCAGCTCCTGGCAAACGGGCTTTGCTGGCCTGCAAAGCTGCTGGCGATGCTCCCAGCGAATGGTGTTTTAGCAAAAAACTCCCCGTGCTCTCGCATCCTCTGGAAAAAGTGGAGGAAATCCCTGTCCGGGGGAAAGGCGGGTGTTGCACACCAAGCTGCCCCGCCAGCCCCAGCCTGTCTCCAGGGGACGTGCCCACCGGAGGCTGTCCCAGGTCAGCCACCCGGTGGAGGACGGCACAGAGAAGAGAAGCCGGGACACGTACCAGGAGCCGCACCCCGTGTCTTACACCCGTTCTCGCTATCAGAGGAAGCGCTGTGGTTAAGCATACTTTTGGCCTGACCCATACGGCTGGGCACTCCGTTCAAAACACACAGGGACAAAAATAATCCAGGGAAAAGCCAAGCAGCGTGTCCTGCAACGCTGCAATAACGTGAACAGCCACGTGTCTCAGTTTGCGTGGTTTAAAATAAATTTAATAGATGCTTCAACACTTCGCTGCTGCTATTCTGGGGATGGCGTTTGGAGTCGATGCTCCGTCTGCTAATTGACAGATCAGGCTTGTGATCCAAGAAACACGAGTGTTGTCATCTCGTGAAGCTGTGGCTTTCTCTTGCTTATCTGCGGCGGGACAACTGTCACCGCGCCATGGCGCGCGTCTGCAGCATCCCCTCCGAGCACCCCTGCCCTCTGCGCTGGCCCCGCTCCCAGCTCCCTGTGATGGGTGCTGGGGGGCTCCTCACCCCCTGCCGGGCAGGACCCTCCCTCCTCCGGGAGGGAGCCGGCTCGCTGAGCTGGTGGGACCACTGGTGAAAGGCAGATAATCTTCATCTCCTGCCAGCAACCTCCCCTCACCGCCGGCTCCCACCGCCGGCGCTGGAGCGCAGCTCCTTTGAGGAGCCTTGGTCGCACGCCCACGCCGGAGCACACTGGGGACGGGGCGGGGAGATTTTTGGGAGTTTTCCGACAGAATGGCTCCTGCAAACTTCACACCGCTTCCTGCCTGCACGAACAGGCCACGCAGGCAAATGGGGAAGAATGATTGCACAAGCTTTTGCAATCAAAGGCCGAAGATGGTGGCGTCACCCTTCGAGCCAGGATGCTAAAAAGCTTCTGAGAAGCCTGGTTTTGCATCCGTCCAGGAACTGCTGTGTAGTTGCTGCTGAAACCAACATAAATCAATTCCAGTTCTGCAAGACGAGTACGGGAAGCACGAGCTGGTTAATCCCCATCTGCAGGAAGGTAGAACTTTGCTTCACGGTGTCTTTGAAGCTTGCAAGAGTGAGATAAAAGAGAAATGCTAAAGCTTAAGCAAGCAGAAGGGGAATGGTAGGGAAGCCAGCCACGCGGCCGAGCCGGCGCTTTGCCGGTGTCGCAGTACGGTGGAGCTCGCACCTTCTGTGCCTCTGACACGCCTGGAATGAAAGGGCAACCTCCAGCACGGTGCGTGTGCCCCGTGCTTCCGCGAGCAAAGACCAAGAGCTTCTCCTGACTCTGGGGCCACGTGTTGATGCGATCAGGTTTGCTCAACCTTCAGAGAGTTTTGGGCAAAAAATGGTGAGTCTTTGAAATATCATTTCGGATTTGTAACAGAGCGTGAAGCCAGGCAAGACTCACACAAGTCTGAAGGGTTCGGCAGAGGAACTTGGTCTCGAGGAAGAAAAGCAAATCCAGATTGATAAAAAGTTCAATTCATCTCAGAGGGGTCCAAACCACAAGGAAACAGATCTAAATTTCAAACATTCGCAGGGTTTTGTGGTATCCCTACCCAGAGGGCTGGACAGACCCATTATACAGATGAAAACCAGGTGCAAAAAGCTGTCATGAGGTGGGCTTGGGCTACAGTCTCAAAGCTTGTGGGTTTCCAGATGGAGGGTTTCCTTTTGGGGACATCTAATTCTAAGTAAATACACGTGACTCTTGCTTAAAATATTCCACCGCATCCCATAGAGCCAGCTTCGCCATTTATCCCGATCTGGATAGGAGTACGATGTTGTGGCTGCCATTAACACATCGACATTTACCATATGATCTTCCCCAGCCTCGCCGTGGTGTTTTGTAGATGCTGCCGCTCTCCTTGGAGGCTTGATGTATCTGCCAGAAGCTCTTCGTATGGCAGAGACTGAAAACATTTGGAAGGAAAATCCATCCCTTTTCTGGGGAGGAAATGTCCGAAGTAGATAGAAGATAAGGTTGAATTAATTATTTACCTACATTAGCTCATGGAAAGCTTCCCCGGGAGCCCATCGAGACCAGCGGGCTCCCATCTTTTATCTGTTTAGCAGGCTAAGATGGAAGAAGAGGATGGGGGAAAAAAAAAGAGCTTAATGACAGTGTCTGTTGATCATCAACGCGAGAAAAATGAATTGCTTCCCCGAACCTGAAAAATATCAAACTGCATAAATAAATCTATTTAAATTATTAATAAACGAATTTACATTTGGAGCCTGAGCATGAGAATTAATTTCATTTCTTATGCTAAACTGGCCAGTACGGCTGATGACTCAAGAATTAAAAGATGCAGAAATGAAGGAAAAAGGAAGGTAGGGTGGTTTTGTAAGGCAAAAGATGCAAAGTGGAAATTCTTGGCCCTAAACAAATTCAGTTTCCAGCACCTGTAAAGTGAAAGCAAGAGGAACAAAAAGGGTCTCTGAGGTGGAAGGTGTTTCAGGAATGATGAAACCTCCGATGCCGGTGCATGCCTGGCGCATCTGCCAGTATCTCCGATGGCGGCAGCTCCTTGGAGGACACCTAGGCCAGGACGTTCAGCGACAGCTAATGCATGCTCACGATTATTAACAATCAATTCTAAGCAAAACCCCAGATTGAAATGTGCTGCCCAGAAAATGCCAGCCGTCCCCTCCACCCCGGGGCTGCCGGTCGCTGCCACCCCCCGTGCCAAAGGCCCCCGGCCGCATCCCCACGCCTGCCGTCAGAGGCACTCGTGTGCAACGCCAGCGCATCAGCTGCCTGCTCCCAGGGAAATTAATTAGAAAGTGCTAATGTTAGGTAAAATATTGCACTACAGTGGAGGCAGGGCTGAAATCCTCACTATTTTTTGCCCTTTGTGAGTACTTTTACACCAGAAATGATGTCAAGAAGGGGGCAGAGCCTCGGTGGCTGCCACAGACGGGAAACTTCGGGCAGAAACACCAGGGTTTTGGTGCACTTCCCCATTGTCCCAGTGCTCGTCAGCCTGATGGGGCTCGGACTGTGGCGGTTTTGCCGTGCCAATGCCAGGGCTCAGCCGCGGCAGCTCCTGGCATCCCAGGGCACGGGAACCGCACCAGCCCCTTCCTCCGTACCGCAGCCCCCGTGCAGCCAAAGGCCCTGAAAATGCACCCCCCTGTCCCACCATCTTCTCTTTTCCAGACTAAACACCCTGATTTCTTTCCATCCTCCCTCATCGGTCACGTTCCCCAGACCCCGCTCACTCTCCCTCGCTCCTGGACCAGCTCCGAGCCCTTTGCATCCCCCTGGGAAGCGGGACCTGGAGCCGGAACGGTCCCCGAGCGGTGCCTGCAACCCAGCCCCTCTGCCCCACGCCGTCCCCCACGCCGGCAGGGGCCACGGGCAGCGTGCCCGTGGCTGCAGGCTCTGCTCCCTTCCAGCAGCACGGCTGCAAACACACACCCCAGATAGCGCAGCCCTTTTTTAGCTGTTTATCCCATTCTGCTGGGAACTGGCATTCGTGATAGATTGCATATAAAAACCTACTTATAAAACAATCTTTTCCTCAGCTGCCCTTTCAGTGGAGCCTGTCTGTAGTCTCTTCGCCGGGATGCATTGTTATTTCATGTGATGAGACGTTCCAGAAAACGAAATAAAATAAAAATAGACATTTGGAGGGGCTTTTGTTTTGCTTTTTCACAGCTCCCCCCCCGGTTTGACTCCTGTGAACACACTTGTCGAGTTGATTTGCTCATGCTGCCTCCTAAGCATGTCCTTGCACCGGAGACACTGCTCTTTTAAATTCAGCTTCTCAGAATTAGAAGAAAAACTTGGCAAAGCAACAATAGGGAAAAAAAATATGAATAATCTCAGAACAGAAGTTGCATTATGTGATGTGGTTGCCATGTGGTTAAGTCTGAGAGAGGATCATGCAAGCGCATTGTGGGAAAAATGATAACAGGCGAAACAATCCAGAGAAACGCTGAGGGTTTTGTAATAAGAGGTTATAATGCAAACCCGGCGATACCGTGCCGCGGCCCGATGCCAAGTGATCTGTGAGAATCCACAATAGCTGGGTGGGTCAGTCGGGGTGGGGACGAAGGGGGTTGTTGTCCGCCCTGTGCTGGGCAGACCGAATTCAGGTACCTTTGGCCATGCGGCTTCACGATGCGGGGATTTAGGGTGGGGGATGCCCCGCTGCTGGCACTGCATGCGCTTCGGGTACCAGTCCCAAACCTCACCAGGGGGAAAACCACCACACAAAATCATGGCTTAAAGTACGAGACAGAGCTACAGCAAAACCTTGAGCCGTCAGAGGCGTCGATGGCTCCGGCACTGCCGAGGCAGCAGCCAGCAGAGCCCCGACGGCAGAGCCCCGACGGCAGAGCCCCGACAGCCGCCACCGGCACTGACCGAAACACACACTGCTGACTGCAGCAGTCCTTTCCCTGAAAAGCCTGAATGCACCCCAAAATCTCACTTTACATCATCAAACAGGTTTCCCTTCAACAGGTCGCCCGCCGGAGCCACGGCTGCATCAGATGTTTCAAGCACACACCGAAACAGCGGTGATCAGCAAAAGCCGCTGACGTCCATCCCGTGCCCCAGCCCCTTCCTGGGGTTTGCTCCCTACAAGAAGATTCACCACCGTCAGAAAGCTGTTGGCCATCAGGGGTTCATGACCGGCCTACAGGAGTTGCCTCCAAAGCATCGCCTCTGGGGAACTGGCTGTACAGAAAAGCCAGATTTCAGATAAATTTGGATTTGGACAGCTGGGGGTAAGTACCTATGAACTGTAAAAACCTCGTATTTTGTTCCCCAAGCTCTATAAACTGCGCTGGGGAACCGTTATCAGGGCAAAACCAACCCATCCTCCTCTCACTTGCGTTGTCTTGGTATGAACGTGTGAGTGGGAGGAAAGTCGGCGCAGTCAGCTGAGCTACGGGAAATTCAGAGAGTATGGGGAAATACATGCATTAAAAAAAAAGGGGGGTAAATTCTGTGAAATTGTATCAGCAATGTGAATTTTGCTCTTTTATCGCAAGAGAATTACGCGGCTCGCTTTTAGCCCGGATGGTGTAAGACGGGTCGGTGCAGCACAACGCAGAACGTGCCCTTCGGGGTGGCAAGTCACCAGCGCCGTGATTCGCACGGGTCTCACCCGGTCGCGGTCCTGCCCACAGCAATACGCGAGCAAAAGCGCAGCATGGGGCAAGGAGAGGAGGCAGACAGCACTGTGACTTCCCCGGCTGCTTTCTCCCCAAGGCAGGGGAGGTTTTTGGGTTCCCACTCCCAGCTAATGCAGGCAGCTCCGGCCCCAGCTGAGCCCTCGCAGGGCAGCGGCCGGGGTGCAGCTCCGGGGTGCTGGGGACAGGAGGGTGCTGCCGTCCCCCCCGCGCCGTGCCAGCCAGGGGCTGAGCAGCACCCTCCTAAATCTGGAAGGCAAGGACTCCGTGATAAATTAAACATACCGTGAAGAATTGGCAAAGCAGCCCGCGCGCTGGCGCCTTGCTTTGTCTCAGAGTAATTTAGCAGGCTTTAATGAGAATTCATTCACATTATATTGTGAATAGCTGCTTTTATGGGAGACAAGAGGTGATGAACTAGTCGGAGCGGAGATAACTGGCAGAGATGCCACCATGCATCACCGCTTCCCCGCTCCCTCTCATGCCAGGGATGCCGCAGAAGCACCTACGGAAGGCTGGTGATGAGCAGAGATGGAGCAGAGGGGAGGGAAAGAGCGGGCTCGGCTTCTGCGGGGACAAACCCAACCTCTCAGCCCCCTCAGGGTCGGAGGAAAGGTAACGGGTTGTTGGGATCGACCTACAGGGCCAGCCGCTGCACTGCTGACCCTGGCACTGCCACGATCGGGGGGCACGGGGCCGGGCAGGCTCCCCACAGACCCCGGGCGGGCTCCCCATGGACCAGCCCCGGGACCCCCCCATCACAGGGGTGCCCGCGGCAGCGACAGGCTCGTAGCAGCCAGAAGGCTCGAAAGCATCGCTGCTGCCGGAGCCGCAGGGTCCCGGTGTGGGGGACGCCAGTGGCACCGTGCCCGCCGCGCTCTGCCGGGGGAGGACAGAGCCCAGGAACAGTTTTGCTTCAAGAGTGACTTGAATTCATACAATCAGAGACTGATGCGAGGCGTCGGGATCCAAAACCCTAATTTGGCCTGATTAAAGCTTAATGATTCCAGCTTAATGATTAAAGAAATGCCCCAATTTCCTCGTTCCAAACAGCCCTTGCTGCCAAAACTCAGGTGGAGCGGACACGCATGGGGCTGCAGCTTGTAGAGACAACATGGAAAAAAATCAGGATTTCAATGGCTTGGGCACAGAGGGAAGGATTCATGCAAACAGATGAGACGGTTAGCTAACGAAAGGGAGAAATTAAAGTGTTTTAATGAGGATTTCAGGATGAATAACAACCTGGCAGACTCTCAAGCAGAAGAGAATTGCTGTGTGCAATAATTTGAAGGGCAGCAGAGACCAAGGCGGCGAGGGTGGGCTGCAGCCCCCCGTCCCGCAGCCCCCCGCCCTGCAGCCCCCGCTCTCCCCATCACCTCCAGCCTCCGGCCAGGGTCGCCAGCTGAGCATCGCCGGGCTCGGCAGATGTGTAAGGGGCCACGCAGCTCAGGGAAACACTCCGGCTCTTTCCAAAAAGCACTTCAGCGTCGCGGCGAGGCAGCCTCCCTGGAGAAGCACAGGCAGAAAATAAAACTACCCATCTGCGCTCGAGCTCTGGACCCCATTAAACAGGCGATCGGCGGGGGGAGAGGGGGCGGCCTCAATTCACACAAGGTGCTCTCTTCATGAAAGCATCTTTTGATTATGTTATTGCAGCTATCAAAATATTGCAGAGTTCAGAGCATTCCTCAGGGATCCCCGAGCTCTTCAAAGACCAGAGGACCACGGCTGGGGAAAAAGAAGCCTTTAATTACGTCGGCTTCCATGCTTGTTTCTGCGGTGGAGTTCCTTAAAAAAAAAATTGGTTTTAATGAGAAGAAACACATATGGCTTCATTGTTCAAACACGGGAAAAAAAAGCCTTTTTTTTTTTTTTTCTTTTTTTTAATAGACGTGCAAGTTTCTTTTAGGCCCTACGGTATCATCCAGGACTGCACACCGAGGGGCTCTGGAGCACAGAAACTGCGCGCTGTGTAAAGCAAAGCCCGGCTGCGGAGCCGCCCTCCCATCTCCATTCTGGGCAGAAGCTTTTCCTCTAAACCCCAGCGCAGCCCCGGCCGACGCTCTCGCCATCCCCATCGCTTTCACACGCTTCAGCAGTGCTTTCCTCCTTCCCAGCTACTTCAAACTATGCAAAACCCCACGGCAGGATGGTAAGATTTCAGTGGGGTAATGTGCCACAAACCCAGTCATTTTGTTCAGATGTTCATTTGAATTTAAATGCGAAGGCTCATTTTTACCCCCAAACGTAAACAGCAGATAGCAGAGCCGTGTATTACACAACAGAAAGCCGGGGACAACCCTGCATTTTAAAGAACATATTGAGTATATTCTTCTAATAAATTATCCTATCTAGCAAATTTAATTAATGGGCTAGCGTGTGGTGCAGCCTGCTGAATAAAGTATCAGATCTGCAACACTTTTGGAAGCTTTGAGTACTAATAAAGAGTGTTTTGTTCAGGAACTCACAGGGAACAATTCCAAATAATTGCCAAGAAGGGTGTGTGCCTCATTTAAGTGACTACATATTAAAAATGATGAAGCAGAGTTTAAAAAAAAAAAAATCATAATTATTAACCGCAGTAAGACCGACTGGCTTTGACACAGCGATTTGTGCCCTTCCCCACCTTCCTCCCTGCTCCCGGTGTTTTGTGGGATGAGCAGGCTGGATTCTCGTGGGGCTGCTGAGGAGCGAGGAAGTTTCGGTGACTGCGATAAATCACAGCCAGAGCCTGGGATATACATTTGGACGTCCCGACGTATGCCTCAATGTCCGTCCCATACCCAGCCCACGCACCCGCGAAACAGCAAATCTGTGAAGCCCTGCGGCTGCGCTGCAAAAGGCAGGAGCAGGCAACACAAGCCCTCGCTGCGATGGCACTAACGAGGAATCTGGTCGTTAATGCTCCAGCCTTAACGTTATGTTTCAAATCCGTGCAGTACATGAAGAGCGGTGCTGCAGGGGAAGGGGAGCAGGCTGTTCCCGTTGTTTTCTAGCCCAGCAGTTTTAAACCCGCCGACTCGCTGCTCGGACATGCATCCCGGAGCGAGGGCTGCTCCGGGAGGGCACCGGGATTTCGGGCTCTGCAGCCCCAGAGCAGAAGCAACTGTTGCTGTGGGGTAATGAGCGCTGGGAGCAGCCGGAGCCATGTGGCATAAGGAAAAGTAGCTAGAGAGTTACGTGCACCATATCCGACCATGTTAAACCTTTGCCTAGCGTTTAATGGAAATGACAGCAGGAGTCTGTGCATTAAAGGAGTAACTTTGATTTAAGGCGCATCCTTCCAGCTCGTGCCGTGCGCCATCTCGAGTGTTGATCAACCACGCCGGGGAGGCTGGAGTTGCAGGAGGTGCAGCCCGTTACCGCTCCGGTGGGGCGGGAGAGCCGAGCCCCCCGTGCTGGCAGGACAGCCACAGAAGCTGCATCCTCATCCTCAGCCCCCTCCACGAGGCTTTGCCTGCGAGATCCCTCATGGATCCCACTGGGATCTACTTTTCCAACCCATAAGACAGCAACAGGCAGAAAACTTATTAATGATGCAGAAAACAAAACCACAAACCAAAACAAACCAAGAAAACTCCAAGAAAAGGGACTCACTGTAAATAAAAGATTTTCTGGGAATGTTTCCTCATCCTTCCTCCCTCAAAGCTACGAAGTAGAGTGGGATTTTTTTCACCCTTTTCCTGAGAATCAGGATCTCTGTGCAGAGTTTGAGCTCCACCGGGGATCACGTTCACTACCAAAATACTTCACCCGTGCAAACATTCACACTTTAAAAAAAAAATTGTTTCCCAGAAAGCATTAAAATCTACCTGAACCCTCTGAGTTTTAGGCTTTCCTTATTCCACATCATCAAAAAAACCCCCCAAACCCTAGTGCTTTCCAGGCTAAATGCGATCACGCAGTTTTTCAGCGGGAGCTGCGAACAGAGCAGAAACGGGCAGCGGTTCGTGTATTCCTTCCGCAGCGCTCGATATTAATATATGCCCTTTGGTAACCTGCCAGCACCTGTCTTGGCCCTCTCAAACAGTAAGTACGATATCAAGACAAGCAAAAGAAAAAGCTCCTTTAAAACAACTTCTCATGGTAGAAGGACTTACAAAGAGCAACTTTTTGAAAGGTTATAGCTGCAGCATTGGCATTTTGGCTGCCAATTTCTTTACGCTCCTTGCTTTACATGACAATAGGGAAAAAAATCTTAAACATACAGCAGTTCCCTTCCCCGGTCAGCAGGACACTGGCACTATAATGCACAAATTAAAGCTCTGGCAATAACGAGCAGCAGAGATCGGAGACGTAGCCACTGATGCCAAAAAAAAAGGCACATTTAAAACCACCATAAAGACATAATTTTGCTGTGCTTTCACATGCAAATAATAAGCCAGGAGAGCAGCATCTCTGGCACAGAGAGCAAAGCCGGGTTCAAAATGGGCAGAGCTAAGTGCATGGTTGATAAAGTTTAGCTAGAGAAGAGCTCAGACTTAGCACGGACGCCATCGTGCTCCGGGTCTGGAGCCGAGCCCTCGCTGCCCAGGGCTGACACCTCCGGGGCAGAGAGCACCTCCAGCACTGCAGTCCCGGCATCACCCAGGGCTGGGGACAGCTGAGGGCAGAGGGGCTTCTCCCATCCTCCAAGCCAGAGAGCACGCCTCTTGCTAAACCCCAGAGCTGTGACACCTCACGGGTCTGGAGATGCTTCCCCTTGGGCTTTTCGGTATCCATCCCGGAGCCCGCTTTCCCCAGGAGCAGGCCAGAGCCCACACGTGCAATGTTTCAGGGGCTGGGGAATCCAAAATAAAAGGCCAGTTATAAATCCAGCTCACTTACCAGCCAAGGCCAGGGCAGACCACAGGTCGCAGAGAGATTTAATGCCAACAGCGTTGCTGCAGCCCCAATGTCTGGTGAAGGCAGCACCGAGCTTGCAGCCCACGCACGCTCCCCAGCTGGGGCCGAAGATGCACGTCCATGGCAGCCTGCACGGAGCAGGCTTCATGGATACAGGAACAGCCTGCACGGATGCAGGAGCAGCCCACATAGATGCGGGAGCAGTCTGCACAGATGCAGGAGCAGCCCGCACGGATGCAGAAGCAGCCCGCACGGATGCGGGAGCAGCCCGCACGGATGCAGAAGCAGCCCGCACGGATGCGGGAGCAGCCCACATGGATGCGGGAGCAGCCCGCACGGATGCAGAAGCAGCCCGCACGGATGCGGGAGCAGCCCACATGGATGCGGGAGCAGCCCGCATGGATACAGGAGCAGCCCGCACGGATGCAGGAGCAGCCCGCACATGCTCACCGCAGGGCCTTTTCTTTTAAGGAAAGAGCCACTACCTGCCAGAGCTTTGGGTTCCGTACTGCAAAATGCTTAACAACTCCTGCACAAGAAAAAAAAGCTCAACTTAATGTTGTGGCAAGAGCCAACGTGGCATCAGGGCCCCCCCACGCTCCGCACGCCCAGGAGATGCTCCCGGCAGGCGCGCGGAGCCGCGCAGGGATGCAGCAGCAGGTCCTGCACGGCCAGGAGGATTTACGCGAGTGTGCTGTAGCACCCTGGGACCGAGAACAAATTCCAGCGAGAAGCATGCGGTGCCATGTCCTGTTACTGCCTCTGCAACAGGCACGCAGTGTTTTGGCTACAAACATCTCGTTTTGATTTCATCGGGCAGGAATGTTGTGAACTTTGGTTTAAAGAACAATTTATTTCTTGCAATTTCTTCTCCTGGTAGAAGCGGCTCAGTTTTCCAAGACTTGATTTTTTCCAAAATAAAATAAGAAGTTAACCATTGAAATGAAGTAACCCGCTGCCGCATTTGTTTCCCTATTGTGGCATTTCAGAACTTAGATTAAAAATGGAAAGGGGCACCTTTAAAACTTTAATACCATTTAAATGTTCCAGTCTCACTACGGCACCAGATCGCTCAGTAAAGTAGCTAATTAAAAAATGGCTGCTGTGATGACAGACTAGATTAATAGTTTTTGAAGAGCAGCCAGTGCACCAACTGCTCCTGTAGCCATGATGAAAGCTAATAATGTAGAAAATTCTGCCAATTCTTTTAATTCATGAATATTTAAGCCTGTGAAAAATCTGTCAGATTATAGCACTTTTCTGGTGATTTTCTGCTTAAGTACATTTATGGGCAAATGCCAGTTGCTCAAGAAACTTCAGTGGAATGTGGAGACTTTTTATTGTTTGCATCACCAGAGCCCTTTTCTCTCTCCTTCGGCTGTTTAACCCCTGCCAAGGCTGCAGGAGCCAGGGGAGCCGGCTGCTCCGGGCAGAGGGGCATCCAGCTGGGCATGGGCACGGGCACGAGCACGGCCCCGGCCGCCCCCCTCGCCCCGCTCCCCGGGGAGATGCACCGTCCCGGGAGCGAGGGAAGGGGATGAAGCTTTTGGGTTATGCACCAGGATGGGAAGAAACCCACAGATGATTCTCGTTGAGGGACGTCTTTGCTGCAAGAAGGAAAAAATAAATCTTTTTTTTTATAGGAGCGCAAGTTCCCTGGTGTCTCCTGGCCGGGCTCTCCCTGGAGACCGGGGGCTGGGGCAGCCACGGGCTTTTGTGCTCTCCCCATTAGCCCCGTGTAATTAGACAAAACAGGGGCTGGCAGCGGGAGCGGCGAGCGCGGCCGCAGTGGGTCCCGGCGAAGGGGTCGGTGCTGGCACCGGCCGCGGGCTCGCCTCCCAGCTGGCTCCAGCGAGCCCCAAAACAAGAGACTGTCTGAAGCCACGAGTGGTTTATTGGCAGCAGCTTCCCTGGCAGTTCCTCAGCGCTCTCCTTGCTGGTGGGCTGCGTTCTGCTGCCGTGCCAGGTGACTCATTTTGCAGCTATTTAAAAAATAAAAATAAATACGCCTGGTGGAAACGTAACCAGCTTCTCTGCTCCTTGAAGCGCTGGAGGCTGGCGCTTCCTGCGAGCACGTGGTGTGGCGAGCACGGGGTTATCCTCGAGACCGCTGCAGAAGGGATGCTCTTTTCCATCAGACTTCCAGCATTTTTCCCACAAAACCTGCCCGCTTCTCGGTGCTGAACCGCAGCCCTCGTTCTGCCAGCTGGGACTGGAGCAGAACAAAGTAAAGCAGCCAGCAACAGTGACGGGCCCTTCTCCTCCTCTCCTTTCCCATCAGGAAAATTCACCTGGGACGCAATGGGACATGAGCAGAGCCATGAGCATTGTGGCACGCCGGCGGGACGCGGCCACGGTTTGGTCCTTCGCTCTCCAGGCTGGATGCTCGCCAGGAGGGGTGGGCGGGTGGCAGGGCATGGGCAGCTCTCCCTGCCCACAGGCAGCATGAAGGAGGGCAAGGCGGGGAGGGGGACAGCAAAAAGCGGTGGAAAAACAATAAATAAGAGCTGCTCAGCTGTGCTTATGCACTGGATGACCTCGTTTCAGAATGTGAAATACAGGGAGACTTTGAAACAAAAATGAGGAAACTCCAACCAAAATTTGGAACATGTTAGCTAAAGCTGAAAATACAGTTTATCATCCCAACCTGGCTGGCGAAAGGGCAGCCCACCGTGGTGCGGCACGCCGGGAAGGCTTACGCTTCCAAACCTCCACTCGGCATCTCCTCCGTGCTGCCAGATTACGTGAGCCCTGCAAAACATTCCATAAGCATCGCTGTGTAATTAAGTGCTTACAGGATTTGCAGGCTCTTTGTTTCTCGGTGGGGAATGGCTCCTTTAAAGCTCTCAGGGTTTAGCGGGTCAGCCTGGCCCAAAGGTGCTCAGCTCCAGGAATAAATGGCCAACCTGGGCTGGGCAAGTCTGCCATGCTCCGGCACCTCTCGCCGCGGGAGGTGAAGCTGCTCCGGGCTCCCTGTTCTGCAGCAGCTGATAACGCTGCGCTTGCTGCGGTGCTCACGGGGCGCTCTGTCCAGGGGGAAAACGAGCTTTATGGGCTGAGGGGGAACCTTCGACCTTCACCGAGGGCCGGGGTTTCTGCTCGGCTCGGCTGCCACGGGGATGCACGCATCCGCAGCGGGATGGAGGCGAACCCGGAGCACGGCAGAAAAGCCGAGACCCCCCTTCCTCTCCTCGTCACAGACCTTCAGCCGCTTACAATGTCACTTCAGCTGAGTAATAAGCAATTATGATTTAATTACTCCAATGCTCTTCAGCAGAATTTTCTGAATAATAATAGTCACTTTTATGGCACCTCATTTATCCTTCCTCCTCTTCATCTGGATTTATCCTGCACCGTCGCCAGTCTCGGCACCGCCAGACCCGCCGGAGCCAGTCACCTTGCCTCCCGCTCCCACCGCTCCTCCGTGTCTGTGCTCTCCCCACCACAACACTATTTGCCACGGCACGGCAGTGGCAGCGACGGCGGGTTTGCAGCCACACGCACGCCCGTCCTGGAAACTCGTGGCTCAGAGAGAACGTGACAAGTGCCGCTAATTCATAAATATTTAACACCCAAATCTGCTGCCTCCTGATAGCTTTTTCCAGAGTTTCTATTCTAATACAAATTCCACCCCCTTCCCCTCCCCACCGGCCCTCCTCGGTTTTTTTTCCCTTCCTCTTTGCCGGGCATTAATCCAAGTGCTGAGATGACTGTTTCACTTCCCTGCTGTCATCAGTTGTTTTTATCTTATCTGGACCGTGGATGCCAGTCAGCAACCCGCTGCGGTCTTTCCAGTTGAGTCCTGACCTCCGCAATCAGCCTCAAGATGTCCTGTAACAAGCAGATACGGTTACTCAACTTGTCCATCAGCACTTCTCTGGGGGGGGAAATAGGAAAAAAAAAAGAGAAAATCCCCGCAGAAGACAGAGCTGACAGCTCGGGGCGGGGAGCTGCCGGGAGCACGGCAGCGCAGTGCCAGGCAGGCTGCTCGGGGAGGCTGGGCTGGGGCTGCCATGGCAAATGGGGCTAGTGGTGGTGCTGGTGCTGCACGAGCCTGGAGGCACGCGGGGGGTCCCACGGGTGGGGATGCCGGCCCTGCTCTGGGACCCCTCGTCAGCAGGGCACGGCACGGCACGGCACGGCACGGCACGGCCTCCGAACCGGGGCGAGGGGCACTGCAGGGCAAACTGTAGAGTCTCGGGGGGACAGGGGGATGCTCTGCTGGGGCCGCGGGCTGGCTGGGGGGTCCCTGCCGCTCCCCACCCTGCTCAAGCTGCCTCTGGCATGTCTGCTCTGTGGTGGCCACGCTTGGCCAGGTCACCCTGGCCAGACCTCAGCCTGCTGCCACCAGCCTGCCTGGGCCTGGGGGTTATCTCCTCCACCATGGTCCACTGTCAACCAGATCCCCCTTTTTCCTCCCAAACTGCGGTGCTTTGCATGCAGGGCACCCACGTACTGCTCTGGCTGCCAGGGGAGGGGAGGAAAATTCATCGAGGAGAACAGAAGGGCAGGGCGTCACGGAGAACAGAACAGCAGGCAGCACGGGGTGTTCAGCCGGAGCTCCGTCCGGGTGCTCGGGAGGAATTGGAGAGCATCTCACGCTCTGCCGCTCTCAACCAGCACCGGAGCAACGTGCAAAGAGCCCCACAGAGCAACAAGCACCAGCAGCAGTACACCGCCCTGCTCTCAAACGCCCTTCCTTCTCACCACACTAGGAACGTGCATTTGGTACATCATTTGTTGGACGTTTCAAACGCTCAGGAAAGGGTTGGGGTTTTGTCCTCCAGAGTGGGAACTTAGATCTGGGGACTAAAAGATTTGTTTTCTGGAGCTATCCTGTCTGGACTCTCGGGCAAATTCAATGCCTGTCCTTCTCCCTCGCCCAGACCCCCGGGGACCGAGGCCGCTCTTTGCAAGATGAGTCCCTTGGAGAGAGACAACCCTTTCCCTGTACCTGACCGGCACTCGGGAGAGCAGCAGCAACGAGCTCATTGCTCTGACCTAGAAAAGAGCTCCCGCAGGCAGCATGTCTCCAACTATTTTGGGCCACGTTCTGCTTCGGGTCCGGCCGCTGCAAGTTGGGTGCCTTGCGGGGCCAGCCCTGAACCTGGCGTTGCACGTGTGCCAAAGGGGCACGCAGGGCACCGCGGAGCGGGGATACTCGCTGGTCGTACGCTGAAAACAACAGCAGCAGCGGTGATTTAGAGCAGGGGTTCATTTCTCCCATCTTCCACGGCAGCCAGCAGCACAGCAAGCACAAGAAGCGGAGGGAGCACTGGACGATGCTCCCTCGCTCCATGCCCAGCCTCAGCTGCTCCAGGGCCAGCGGCTGCATCCAGACCATCGTCCTTCCCGACAGCCTCGTCCCCTTCCCGACTCAGGCCTCCAGCATCTCGTAGCACCGATTTCCACAGTTAATTTATCAGTTTAATAACAGCATCATCAAGAAGGGCGAAGCAAGGCTAGCACTGAGCCAGCTCAACTTTATATACATATCACCCAGAGTAAAAACGTCATGTAAGATTTACTCAACATGCGTTTTATCAAAGTGCTCAAGCGCTGAAGTAAAAGGGCTTTTAGCTACAGCAGATTGAAGGGGGTGGCATGTGGGGAAGGAGGAGAGAACGGATGGATTTTAGCTCTGCCAGAAGCTCTTGTTGCTTTTGCATCAACATCTTTATTTTCTGAGAGAGGATTTAAGACCTTGTTGTGTATAAACAACCGAGACTAGAGTAACTCGAACGGTGAGGAACTGTAAAAGGTTATACTGAAAAATGCTATTAGTCTGCATGAAATAAGATTCTTCCTGGAAACATGACACTGAACATTTAAGGGAGGGGGAGGAATAGCTGTAAAATGGCTATAGAAAAGGGGTTACAAATTAAATATAATAAAAAGAATCCTTTTGAATGAGATCTTAATTTAACCTCAACATCATGACCATATATTTCAGGAAATTAATCCCTCGGCCTCCAATAAATCCAAAGTATAACACAACCACTTATGGTTCAGCAATGAGCCATTAGTATGGGCTACAGATCCTGCAAAACCACCAGACCCATTATTTAGGAATGTGCTGAATTACCCAGGTCTAATGCAGCTCATCAGCGATCAGAGCTGCCCGTAGCGCGGGCCACGTCGAAGACCTGCACCGCGGCCCCAGGGGTCTGCCGGCTTTTTTCTCTGCCCCATCCCACCCCTCCCGGGACTCGGTTCCTGAGCAAACATCGTGCTCCTGGTCTGCAGGAATAACCTGGGAGCTGTCTCGGAGGTGGGGGGCCAGCCTCGGTCGGTGCCGGACCCCAGAGGAAAGCCCCACGGGGCGGTGGATGCCGTCCCGCCGGCGCCGTGCGGGGCTCCCAGCCTCGGCTAAACCAGCATTCGTTCAGGGCTGGGTTTGTGCTGCTTTCAAAACAAATTAATTGAGGACAGAAGTGCAAGTGCAAACTTCCTCCGGAGCCTTTCCGAGCCCTTTCTGCTCCACCGCGCGCGTTGCCAGCTTGGCACCAGGTTCTTCTGCGTATGCCCCAAAATGAGAAAAGTAACTTCTAATGAGTCAAGACTGTAACCTTGCTCTGAGAGCGAGCATATGCCACCGCAGCTCCCTTGGCAAAGGCACTTGGAGCCGGTTGCTGGCGCTTCAGTAAGAACTCTTCCCATCCAGGCTGCAGACACTTTGGGGCTCTTGATAAGGAACATGTAGAGCAGGTGAAGAGCAGTGAAGCTTTGCAAGCTTCAAAGGACCTGCTGGCAGAGCCTGCTTCATCCCTGCTTTATGTCAGAAGCAGCCATCTGCGAGCAGCCAGATTCCTCCTAGGGAAATGTCCCTGCAAACCGTTAAGGATATTGTGGAGCAAGTGGCGATTCGGGTGGTAAAAGGCATCGTTACAAACACCAGGCACCTCGTGCATTTAGGCGGGGTGATATAAGCAAGAGAGCACGTGGAGGCAGAGAGCTGCAAAGCCCCCAGCATGGCACTGAATCTTGAGAGCCTGCGCCCTCTCCCCAGCTTCCCTTTCCAGACCGGAGAAAGCAGCAGCAAGCGGGAACATGTCCATCCTGATGGGCAAGCCCTGTGCAGAGCCCGCCCAGAGTTATTCAAGCTGGAAAATGCCTTTTTGATAGGGGAAAAAAGAAGTTCCCTGTCTGAAAGCTTTTGTGTCAACTGTGTAAGTTTAGGGCAAAACCCCAACAATAAGTCCAAAAGCATCCCAGGAAGCGTTGTCACAGAAAAAAAGGCAAAAGTGCAATTTTCGACGGGGAATCACAAACAGATGGGCAGGATCTTCCACCGTCACCTCTCTGCACCCCAGCAAACCTCTTTCACACAGTGCAACCACCTCCGGGCTGGCTGACCCACCGCGGGGCCAATGGGAGCCAGGCGACCACCACACCGACCACCTTCAAGCAGAAAGTTTCCCACATTTACGGTGGGATCTCCTATTTGTGGCCACACGAGGGGTTTCCCACCTGCAAAAGTTGCCTGCGGTTGGAGAAGGCACGAGGTGGGAACGAGAGGTGCTCTGCTTTCTCATCAGCCACCGAGGTTCTCATTTATTGCACAGCCCTGTTCCCAAATCCCTCGCGTGGTTCTCGCTGAAGCGGATGCTGTGGTTTTCTTGTCTGAAATAAATTGCACAACAAACTCAGCCCAGCGTTGAGAAGCATTAGCTAAAGCAAAGCAGCTCTAATAGTGCTGGTCCTGTACGTCCCGCTGGGAGACTTTCAATTGATGGAGTTACAAGAGATGAAATATTCAGTAGGATTAAGAATTTGGAGGAGGTGGAAATCAAAGTGAAAAAGAAAACAAGTAAAAACAGCTTAATCTAGCCTTCTAGCACTAATTGTCATTGGGATTCAGGCTAAAACAAACACAACAAAACGAGCTGCCAATTTGAAAGGGGAAGGAAGAGGGTGAACACGATTCCCACCACCTCGAAAGAAACCTTTTTACCTCCGCGCCACCGCAGACAGCAGCAGGCAGGGGCCAGGAGGCAGCAGGCAGGCAGGGACCACCCCGTCCCTCCCGCCCTCGCCACGGTCCGTGCGGTCAGCCCGCCCCGGCCGCGGGAGCCGGATCCGTCCTTCCCGCACGGGCAGCAACGCCTTTAGCGAAGGGGCCACCATAAATCCCCCCGCCCCGGCAGGGCAGGACCCCTCGGGCAGACCCCGGGCTCTGCAGACCCCTCTCATCGCTCGCAGTCCTTGCGCAGGAGGAGCGGAGCCCAGTGCGTTGCCCTCGCGCTGCTGGGGCCGCGTCGCAGGAGAGGGAGATTATCTTACAGCCGAAGCTGAGTTATCCAACACTGCAATTTAAGTTGACAATTACATGGTAACCGACTTGCACACAAAGAGAGGCTCTGGAAGTATTCCCAGAATACAGAAGTCTGACAGTATCCACCCAATTTGTTGCAACAACAAAGAATTCTGGAATATGTCCTTTCATTTGGCAGAGGAGTATTTTATTTTTTTAGGCTAGGTGGAGAAATTTAGCCTGCTATTTAAGGAGCATGTTGTGCCTTGAGAGTGACAAGCCAAGAGTTTCACTAGAAAGCCAAACTCAAACACAAATTGCATCCTGCCACCCAAGAAACTAAATTGTACCAAGGAAAGAAATTAGCGGGGCCGCATCTGTTGTTAGGGCCTGCATTTTGAGTCTTGGGAATATATAACTGGGGGCCTTGTAGAGCTGCCTTATACATTCTTCCCCTTCTCTGCACTAGCTCCAGGAAAAAACAGCATCTCCGCAAGCATCTCCCTTTTTTTAAACACTCTTCACAGCAAAGCCGGATCGTTTGCAGGTGCCTGTGCCGCTGGAACAGACCCAACGCGGCAGCCGAGGGAACCAGCCCATTTTACCCTCCCGAGGTGCTCGGCACCTCCCCAGAGCCCCCAGCAGACGGGTTTAGGTTCCAACTCGGGAACGGGGAGAGCCACGACGTGGCCATTTGCTCTGCAAGCGTCAAGAAACCGCAGTGTCCGGCTCGTGCGGGGAGACGGAGAGCCAGGGCTGATGGCACGGCAGCGACTGCAGGAATGCAGAAGAAAACGCCCGTTAACTTTCTCATGTTTTCCTGGTACTTTTGTATCAGGATCTTCTATTAAAAAAGAAAAAGAAAAAACAAAACAAAACCCCAAATTCTAACAAGGGAGATTTTGTGTGCTAGAAGATAACGCTGGCAGGCTATAAAATAAAGCATTTCAGGAAATCAACCCTGAAAAGTAAACCCAGCAGCCTTTGCATGCTGCGTCACGGACCCAGGGAAGAAAGGTTTTGGGTGCACCCAGGCTCAGCTCGCCGGGACGGGAGCGATTGCCAGGGTCTCCCTGTTTCCCCCAGCCCCGTGACAGCGGCTGAGGGACAGGACTGGGGCCACGGACAGCACGTGCTGGCTGGGGAAAGAGCGCTCGAGCACCCGGTTTTGCTCTGATAGAAGACAAAGAAGGAGGAATAAAGACTTTCTATCACGGACACCCCTAAGGAGGCTTCTCTGTGTCAGCCAACCCTGGTGCTGGCTGCGTGGAGCAAAGCAGGGGTGCTGACGGCCCCGGGGCTCAGCTCCGGGCGTTCCCACATCACCAAGCCCCTCAGCCTCTCTCAAAGGTCTCTGTCAAAAGGTTAGTGGCACAGGCGTTTCTTGGGATGGTTTTTTTTTTTCTTGTGGCCTTGCTTCTGGTGGAAATTAGTCAGCTTTCCAGAGCAGAAACCTCAAGCCATAGCCACATTTCTGAACCGGCTCATCACTGCCACCATTCCACAAACCACTTCCTTCCAGGTTACTGGCAGCCGGTCCCAGCGTGTGATTAAAGGGCAGGAGCACGGCTGGCGGTGAGGAGCTGTGCATCCCCAACCCCGTGCTTTGCTGTCAGCAGGCAGCTCAGGCAAAGGGGGTTTTTGCAAGACGTGGGCGCAGGCGGGGTGCACGGAGCAGGGTGTGAGAGAGGAGGCGGCGCAGAGAGGTGCGAGGTTATGACTGCACAGGGCGCTGCGGGCAGGCACGGAGAAGCCCCAACCCAAACCCACGGGACTCAGCTCACCGGGAGTTTGGTCACATCGGCCCCGGTCCAGTGTTGGGGTAACCGCAGATCCCATTCCCGCTCCGTTAGCAGCCCAGGCAGAACCAGCTCACGCCTGCCTGCGCAGGCAGCACAGCCTCCCATCCAGCAGTGGTCTTTCTTGGGGGAAATGGGCTTTTATGGCCCTGCAGATCTGCCTGGGCAAGTTTGGAGGAGCTCAGGGACAGCCGAGCCACCGCAGGTGTCTGACAGCAGCCGCGCCACCTTCCCCTCCATCTCGTGGTCCTGGAGATGCTGACCTCCAGCACGGGGGACATGGGGCAGGCAGAGCCCGGCATGCAGCACGCGCAGCGGCACCGACCGCCTGCACCGTGCCAGCACGCTGCGGAGTGGTTTCAGCCACAAGTTCCGAGCCAGAGCTGCTGACGTGAACCCAGCACTCGTGCTCCTCGCTTTTCCCTGCAGAAACAAACCCTCGGCTCGCACAAACAGGATTTTGGGGGCAGGAGATGTGGGTGAGTGCGAGGGATGGCACAGCACCGGCAGAGGAGCCGCAAGTCGTGGCTGCCCCAGACAGGCAGCTAGACACTTGCACTCAAAATTAGTGTTTCACAAGAACTCACTGTGGACGGGAAAGTACAGCACCCTGCTGTATCTGTCAGCTGGTGGTTTAGCAAGCTGCCGCCCCGCTGCTGCTCTCGTCTCCTCTCTTCCCCTTCCCCTTCCTCCCCGACCCATGCCTGCCCCGCTCCCCATCTGCAAAACCTTCCCACCTGGCAGAGGCAAAGTACAAATCCCAACCACTCCGCCACGGGCGTTTTGCAAAAGCTGGGGTTGGAAAATTTAGAGCAAAGAAAAAGGGGAAGAACTTGAGGGATGCTCAGAGGAAATGGAGAGCACAGGGGCAGAAACCCCATGGATTTGTCCAGCTCGCTGCTGTAGAAATAGCACCAGGCTGAGGATGTGAACTGCCCGCAACGAGCACATCCTCAGAGCTTAGGTGAAAGCCACAGCAGCCAGGAGAAGGGACGCAGCACCGCGACGCTGGCAAACCCCTCCTCTGAGTTTCACAGGTGCCGGGGGAGGCAGACGCAGGCCCGGCACTCCTGGGCTGATGCAACAGTGCAGCAAAAGCCTGCACAGATGGGAGAGAAATGAGAAAATGTCACCCTGTTAAACAACCACCCTTCCCCTTCAGCCCCACGTCGCCCCGGCTCCGCAAGGACACGGGTAGAGCCTGCAGCCACCAGCCGTCCCAGAGCAGCATCGCCGGTGGCTCCCGCCCGGGAGCCAGCGCTGCACGGGGCACGCGGGGCCACAGGGCAGGATTTATCCATGTCACCCACGAGAGGCAGGACTGAGGACTCAGCAGGACACGAGGCTGTTTCAGCACCCAGATGAGTTTCTCAAATTACTCAACAGAAACCGGCTTTACTCCGGCGAGCCCCCGAGCAGCTGCAGACCAGATCGCCTTCCACCCCGCGGCCCTGGGGGAACGGAGCACCCTGTCCCCGTCCCCATGTCCCCGACACCCTGAGCTCGTTGTCCAGGGCTGGCAGCAGAAGGGAGAAGCGGGACCTGCTGTTCCCGCAGGAGCGGCACCGACAGGGGCCACTTCCACCCCACCTGCAGCCAGGGAGCGGGCAGCAGCGAGAGCATCGCTGCCCCGCTGGGGCCGCTGCCAGCTGCCCGACCACAGAGATTTGTTTTCTTTAGAGAAGATCTCAGCTTGAAGGGGAAAAAAAAAGAAAAAAGACCCCCCAAAAAAAACAGAAAAGAAAAAGAAACCACGGCCACATCCTGCCTTAAACTGTCACTTGTGATGTGTTATTTGCCAACGAGGATGCACGGGGAGCGGCGCTGGGGGCAGGAGCTCTCCTCCACTTGCCAAGTAGCACTTCAGCTATGAGTCAATCGACTGAAGCCACAAATCCATTTGCTTATGAGCACGAAACCACAGCAACCCGTGCTGCTTCTCAGGACCACATGTGCCACCACCTGCCTGCCACTTCGCCCCGCTGCGGAGGTGCTCCCTGCTCTGTGGGACACGCTGCGATAACCCCTGCCAGCTGAACCCGATGCTCCCCCGGGCTGGGACCCTGTGCCCCGGCCGGGGCTGGCTGCGAGGAGGGCTGAGCCCTCCCAGCACCGGCCTGCAGGGATGGGGCCACTGCATCGCCGCAAGCAAGCCGGGAGGGGAAAGCGGTACTGGGCGCCAACCCCCTTCCCGGGTTATTTGCCCCACGGCATCCCCGTTTTGCAGGCTGGGCTCCCCGGTCCATCACCACGCAGCACCATGGAACGATGTCTCCGTGGAGCATCGGCCATGCCCTGGCCCTGGCCGCGGCTCAGGGATCTCACTACGGAGCAGGGCCAGCCCGCAGCCCCCACCCGCGCCCGCCGGCAGGGAGGTGCTGCCACCCTCACGGGGCAGAGTTGGACCCTTTACCCGTCGGTGTGGGGCTGGGTGGGGTGGAGGCTGGGACCGGGTAAGTCTCCTGGTATGCAGCGTTTTGAAAGCCCGGTGCTTTTCCCCTGTGGGTTAATAAACACTCGACGTGGGTGGCTTGTGACTCACGAGCTCCGTTGCAGAGCACTACAGGTGCTGCTAGCGTGGGGAGAGCCAGCAATTAAGCACTGGAAGAGAGAAAGAAAATCCTGAGCAATTAGAGGCTGCAACCATGGGCTGGCCAGGACCCCACGGGAGGTGCTGAGCACCCTGGTAAGGGTACTGAGGGCCCCCCCTCGCTTCCTCCATGAAATGCTCGTGCGACAGCAAACGGCCGCGGCACCGCACGCCCAACCTGGGCCACCCCTTGCCACCCGTTGGATGATGCTGCGAGGCACAAGTGGTGCAGAAAGCTGCTGGAACATCGCAAAATTACTCCCCCGGGGCTGTTCATGGGGGAATGCAACCACTTCATCGCCACGTCCAAACCACGCCTGCTGCAAACAGCTCTCCACCGCAGGCGGGTTTGGTGGCTTTGCCCCAAGGTCTCGCTCCCGGGAGATCTCCCTGCAGCCAGACGGAGCAGGGCAGCCCTGGAGAGGGTCTGGGTGGCTTTGGGCATCACAGACACCCTGGGTTCAAGCACCAGCACAGCAAAGCATCCTCTCATGAACACGTGGGAGTTGTGGGAAAGGCTCAGAGACCACACGTACACCGTGCACCCTCCCTCCAGGCTGCACAAGAAGGGAAAATAACCCCCAGGTGCTGCTCAGTGACACGGTGCCAAGTGCCCCCGTGCACCCCTGGGCATGCGCCTGCTCCCCGCCGTCGGCCGGGACGGCACAGCCTCCCGAAACCGGGCCCCAGGTTCACAGGACGCAGCATCTCCTCCTGCAAGCCGGGGTTACGCTCTGCAGCGCAATTAGGAGGAGAAAAACAATTACAGAGTAGAAAAATGTGTGAGAAAAACAGCAAAGCGTGTTTCTGGGGGGAGATGTTATCTGTGAAGCAAAATTGTACTCTCAGGAGCTTTGACAGGTTTTGAATGTTTTACTGTGGCACTATATCACCAGGAGAAAACCCACACTGCCAGGCAAAGCCACATCCCTGCGATCAGAGATACCTCCTCTCCCCAGCGCCCGCTGTAAAATCAGAGCCACCAAGCACGCTCACCAACTGTCCCGTCTCCTGCTCACCCCCTGCCCCGTCTCCCGGGACAAAACGAGGCTCAGCAATTGCAGGTTCCTGGTGGGGAGAGAGGATTTAGAGAATCACAGCAGGAACAAGTGGCTGGAGAAGTCCCAGTGCCTGCCGGTGTTACGGCCAAAATTCACAGGTCTGAAGCTACTCACCCGGTTGGGGCCAGTCCCCTGCCTGCTCCGCGTCTTACGCCCCTGCCCGCTCGAGCAAAGGCAAGGGAAGGACGGGGCTCAGCCGTGTTAATTCCTCATCAGGGCCGTTTCCCTAACGAGCACTTGTGAGTGCCAGAGGTGCCCGACCAGCGCTCGCAGGCTCGGCAGGACCAGCCCTGAGCAGGGGCCAGGGGCAGCACCGGGAGCTCCCTGGGCCCCAGCACCCCCCGGAGCCGAGCAGAAGCGGCACTGCCCGGGCTCCTGAGCCAAGTGGCCCGAGACGCCTGGTCAGCCAGGACCGAGGTGCAAAACGAGACGCAAACAGCAGGAACAGCCCAGCTAGCAGGGGCCAGGGTGCTCGCTAACCACCCACACCGTACATCAAGGCTGGCAGTCCCAGGGGTCGGCTCCTGCCCTGTTGCCATTCAGGGGTGCAATGCAGAAACCCACCCCACAGCCCGGCCGGCCGCTCACACCCGGCCTTTGCACCCAAAACCTCCACGCAGCAGCAGCGATAGCCGAGATCTCTCTGCGCAGACCAACAGCAAACAAACCCGTTTCAAAGAGGCCACCGACACCTCCAGGGCAGGAATCCTTCCTCGCCACCCATTTTTGCTTTATTAAAGCAGCACTGCGCGGAGTTTCTGGGAACAGCCACGCGCACGTTATCCCTGCTAAGGATTTTGCTCTTGGCTGCAGGTAAGAACCTGTGCCCTGAGTTGGCTCAGCAGGAGCAGCACCCGCTTCAAAACCGAGGCTGCGCTGGCGTTCATCAACAGCAGCACTGCCCCGAGGAGGAACCCAGGAGCCTCTCCCCTCCCTTCCACCTCCCTTTCTCTGTGTTAACCTTTTTGGCTCCTTTATTAAAGCAACCGAACAGTTTAGACTTTTGTTTCTTCCCCCTTCTCCTGTGTGGTTCTCGCTGTAATCTGCCTTGAATATTTGATGTGGAATCCCTTGTGAGAGCGAGAAGTGTTTTTATGGGCGCTGGAGGAAAACTCTTGCAAAGAAGAAGTGGTAATGAGTACCCCTGAGTACCCTCTCGGTTTCACAACTGCCTATGTTTAAAAATGAGCAGAAATTGGGCAAGTGGTTCTCATCTGGGAGCGGAGCAGCCTCTCGCTCCCAGCAATGCTCTGCCTTCCAGTAGCTCGGTACAGTCGAGCAACACTTGTTTATTCCAATTGAAGCTGACACCAGCAGCAGACCAGACCAACCAGATGAGCTCATGCGTGTCTTGTTTTATTTCCAACTCAGATTAACAGCATCTCTTTAATTTCTAATGGCCCATTCTGGGATTTGCAGGCAGTGTTCAAACAACATTACGGGCTGCGTCTCTGCATGCCCCTCCGCTCGCGTATCCCCTCCGTGACCAACATCACGACTTTGCACAATGCAAGAGCTCTCATCCCAATTACATGGGATGAGCTCGCAGGAAGCTTTTCATCATACGTGCACACACTTTTTTTCATATCCAGGTCTCTGAATTTAACACAGCAGACACGATCCCTCTCCTTTTCAAAGGCAAAATATTCCCTTTCATTTCCAGACCCCTGTACATCATAACCCAGAGCAAACTCCGCGCAGAGCTGCACAGCAACGCTGTGGCTCAGTGTCAGAATAAATAGCTTTGAGAAGTCCTGGAGGTATCTCGGCTCATCTCAAAAGGAGTTTGCCCCCAAAGCACGCACCTGCGGGGCGCCCGGCCAGGCTGGCAGCGGGACGGGGAGCTGCTCCACATGCAATGAGCCAAGAGCGGGGCTTCGGCAGGGCGGCCGGGGAGAAGGCTTGGGGCAGGTGAAGCGCTGCGGGTGCTTGTGCATCCCCTGTGCCTGCAGCATCCCGCTGCACCCCGGCAGGACCGGCTGCCACGCAGCAAGCTTCGTGATAACAGGATCAAACAGAAAACAGGCTCTCGGATCCTTCGAGAGCAGCGGGGTCCCGCTTCACCAGGAAGCCTGGTGAAAATGGCTGAGCAGTGGATGCTTTTCAAGGCCATGGCTCATTCACAGGGACAATTGCAAACCAGCCACAAAGTGGGAGGAGAGGCAAATCCGTGGGACAAATGAGGCCTCGCTGGTGTCTCGCCAAAGCCTTCTCCCTACCCATGCTGCCTGCAGGAAGAGCTGGAGCCAGGGCTCGGTGCTCACAGGGCTGAGGCTTTGCAGGCAGCGCCTGCACACATGGCTGGCCGGCCAAGCTCTGCAAGGAGCAGGGGTCCGTTTCGGAGGTAGAGGGTTTGATTATTTTAGCGAGGCTTAAGACGTTGATTAGTGCAGCCTGGGCAGGGCTGGGGCTGCTGGGGCTTTGTGTCTGAATACCCCAGGCAACTTCTCCTTCCTGCGCCTCTGGGGGGGACCATGCACAACCCCTCACCCATGCAAGACCAACAGCCCCGACCCGACAGTGGGATTATCTGCCTGCTCCTGGACAAACCACGGCTGCCGCTGTGCAAAGACGGTCTGCAGGCGACGGGCTGGCGGGAGGAAGCACCCGCAGAGCCACGGGGGCTGACGCACGGTGCCCGCGGCTTCCCAGCCCCTCACTGCAGCTCCTGCAGAGACGCCGCGGGGCACGGGGTCAGGATTCAGCCCAGGAGGCTGCGGCACCTCATAGGCTTCTGTGCAAGAGCTCCTGAGCCACGTCCCACGTCCAGCACAGAGGCAGCACCCTCTCTGCCGGCAGCCCCCCTCTGCTGGCAGCCCCCCTGCTCGCTCCATGAACCAGACCAACCTGGGCAGCGGGAAGGAGCAACACCGAGGATCAGCCAGGCTCTCAGACGAACCAGCACGTTGTAGCAACACAGGAAAGAGATTTGGTTTCCCCCTGAGCTTGCTCCCATCCCCACACCACTGTGCTGCAGCAGGATCAGAGAACATTATTAAAATAGTGTCATGTTACCTATCAATAATAAATGACCAGAATAAATTCACTGCTCTCTGCTTAATAACCCTACCGGATTTCCATTTAAATATCTGGAAAGAAATGGATCCTTGTTCAATGAGCCTTTCAGATGAATGCAAGTACCGCATTTGCTGAGAGACAGCCCAGGAGAACCTAGCCCAGCTTTTAATGGGAAAGTGCTTTTCTCCTGCCGCAGGACCAAGCTGCAGCAGAGAGAGGAAAAGAAGCTTGGGACAGATGAAATAAATTCAATATCAGTGATGGGCTCCTGTTTAGATGCAGCCCGAACATCTCTACCCTCAAGTCCCCATCAGGTATTTGCAGTTGATAACTGCTATTGCTGCCGATCCCTGGCTCCCTTGGCCAGCAGCACTATCAGGGACAGGACCTGGGGCTATGGCCAACAGAGATGCAGCAGCACAGTGAAGCTGGTCCTGAGATGCTCCCAGCTCACAAGAGGCTGCAGCAGAGTCCCCAGACCCCCCCCAGGCAGGCCAAAGGATGAAATTAAGCCACCAAACCCCATTTGACCTGCCCAGCGCAAGGAGCAGCGATGCCTGGAGAGCACGGTCCATCCAGCTGCACACCAGCCCCCAGGCAACCTCACTGATTCCGAAACCACACTGTCCTTGGGGATGCTCTGCTCTTTCCTGGGCATGTTTTAGCTCAAATGGCTCTTGGCCTTTGTATGAAAGACGCTACAGGCGCAAGGTGGCTGTGTTTTGCAGGTGATGGCTCTTTGGAGGGTGATGGAGCATGGTACCCCAGATGAGAGGTACACCTCAGCTGCAGGAGCCGGCCTTACAGCCTAAGAAACCCCACTTTTCCACTGCTGCAACGTGGGACAAAACAAGTGGGCCAGCACCAAACAACCCTACTGCAAGCAAGAGCAGGTCTTTGCCCTCCTCCAGGCTGGCAGAGCCTCCAATGGCACAACCCCTCCTAACCCTGCTGTCCCCCGCGCACGGGGTGGTGGGGCAGGGCCAGCACAGTCCGGGCACCCCTGTGCGCACGGGGATGCGGCACACAGGTCCCAGAGATGCACAGAAACGCTTTGCACCAGACCCACCGCCCCGAGCAGAGAGCAGCACTGCCCATGGGACACGCGTAGGAGATAGAGCCCCTGGAGACCTCACGAAGGGCTTTGCTTCGGTCCTTCCTGCAGAGAAGGCATGTGCACAGGTCAGCACAGTTTCTTTTGTTTCAGCATTCACGTAAAGCAAATTCAAAAGGGAGAACAAAAGCCAGAGGGGATCTGGGGCTACGAGGAGCTCACCCAAGGAGCTGAGGAAACGGCGCTGGTGCTTTGAACATCAGTATCACCCACACAGCTAACCTAGTGCACGCCTGAACTGGCGGCTCAAAGGTGCAAGGGGTGCAGCACGTGAGCGTGCCAGGAGGCTCATTACCCCCTGCCTCCGCCCGCCAGCCCCGTCTGGCTGCATGAACCTGGAGAGAGGCTTCCCGCAGGCCTCCAGCAGCTGACCCAACCCTGCAGGAAACGGAGCACATCAGGCTGAGATTAACCCCAAACAATCAAACGGGTTGGTTATTTGCGGCGCTTGCTTCTATCCGATGGAAACCCAGATTTGGGAGCAACTTTCTCTCCTTGCTACGTGCCCAAGCAATACAAGAGGATTATAGGTTCCTCTAGGAGCCTTGCAGTAAGGACAGAGGAGGAGCTTGACTCCCTGAGCGCTCCTCCTGGCATCCATCTCCCACTCTTTGGCAGCCCTCTGCTTTCCACTTGCTTTGCTCTCTTCCTCCCTTCCACGCAGCCTGGGCACCCGCGCAGGGAGCACAGCCCACCTGTCTGGCACCGGGGCACGTGCAGTCACCGAGAGCAGCAACCGAGGACGTCCCAGCTGCGAGGGGACCGAGTCCAGCAGGCCGGAGAGCCAAGCTCCCCCCACCCACCGAGCCTGAGCCTAGAGCTCACACCGGCTCGGAGCTGGGCGCCCGCCTTCCTGCACCGTCTGTGCCAACGAGCATGTCAGCAGTGCTGTTGCGTGCGTTTTATTTTGCTTTTTAAACATGTCAAAGCAGACTGTTTCCCTCCCATTGCTCTCAGATGTGGTTGAATTGTTTTCGCCAAAACTTCCCAAATACAAAGTTTCAACCTAAAGCAGACATTGCCCACAGAAAGTTTTCCCCCCAAGCTAACTGCAAAGTTATAAGCAAATAAAACTGGATTTAATAATGGGAAATATTCCTCATTCTTGCGCATATGCCTCTGAAGTAAAACCACCCTCGTAGAAGACATCCTTCTCCAGTAAAGCAGTTTGTGCTGGATGCTCACTGCTTTTTGGACCACAGCACATGGAAGACGGGGTTTATTTTCCCTTCACGTGGGCACAACCTCACGGCAGTGTTCAAATCTCCTTTCTTTATAGGCTTAAAAATTATCGAGGAGCTGCTTTGTTGCAGCCTTTTTTTCAAGAGGTCCCCAGGCCAGCCTCCCCCAAAAGCTTCCCAGCCCGGCGAGGTCCTCAGGTCTACCAGCAGTGAAAATCCCGCCTGTCAGTTCACGGGTACAGCACGATCCTGTTCTATTTCTCAATCAAAACCAGCAACGAGATGTACAAGGGCACCTTAAAGCAGCTGCAGGAGGGCGGTGGGAGAGCACGGCTGCCGGGAGCCCTCACCATCGCACGTGCGCAAGGGACAGTTTTGGAGCCTGCGAACACGCGTTGCCTCTGCGCAGCAGCATCCTTCGCCTGCTCTCATCGCCCCTCCACGAGACGAGCCGGTAGCGTGGAAATACCGAAGGCGGTGCAGGCAGAGAGCATCCCTGGCACATCCAATTTGCCATCTCCCCATCATTGTTTCCACAGCAAGCAAAGTTTTAATTTGACGTGGTCCTCAACACCTCAGAGCTCTTTGTTCTTCAAATCTAGAAACTAATTAAACCTGACTGAGGAAGGTTTTCAGATTCTGTGTCTTTTTTTTATTATTGGAAAGCATGAGAGAAATACCATTGAGCGTAAAAATACAATACAGTCTCAACAGCAATGTAAACATTGCAAGGAAAGCTTCTCACGACATGGAGTCGTCAGACCTTTCCTTAATGATCATAATGAAATTGCTTTGAATTACACAGCCTCCTTAATGCAAAGCTCCCACGAGAGCAGGGCGCAGCGCCGGAGCCCCAGCAGGCAGGATCAGGCAGCAACATGCGTTTGGGACAGGAGACTCCCGGGCTGGGGTTTTGGATCTGCAGTAATTTGTTATGGGACATTGCGCAAGCTACATCGGGCATGGGTTTTTTTTCCAGAGGGGACCTAAAGCAACCCCCGTTGCTGGTGCTGTGGGAAGGGCAGCCCGAGGCGTGCGAAGCCCCGCAGAGCAGGCTGGGCTCAGCCAGGCAGAGGTGCTTTCCAGGCTGCACCACCATCCACCCGTCCCCGTGCCCCTCCACGCCACCCAGGCACAGAGGCTGAGGTTTACTGGGGGTTTCACAGCTGGAGGTTTTCACCAGGGGTTTGGAAACAGGAAAAATAATCAGGAAGATATAAGTCCACTTCAGTCAAACGCGGTGTACAGACAGATCTCTCCCAGGATGTAAGAAGGGAGGAAAACCATCAATGCTCCAGGTTATTTCTCTCTCCCAGGGATGTGGAGCAACAGAGAGGACCACAGCAAGCCGAAACAGCGCTGCACACACCAGGTTCATTCCAAATTTGGGACTGAAAAGGCACTTTGCCTTGTCCACATACAGCCTCCGCCTCTTCCCCCTGCGCCCTCGGGCCACGGAGCAATGAGACTGAGGTGAGTGACTGCCTGATCTGCTGGAGGTGACACTGGGTGCAGGTCCTCACCCCACACACAGACCCGCTTGGGCTGGGGACATCGCAAGGTGCAAGGTTCAGCTGTGATGGCACATCCCCCCGACTGTCCCAAATAGCTGGCACTTGCCAAGAGCCCTTTGAAGACACCCGGGTAAGTAACATCCCCAGGCTCCTTTCAGCCCCAAAACAACGCAAGGGGTGAGAAGACCTCAGCCTGACCCGGGGACAATCTCACGCTGTTTCATCCGAGAGGCCACGCGTGCCCAGGAGAGCATGCACCCCAGCTAAGGCGAGGAGGAGGAGCAGGTCTCTGGCTGAGAAAGGACAGAAAACACTAGAAGTTCTGCCTCTCAGACACAGTTTGTCTCATTCTTTCACAGTCGCATCTGCTACGCGCTCGTACTCTGCCATTCCAGGGACAGGTGCCTGGGGGAAGGTCGGGCTCTGTGACCTGACATCATGGTACCTCCCAAGCCGGGGAATTTATTATTCTCACTGATAAGCTATGATCCCTTAAAGACACTTCCCTGTATCCTTCCATCTTACACAGCTCTTCTCCGCCAGCCTGGGAGGTGCTTTTGCATGCTGCCTCTAGTTTAAATGGAGGATGACACAGAGCGGGTGAAAACGCAGCTATTTGGAAGTGACAAATCTCCCATTTCCCCAGGAGCATCTGCAAAGTGCAAGCCTCCAAGCAAAGCTCCTCTTCCCAGAAAAGGAAGAGAAGGAAAAGAGCAATGCTTCAAAAATCAGAGCTTCCTTTACAGGGATTAAAAAGGAAAAAGATGCAAAACATCCCATAAATTCCCATCTCTCCAAGGCAGAGCCGCGGAGGCGAGAGTGCGCAGTCGTCTGACAAGGGCAGCACGGTACGGCACAGTCCTCCACAACCGTAACGCCTTCTCCCCGGAGGTTTGAGATCAATTCATTTCCATACTGGAGACAGAGATCGTTTGTCAGCTTTAAGAGGACAACGTCGTCCCCCCGCTGCCGAGCCGCAGCAAAGGCGGACAGCTTCATTTGAAAAGCAAGCATCGCTTCGGCTTTGCTGAAAGCGCTGGCCGCGTCCTCGCGCTCAGACCTGCCGGCAGGCAGCGATGGAGGTGTCAAGCCCCACGGGGGGTGGGGGGGACCGGCAGCTTCACCCCGCGTCCTGCAAGGAAGGGCCGGGAGGCTGAAGGCGGATGACAGGGCTGAGGGAGGGAGACGAGCCGGTGGGGTGGGCTGAAGCACATCCAGCATCCAGCTGAGCTCCAGGTTACACCGCTCCTACGTCAGCCTGTGGTTGTACATAAGGGATAACGCACGTGACGCCAAGGTCCCGTGGATGCTGGGGCCTCTGGTCCCTCCTTACGTCCCCCAAGGGCAATTGCAGGGATGGGTAATGCAGAGACAAGTCATCCGCCTGGCACTGCCAGAAACTGTCGCCATGTTTCCGATACTCGGGCTCGGGGAGGTAGGAGGGAGGATCGCAGACTCATCTCTGCTCCTTATTAATTTTGCATGCTAAGCGACCCACTGCAAAACAAGACCCCAGCCATGTAACCCAGCAGCCCATGGTAACGGGCTTCCCTATGTAAGTTATTCATCTGAAGGACTGGGCGAATGCACACAAAGAAAGAAAATATTTGTAGAAATTAATAAATCAAGCCTGTGAATAATGAATCAGTCAACAATCTCTTCTTTTGGACTCAACAAGTACTACTCACAGCACTCAGAAAAAAGTGAATCATCTCTGATGCTATTGTTAAAATCCACGCCAATTTGTTTTTAATAGATATCAAGTGCTCTGATGAAGAGCATCAGGAATATAGTCTTTAAAAAATTAATATTTCTTTCTAAAGAGTAAGGTGATTTATTATACCTTAATCCTAAAAAAAAATTTTTTCAAAAATCAGAAAGCTTTCTGCATCTCTGCAAAGCAGCTCCTGGGGCAGCGGTGGCTCGGAGCAAGGCTCCCCCATGCCAGGACGCCGGGCTCCGCTGGCAGCACGTCTCTGCCCACGACAGAGCTCTATGGGGACGGAGTGAGCCGCAGGGCCCTGGGGACTACGCAGGTATCTGCAGGGTGAAAGCAGGGCGGAGGCGGTAGGCACGAAGAACTCAATTAACGGTCCACATGTACCCTGAGCGTCCATGGCTGGTGTTTAATTTAATTGCAGAGAGAGCAATAAACCTTCCCGGCCTCATAATGCATGCATTCAGTTCTCATTATAGTCTGACCGCTGTCCATGTGAAAAACAAGAAGGAAAAGCAGCAAAAACCGGAGATGAATATCAGGAATGCCACTCACTGGGAGACACCTCTAAGGAGCTTGCACAAGGCTCCCTGGCAGCTATTGCCGTGCCCTCCCAGCCCCAGGCAGCCTCCAGGTCCGAGCCTGTGGCTTGCAGGAGCTCCCCATTTCTGGGTACTCATCAGTGCAAGGAGCGAGAAAGATGCCAGTTTCTGGTGGCCACGAGCCCTCAGTAACGCTCCCCGGCTTTGCCGACTGCCAAGGTCTCTGCTGCACGCTGCAGACAGCTTCTCTGCACAGCTCACAACACCGACCCTCAGCAGAAAGGGGCTCACGGGCGTTGAGATCCACGAAGCGCTACACATCAGCAAAGGTGTGGGAAATCACGACATCGTTATCCCAGCATTAGGTCCAGGTTGAAGACTGCTCACCAACATCAGAGTTTGTAACAAAAATGCCAAACGATTTGGGCAGAACCGAGGTTAAGGTGATGCTAAGGTGACTTGCAGAAAGGATACCAATGCCTCTATTAAAGGTCTACAACATACCTCGAATGAACACATCCGCCCCTGGAGAATGGGGCGGGATGCAGCAGTACTCAGCACCGGGAACAGTTTGCAATGAACAGGATCCTTCACTGTTCAGAGCCCAGGAGCAGAAATGCGCTGCGAGTAAATCCCCAGGCATCAGAAGAGCAGCAAAGAAAGGTCCCTGAGCACTAAAACAGAAGTTGCTACCACTTGTTACCCAGCACCACGTGCAGGACTAAAAGGCAAGCTGAGATATTGCTCACCCATCAGCAAGGCTGAGACGGCTGAAGTGCTTCCCAGGTCCTACTCCATAACATTGCCTGGGAAAAGACGGCAGGGAGAAGCCAGCACCCTTTCCCACACTGTTTATCTCGGGCCGCTAAATGGTAAACACAAAAATGCCCGCGCCTGATGACCGTGCTCCAGCACTTGCCCCTCTTCGTGCATCCCTGCCGGGTCCTCCGCGGTGCAGCCTGCAGCTCTGCAATGGGCAGACGGGGCCCAGCTGTGCTGCCCACGCCGGTTCCCCTGCCCAAACCTCCACCAGCCCCGGCCAGCCCCGAGAGCAGCGAGGAGGGGGCCGGTAGAGGGGAAGAACACGTGTCACCCATCCTGCTCCCCTGCAAAAACCCACGGGAGGCTTAACTAAGCATCTCCTCGCTGTGTCTGCAGGGCAGGCGAAGATAAATGGTTTTGTGCCGGTGCCCAGGAGACCTTGTCTGGCCCAGCTCAGATCTGGGGGCTGCCAAGCAGCGAGGGGGCTTCTGCGGGCTGCTCGGGAGCGCTGCTGCCCGGCTGATGCGGAGGGAGCGGAGGATTGTTCCTGCAAGCGCACCTCGTGGAAGCGTGCTGCGTGGCGCTGAGCACCGGCACAGCTCGGCACAGCACCGCACAGCTTGACGTGACCAAGAACGCCCAGGGTCTGGGAGCCAGGCCCTCGAGAAGAAGGCATTGCAGAAAGGCCTTTATTAACCTTGTCTGTGATCCTCAAGGCATCTGACAGCAAAGCAGCCCGCCTGCGCGTGTGCGCGCGAGGAGGGGACGGCAGGGCTTGTCAGGCAGCAATCTCGGTGCCTGCACTCTTCCCTCCCCCCGGCTCCCCCTCCCTGCATGGACAGCACCAAATGCTAATGCAGATGCCAAAACCGTGTAAAATGCACGCTGAATTCTGGGGAATTAGGAAATTTCCATTTCAATTCAAATACAAATTAAACTCAAAGTTGTCATCAAAGAAAAGAAGAAGATGGGGATCAAAGTGATGCAACACTCTGGGAAAGGAAAAGATTAAAGAAAGTAAATTGAACAAGATTTTAAAGAGATATTAAAAGGTGTTAATGCAAGCTAATGCAGCTAATGAAGAGAAAGGGAGGCTATTCAATTAACATTTGCAGCAAGGAGAGGAGAGCTTTCTACACCTCCGCTATAACATCAAAGGGTGGATGCTACCTCTTATTAAAAGGGAACATAGAATATTTAAAAGGCAGAATAGATTAAAATAGATTTCAGATAATTATGTCTACCTCCATAATGGCAACAGTTTATCATTATATTCCAAAAACAAATCTAATAATATGTGCCACATACTGCGGTTAGAAACATTCTTTGAAGTGTTTCAGAAAAGCAGCAATTAAACTAAAGTACAGATGGGTCTGTGGTTTCTCCGGGTAATGGGAAACTTGAAATGTCCAGCTGAAGCTGGGAACTTCGCCCTTCGCCCAAGCTCGCCCTCCTGGCCTCCCCCAGCCGAAACGCCAGGCTGCGGCCGGGCGAAGGGCACGACGCTCCGCACGAGAGGCATGAGCTGCGATATTCCCCGCAGAGAGGAGACTCGGCGAGCCCCGCTGCGTTATTAATACGAGATGACGGTCGCATGCTGGCAGCCAGAGCGAGCGCGTGCTCGCAGGGACCTTCAAGTGAAATTAAGAGACGCGTGCTATAGCCAAAAGGACCAACTGCTCAGCTTCAACCTTTGATCAGCACACCCTGCTGTCCTCCCAGGGCCGAGCGCTCGCCCTGGCACTGTCACAGCAACGCCGCCTCCTTCCTCCAAGCTTCACCGAAAGGGGACGGGGAAGGGGGGGGAAAAAAACCCCGGCGAATACAAACAGACAGACAAAGCAGCCTGACAACCCACAAGAGCAAAATGACAAGCCAAAAGCCTCCTTCTAATCGCCCCTCCAGGGTTTTGGTCCTGCTGGCAGCGAGGATACACCGCACGTCGGCACACCGCAGCGCCTGCCAGCCGGCTCTGCTGCGGAGCCCAGCACTTTAACACGGCGGGGCTTTATGTGCACAGGAGATGTTGTTTGGTTGGTTTTGAGCAATAATTAAAGATAATTTTAGTATTTGCAAACACCTCAAAACTAAACAGTGAAGACCAAGTACAATACTATCTCCCCAGATCGCGGTGGATGCTACACGGATTGATGTGTTTTTACCAGCAGGGATTGCTTGCAGAGCTCTGCACCGCCGCAGGGATTTTATTGTCACAAAACAAAAACAGGAAAAGAAGTGGAAAACCTGTGTCTTGGGAAGAGCGGAGGGCTGCGATGCTCCCACTGCACCGGGAAACACTGCAGTGCCCGGGGCCCAGCACGAGTGCAGCCAGGGCAAGGCTGGAAAGCACGTTTGGGAAATGGTGTTTTTCTGCGCTGGCAGCATTTGTTAGCTCCAAACTGGAATCTCGTTGAGAGGCTACAAGCGTGTTCCTGTGCAGAAGATGGGCCCTGAAGCGATGCCCAAGCCGCAGTCCCTTGTCCCCGTGCCGTTTCTCAGTGTCTCTGCGTGCTCGGTGCGCTCCCCGTACCCCCGGCTGCGGCCAGAGGGAGGGAGGCCGATCCCTGGCTGCTTGAGCCTGCGGGAGCATCCCCAGGGCCGGATCCTCTCCAGCTTTTAAGACAGTCCTGCAACAGCTCCGCAGCCCAGCGCCTTCCCCGCAGCAGCCCCTTCGCTGACGCAGACCAGCCCATCCCTCCAGCACGCTCCCACAGCGGAGACGCTGCCAAGGCAGAAGCAAACACCAAAGCTTTTTGAAAGTTATTTTCTTTCTGGTTAAGGGGGAAAAAAACAGACACCGCATGAGCCCCCGGGCAAGATGTCTGAGAATAAGAATCGATGTATTTTTAATTTCCTCCTGAGAGGCTCAGCACCGTCCCTGGCTCCTGGGAGCCGGCAGGCTGCCTGCTCACATATCCCCGGGTGCGGAGAAGCCAAAACCACCTGAACCAGCCAGGACTCGGGTGTTTCAGGAGACTCAGGCAAATCTGTCAACTGCTTCTGCGGCTGCTGGAGCCATTGCTCGGTGTCTTCAGAGACTCACGGCATTTTCTCAGATTTGGCCAGAAAGAAAAGCGGGCAGCAGGGAAGGGTCCTCTTTTGTTCCGTTTTGGGGTTGGGTATTTTTGCTTCCTATGATACTGATAACAGAACAGCAGCATGTATCAAAATGGAGCTACCGTGAGCAAAAGCCACCCAGAGCTGGCGGTTTAAAGATGCTCTGGCCAGCTCAAATCTTGCTCTCATGCCAGATCCCTGGTACCATTGGGCAGCAGTCTGTCTGCTCACGCTGGGGGAGCAGCCCCCCGGCAGCACTAAGCTGCAGGAGCACATCACCCACACGAAGGCACTAAACATAAGGGAGTGAGGTCTGGCACTGCGGCAATGAACCAGCTCGTGCTGGTGGACACAGCATGGCTTGTGTCTCATCCTCGCCCTTCCCTGCTCCGAGCTGTACCCGGAGCAGCTCGGCCCCGAGCCCAGAGGCACATGCAGCTCTCAGTCCAGCAGGAGACCCCCTTCCCCAAAAGCATTTCTTCCCTCTCCCGTCCTCGAACATTTCCAGTTCATTGATCTTGCCCCTGAGATGATCTACTTTGTCAAAATCTCTTCTAGCCTTCTTGGGTAACACTCCTGCCCTGCAATTTCTGTCTAACTTTGAGCTGTTTCCATTGAACATGGAGGAAGAAGAGGTGGAGCTGTGGTCCAGACCTGGTGGGAGCTGGAGACCTGCTCCTCACAGCGAGGACACCGTGGAGCAGAGGTGGACTGCTGCGCTCCCCCATGCCGGATCACGCAGCTCCTGGGTCCCCTCTCTTCCTCTCCCTCTCCCTCTCCCACGAGGGCAGCCCAAGGAGGTGGCCAAAGGGAAGGACCTTCCCCAGCCCTCCCAGCACTGCCCATCCACACGGCGTTGCTCGGACCCCAAGCCCCTGCGATGGGCTCCAGCAGGCGTGCCAGCACTGTCCTGCTCATGGAAGGTGTCACTCCCCATCTCATCCCTCTCCCACGCCACCGGAGTGTGCCTCCTCTCGCCCTTCCCAGGGCACCCCAGCACCCGCTCCCGCATGTCACAGCCGCTCGGCCACGCACGTGTCCCCAGAGCAAGAGCAAGTTGTGCCCTTGTGCCGCAGGAGTGCGATGGGTTTAGGAAACCTCACCACTAACACGGGTCGGGTGATGTGGGGGAGAAGTCCTCTTCAGTGCGTTCGATCTTCTGATCCTTTCTCCCTGGAAATCGCCACAAAGTCCGGCTGAAGCCCTGCGGGAGGGGCGTCTCGCTGCTGCACAAGTGGGTGCTTCTGCAGATGGGGCTCTCCAGCAAAGCAAACCTTTACTTTACAGTAATTGAGCGTTTCCTTGAAATGGAATTAGTGAAACCCACGGGTTTCGGGATGGACCGCTTAGCCTGATGAGCGGAGGAAAGGCAGGATCTCTCCATCTAAGCAAGGGCGTATAAAACACACTGAATTAGCAGAGCTCATTATTTCAAGTGCCAGAGGATTTCGTTGAGATGCAGCAGCTTAATAGCACGGCATTAGCCTGGTGACCCGCTCACCTCCGCTAAGGAGTGTTCAATCCACTCCTGCTCTGCTATTAGGAGCAGCCCGAGCAGGGCTGGTTAATGACACACCTGAGGACACCCCTGCCCGCCCCTCGCTAACCAGATCTTCTGCAGAGCCTGTTCAAACACCCAGTGTGGAAAACCTTCTCACCCCTGTTTGGAGGAAACCCCAGGTTTTGGGATTCTTTCACAGGCAAATGTCAGCTCTGATGAAACATTTAAATTTTCCCATGGGAGATGTCTAAACAAAACATTAACATTTTGACTTAAAATGTCATTTCACTCTGGTTCTTCAATTAAAAACAAAATGACATTTCAAGTCAAAACATCGATTCGAAGCTGATTTTTTTTGTTTTACTCTAGGAACCAAAATTATATTTCAAGGAAGAGAGGCAAGAGAAAGGCTTGTTCAGGAGCGCTGCTTCCTCCCAGGTTAGCGGAGCAAACTCCCCCGGAAACCCAAATTCTGTGAGCAACCAGTTTTAAGAAAGGTTTTTTCATTTAAAAATTTTCTGACAGGAAGATGCTGGTTCCCAAGCTAATTCACGTCATCCCATGAAGGCGAAGGAAAGGCTGCCGGGCCATCCTCTCCGTCCCGCTCGAGGCAAGGGCTCTAGGGCAGGGAGCGAGGCATCGCGTGCCCACGGGATGCCTCACTCCGCAGTCCCCTGCGCTGCCCGCCCAGCGAGAGCAGCACCCGGCTGTGCCGGTTGTCACCCTTCAGCCGCCGGAGACCACGGGCGGCCCTGGCTCTCAGTCGAGGCGTTTGCTTGGCACTTAACACCGTGATCACGGTCAGATTTTTCCTCCAGTAGAAAGAGAGTCGAACAAAAATTCCCCGAGCGATTTACTGGCAGAATTTAACATCCTTTCCTGGCCTGTTTTGTTCTATATATATAAAATATTATTTTATGCACTACAAAAATACTTTGAAACCAATTTATCCTTAAGCGTTACAAGGCGTTTTTCTCCCAGCTGCAAAAACATCTCGCAGCAGGTTGAGCTTTTCCCCCGAGAGGGCCGTGGCGTTGCTGCGCGGTACCCCGTGGCAAATATATAAAGCAAGAGGAAGATTGCAGACTGCGTTACAGCGTCAGAGGGAGTATCCTTTGCTGTAATTTAAATACCAAATAAGCAGTTACCAGAACAAGTAACTATACGTTAGAACCTGGTGAAATGTTCACAATAAACTTAAAACCATACAAAATCCTCTTGGTTTTGGCCCTCAGTCCAGACTCCAATCTCAGGTTATATCCGTCACGGGGTGCGCAGGGGCCGGTTTGTGAGCGAACTGAGCCTGCTGGTTTTATTGTCGGATGAAGATCGTGAGAAATTCCACTTTGCAGTGTTTTCACATGAAATTCAGTCACCGCAACCAAGTTTGCTTGGGGCTTTGGACTTGCTAGAAAGTGGCAGACCCACAGCTGTGATCCCGCTCCCAAGCAGCAGCGCGGCCGCCTCGCCAGCCAGGCTTTCCTCTGCTCAGCGAGAATTGGCACCAACGCACAGCTCGGGACAACTCTAGGAAATGAGAGGGATGGAAGGATGGACTTTGGGAGCACCCCTGGCTCTTGCTGGGCCACGATTTGGGCTTATCTAGAGCTTTAGGATGAAAGAACGCATCGATGCATAAAGACATGAGGTTGTATCACAGGATTTTAAATCCTCAGTGCTTCCAGAGAGGAAACCGCATGCCCTCGAGTCATGGGAATGAGCCTGCTGGGCAGGAGGAATGCATGGGTACCGAACAGGCTGCTCTTATTATTCCCATTGCAATGCGTGCGGGGCAGGGGAAGCTCGCGGGGCTCCCACCGCAGCCCTCCTGCCTGCATTAAACCGACGGCGAAGGCAGGGCCAGGCAGGATCTGCAGAGATGCTCTGTAGGCAACGCTAAGGAGAACACCACACACAAAATTTGCTGCTTTGAGCAGAGGCATCCATCCCAACACGCAGCGCAGGCAGCCCGGAGTGGAGGGTCTCGGCCAGGCTGAACACGCATCAGGGTGCGGGCTGGAGCCAGGGCTCCCCTCTGACCCCCGCACAGCTGAGACGCGGTCAGTCTCTCTGGCCTTGATCATGTACAATTATTTCATGCAAAGTGTGACCTTTTCAAGCATCTCAGGCTGGTATGGCCAGCCTCCGGCTGCCCCGGGTGCATGTTGCAACCTGCGCTTGGTAAAAAGGTACCTACCACCTTCTGCTCTCCCAGAAGCTGACCCAGATGGCTGCTCTGGCCCTCACGGACCTTACTGGACCGAGGTCCCTGGATATGACAACTGAGAACACCTAGTCTGTGCATCCCGAGACGGAGGCAGACACAAGCTATTCAACACACGGAGGACTCTGATCTGCTGGGAATAACAGGTAATGGATATCTTGGTGCCTAGGTGCCTGCTGGCAGAAACACACATGCCAGCCAGACTTTACGGTCCTTTAGCGTTAGATCACACAGGAACAAGAACTCAAATTTCAGATCTGGATGCTCACAGAAATAGTAAGGCAGTATTTAGATGCCCAAGTCATTTTGAGATAGAGTGTACGTGGCTCCAAACAAGATCAGAGCTCTACTGTGGATACACACAGACGTGTTTCTGCTCCAAGGAGATTACTTATAAGGCAAGGCTGGCAAAAGAGTAGAAAAGTGGCCTAGGGTTGTGGAGAAATTTGCTCAAGGCCACACCAAACCAGTGCCAGAGCGGAGAACGGCATCCAGGTCTCCAGCTCCCACCCCAGGCCCTCGACAACCGAACCACATCCAACGGCTTCCCGAAGACGCAGCCAAACCAAACCACAGGCTCGGGCAGCGCTCGCGTCTCAGTTTGTCTGAGGCGAACAAAAAAACGGTGAAAGTAAAATCCATCCTTTCCCTTTGGTCCTCCCCAAACCGTTCTGACCAGGAGATACACCAGCAAAGCCGAGCCCTGTGGAAGGGAGCACGGGCTCAAGCTAGCAGCACTCTGCCGTGCTCCAGCCACTGCCTCCAACGACATCTTTGGAGGCTGATGGCATCCAGTGTCCCGCTTCCCCACGAGACCTTCTGCACTGATCCAGCACAGCTTCTGCCCGTGTTCCCACAACCCCGGCACTGGGCAGAGCAGACTGCCTGCTTGCAAGGGCAGCTCTTGGAGCCTGGAGTTCGTGTCCCTCCGGACAAGGCTCATGAGGCAGCCGAAGGACAGCATGGGCTGACGGCTTCACCCAGCTTCTCCTCCGCCACTTGTCTCCACCACCACGGGCACGGGCAGCGAGGAGCGTTGCAGATTTCCTGCCGTTACACGGTGTTCCTTCCCAGTGCAGTGAAGGAACTGTCACTTTGCTCTAATTAGCCAATTAGGTCCCTAATTAGCTGATGTAATTACTCTGAGGAAGTGATTTCATTTAAGAAAAACCTTACTCCCGAAAGCAGACGGAGCCAGCCCGTCATCAGCAGGAGCGGTCGGTGGCTGCTGACACCGGCGCGGGGACGGTGCCCAGGCTGTACCGGCTGCCTGCCGGGGCCGGCGGAAGCAGCTCGGCACATGGGGAACAAACAAAGCGTCATCCCCGCAGCCGGAGCAGAGTCAGCGCCGGGCGTGCTTCGAACCCACAAAGATAGCTTCCCATCAACAATTTGTTCTTTAGAAAGAGATCAGATAATCTAATCAGCACGGCTCCATCTGTCGAAAGGATGAGGGGAAAAAAAAAAAAATAATACTGCTTATTTACATTTTTCCCCTTTCTTGATGTAACTTCTAGATCTAATCAGCACCAAGCTGTGCTTTAATTGGAAATATATAGCAGACGTGCATTTCCCTACAGCTCATTTGTTTCTTCAAGCACAAAAAAATTGTCAGTCAAGTGGACAAGGTGGCACTCGCCATCCTCCTACCTGGCCTGGGATGGGTCCTCCCGTTCCCGCTGGGAGCTGGGGCCACCCCAGGGACAGCTGGGTCCCCACATGGCTCCTTCCTGCGCCCCTCAGGAGCCAGAAGATGGAGGGGAGATGCTGGAAGGGACTCACTCAGTTGAACCGCTACTGGGCTTGCACCGTGCTGTTCAGCGGGAGCTCTGGAGGAGATCGCATTGCCATGACTCTGAAGCCTCAGATGAGCCCCGCATTTTGACTGGGCGTCTGCGTACCCCATGGCAGGTGAAGGAGCCCGAGAGCAAAGCATCCTCCCCAGAACAAGAAAAGCTATTTCTGTGTGACGACGGGAATAGCTGCTCTCTGCCGAATGTGACTCGACAAGCACAATATCTTCCCCAGCCCTCCAGCAGCTTTAGCTGTAAAAGTCTATGCAGATATTGTGACCTTTTAAGAAGGCAGAGAGATCTGTGAGGTTTAAATAGCACGCCACAAAGACTCCCAGGCAGAGCCTCTGCCAGACAACTCATATACAAAGCACTTGCAGAAACAATTTCCAGGTCAGCAGAGATGAAGGAAGAAGAGTGACCCTCCAACAGAGAGGCACAGGGAGCGCGGATGAGCCAAGAGCCCCACAACCTCGGGCAGATGGTACTGGAGGTGCTGCTGCCTGGAAGCAGCGTGTTGAATAGCGTGAATCCAGGTTGTCAGCGTCACACAAATGGGCACAATCTAATTTGCTACCGACAGTTTTGAGCTGCAAATTAGCAGCCAAAGGCTGTTAAGTGCTTGAAGTCATCCACAGTAATCAGAAAGGGATGGGGGACAGGGAGGAGACGCCCAGTCTGCTCCCCAAAGCCGCACATTAAGGCATGTATATGATAATGCACGTATGCGAGTCAGGTCATTAGAGGACATAGATGTTCACACTCCTCCTTTCCCACAGCCCCGCTGGTGGCTAAGCTTGAAAAATCCCCAAGATGGGCAAATGCTAACACACTAAACTGCAGTTTATGTCACCTAGAGCATTTTGCAAAGTCTCAGTGATCTGCAAATAATTAAAAGAGAAAGCAATCAATCTTGTTGTTCAAAACAGCGATTAGCCTGGGAGAACCCAGCATTGTAATTCTGTAGGCACTCAGGGGGAAGATGCCGCATGCATAATGATAGCTCCTAGTCCTCACAAGTTCAAGGACCACGGGGTGTTCTCCGGTTGTGATGGGAATTTCCTATCCGTCTCTGAGGCTCTGTCATCCTGTGTTTCACAAGCACTTTGCCAAAGGAACAGAGAAACAGCTTTGCTGCTTGTCAGGCATGGCCCGGCCCCAGCTGCCATGAGTACAAGTGCACTGGTAGGTGGCTTCTTCCACGGGCGAGACCCAGCTGCCATGCAGAGGCTGGGACGCAGAAGGTACAATAGCCAGAGCATCACCAGGCCTCCAGACAGGCAACTGCTAAAAGCTGTCCACATGTGTAGCGAGAGACAGCTCTGGGGAGAGGCCAGGAGAAGGCTTCACGTGGGCTGGTGTGACTGGCGATGGAAGTCCTGCCCCATTTCAGAGGAGCGCGCAGAGATGGAGTGCCTTGTTTCCACAGGGGCTGAGATGAGCACCCGTCCCGTGCGTCCTACCTGCCAGACCCCCCTCCCTCAGGGCTTGCAGGATATTCAGGGACTGTAGATTGAAGCTGCGTCCTGCCTTTGCCACCCACGTGTGACTGAAGCAAAGCCTGCAGAGCAGCACAAGCACAGTCGAGATCAGAAACCAACCACCAGCACTCATTCCGTCTCTTCGAGGGCCTCGTTAGCCAAGCACCCTCCAGCCTCATCCATCGTTCAGCATTTCACTGCATGGCAGAAAGCCCAGCAGATCCATGCACAAACACAACCCTCCTTCTCCCCGATTACTCTGGGTGAAGAAGAGAAAGAAAAACCCCTCCGCAACCAGGGAAGACCAGTATACACACATATGTAGGTCTGCGTAGCACTTCCTACCCACCTTCTGTTGTGCATTTGGATGTCAGACTTTGCATCTGTGGCTAAAGCAACCCACAGTGATTTAGAAGTGATTGCACAGCATTTTGTACTGGGTTAGGTGGAGATTTCTGTTTTGTGTATCATTACAGCAAGCAACAGTGGTTTCTCAGGCTCGGATCTAGCCTTACCACAAGGCGAAGAGGAAATTGCAATTATTTGTTGATGGTTTTTCAAAGCCCTCATCCAAGCAGAGCGTACACACAGCTCCCCTGAACCCATCACCAGGCAGCCTATACGCTTTCCAAAAGCTGCTAACAGGAGCTCCTTGTCTCTGCTCCACCAGTACTCACTTCACGACGTACCTGCTTCTCTCCAGCTCAAGGAAACACCCCTGCCAAGCCAACTCCCAGGGCAGCTGTGGGAAGACTTGGCTTGGAAAAAAAAGTAATATTTTAAAGCCAAACATAAAACCAAATAAATGGGAAGAAGGCAGAAAGCTTTTCCCTCAGGTCCCCCCCCAGCCCAGAGACACTGCGACAGTCAGGAGGCACCAGCTTGGAGAAAGGAGGACTCCCCAGAGGAGATGAAGTTTTCTGTGCCCAGAACCAAACTCCACAGAAGTCATAAGGAATTGCCACCAGCTTTTCTAGGGGAGAGATAGCTTTCGTCCATCCCCAGCACACCAATGTGCCGCCCCAGGAACAGAGCACGAGATGCTACAGGAATATGTGGATAATTGCATAACTGCACTGAACTTGGAACCAGGTCTCACGCTTTCATTTCCCTGTGGGGACCTTCCTCACACACTGCAGCGTTTGCTGCTGCCAGAGTGCCCCTGTTAGGGCAGGCAACACGGACAAAGCAGGCAGCACAGCACAGGCAGAGCTACCTTTGGCACGATAGAAAGAGTCTCCCCACGATGGGCTCCTTCCTTCTGCTTCACAAGGGGACAATAAGCCAAAAGAGATCTTTACCCAGAAGAAATTTTACCTCGTGAATGCCAGGGCACCAGACCTGGATCAGATACGGGTTTTGGTGTGCTGGTGCTCAACACAGCCCACCTGGTCTCTAGAAGGACCTAACGGTTGTTTCCAGCCAGCCCTGAAGGTAACACAAACAGAAGACTGACAAAGCTGACCATTTAACACAGGCAAGTCAAGAACACGTGAGTTTTCACTAGAGCGCAGTGCTTGTGGCTGAAACCCAGCAGCCCACCACGTGCACGGGGCTGTTATCACAGACCCACGCAGCGTCAGACCCAGCGAGCGATGCAGGAAACAGCTCTGAGAAGGCAGAACTCCCAATTAGCGGAGACTATGAGTCAGCTCAAGCTCCACCACGAAGCTGTGGCCCAACCTCAGAGCTACTCAGCACTCTTTGCCCCGACAGTCCCTGGATCAGTCCAAAAGTTTGGCTGCGGAGGTAGGGTGCGGGCACTGGTTATCACACAGCTACCTAACCCCTCACCAAAGCCAGGCCCTGCCGCACAGGCACTGGGCAAACGCTCCCAGCCAGGGCGGGCACCCGCTGCCTTGCATGAAATGCAAGGAAGGATTTGCATAAGTGGCTGAAACTTGTGGGAGCGGTGCTGGTATTTCGCACGAGGCGATGAGAGGGGCCGTCCAAGCAAGAAGGGCTCAGTTGCAATTAGGAAGACAATTTTCTGTAATGTTTTTATTGGGAGGGTTTCACATGCCGATGGTCTCCAGAGGCAGAATTCATGCCTGTGAGGTTTTGCTTCTCAGCCCATCCCTTTGTGCGATACTTAGCTTAAGCTGTATCTGAAAGAATCAGTCTCTCTTATTATCAAAGCCACAAGCCATCTGGTTCCACTTTCCTGGGGAAAGGGAATGAGTGGAAATCTGGTTTCACTTGGGTTTTCCTTCCCTGGGTTATGGTTTGCTCGATGTTTAATGTTGTTACTGCAATATGATATTTGGGCAGTGGGTGGCCTGTTTCCCCCATTTGAAACTAATTTACAGCTTTGTCTGGCAAAATTGTTGCTTCCAATCAATTAGCACTGACACAGAAATTAAACCATCCTGGGGTCTCGACACATAAGGAAGCAGGTCCTCAGTTGTTGGAAGAAATTCTCTATTCAGTGGAGAATTGGGTGGCTCACCTTTCCTCTGTGCCAGGCTGGATTTTTATTTTTAATGATCCAGACTGCATTTTTAAAAGAGATTTAATAGGCAAGACTGAGATCCATCATGGATGCTATTTTTGTTTTACAGCCTTGACCTTGTTAAGGAGATGGACAAACAAGCCAAAAATGGAACATTAATAAATAAAGCCTGAATCCATCAAAACATCCACCGCTGCCTCCATCATTTCTTCTCTGAAAACACACCGGAGAATTCCCCAGCACCTTCCTCTCCACCATTTCCTACCAGCCTGCTCAAAGGACCTGTTCCCTTCCCATCAGACACCACACACTTTTCACTTTCTTTCCGACGGCTTCAGCTTGGTGTGACCTGCGGCTGGTACGATGGGATTCACCATCCAGAACTCCCCTGGGACTGCCAGCTTCCTCCCCTTCTTCTAACATATTTTAGAAATAAATCCCCAGAAACACAGGTGATACGAGGGGTAGAGAACGCTTCATGTCAGAAGCGCTGAGCCAGAGCCCAAGCTTGTCTAAAGACCACCCGTGGAAGGCTTAGCTTGCTTCAAAGGCAGCAATCGCAGACACAGAGTTTTGGCTCTAGAAACTGAGAATGTAGAGTCTCTGGAGAACAAACACTGCCCTGAGACAGAGGCAAGGCTCCATGGCATGCCTGGCAGTGATGGGATTTGGGCTCAGAGTTGGGAAGCAACACCACTCACTTAGTGCAGTGACGCCACCCTTAAGCCCTCCTAACAGCACCTGGTCTAACCTGCAGTCAGAAATGCAGTGTTCACTTCTGCTGTAGCCCTACGGGGCACACCAGCACTGAGCTTCAATCCCAAGCAGGACTCCAAACCTCTATGCAGGGTTTCAGCTCTAGACCCAGGAGCCAAGCATGAAGAGTGCTGAGCACCTGTAAGCCTGGGAAATTCATCACTTTGCTCTTCTCTCCCTGGGCAGGGGGTACAGTCCAAGGTCCTGGGTTACACACGTTACAGGAGAAGGCTGAGATTAGCCTTGGCAGGGGACAGGTGACCCTGGGCAGGCTTGCTTTCTCACATCACTTCTACAAGTAGTATGACCCTCTCCGCCTTGCCTCCCATCCTGCACATGGTCAGGTGGCTCCTTGAACAATCCCATCCCAATTTGAGGCAGACTATCCACCTGGTAATTACAGAGAGCTGGTATTTAGAGCCAGGTCAGGAGCTCGCATCCTGGTCAGGCACATCTCTGGTCAAAGCTGAAGGCATCCAAGCAAAGGAGAGCCACCCAGGTCTGCTGCAGAGCCACGCTCAGGCCAGCCTGTGCTGCTGGGACAAGGACGGCATGCCAGCAGCCTCCGCGCAGAGGAGCAGCACAATGTGCAGGGAGCTTTGGGAAACCAGCATCACTCTGCCTTCACCGTGGAACAGGCAGGACCTGCTACAGACCACGAGGCCAGGGCTGCCTTTCTGCTGCAGCTGGGAGAGGGCACCAACCACCATTTGCTGCAGCCCTTTCCAGTGGCAATGTGCACTGTCGGGGCATTGGGGGGCGGAAAAACTTGGCCCCAAGTGCTTTGCTGAACACCAGCCTGGACTTGAGCCCTTTGCTCTTCCGAACCCTCAGCACTCCCCGCGTGCAAGCCGGCACATGAGCCCGTGCACTGCTGCTTTGAGATGCTGCCATATGGCACTAGCACCGCACAGACAACGCCTGCAAGAGCTCAGCAGCAGCGTCTCTTTCCCCAGACGCAGCAGCTGCTAAGAACTGAAGTTTCTAAGCCTTCCTTGAGCATTTAGACCCTCAGCAGTGCTGCAGGAGCATGGATTGTTTAGAACAAGCAAACAAAAAAAAAAATCTAGCCTCTCTCCCAACAGGAAGAAAAATATTTTTCAAAGTATTGAAGTTTTTACAGCTGGTGAGAGACAGCAACAGGGAAGGCTGGAGGGCAGTCCTGGCCAGCAAATTCTAGCCAAAGGAAGAGCATGGGAGAATCCTGAACCAGATAGGAAGAAAGGAGATGAAGAAGCTCAAACAAAAACGAGATAGCTGACAGTCTGGTGCCCAGGGAAAAGGGCACCAGAGCCTGGTAGCTGAAGATGCACCAGCTATAGCTGGGAAAATTCCCTAGCTTTGAAGACCAGGTCTTCTTGGAGACAAATAGCTCTAATCCACACTCCTGAGTAATTCTCTCTTTGGCAACACATCATACCAGCATTGATTCAAACCTCAGGGCAGCTGTACTGGCTTTAATCTAGGTTTTATTTTTGTAAACTACAGTTTCAAGGAGAATGCTCGCAAAGTGGATCTGGGGATGGGTGGCAGGGAGCAGAGCCAGAATCGCTAATGTCTGCAGTGGAAACACTTGAGCTTCTTCAAGTACAGGGACCAAATGTGAAAAGCTTTGATCCTAAAAAGCTAACAGCCCTGTCAGAGAGAAAAGGGGTCAACCTCTTCCACTTTTGCTAGGGCAGCTCCCTCTGCTGTCTTTGCTCACCAGCTGTTACCCAAAAGACACAGGTCAGTTCCAGATGGGCTCACGGCAGTATTTCATCAACATGTGGTCATTAGTCTCCTCTGTAAAGTTATCACCTATGAAGAAACTAGTCTCCACAGAAACCAGACTTGAAAAGGAAAATGCCATCCGTGCTACCCCATTCGGCAACCAGCTGGATTGTCCACAGAAAATAAATTATGTCCACGGGCTATCGCAAAGCCAGGTAAGAGTCAGTCCCTGTCTGTAACTAATATCCCTTTCACACGTGGCCTGCTCAGTGAGGATTCAGCGGAGGAATCGGCATGGTGGACACATGGGGCATGGCAGGAGCACTGCCAGCAAGCATGTTTTGACTAAGGAAGCCCACAGAGCCTGGTTGGGCACTACCCAGTTCACCCAGTGCCACATGCAACGACCATTTGGTCCCAGCTTCCTCCAAGGATGCTGCTCCTGGACATCAGTAGGAAGAGGCCCTGCTCTTGGGGGACATGGCAGGACACTTCACCTCTTTCAGAAGAGAAAGATGCATCCCAAGTCTGTACAATCAAGGCTTCCCTGAGAAATTGTGCTTGGCTGAGCTCGTCCAGCTGGTTCCAGTGTGAACAGAGCTCTTATGCCAGGCTTGTGCTGGAAGCAGACATCCCCTGCAGCAGGACCACCAGGGATTTCTTTTTTACAACCTGTAGTTGACCCCCCAATTCTTACCAACTACAAATGCTTTTAACAGGGAAACAAACAGTCAATCTGACATCTTTGGAAATTAAGAGCAAGTATTTCAGCCTTGTGATAGCTACGAACCATGGCAGATATACTGCTGCTCTCCAGACATCCTTGTTTTCTCAATCAAAGATTAATTCAATAGCCTGCCAGACTATCCTTAGTTTTTTTTAAACTGTGTTAAACGCTCTCAGATTGAGAGACTAATGAAAACGCCTTCAAGGATATTCAGAACCAGGGGAGATGCTCATGGAACAGCCGAAACACCAGACAGGATGGATAAGCAAGCTGGCATGCAACCTCTGGCACACGAGGCTGAGAGTAGACGTGCACCTCCTTTAGATATTCTTCTTCACAGGGCACTTAAAGAGCAAACCTTACTGCTTTCTTTGCACCCATCATCTCTCACTGCACAAACAGGGTCCAGGACCAGACTCAACTGGCCCTAGAGCAGATATGATGCAGCAGAATGATGAAACTACCAAGAATTTTTTTATAAAAAGTGGGGGACCTTCTCCACATCTTAAGTCTTGTTTTCAATGCTTCTCCTGCTTCAAGGTAATATTCTCAACCCCCTAAAGCAGTAGGTTTTATAACAGCTTTCCCTGAACTTCAGAACACTCTTGGTACAGATTTCCTCTCAATTTCCACTTACTTCCCAGTATTACCTTCGTATTACCTCTGGGCCACTGAGCACAGTATTCCCCCAAAGAAGCATTTGGGCAGAAAGCTCTGCAGCAGCAACCAGCTTGCTCTTGTCCACGTCTCTGGCACCATCTGCAGGTTGCAGTGCCATCAGCAGCCCAGGGCTCCTGCACCTCCCCTCCCCACAGGGACAAGCAAAGGGTGCATGGCAAGCAGAAGGATCTGCAACATCGGGTGTTTAACCACAGAAGAATAGCACATGTCTGATAACTCAAAGCCCAGCCAGCAGGGAGGAATGCTGCAATATGCAATGTAACAGTCTCTGCTATTAACATGAGAATCACTCAACTGAGTTCATTCAGGGAAGCAAAAGAAAGCTAGTAAGAGTATACATGAAAAGGGCAGTGTGCTGCTTGGAGACGTCAGCAGAGAGCTCTCTCAGCGTCAGCCAGTCCCAATTTCTATTGCATGCAATGTTTCACAAATCTCTACTGTATTTATCCTCCCAAGCCCCTGGAGAGACACAGCAGTGCTTTTATCAACAGCGCACAGAAAGCTGAAGCAAAAAGATATTTGGGGACCAAACCAAAACCTGCCTGCAGCGAGTCCAAAGAGCCGAGCGCCTCTCCCAGCTTCCCACGGAAAGGTCCTTTGTGATAGGAGAACCAGGACTGCCCATGCAGATCTTTCAGCACAGGGTAAGTAAACATTTTCAAAGCTTGTGAGCTTAAAAGGGCTTCCAGGAGCCTTACAGGACTGTAGATCTGATTCCACATGCTCTTGGGCACATGCCCAACTCTCACTAGGGTTCAGTAGAAGTGCTCGCAGGCCAAAGCAAGTCCGCAACAGCACTTATAAGTCAGGGCTGAAAGATGTCCCAATGAGGTTCAACCAACACCAGGAGGAAAGAATGTACCAACTTATAAAGCCCGAATTCCCCAAATCAAGCCCAGTATGCTTCCCCCCCAATACCGCTCTCTATTCTCCTGTCCAAACTGCAAGTGAACTGGCCAAGTTTTCCTCCTGCCATGTATGAATATGTTTTGGGGAGTGCATGCCCACTATAACCCTCCCTTTGATCTGTCCACCAGCTGCACACCCCATGGCCAAGCCTCCAGGCAACACCCAGACCCAAGCCCATCACGGCGGTACAGGGGACCCCAGGCCCACTCCATGCTCCCCTTGGCCTGACAGCTTTACCTGCTCCATGGCAGATGCAGGGTTCAGCCTCTTAAATGAAGAGGGGACGAGCTTTCCAACCCTGGCTAGAAGCACGCGTCTCTCCCTCCACGAGCTGCCGTTTCACTTGCACCATCGCCTGTCGTAGTCCCTGCTGACAAGCCACTTACCAGCAGTTATCAGGTTTTGGCTGGACCTAGGGGAGTTTATTTCTCATTCTTTGGAGAAGGAAACAGCTGTGATAGTTATAGGGAAGGAATTGTGGTGAAAAGCAACCACTGGCACGGGCATGAAGAATTCAGGAGGTCAGGAGTGCTAGAAACCCTGGTTTGCTCAGGAGATCGGTGCAGCAAGGCTGGTCTGATCCAGGGCATCTGGCTCCTTGCCCACCTTGCACAAGCAGTGAAACTGCCTAAGGATTTCCACCTCCGATGGGAAGCCCAGCTCCCCAGGCACTGAGCCAAACCCACTGTGGAAGGCAGATTTTCCACAGCGACTTGAACAGGCATCAGTTCAAGCTCCCATACCATGCACTTGGGTGGGAGCGGGCGAGGGGAATTCTTCACCTCGCTCTTTGGCACGGCGGAGGCTGGCTTATCTAACAGCTCGATGTCAGTTAAACAGCACCTCCCATAAGGCAAAAACAAACAAGCAGACATGCTTCTGAAGGGCTTTTGGCTCCGATTTTATCGTGGAATGTGCTGAAGATTTAACATTTCTAGTTCTGCTTTTCTGAACACCTGTAAGTGTTTCCTCAAGTATCTACTCAGCATAGCTTAGTATTGAGGAAATTCCATAACCGAGACCTGCACCAAGCCATCCTGCTCAGCTGTCCCAGGTCTCCATCGCACGTATTAGCTTTAGCAACATTTAAGTTATTGTCCTGATACTGCATACCAGCCTTAGAAGAGGCAGAGCCCAAGCACGGAAATGGAAAAAGCCTTCATTCCACAGACTTTATCACCTAAGAGATTTCAAATGCAACATTCCCAGCACAATGAGAAATGCCGCAGGACTGGCATATTTCCTTCCTGAAGGTTTTGCAAAATATACCTTTTTTTCCTGCAGCAAAATCAAAGCCAGACTCAGCATCAAATGATTAAAGGTTAACTAAGACTTCAAACAAGTATCATACGATGGGTCATTCTCCTAAGAATTTTGGAACATAAACTAGGCTTCAGTTTTAATATCTGCATTTAATTATGGCCATGTCTGAAGGCGATGAGCAGAAAAATACAAGCTTTGTTACAGATGTGCAATTCATTCTGGAAATTCTTTGGAAAGAAAAATATTGCTGCACCTGTTAGGTGCAAAATGCTCATGATTTCTCAGCACTACGGGGAAAGTGTCCCGAGTTTAGTGTGAAATGAAACTGGAATTATTTTAAAATAAGCAGAAGATTCCAGTAAAATACACTGCCTTTTTATTCTATGGGAAACAAGGTCCACTGGCTTAGGATGTGAGAAGGCAAACACAAAACAGGCTAGAAGGAAACTTTGTAAAGCGTGCTGCATTGCAGTTGGGTTTCTCCTCAAGAAACTTGGCCTCTAGAAAACACGAGCAAGTAACACAGCAAAGAGGAAAGCAACACGCCCCACACTGGAAACCAGCATCTGCTTCCAGGCATATCCTTTTCACACTTCTCTCCATCCCTCACTGCAGCCTAATCACAGCAGCCTTTTAATTAAAAGAGGTGGCTCACTGCACCTTTTTCCTATTGATCTGGAGTCAACAAGAAACCATAAACCAAGAAATTAAAATAATAATTTATAGCCTTTGGCCCAGCTGCCTGCTAGCTCTGTTTGCCATATTGTACACAATGGTTTCCTGCCTCTGCCAGTATATAAACTTGATACAAGAGCTCCAAAAAGGAAAAAAAACACCAAACCCCCCACACTGAACCCTATAAGGCTTCCTCTAGAAACCAGCTCTGAGGATGGTTTTCAGCTCACCCTTTGTCTGATCTGGGGCCAATCCTTGGTTCCAATCATAACAGAAAACAGAAAAGATGAAAGGCCAAACTGTTTCTTTCCAGCTTGAGCCAGGTGTACAGCTGGCACCAGCAGCCTCCGATGGTAACATGTTCCAGTGAAGACATGTTAAAGCAATAAAAAGCAAATGAGTAACATGTGGCTAAAAACATCTATTCATTTCACTTATTTTCTATAAATGAATTTTCCCAGGGCAGTGTTTTGGGGTTTCTTTTAACAGCGTTCAGTTCCATAGGCATTACAGGGTTTCCAAGACAGTGTGATCCCTCCGAGAGGTTTGAAATGCCAGCAAGCATGTCTCTTATAAACTAATAGCCTATTATTTACAATCGTGAGTGGCTCAAATAGCTGATTTAAAACCTTCAAATGACAAAAATTCCTCTGAGGCAAGATGCCAAAGTTGAGCAAACAATTTGTACGGTATGTTAAGTGTAGGGGGAAGCCATAGAGCTTGTAATGAAGCCATGTCTTGTGTTTCCAATCAGAGGCAGGCAGGACTAAATGCATTATGGCAAGCTACTGAGTGAAACAACAAACCACAGAGGGGGTGGGCGGGTGGGAGGAGGAAGGGGGAAGCAAGGTTGGATTAAAATATTATTTTCTGTGGCTTGTTGAACAACATGACGTAGTTATTCCTTGCTATAGAGAGTATGGGTGCTGGCAAAGAGCATGGAGCCATCTGCTGCTCGTCAGATTCCAAAGCAGATTACAGAATCCGGGTGTTTTGGTTATTTTAAAAAAATAGAAAAATCACTTATTTCTGTTGCCCAGCCTTTACAGCAAAACCCACAAGTGACAGCATGAGAAAAGCACTGAGGTCAGGGCAGCTCCCATGTGACACCTCAGAGCAAGTTTCAAAGAACAGTTGATGTGATGGAGGTAAGTGGGAAAGTGGAGTAGAACCGTGCAGAGAGCTTCCCCCAGAGAGCGGGTTGTGCGAGGCTGCCCCGAGAGGGCCGGTTTTAGGTGCGCTGATCCTCCAGACAAAGGCCAGCGGTGAGTCTCAGCTGTATTTCCAGATGGCACCTGATGCCATACCCCATGGACCTACCTACCTTTGGTGAAAAAGGCAGCATAAGGAACCCATAAAAGAGGAGAGAGTAGGGAGCAGGCAGTAAAGTGGCTGTATCAGACTGCTCCTAGCACACACTGGAGTCCTTCACAGAGCAGTCTGAGGATCAACAGGAGTTAACAGAGAGCAGGTTGGTTGGTGCACGCTCAAGACACTGAGGAGATGATGTTGAGTCACTGCCAGTGCCCAGGGAGAACAAAGTTTCACAAGTCTGGAAGAGCCTCGCCACCCAAAGAGCATTGGACTGCTATTCAGAAGCGCAGAGGTATAGAGGCAGTAAGCACTGAGAATGCAGAACAGCGTCTATGCTGACGGACAACATTGGTCTGAGATCAAAACAGGTACAGAGCTGGCCGTGAACCAGTTCAGGCCAGAAGCGACGAGCACCAGAGCCAAGCAAGCAGCAAGGCTCAGTGGAACAACCTCTTCCTGAGAGTGGTTGACAGAGGCATCCAACCCGCTCCCGTTGCAAGGGAGATCACCACATTGCCAGGCGTGCCAAAATCCAAACCCCAGCAGGAGCCTGCACAAGCTACCGGTACTGGCAAAGGTGCTAGGAACAGGGCTTGCAAAGTGCCTCTCTCATAAGCTCTCCCCATGCAAGCAGAGTTACCCACGTGAAGCATTCAAATAAAAACTGCATGTGGAACAGGGTCAGGGAGGCTTAATCAGAGCTTTAAGGAGTTTATTGAAGGGAATTGGAGACTTCAACCTCGAGATCCTCCCTGCAGTATTTCCAGGGTTTGTGGGAGTCCAAACCCCGGTCTCGGGGAGCGTGTCAGAGCGTGCACAATTCAGCTGTTAAGTACGTGCCAAATGTTAAAAGCCATGAGTAATCCCAAAGCACAAGGCTTCTCATAGGCCTGAGCAGCTCTGCTTCTGCCAAGTCAGTGCACGACTACCCCTTCTTTTTCAATGAAATCTGATCATATCAGGATAGGGCAAACTACCTTTAAATTAGAATTAATTGCAATGTCTTCCCCTAAGGACAAGTATTCAGAAGTCCTTCTTTCCCTAAATTGCTTACTTATGGAAATTCTCATTTTGAGATAAGTTTTAGAATTACTTATTTCTTTTAAAAGAATGCATCTCCCACTTACTCGCCAGTTCTTTCTCTTCATGCTACGCAACATTTCCATAGCAAACATGGGAAGCTTTGAAGTGCCCACACAAACACTCAGAGAAGAAATGTCTCTTCACAATATCTTTTGACCAGCTGTACAGAATATGCCATACAGCAGGCATTTTTCTTCCTACATAAATGCTTCTGCCTAACAGCATTCATTTCCTATTCGTTCATCCTGGATGCTGGTAAAAGTCAGGACACCTGCCACCTTGTTATTTGTCTGATACTCACATTAGGCCATGCTTATAGCACTTCAAACCACCCGGATCTTTTCTTTTCAGAAGCTTATAAGCTAGGAAACCACCTGCACAGCCAGGCCTTCACTAGCGTGAGCTTCCTGTGACCCGCAATTATACTGAACAGAAACTTTTTCCCTTTCTACTTCCACAAACAGTATTAACATGCAATTTTCAGGTCTGTTTTGATGGCCCAGTCTTTTGGGGCATCATATTTTAGATTATGGGCTCAGTGGCAGAGCAGGGTAGCAGCCCAGGCTGCAGAAATGCGACAGTTGGAGCATTAACCTGTTCCAGAGGAGCGCAGATGAGTTGCGGTCCCGCAGACAAGCTGGGAGCGATGCAGGGCAGGGTGCTGTGCGGTTCAATACCCATCAGTTCCCCAGTACTGAGCCTCGGGGGATTCCACATTCAGCCACACGACTACGCACCAAACATTGGCCCACCTAAGAATTTAAAGCTCTCTGGCTTACTGTCCAGCTCCGGACTATTTGTGGCGTTCATTTCTCCTCCTCCTGTCCCCCTAGAACGCATTCCCAGAATTTCAGGACAGTTAAGACAGTCACATATATACTTTGTCCTGATGAGGCAAGCCAGCTGAGATAGGTAACGTTATACCTTCTTGTAGCTCAAGGAAAGTTCATCTGCAGCATTTTTAACCTCTCCTGGGCATCTCTATTTCAACAGAAATACAAGAGCATCTCATGCCTGAGATGGGAATACACCAGATAAGCACATTCCTGGGTAAGTGTTTTGTATCAAGGGAGCGCCAGAATCCTCTCGCCAGTCTTCCCTCCCCCGTAACACTTGTTATACAGTTTATGACTTGCCTTATCAGTGCAGAGTGAACACTGTCAATTAGGAAAGTCAGCTGGCACAAAAAAACCTCGGAGCCACAGGGCAGAGCATCATCTCTGCCAGAGCCTACAGGCAGAAGCTCTGTAAGTACACTGCAATTAAAGACATTTGAAACTAACAGGGGAAAGTATGTGTCTTTCCGAGACAAATCTGATAGGAACCTTGACATGACAAGCAAGATGCCTTCCCTCCCCCAACAGTCCAGCAGTCACTTGCTGAAATAGCAGTTTTGCTAGTCAGGGTCTACAGCCCCTTCTGGTTCTTTATCTTGCCTAGAAAACTGTGCAGCCTTCCCTCTCTCTCCCCAGCCTCCTCCTGGCCCCAGAAAGGATGCTGAGAAGCTAGCTGCCATTAACACAAAGTCTCATCTGAATAACCACATGGCCAAACCCGGACCTGCATAGGAGAAAATATAATCTCCAAATCTCACCCAGCTTCAAGAAGAGAATAGGAACGAAACCAGCTTGCAACACAACAGCCAGAGATGGACTGCACTAGAGCCCCTCTTTTAAGTGTTTTAATCACTTTTCATCTCTGAGGTGTCTGATACAGGATGAAGACATGCTGTAAGCACATAGCCCAGAAGTGCTGATCCAGTATAAACTCCCTGAGCCAGTCCAAAACACATTCCTGAAGTGTTGGCACATCAACTTTGTCCCGGCAGGCTCTGTGCCAGATCAGGTAACCTCTGTCCTCAGCCTAGCTTTATCTGATTGCAGAGAAGAGGTTATGCCAGAGCAGGTACCATCTGTTATCCCACAGCTGGCAGAAAAACCACAAAGCCAGCATGAGCTTGGGACTGCCTGTTCTAGCTAATCTGACAAATATGATGACAGGATCATGCTTGAGGTAGACAAATTTGTACTGCCAGGTGATCTGATGGCACACAGGCACATTGTTAATGATCACTAACCCAGTCGGAGACACTTGGAACACAGTCCACAGTGCAAAGCTATTGCTATGAATTCCGCCTAATCGCAAGAGACATCAATAACAAGCACGTACATCAGTGAATGGTGGGCCTCTCTGCTACAGAGCAAGGAGGCTAAGAGCATGGTGAGATTTAAAAGGTAGGAAGACAAAGAAGAACAGATCAGGTTGCCCTGACCAGAATGATGCTCCCATGGGCTTCCCTTCCTTCCCGGCTAGCAAAGGGACAACTGCCAAAAGCGGCTCTAAAGAGACATTTCCTTGCTTGCTCTTGGCCGAGCGCATGAGGACGCACCCCGCGCACCGCAGCAGCCGGCGCTAGCTGCCACCAGAACACAGATTCTCAGGTACAGCAAAACCTTTTGCGAGGGAGTAATTGCAATGTCCTTACCATTGTGTCTGGCTGAGCAGGCTGGCACAGATTAAAAACAGACATCTCCTAAGCAGACACCCACATCACTGGGGTGGGTTTTTTTGTTCAGTTGTTGCCTTTTTTTTTTTTAAGGTCAGCTCAATTAGTATGACTAAAAATACCCTTAAAAAACCCAGCAGATAGTCAGTGTCAGTGTTTTCAAAGGCACAAGAGCACTTTAGAAGCAGATTGGTTTATTTGTTCCATGTAATTTACTTTAAAATGTGTCCCTGGATTCCCCATCAATTGCATTTGAGATACTGCAAAGGTGACCTGGGAAGTTTTTAAATCATATGCTCTATCAGATGCCACAAGCAAGCCATCAGGCAGCCAGTGTTTGGGGTGTGGACTAGGGGCACGAGGGCTGTGCTGGTGTGTGTGGTGGGGGTGTTTAAATAATCTCACCTCAGCTTTCCAAGGTCACATTTCTGGCAAGGACAGCAGTGAATGCCTGCAGCCAGCCTTGACTGTTTGAGATTCAGAGGAAGCATCTATAAAATGGAACAAGACAGACTCTGCAATCTGAAGCTGGTGATCTGTTGAAGTAGGTCTGAGCAGCAAGTCTTCATCCATTCCGTTGGGGCAAATCTTTAAACAACACAGAGTGCAGTTCCTCCTTCCTTGAGGACCCTCTTGGAGGGGTGAGCAATTGTCTGTCCTTCCTCCCATCAGGTACACAGGGGAAGAACTAGGGAGCCTCAGGAGTCCTGTCCTGTGCACAGGACTCCCTCAGCTCTTTTTATACTCTCATTCAGAAGAAAAAAAAAATAGAAGACAACTGCCAGGAGTCTTCAAAGCTGCCTAAATGAATGTATTTTTGCACTTCCGTCACTCTCCCCAGGTAAATCTAAACCCTAAGAGAACCCTGTTACCCTTTCTTCAGGCCCTGCTCTCCCTCCACCCTAACCTCCTGCAAGTTTTTGCTTTTTACCAAAGAACACCCTCTGTCACAGTGTCACTAAAATGCCCACTGATTTTCTTTACCTTTTAGCAACAGCAGGATGCGAGAGACTTAACTGCCCGAGGCTGGGAGGAGGCTGCTGGAATGGGGTTACCATATTTCTGACTCAGATTTCTTGTACAAAAATATGCATGAACAGCAGAGGTCCCATGTTTTCTGAGCGCATCACACCCACTCCTTGTATGTGTGGAAGATATCAACACAGCACCTCCAGAAAAACCTCCAACAGCTTGAGAGTGTCAGACTTGAGAGTTGAGATACATACACACAGTTGCCTTTTATTCAGATTTATAGGAATTTGACAACTCTGTTGAGCTTCAGATCAGAGCAAGCTGCCAACAGTCCAGGATTCCCAAAAGGGGACAAGGTCATCATCTTCTAGGCAGAAAACAACATGAATATCACCATTTGAAAATGCAGGCCCTACTGCTGGAATCCAGTCAATGCTGGAATTCCTAGCTCCTGTAAGATCAGGTGCAAGACCTTTAAATGCTATCACCTGCACTTTAAATTTGCACTTCTGCAGCCAAACACTTCCCCTTGCAATCCGCTGCAAAAGCTTCAAGTCTCCTGTCCATCCAGCAGCAAATAATTGTTGTTCTAGATATCTGGTCTCTGTAGGGACATACAAGATCAGAAAGCAGCTCCCTCTATCAGTATGCTTTCTCCCCGCTCTATTTCAGACTGTAATCTGCTCTTCAAATTTCTCACCCATTAGTAGGTATGATAAATGCAGACCCTGCTGCAAGAAGTGTTGCAGACGTGGGGCAATTGTGCACTGCAGAACTGCCGCTGTCGGAGAGGGGAGCTCTGTGCCTCATCCAGAACACATCTCCAAGTAATTAAGCTTGCCAGCTTTGTGCCTCAACCAAGCACACAGCATGATGCAGACCGATTTCTTTGGTAGCTGCTTCAATACGTGTCATACTAGCATTAGGAAGTACTCATGCATACATCATTTCAGCATCCTCTGAGCAGAAGCAGATATTCTGGAGTAATTTTCACTTCAGATTTGAAATACAAAAGGCAAAAGTGTATGTACTTCCCTGTCTTACTGAGAGAAATTGAAGACTTCAGTGTTTCTTCACGTGTTACCGGGTAAAACTCAGCCGAGAATTTCCATGTTTTTCCAGCTTTACCACCCTAGTAGCAACGTTGCATTTTCTCACTAGACAAGCCAGCACTGCGTCCTGCTCCAAGAGATGTAGGCTGCCAACTTCTTAAATACAACTTGACAGGTCTCTTGATATCTCCTAACCCAACCGCTACCAACAGAAATCAGCATCTTCACAGGTTCGTCTCCGCTGTGATTGCACGGAAGCAGTCAGAGCAGGAAAGGCCCACTGCATTTTAATTCATTCTTGAGTTAAAATTAAAACTTTTCAAAAGGTGATGTAACTCGCACGAGTCCACCCACAGACAGCTCTCTCCCTGCTGTAGCTTTCAAGCCTGGAGGGCAATGTTCTCTCTGATTTTAGGCCATGCACTGGTAGCTTTAGTATCATACCTCACCACCCATTCTGCCATTTCCAGTATATTCCTGTAACAGCTCACCAGCTGGAACATATTCCAGTTTCATAATTTCAAGTCAGGCCCATAAATACTTAATGGGTGTTTCTCAACCCATTTCTTTTAAAAACCTGTCCATTATTCTTGCTTGCAGCAAGTACTCCTTTTAAGTCCTTGGCCTCCTATACACACAAAAAACCCAAACCAGCTTTGGCTGTTTCCCTGAAGCTCGAGCCATTTTCTTATTTTGGAAGGGTTTTTATTCTGGTATCCCATAACTGGCACTTCCCCCCCCCCGCCAAGTTTCTCTTTCTACTTTTTCCTAGTGGATTTCTCATTGACAAAAAGATCATCTACTTTACCTCTCCCATCCTTGCTTCCCTCAAAAAATCCTTCACTACTCCTTTGAGAGGAATTTGCAAGCTGGAATACATCTGCATGGTCAGAAAATCACCCTTTGTCATAGCCGCAACGTTTATAGACAATTTTTTTAACCCAAAGGCACAAGTATTCCTACTCATCAAGCCCCTTTGTGCTTGAAGACAGAGCCACTTGTCCAAGTCTGTCATGACCAGATCACACCACAGCTTCGCAAATGATGAGTATAGATCAAGTAAGTTTGCCAATATCTTACGAGACCTGAACTCCAGCAAGTAGCATGGCAAGACAAGACACCAGCTAGAAGTCTCTGCACCCAAAATAATTCTTATACTAGACCTGACCCTCAAGATATAAGGAACCTTTAAAAAGATCCCATCTTACTTTGAAATATTCCCATGAGATTATAAAACTCTAACTTGATGCCCTGCTGAGAATTTTTAAAGTCTTCTCCACTGTATTCTAAGAGCATATAAGCAAAAAACCCAACACTTAATGAAGTGTAAAACTAATTATTATGAAATAAAACTAGCTGTTCACAAAGTAGAAAAACATCACGTTTTCATGTCTTATTTTCCTTTAAAATGTATTCCCTTCCCATCATCTAGCATACTTTGCAAATGTAAAAATAAATATTCTTCACAGCAGAGTGCTGGCTTGAAGGCTACGAGTGCAACAATAAAAAGCTTCACAATTTAATGGCCCTTAAATGCTCAACATCTTTTTCACTTAATGTAAAATCCATCTGATCTAATAGCTGTGACTGAATTATATGTATGTTTTTTCTATTAAAAGTTAATTTTCTGAGTTGGCAGAGCAATACAAGCATCAGATTAAAAAAGCAGTAATCTCTATAAACTTTCCAGGATTCAGAAATATTTCCAAGTCAGCTACTCAAAACAAAAAAAGCAGTCACATATTCCCTTTTAAAAGTGCTGTTACATAATAGGAACCCTGTGCCAACAACCAATTATAAGCTGCATTACCTTATTAATGTTGCTTTACTGTTTCATGGAACAGATCACAAAATACCTCTTGTGAAGCACCCCTCAAGCCTCTTAGATGCATTTCATTTACATTTGACATTTTTGTGACCTCCCATTTCTTCCTTTCATTTATCAGCGATGTTTGTCCATGAATGCGTAAATATTGAAAGCTTCCTTCGCTAGGCAGATGATACCTCATGGTTGATTTTACCACACACATGGATTCTCACTGCCATGGGAACTTCACTCATAATGCAGACACAGCCCAGGTTTTACCTTCACCTTCATGAATCAATTGAGCCAAAAAACCCCCAAACTTATATACAGCATTGCCAAGGGACTTGTTCATTCAGTTTGAGCCTGGAGACATCCCCATTTGTACAGTATTTAAACAATGCACACCTATTAAAACTCAAAACATTAGGCTGACTTTCTTGCATGCTATGATTTTATAGTATCACCAATACCAAGGTAACAGAGTCTGAGCTACCATGTATTACATGAAATACTGAATTACAGTGTTCCCACAGAAATTCAGATTAATTTATCATTTCTGTGGCATTCTTTATCTTGCATTTATTTCTAAAGTAGGACTTTCTTCCCAGGTAAGTACTTGAAAGTCCAGGTTGGACTTTCTTACCAAGTATAATCCTGCTGTTAAGAACAGTGTTATGCAAAAGGCAAAGTAACCGCAATTAAAACTCCACAACTGCCTACTGCCACCAAGCTGGCAAAAGCTCTGTGGCACAAGCTCTGTGGCACTGCTCCTCCGAAAGGAAGACACTTTCTGATATGCAACGGAAATGTTACTACAGAAGATGCACAATTGGGCTTGGTGGGTTTCCCTCCACCTTCCCCAACAAGCAGCAACTTCTCAACTTCATTATCTCCTTTTTAGTATCATATTAACAGGAAATGCGGGAGTACTAAGGAAACATTTAAAAAAAAAGGCAAAAAAACAAACCTCAAAACACCCACACAGCTTCCCAACCCCAGCTGCCAATTCACATTTCATAGAAAAATAGTGATTTTAATTATTCCTTTTAAAAAATATATGTACTGCAATGGATGAAGCCAGTAATCGTATTCATGCTTCAAGAAACATGACATTGGGTTGAAGTTGCAAAAGTGATCTTGAAGTCATTTAGCATCACGAGAAACCTCAGATCTATGCCACTAATTCCGCTGCTGGACCAGCAGTTACAACAATCAAGTCTCAACGCAATAAAGAAAAAAAAAAAACTTAAGCGTACCACCTCAGCATTTCCAGGTAGCTGTTGTGGTATGGGTCAAGGAGTGGAATAACAGTGAATGTTTTCAACTAGCAGCTTGCTTTTGAAGATGTTTCAAGCTGGGGTTTAAGTGGCATGTTAATCTCCACACACACACCCCGCCCCTTAAAACAAAGACAGCAAAAGTAAAATACTCTAGCAGAAAGAAATGACTTTGTCTACTAAAAAAAAGAGGATGTAGCTATAATTGAAAAAGCTTTTAAATAATTAGCCTCACTCTGCAGGAAAAACATGGTTGAAGATCAATACACCCATATAGTACACCTGAGAACATAAAGCTATCAGAAAGTTATCAGTGAAAAGCACTTCACAATACCGTGTAGATTAGCTGACTCAGTAAAGTTGACAGAACATATTTACTGGCAAAGGGAGGGTTTAGACATATCAAAGCTTGAAACAGTTCTACCTAAGTGCAAGTTCCTCTTCAGAAAAAAACTCAAAGGCATATATACTCATACACGTTTCCCCCCCCAAGGTCAAATTAGAGATTTAGAAGAACCCTAAAGAGAGCTTCTGCTTACTAACTCAGAATGCAAGCAACTCCTTCAAAGATCCAAGGAAGAAACCATTGCTCCAGTCATTGTTTCAATACAGTAAAGTTTCCCTTATACTGTTCATACCCTAACAGCTTAACAACCGCCCTCATTTTCGTGTCCCACAGGCTGGATGAGATAATCCAAACCACCAAAAATTAAATCAAGCTAATAGTGAAATTAGAGAGCCCTTCACTTTCAAGTCACACCAAATGAATGGACTTTGGTAGTGCCACGAAATTATTCTGCAAAGATTGCTTAGCATGCAATCAGGTAGCAGTGTAAACTCTTAAGTGAACACGCTTTCATTAAAAGCCGTAGTAAAACTTCACTGGCTCACCCCCAAACCTAATGACCGACATAAGACAGCTTGCCCTGCTTGCTGTAGAAGTGGCCAGAGTTGACCTACTCTGAAGAACTAACTGGTAAAAGCTTTGAGTCTTGATCAATGTCATCAAGATTTTACCAACCATCATCTCTGGAAATAGATAGAAAATCCCAGTAATCCTAGCGGACATCTGAAAAACAAATATGTTACCTGGTATGTGAGAGCATTCAAGCGAGTTCAATATCCTTCACTACCCAGTTCACTACCCAGACTGCTTTGTCAAACTGTTTACATTTCTTTACCTTTTACAGAATTGACCACTACAATAAAAAAAGAAGAAAACATTTTATTGATAATGTAATATGGGAGAAATTTAGAAAAACATACATAGAACTCCCTCAACAAGGAAACATAGAATATCAAAATATGCCCGAGTTAGTATATCAAAACAAATTCTCTCTAATAAGAGTTTCAAGTAATGCAATCATAGAAGAATTTGGCTAAAAAGTAGCATATATATATACTGAGATGTTTTCTGTAATAGTCCTCTAAGAAATTAAAGGAAAGCAGCAGTAGATCTGTTTAACTACAGACATATTTAGTAAATATATTAAGTGTATTTATATAATAAAAACTGCCCAGCACATTCATCACTATGTCTGTATCCTCCACTATGTGGCAGTTGCCTCTTCAATTCTACAAGACAACTGCCCAAAAAGGGACAAAAAAGGAAACAAACATAATACTACTAAAAAAATGAGACCCAAGCCTGTAAGGTACAGCTTGTTGGGAAGCCCAGTTAACAGGAAGCAGAGAACTTGGCACTCTGAGTCAAGTCCTTATTTTTCAGGAACATGGAAGAGGAAGTTTGTCTTTTCTGCATCAGGATGCCAGATTCCTACTTGCTAGTTACAAGGAAATGCTTTCAACCAAGTAGACTGAAGTTAACATGGCTACTGATAGCACTTACACTGTTTGCTCTATTAAAACAGCCACCTATGCTATCAGGCTCATTTCTCAATTACTTCCTTTGAATAGTCCCAAATTTCATGTTCTCTTTCACAAAACTTACTTATGGGAACATCATCCTTCAGTTAAAAACGAAGCCCTGTCTTGTTTAATAGGTAGATTCCAAGCAAATAAGAATTCTCATTTCATTAATCGTTACTATTTGCATCTTTCCCCATAAATAAGATTATAGTACATAATTTACAGTTAAGAGGAAAATACCTTAAACTTCCAGGAGATAGTGTTTTAAAATCCAATACCTGAATTCTCGTGTACAGCTTAATGAGCTGCTCAGTCTACACCCATACTAGGCCTAATGAAGAATGAAGTTATACAGAAGTAGGACTATTGCATTTAGATCAAAATGCTGCTCTACAAACCACAACACTCCAGTCCCACTATTTTAGCCTACAGTAATCGACATTACAAAGCATTCATGAAAAATCTTGGGGGAGGGGGGAAGGGGAGGCAAACATAGAAGTTAGTGTTTTGATAGAAAACCTGATTTTTAAGTCTTGCAAAAAGCAAAGGCACTACAACTTAAGCTTATATTTAAATAAAGTCTGTAACTTGGCCAGCCAAGTTACAACATATACCTAAATATCTTTCATCTACCTTTGCAGCTGACTTATTAAGCATGTTGCAGCATGTCTTGATCAGCTTATGTGACAAAATAGCCACTTTCTCTTAATCATTAAAGGAGATATACAGCTACAATACTTAGCCAAGCTCATTTGAGCGTAGTTTATTTTTAACCATACCATGAGAGTTCAAGTTATAGGATAAACTGGAGTTTCTGGGTATAGGCTTTGCTTTAATAAGTGGTCAATCAGACATTAAAATAATTTAACTACTATGTCATCATTTCGACAGTCAGCTTGTATACCAGTTTTAAAAGACGTTCTACATCTTTTATTAATCTAGTGAAAGAAGTGTCAGATCTGAAACTTAGTAGCCCTATTTTACTGTTTTACAAGAAGAAAATATTTCAGCTTTGTAAGTTGTTTCATATTTGGAGGTTCTAACTGCAGCTATATTATCATAATTATATAAGTCTCATGAAGGTTATCACTACCGTAATCACAGCACTCCTACAAGATGCAGCAGCCTTCAAGAGCAATGGCACTAAACACGTCAGCAAACAAGTCCCTGTCTCATTCGAATGATCTGTAGTAAAGCAGCTTGGACATCTTCATCCATGTGACCCTAGAGCAAGCAAACAGTTAGTTAAAAGAAAAATTAAAAATCCCATAAAGTGTCAACCATCCATTACTAACTAACATCAGGAGATTCTTCAAAATTACCCAAAAGACTTAACTCATTGCTGTATTTTCACCACTCTGGGGAAAATCTGAAATACTTTAGGAATCCTGTTATTTTTTTCCTCATGAGAGAAAGAAGGGTCTGCCTCTGACAGCAGTTTCCTTCAGCAAAACATGATGTGGGGAAAAAACCTACTGTTCCTATCCCTCTGGACTCCACAGCCTGCTGCTGTAGTAATGGTCCCTCTTTTCCACGCTTATCTGAAGTCCTAAGACTTGAATTAGTTGATCAGCTCTTTGTTCAGTGAGAGCCACTGGGTAAGTCAACATTAAGTTTCCAACTTCTACTGGACTTCTCTCCAGCATTACCTGGGATGGTACAGAATTAATAACATGCTCACATCACCAGACACCATCAGCCTTCAAAGCAGGTTATCGTGATATATAGTTACACGTAGACAAATGGTAATAAGAAGATGGCACAATAAGACTACAGCTGTGGTATGTGTTTGCTTTTTTGTTGGATGAGCCCATTCTAAATTAAAACTCTCAACATGAGAACAGGTACTTGATGCTAGTTTCCAGCTTAGTTGAGGTCTTCCAGTATGGCAGTTAGAAACGCGTCTCAAGAATCTCTACATTGAGATGACAGAGTAAAACAATCTGAACTTGGGACTATCGTACCTGTACAGCACTAAGAAGATGTGTCCGATAAACTGAAACTACCTCTTGATGCTGCCTTTTAGCATCCTATAAAAAGAAGATAGGAAGAGGAGGTGAAATCATCAAATTTTTAACATCTGCTCTTGCCTATTTCCAACTTTGTGGGCTTGGGTTTGTGCACTTATAGACTAGCCAAAGCAGAATTTCAAGGTTAAAGTTAGCTATATCCCCTCCATTAATCAAGAAAAAAGTCACTGCTTCACTTTTTTTATTGCTTCCTTGCAGCAAAGTAATTTTGCTGGAAGGCTATCAGAGACAGGCTGCTCTGGTGGGTCAGCCCAGGTGCCGAGATGAAAAACTTGTTTTATCAACAGCATTAGCCATTTAAGAATGCTTTGCCTTATAAGGGTCAACCTTGCAAATACTATTAGAGATGCATCCTACTTCTGTACAGATTTACAAATAACTCACTTTGCCCACATAATAGCTTTGATTATGAGCTTTATTGAAGTCACAGGGGCCACAAACATGTTCGTGCCCAAAACCACAGTACTCACCCTGAAGTGTTCCCCTTTACTGTTAGCACTTAATAATAAGCAATAGACTTCAAGCTGTTTGCAGAAAAGGGAACACAAAGTCAAATCCATTAAGAAAGGACCACCTCACTTTCTTTCAAAGTGAGAAAATACATGGCTGGTGGTTTTTGCAAGAAAATATTAACGTGGAACTTGCACACAGAAATGGTCTTGGCATGAACTATAGCAGCATCTCTCGTAAGCATAAGTTCTCTAAATTGTTTGTGTCCCTTTCATCTGAAAAAGGTCCCCAAAATAAAAAATTCATGAATACTCTACTTCTGAAGTCTAAGCCTACAGTCAACCCCAGTGCTCCAGTCACCTTCTTTATACAAGAAGCTGTAAGCAATGCTACTGCATTTCAGACACCTCGCATGATTACTTACAGCCAGCTGTTGTTGCAGTGTTTTCACTTGGTTCTGGAGCATTTCAACCTGCTGGTTCTGCCTCTTTGAGGGAATCCCAGTGGTGTATGTAAGTTGAGACAAGCCATTAAGAGCTTGTTTTAACCGCTCTACATCATTAAGCAGCTCTGTTATCTTTAAAAAAAGCACACAAAAACCTCATTTAAGGATTTCTCAGTTACTGAAAACTAATATTCTGTAACATTTTTTAAAGCCTGATGAAGATCAGCAAGGATTGAAGGGTCCTTGTCCCAGCTTGCCATTACACTGGCTAAGAGACTTCACAAAGATAGAGGACTTCATTTCCATGACATGCTATCACTGGTTCCCATTCTGCTTCCTAGCATTGAAATCTGTAAGGTGTGGAGGTACAGATCCTGGAGGTCAGCCAGCAACATAAATGACTTATGCTCTAAAGGTATTCTAGGTCTAATTTCTAAAAAGGACAATGAACAGTCAGAAGGCAAGCCAGAGATGCTAAACAAACAGCTCTAAACCACATGCAAATACAACCTATCTTAAGGAGGAATACAAACAACATACATTTAACATAAATACAAAGCAGAGCTCTCAAAACAACACAGAGTGCCTAATATCTATGTCAAATATCTTTCAGATTCAGAGTTAGTACTGTTTCTTACTCCTAGATTTTACTGTAAGAAAGTGTTTTCACACTAACAATCTGCTAAAGTGAAGCAGACATATTTAAGATCAATAAGAAGCTCCATTCAGGCATTTCAAAAGCTACTTGGTCACAAAATCATCATCTTCCTTACATTGGGCTAACAAAATCTTTCACACAGAAAGTGCTGAAGTAGTTTATCAACACGTGGAAACCAAGCCAGGAATATTTTTTGTATTTCAAAGTAAACTGAAAACATTCAAGTCACCAAATTGGTGGAAGAATGAGCTTACACCCCAGAAGTCTGAAACACAGCTTGAAAGTTTGAGAGTTTAAATACAACAAATGATGCCTGAAACATAGGAGGAATTAGAAAAAACTTAGTATACTGCTACCAAAACCAGGACTTCATCTTGCCAGATTTGGGCCAGTCCTGGGTATCTGATGCTCAGTTCACAAAGTCATGCTTGAATACCTAAGTAGCTATATTTGAAGTCTAGCTCCTTACTGCTAAACTGAAAATAGCAAGAGCATTAACTGACACATCCTACCTTGTTATCCTTGGCTTCCACCTGCTTTGCAGATTCCTGTATTCTTTTCTGCAAGTCAATAATTGTTGTCAGTGATTTATCACACCTTTCTTTCTGGTCTTTGATTTCTTGCTCAATACTGCAGCTCCGTAACTGAAGCAACTCCTTTTCATCCTTTAAAGAAAGCTCACTCTTTTTAGCTTGCAAAGCCTCCTCACATGCTTCCTCGTACTTTTTATTCATATTGGACAAATTTTCAGCTATGCTATTAATCTGGGCCTCCAGAGTACTTCTCATGGATTTGTATTCTGCTATGTCAATCACTTCTTTGCTCTCCAGGTCTGTTAGAGCTTGTTGAGTAAGCTGAATCTCAGACTGCAACTTCAAGATTTCCTCATTTTTAACTTGGTTTTCTTCTTCCTTTTCTTTCAAGCTGTTTTTGGTTGCTACAATCTCTTGTTCTAGCATTTCCTTCATTTGTGTATATTCTACCAAAGGTATTGAAGATTTTTTTAGATCTGACAATTCCTGCTGTAGTTCTCCTACTTTTAGTGTTTCTTTCTCATAACATTCCTTCTTACTTCTGAGGGCTTCCTTTAGATCCTCTATAGTGTGACCAAGAGCCTCCTTCAAGGCTTCAATCTGTTCTACTGAAAGATGCTGAGCCTGCGTAATTATGGGCTGCTCGGTACTCTCTTGCAGCTCAGCTCTCTCTTCTTTTTGGCCTGTGTATTTCTGCAGCAGTTCTCTCAATTGCTCATTCAACTCCTCCATTTTGCTTGCGAACATTTTTTCCATTTCACGGGACTTCTCAGCAAGGATATAGTTCTGCTGCAAGTCATTTTGGATGGACAAAACGCCATTTTTGAGCTTTTCGTTCTCCTGTTTGTACTTCTTGTTTTCCTCCTCACTTTCTCTGCACTTCTGCGCCTGTTCCTGCAACTGAGCTTTTAATTCTTTCACTGTGGCTTCAAAGCTTTGTTCTCTGTCTTCAAAGGAGGCAACCGGGGCATATTTTGACTTAATGCATTCTTGAATTGTGTCAAGTTCCTTCTTTTGGGCTTCAATTTCTGCATGCAACTGTAAAATTTCTTCTTGACCCCTTTTACATTCAGCCATAATCGCAACATTGTTCTCCTGAAGTTCTTGCATGCTTTTATTCAAAGTAGTCACTGTAGTTTCATGATCTTTTAAACTTATATACTCAGTTTGTAATTGATTCTGTAAGAGCTTCACCTTATTTTTCAAAGTTCCATTTTCTTCATTTACCTTCATGAATTCTTGCTTTATCTCTTCAGTTTCTTCCTTCAGATCTGACAGCTCCCTGTTAGTCTTTTCTAGTGTGTTATTCAAGACTGTTTTAATCTCTTCGTGTGTTGTAGCCAACACATACTGATCCCTGAGAGTCTCTCTTATGACTGTGTTTTCAGAAACTAGTTTGCACACTTTTGCTTGTTCATCATCATATTTTTTCTGAAGCTCAGCAAGCTGCTTTTCAAGTTCAATGCCATTAGATTTTAAAGCTTCCACTTCTTTTTTGTGCTGCTCTGGAGACAGGTACACAGCTTGGAAGCGGCTGATATTCTCACTTAAATTGTTCTTCTCTGCCAGCAACCTTTCAGCTTCTGCTTTGCTTTCATTGTACTTTTTTGTTATTTCAAAAAGCTTTTTGGTCAGGTCACCAACAGTCAGATCATTTGTTTTCTTCAATTCTTCGTGAATTTTTAAAGGCACATTCTGGCTTTTAATTTCAGTTTTTAGCATTTGGATTTGCTGCTTAAGCGTCTTGTTATCGATGTGCAATCTTTCAAGTTCCTTCTGCAGAGTCTGATTCTTCTGTGACAACTCAGAAATTGTCTTCCCAAGTTCCTCATTTTTCTGCTCAAACCCACTCCTCATTTGTTCATGGTCTTCTGGCTTTACATGCTGAGCAAGTTTAGCTTTCTGACTCTCAGATTCCCTCTTTAAAAGCAGAATCTCTGCCTGCAGTTTTTCATGCTCTCCTTCCATCTCTGCTAACTTCCTTGCTTTCTCAGTCACTTCGTTTGATAACAAACTCTTCATGTTTTCAAATTTCTCTGAAGTTACAGAGTGAGCTAACTTTGCTGCTGTTTCTTTGAGCTGCCCTTCTAACTCCATGACATTTCTTCCCCTTTTATCTCGCTCCATCTCCAACTTAACAAGTTCCTTCTGCAACCTTTTATTTTCCTCCACTAGCCTTCCTTCATCTCTCTTAAATTCTGCCACCAGCAATTCATTCTGCTTAATCTGGTTCCTTAGTTTTCCCACTTCAGCAGAGGCTCCTTCATACTTCGTTTTCATTTCTTTCAACTGATCCTTCAGCTCCTCTGTTAGCTTACTGTTTCCTGAAGCAGCTTCATTAGTCAGGTGATCTTTCAGAGCAAGAAAGTGGGTCTGCATTTGCTTAACTTTGCCTTCAGAGTCAAACATTCTTTTCTGTACATCTTTTAAAGCATCTTCCAGTTGTTTTATCTGTCCATCAGATTCCGCCTTGGTTCTTTCACACTCTGATGCCAAAGCTTTACATTCAGATACCTTGTGAGACAGTTCTCTCTGCAATTTGCTAATTTCTTCTTTTGCCGCACCATAGCATGTCCTTATGTTGTCAAGTTCTTTCTTTAAAGTTTCCTTCTCTGAACTGGATGATTGGTTAGGCAGGGAGAGCTCCAGGGGTCTCAACATAGACCTAGACTGAAGATAAATTGGCACAAAAATGGATACCTGTTTACAAGTTTGACAAGTTATATACGTATGAGCTGCCATATATATAACTGTCTTAGACCTATGTTGATATGAGCATAAAATTTGCCTCAGATTTTTTTTTGTCTTGGAAACACACTAATCTATTCTTGCCTGTATTACAGAACATGTGCATTTCAGCTTTTAACAGTAAAAATCTTGAATATAGCTCTACATTACTGTTTCCCAATCATCGGACCCTACTGACATTAAAGTGCAGGTATAGTATATTCATTTCCCTTGTTATTCATATTTAATCACTCATCTGCTAGAAGACATGTAATTTCTTAAGAGATTTCCCCTGTCCCTCAAGCATGTGAAAATAATTTTAAAAGGAATCAGAACAGATTATGTCATGGTTAACAGAACTTTCTCTCCAAAAAGACTGAGGAAAACAGTCATTTAACTTACTGTCCAGTAAAGGATCTCAAAAAAAGTTTGGCTCTCCTGCCATGTGGTCCTCACTACCAACCTTTGCTTCACTACCAGCTGTGATGGCCATTACATGGCACAGGCTTGCTCCAATGATCTCACTCATGTTCCAAGGACCAGAAAGCAGTACGTAGCTTCCACATGTGACCAGCTTAAAGCCACTTAATTCCGGCTTGGGACAT